>NC_135801.1:33896610-34506579 GCF_964213995.1 Mustelus asterias | reverse complement strand
GAAGGGCTTGTTCCTGTGCTGTATTGTTCTTTGTTCTTTGTTCACAGACAAATCATCAAATTAGTTCTAAAATAGCAGGATTTCACTTATCATTTCTCAAGGAAGAAGACTCTGCTGACAGTTGTTGGGCTGCTGTTGACCTTCAAGCAGCTTTGGTTTTCTGGCGAACCTTTCAGAAAAACAATTGGACCCACAAAGCTGTCTGAAAGTTGAAAGCAGCAACTCAGTGAAATTGACACCAACACTAACAGAACTGCTTAAAAAAGAATCGTAACTCTCCAGTTCTGATTTTTTAAAACCCAGTCTGTGGTTTTGGCTACTCGGTCTCGATAATGAGAACCTCCATTTAAAACACAGAGTCTGAGCCCTGGACCCCGGTGTTTAGCACCATCTACACCTCCCTCTTGAGGAGTCTGCTGATAAGTGGCAAATACCATTCGCCCCACGCAAGTGCCACTCAATAACCATCTCTGGCAAGAGAGAATCTAACCATTTCCCCTAGACTTTCAATCGCGTTATCATCAATAAATCTCCCACCATCAACATCCTGGGGGTTACCATTGACCAGAAACTAAACTGGAACAGCCATAAAACACTGGTTACTCAGCAGGAGTTTGTGTCTTTATATGCCCTGTTTGTGAACAGAATTCCCACTCACCTGACGAAGGAGCAGCGCTCCGAAAGCTTGTGGCTTTTGCTACCAAATAAACCTGTTGGACTTTAACCTGGTGTTGTTAAACTTCTTACTGTGGTTACTCAGTAGGTCAGTGGCTGAGAATTCTGCAGAGGTATCTCACCTCCTGACTCCCCAATACCTATCCACCATCTACAAGGCATAACTCAGGAGTGTGATGGAATACTTGCCTGAAATAGTGCAGCCTCAGCAACATGTAAGAAGCTTAACATCATAGCGGATAAGGCAGCCCGCTTGATTGGCACCCCATCCATCACCCTCAACATCCACTCCCTCCCACTGAAGGACAGTGGCAGCAGTGCGTATTATCTACAAGAGTCACTACAGCAACTCACCAAGGCTCCTTTGGCAACATCTTCCAAACCTGCAACCTTGAACACCTAAGGGAGTGTCTCGGAGGGGAGTGTTGAACCGTTGGAGAAAATCTCCATTACAAGGGTGGAAATGTTAGGTTTGTTAGAGAATATAAAGACTGACAAATCCCCTGGGCCTGATGGAATCTATCCAAGGCTGCTCAGGGAGACGAGAGATGAAATCGCTGGGCCTCTGACGCAAATCTTTGTCTCATCACTGGACGCAGGTGAGGTCCCAGAGGATTGGAGGATAGCTAATGTGGTCCCGTTATTTAAGAAGGGTAGAAAGGATAACCCGAGTAATTATAGGCCGGTGAGCTTGACGTCCGTGGTGGGGAAGTTGTTGGAGAAGATTCTCAGAGATAGGATGTATGCGCATTTAGAAAGGAATAAACTCATTAACGATAGTCAGCATGGTTTTGTGAGAGGGAGGTCATGCCTCACTAACCTGGTGGAGTTTTTTGAAGAAGTGACCAGAATGGTTGACAAGGGAAGGGCCGTGGATGTCGTCTATATGGACTTTAGTAAAGCGTTTGACAAAGTCCCTCATGGTAGGCTGGTGGAAAAGGTTGGATCTCATGGGATAAAGGGGGAGTTGGCTAGATGGGTGGAGAACTGGCTTGGTCACAGAAGTCATGATGTGGAAATGCCGGCGTTGGACTGGGGTAAGCACAGTAAGAAGTCTCACAACACCAGGTTAAAGTCCAACAGGTTTATTTGGTAGCAAATACCATAAGCTTTTGGAGCTCCGAAAGCTTATGGTATTTGCTACCAAATAAACCTGTTGGACTTTAACCTGGTGTTGTGAGACTTCTTACTTTGGTCACAGAAGACAGAGGGTGGTAGTGGAAGGGTCTTTTTCCGGCTGGAGGCCTGTGACTAGTGGTGTTCCGCAGGGCTCTGTATTGGGACCTCTGCTGTTTGTGATTTATATAAACGATCTGGAAGAAGGTGTAACTGGGGTGATCAGTAAGTTTGCGGACGACACAAAATTGGCAGGACTTGCAGAGAGTGAGGAGCATTGTCAGAAGCTACAGAAGGATATAGATAGGCTGGAAATTTGGGCAAAGAAATGGCAGATGGAGTTCAATCCTGATAAATGCGAAGTGATGCATTTTGGTAGAACTAACGTAGGGGGGAGCTATACGATAAATGGCAGAACCATAAAGGGTGTAGATACGCAGAGGGACCTGGGTGTGCAAGTCCACAGATCCTTGAAGGTGACGTCACAGGTGGAGAAGGTGGTGAAGAAGGCATATGGCATGCTTGCCTTTATAGGACGGGGCATAGAGTATAAAAGTTGGCGTCTGATGTTGCAGATGTATAGAACGTTGGTTCGGCCGCATTTGGAATACTGCGTCCAGTTCTGGTTGCCACACTACCAGAAGGACGTGGAGGCTTTGGAGAGAGTACAGAGGAGGTTTACCAGGATGTTGCCTGGTATGGAGGGGCTTAGTTATGAAGACAGATTGGGTAAACTGGGGTTGTTCTCCCTGGAAAGACGGAGGATGAGGGGAGACTTAATAGAGGTGTATAAAATTATGAAAGGCATAGATAGGGTGAACGGTGGGAAGCTTTTCCCCAGGTCGGTGGTGACGTTCACAAGGGGTCATAGGTTCAAGGTGAAGGGGGGGAGGTTTAACACAGATATCAGAAGGACATATTTTACACAGAGGGTGGTGGGGGCCTGGAATGTGCTGCCAGGCAAGGTGGTGGAGGCAGACACACTGGGAACGTTTAAGACTTATCTAGATAGCCATATGAATGGAGTGGGAATGGAGGGATACAAAAGAATGGTCTAGTTTGGACCAGGGAGCGGCACGGGCTTGGAGGGCCGAAGGGCCTGTTCCTGTGCTGTATTGTTCTTTGACAAGGGCAGCAGATGATTGGGAACACCACCAGCTGAAAGTTGCAAGCCACACACCACTTTAACTCCGAACTAGGGTGACACGGTGTTACAGTGGCTAACATTGCTGCCTCACAGCGCCAGCGCCAGGGATCTGAGTTCAATTTTGGCCTCGAGTCACTGTCTGTGTGGATTTTGCACATTCTCCCCATGTCTGCATAAGTTTTCTCCTGGTCCTCTGGTTTCCTTCCATACTCCCCAGATGCGTGGGTTAGATTGATTGGCCATGTTCAATTGCCCCTTAGTGTCAGGGGGGTTAGCTGGGTAAGTACATGGGGTTAGTGGGATAGGGCCTGGATGGGATTGTTGTCAATGCAGGCTCGATGGACCAAGTGGCCTCTTTCTGCACTGTAGAGATTCTATCATACTATGAATGATATTGGCATTCCTTCACTGTCACTGAGTCAATCCTGGAACTCCCTCCTTACCAGGACTGTGGATGTACCCACACCACATGGGATGCAGCAGTTCAAGATGGTGCCTCACTATCACCTTCTCAAAGGCAACTAGCAATAGGCAATAAATTTTGGCCTAAGCAGTGATGCCCACATCCAATGAGAGAATAAAAAGGAGTATATTGGACTTGAAGTGTTAATTCTGCACCTGTCTGCACACATGCTGCCAGACCTGATGAGTTTTGCTATTAATTTTTGTTTTTATATCAGACCCCCAGCATCTTCAGTATTTCGCTTTTATTTTAGAATCCAGGGTTACGGTGGGCAGACAGGAAAGTGGAGTTAAGAACACAATCGAATTAGCCATGATCTCATTGAAAGGTAGAGCAGGCTCAACAGGCCAAATGGCCTACTCATGCTCATATTTCTTATTATTTTAAGGCTGAAGCTTATCTTCTGAAAACAAAATTCCTTTGTGTCTTAAGCAGTCGCCTAAGTAACTTTCAACCAAAATAAACATATTTTAATTTAAAATATAATTCAAATTTTCCCCAATACATAATTGAACTTGAAATTGATATACTTAATTGACTATATTAATATGTGCAAACACCATAGAAACATTGATCCATGCAATGGGTTATGAATTCAAAAGTCCAAATTTTTATTTGATATTCTCTGGTTGTGAGCCCCAGTAATATTGACATTCACATTTGGAAACTGTCTTTTTTGAAGTAAAAACGCTTATTCTATTTCTTTCTCAGCTAAATTTGGCTGTGCTGCCTTTTAACTTATTTCTCTTTTCCCTAATCCTTTTTTTACTGATCAAGTATTCAACCAAGGGTTTTTTTTATTCACTGCCACTGCCCCATTGCCATCACACTGTTAGCCTTTTTTGTTGGATTATTCTTTTTCATTTGCATTAAGATTATCACATTTCATTATAAAGGTACCATAAGCATCATTGGCATTTCCCTCCTTCCCTCGTGTGCTTTTGGACATAAGTTTCTGCCACACCATCCGTGATAATACCCCTTTATCATTGGCATGCATTTTATTTTTTTGCAGCTGTTCTTTGTTTAGCCTTCTCCTTCTTGAATTCTGTCATTATTGTATTTTACAGCTGTTTTCTATTTGGCTTTATGCTTCTTGGACTTGGTCTTCATTATTTTACAGCTGTTCTCCGTTTGGCCCACACTTTCTTAGACTCAGCTTTTTTGGAGATGATCACTCTCCATTTTTCCCATTTACAACAAACCTCCTTTAATGCCAGTTGAATGTAATGATTGTATGGTTTGTACAATGGCCTCCCAGACACTTTCACATTAAAAGACCATTCAACTTTCTATTTGGTCTGCTTGCTTAACAATTTGGATACTACTCGCAGGTAAAGTAAAAAGTAAAGTTTATTTATTAGTCACAAGTAAGGCTTACATTAACACTGCAATGAAGTTATTGTGAAATTCCCCTAGTCACCACAGTCCGGTGCCTGTTTGGGTCAATGCGTCTAACCAGCAAATCTTTCGGACTGTGGGAGGAAACTGGAGCACCCAGAGGAACCCACGCAGACACGGGGAGAACATGCAAACTCCACACAGACACTGAGCCAAGCCGGGAATCGAACCTGGGTCTCTGGCACTGTGAAGCAATAGTGCTAATCACTGTGCTATTTCACATGATGATATTTGTTTGTTCGGTTCATTTCAGCAAGTTTTTTGTTGCTGCTACCTTGGTCAACAATGAACAGCCCTATTTTTATCCCTTTGCTGACATCTCTCCTTTCTCATGTGCTCTGTCTTGAATATCAACAAAGTGGAACCCTGGTTTGCATCAACAAAATAATGATGTTATAGGTATAACATAAAACCTCTCACTCATGCACACTTTGAACTAACCTACCATTGCAAATTAAGATGTATTCTTTATCTCTTTTTGCTATCTTTGATAAAGGCGACAACTTTGACCTGCTGTAATGCTTCTCTTCTACAGTCCCCCTCCATGCACTGATCTCAGCTCCAGTCCTATTGGATGCCCTCAAGTCACTACCTCCCCTGGTTCTTTTATCCAGAATCATTTCCATAAACCCATCCTTGATCAAGCCCCTGATATCATCTACATGTTATCCCACACCGGGAGCAATAAAGAGCCAGCTTCCCGCCATACCCAGATAATATCCAAGTTTATTTCTCAGATTCCAACTTGGATTCCATTGCTGTTGCATTCCTTCCCAACTGTCTTTTGATTTTGAGAGCTAGATGAGTAATAATGTCATTGCAATCCCTGAAGAGACAGATAACTGTTAAAGAAAGGAATCCTTTGAAACCAATGAAAAGGAAACTGATGGGCATGATTTCACTTTTATAAACTTTTACTGTAAAAAAACCAATTAAACACATCATTCAAACATTAATTAACAGGTTAAGGACATTTTAAATATAAAGTTAAAGTTCACCTTTTGTAAATAATTAATCCAATTAAGATACACCTCACATAGTTATAAGCACTCAGATCGCAACCTGCACAAAAGTGGTACCATGGACAATCTCACAGTCTTTCCAATTAGACCTACATTTGTAGAATTTCATTGAATCATAGAAACCCTACAGTGCAGAAGGAGGCCATTCGGCCCATCGAGTCTGCACCGACCATAATCCGAACCCAGGCCCTACGCCCATATCCCGACATATTTACCTGCTAATCCCTCTAAACTACACATCTCAGGACACTAAGGGGCAATTTTTAGCATGGCCAATCAACCTAACCCGCACATTTTTGGATTGTGGGAGGAAACCGGAGCACCCGGAGGAAACCCACGCGGACACAAGGAGAATGTGCAAAGTCCACACAGACAGTGACCCAAGCTGGGAATCGAACCCAGGTCCCTGGAGCTGTGAAGCAGCAGTGCTAACCACTGTGCTATGGTGCCGCCCTTTCTTACTCCCCACCAAATCATTTTGCCTCTTGAGTCATGTTCACCAGCAGCCTTATTCCATCCAAAGTTCCAAGATCCAAAGAGCACCAACATCTATGAACCTTCTGTCAATTGGGTCATAGAATCATAGAAGAATCATAGAAACCCTACAGTGCAGAAGGAGGCCATTCGGCCCATCGAGTCTGCACCGACCACAATCCCACCCAGGCCCTCCCCCCACATATTTACCCGCTAATCTACGCATCTCAGGACTCTAAGGGGCAATTTTTAACCTGGCCAATCAACCTAACCCGCACATCTTTGGACTGTGGGAGGAAACCGGAGCACCCGGAGGAAACCCACGCAAACACGAGGAGAATGTGCAAACTCCACACAGACAGTGACCCGAGCCAGGAATCGAACCCGGGACCCTGGAGCTGTGAAGCAGCAGTGCTAACCACTGTGCTACCGTGCCGCCCTTAAAGGGTCACAACAGTCCTGATTGCATAGAATCCCCAGAGACTTCTTCTCCATTCTGTTTAAATGGTCTGATGGGTTTTGGAAACACTGTGTGTTGGGTGTTATCCAATCCACAATCCCTGATTCTTCCTATCTTCAATTCTCTTCTCTTTCCAATGGAATGACATACAAAGTAACACAGCTGCTGCTCTATTCCCAAAAGCCTACTTTGACACCAAATTCTGATCAAAGACTACCAAACACGAATTGTTCCCATTCAGAGAGAGTCTTGCTTGTTTCATAGAAAGCTCATAGAAACCCTACAGCACAGAAAGAGGCCATTCGGCCCATCGAGTCTGCACCGACCACAATTCCACCCAAGCCCTGCCTCCATATCCCTACATATTTGCCCACTAATCCCTCTAACCTACGCATCCCAGGACACGAAGGGCAATTTTTAGCATGGCCAATCAACCTAACCCGCACATCTTTGGATTGTGGGAGGAAACCGGAGCACCCGGAGGAAACCCACGCAGACACGAGGAGAATGTGCAAACTCCACACAGACAGTGACCCAAGCCGGGAATCGAACCCAGGTCCCTGGAGCTGTGAAGCAGCAATGCTAACCACTGTGCTACCATGCCGCCCTGTTCTTCTTTACACAACTTCTCAGTTTGTTCTGAACTGCCAAATATAAAACACCGGCTAACCTAACCCCAATACAATTAGCGTTCTGTTCATCGTTTTGCTTCTTAGCTGTTCATCTGCAATGACAACCCTACGGTCACATAGAAATTTCTTGAAATCTTATTATTTCATAACTAGAAAACCAATTAACCTTCTTTCAGAATACTGCCCAGCCCCCTTTTGTCTTAAAGGGGCATCACACAAAAAGAAAATGCATGCTTTCCGAAGTACATGGATCATGACACATTCCACCCTCAATAGAAAAAATCTTTACTGAATTTAGGATTTTTTTCACAACCCTTTCAAAATACAACACATTTTTACATTATAAATACTTCAACAAAGACTTTAATAAATATTCTACGGATAACTGAAAGACCCTGCCAGCAGGAAGGGTGAGAAAATCCCACCCAAAAGTGGGGAGGGCAGAGTCTGAAATTGTTGAATTCAATTTTGAATCCACAAGACTGTAAACTGCCTAATCGAAAGATATGATGCTGTTCCTTAAGCGAATGCGGAAGGGAGGCATGGTGGCACAGTGGTTAGCACTGCTGCCTCACAGTGCCAGGGATCCGGGTTCAATTCCAGCCTCGGGAGACTGTGTGGAGTTTGCACGTTCTCCCAGTATCTGCATGGGTTTCTTTCGGGTGCCCCGGTTTCCTCCCACAGTCCAAAGATGTGCTGATTAGGTGGATTGGTCATGCCACATTGCCCCCAAGTGTCCCAAGATGTATAGGTTAGGGGGATTAGCAGGGTAAATGTGTAGGGTTACGGGGATAGGCTAAGTGTGGGCCTGGATAAGATGCTCTGTCAGGGAGTCAGTACAGACTTGATGGGTCAAAAGGGCACCTTCTGTACTGTAGGGATTCTTTGATATTAGTAGAAAAATGCAACAGGCCAAGAACAGAGATGATAGCGTGAGAACAAGATTCCCAATGATTATACACTTTTTTTATGGAATGCCTTTCTAAAATGACTGCACATAGCCTTTATACATTTAAAAGCTTCCTTAAAATGTTTTACTTCCTTGTTCAATTTTACTATTCACTCTTCTATAAAATAAGATGCTGCAGTGCCTCACTGGTGCCTAGGGACCTTATTAGTTCTTGGTTTTCTATCCAATTTTTATTGCAGAACTGCTATCACTGGTAGCTCCAACTCTGGCAGTAGCACTGTAATATAAATCTGCCAACAGAGAGGTCAATAGCAACCTGAGGCAATTGTAACCTGATGCGCCTTGAAGACAAAATTGTTGATGGTGGCCAGTGCAGATGCATGCTATGAAATCTGTAAACTCTCTGATTTCACACCATTTTCTGATTATTGAATGTTTGCAGTGCAAATCTAATTTTCCAACATGTGCATAAAACTGGCAGTAAATCAAAAGGAACAGTGGGGGCGGGGGAGGGGGCGGTGTACGGCAGTGGTGGGAAAGGCGGGAGCGGTGTACAGCAGTGGTGGTGGGGGGGGTGGTGTACAGCAGTGGGGGTGGGAGTGGGGGGGTGGTGTTGATTGGGGGGTGGGGTTTGGTACTGATCTGCAACTGCTAAGTTTCTGCACATACCCAAAGTGAAAAGTATTTTCAAACACTTTATCCTGAGAACAAGAAGCCACAAAGTTAAGCCTTTAAACTTCTATTCATGGCTTGGAAGAGACTGTGCTTTTATGTCCATTCACAATCATAAAAAGCAGCATATGGGCAATTATGCAAAATAATTCCTCAGTTACTTTCAATGCTGTGGAATCTGACCAATAAAGAAACCTATTTTTAACCCATTTTCCCTGCGTATTCCCAGGAGGGGAAATAGTGATCTCGTGCATTCATCTCAGAACCTTGTATACATTCTGAGGGATAAATCAACAGGACATGGGTGTTTTTGGATGTTTGATGACAAGTATGAAATAGTCTTCATTGTTCTCACAACCCCAGCAGATTAGTCCAGCCTTTTGCATTTTCCATACCTTTCTTTCAAGTATCTTCCAGGTGCAAAATTCTATGTCCTTTCAGGAAGGTTTGTCAATATAATCCACATAGCAATTTTCCATAAAGTTGTCCCTTTGCAGTATCAGCCATCTTTTAGTCAGTGACTTCACTTATTTAAAAAAAAGACAGATCTTCCTCAAATCGTTCAATATGCCCATAGGTAATGGGGAAGCTGTAGTCGGGTACTTTTATGACACGTCTTTATGGTCAGAGTCTATTTCTTCCCTTGCTTGAATGTTGAGCCAAGGTAATCAATAATTAGGGCCAAAGTTGTGTGCTAAATCTAGACTTGCACCTTATGACCAAAATAGCCCTCTTTTTTTCTCAGCACCACTTCCACTCTGAAAACTATATTGAAAGAAAACCTGTTATTTGCCACGCCTGAGTCCTTCTGTTTGAAAGCACAACTATTATGGTCAGCTTGGCAACAGAAGAAAGAGCTGTTAATAGGGAACTATGGCCGGCATTCTCCGGAATGAAAACGAAGTGCTGCCACCAGCAGGGAAACACAGTAAGAAGTTTAACAACACCAGGTTAAAGTCCAACAGGTTTATTTGGTAGCAAAAGCCACTCAAGCTTTCGGAGCTGCAAGCCCCTTCTTCAGGTGAGTGGGAATTCTGTTCACAAACAGAGCATATAAAGACACAAACTCAATTTACATGAATAATGGTTGGAATGCGAATACTTACAACTAATCAAGTCTTTAAGAAACAAAACAACGTGAGTGGAGAGAGCATCAAGACAGGCTAAAAAGATGTGTATTGTCTCCAGACAAGACAGCCAGTGAAACTCTGTGGGGGTTACAAATAGTGTGACATGAACCCAATATCCCGGTTGAGGCCGTCCTCGTGTGTGCGGAACTTGACTATCAGTTTCTGCTCAGTGACTCTGCGCCGTCGTGTGTTGCGAAGGCCGCCTTGGAGAACGCTTACCCAAATATCAGAGGCCGAATGCCCGTGACCGCTGAAGTGCTCCCCAACAGGAAGAGAACAGTCTTGCCTGGTGATTGTCGAGCGGTGTTCATTCATCCGTTGTCGCAGTGTCTGCATAGTTTCCCCAATGTACCATGCCTCGGGACATCCTTTCTTGCAGCGTATCAGGTAGACAACGTTGGCCGAGTTGCAAGAGTATGTACCGTGTACCTGGTGGATGGTGTTCTCACGTGAGATGATGGCATCTGTGTCGATGATCCGGCACGTCTTGCAGAGGTTGCTGTGGCAGGGTTGTGTGGTGTCGTGGTCACTGTTCTCCCGAAGGCTGGGTAGTTTGCTGCGGACAATGGTCTGTTTGAGGTTGTGCGGTTGTTTGAAGGCAAGAAGTGGGGGTGTGGGGATGGCCTTGGCGAGATGTTCGTCTTCATCAATGACATGTTGAAGGCTCCGGAGGAGATGCTCCGGAGGAGCCTTCAACATGTCATTGATGAAGACGAACATCTCACCAAGGCCATCCCCACACCCCCACTTCTTGCCTTCAAACAACCGCACAACCTCAAACAGACCATTGTCCGTAGCAAACTACCCAGCCTTCGGGAGAACAGTGACCACGACACCACACAACCCTGCCACAGCAACCTCTGCAAGACGTGCCGGATCATCGACACAGATGCCATCATCTCACGTGAGAACACCATCCACCAGGTACACGGTACATACTCTTGCAACTCGGCCAACGTTGTCTACCTGATACGCTGCAAGAAAGGATGTCCCGAGGCATGCTACATTGGGGAAACTATGCAGACGCTGCGACAACGGATGAATGAACACCGCTCGACAATCACCAGGCAAGACTGTTCTCTTCCTGTTGGGGAGCACTTCAGCGGTCACGGGCATTCGGCCTCTGATATTCGGGTAAGCGTTCTCCAAGGCGGCCTTCGCGACACACGACGGCGCAGAGTCGCTGAGCAGAAACTGATAGTCAAGTTCCGCACACACGAGGACGGCCTCAACTGGGATATTGGGTTCATGTCACACTATTTGTAACCCCCACAGAGTTTCACTGGCTGTCTTGTCTGGAGACAATACACATCTTTTTAGCCTGTCTTGATGCTCTCTCCACTCACGTTGTTTTGTTTCTTAAAGACTTGATTAGTTGTAAGTATTCGCATTCCAACCATTATTCATGTAAATTGAGTTTGTGTCTTTATGTGCTCTGTTTGTGAACAGAATTCCCACTCACCTGAAGAAAGGGCTTGGAGCTCCGAAAGCTTGTGTGGCTTTTGCTACCAAATAAACCTGTTGGACTTTAACCTGGTGTTGTTAAACTTCTTACTGTGTTTACCCCAGTCCAACGCCGGCATCTCCACATCATCACCAGCAGGGAAACCAGAGTGTTTCCCGTTGGTGCTGGCAGTGCTTGCCTGGTGGGATTCAATCAACCACTGAGGTGGCACAGTGGTTAGCACTGCTGCCTTAGAGTGCCAGGGACCCGAGTTTGATTCTGGCCTTAGGTGACTGTCTGTTTGCACGTTCTCCGTGTCTGCATGGATTTCCTTTGGGTGCTTTGGTTTCCTCCCACAGTCCAAAGATGTATAAGTTAGGTGGATTGGCCATGCTAAATTGTCCTTAAATTGTCTCCACATTTCCCAATGTAAGGAGGAGAGGTCGAGCTACCAGACCTCCATTCTAGGGGGAGTCCAGAGGTCAACCCCTCCCCCCGTCTGAGCCCACCCAACTCCCAGGTCCCTTGGAGGACCATCCCTCTGCAGCCTAGTAGTGGCAGAGGGGCACATGGGCACAATACTTACCTCTTTGCCCTCCCTCGAAGTCCAAGGCACCAGGTCCATGCTTGTCAGGATCTGCACTGTTTGGCTCCCGCAGGACTTCTGATCGAGCAGGAGCATGACTGGAGGGGGTTGAATCTAGCTTCCTGCCTGCAAACCACTTTCAAATTTATGTTAAACAGCTGACATCATGCTCTTGCCTGCTCTGGCCGAGAAGCTAATTTTTGAGGATGCAGCAGACTGGGAGACTGGGAATGCGATTGACACCTGGTGGGAATCCTGATTTGCTCCTCTCGCCTTATTTGATGGACCATCAGGATTCCCACTTGGAGCTAGCAGCCCCGGAGAATCGCCCCCTACATAATACCAATTCCTAAATGACTCACATTGTTCAAATCAGGTATGAAAGGGCACATGATATGAAGATCACAGTTAACACCTGAAAGCCTACGTTATCTAAGTAGTTCATAGTTCACCATTGCTAGGTATTACTTGTGTACATTATAATGGAGGAACTGTAATCCAGGTAAATTAACTGAAGAATAGGATGAGCTGCTAACAGCTGATAGGGCCATGATTATTTTGGTGCCGGTTTCTCTGATCACTGATACCGTGAAGGTAGATGCAGAGTAGACATCTCAGTGGCCGAGTAACTGGAGTGTCTAATATTATTATCTAATTGTTCTACATGGGTAAGATGGGTATAGAGGGATATGGGCCAAATGCAGGCAGCTGCGACTAGCTTAGTGGTAAAAAGTGGGCGGCATGGACAAGTTGGGCTGAAGGGTCTGTTTCCATGCTGTAAATCTCTACGTTCCCAGTGTCAATATTTATTTGAAGTTCAATAGCACCTCCAAGGAGGACATGGGCCCTATCTAAAAGTATATTGAAAAGTTAAAGAAGCAATTTTCTGCTTGTCACCATCTGCCCTAGCCAACAACAGATCCAATTCAGGCAGCAAGTGTGGCTGAAAAATTAAGTTATTGCTCATTTTATCAATTGTGGGGTTGATAGGAGAGAAGATTTTTAGAAAAGACACTGCTGAAGGGACACCCTGCTAAGTTGAAGGAGTTGGTGGAGTGTGAGATAAACATTGGTGTGGGCGAGGAATTTCTGGAACAGGAAAGATGATTACTGTTGGGTTTTAACGGAATGTGTCCTATAGCTCACTGTGCAAAATTCCACAAGACACCCACTAATATATAAATGATTGCCGCCTTGGCAGAACTGGCTGGCTCTTAGCAAAACTAGATCGCATGCTCAATCCTACAGCTAGATACAGATAACATTGAACAAGAAAAAGACAGGGAGGATATAATCAGTCACTTTTACAAACACGAGTATTGTTGACAGCACCATGAAGAACAGCAGAGCAGCAGTAGTTATCACTGCTGGTAATGAGCGCTACTGTGAGAATTCCATTAAGATTAAATAAAGTGAAAGGTACTTGAGGGATTTCAGAAGTTACTGTGCTTTTTATATTGTGTGCCCCATCTGTACTTGAATGAAACATTTATTAATATTGGCTGAGATAAAGTATTAGAACGATGCTGTTGAAAAAATTGAGACTGAGCACTTGCCAAGTTTTCTAGCTCAGCACCGATTGTATCAAGAATTGCAAAGCTTTCATGCGAAGAAAAGCAAACGCAGGTATTGTGTATGTTTTCATTCAACACTCTTCAAAGATGTGCGGCGAGATTCAGCAAGCCCATTTGTCACAGGCTCAAATCCCATTATGGCCATTAAGTCTCGCGAGAGGGCCATATCAGGATTTGCACTGGCAAGATCTCAGTTTGAGATCTTCCTCGCCCCTCGCCAGTGACGTGATCAGATTTATGGTGTGAAAGAGCATGAACCCGATTTGCATGATTTTAAATGAATTTAAATATCATTAAAAGGCCTAACGCTGTTGCATCTGGCCCTGTTGAATGTTCCCTCCAACCAGACGTGATGTCACACCAGCAGGAATCACTATTGGTTTTCAAAAAGGATGACCACATTGGGGGTGTGGAGGTGAGTATAGCCCGGAGGCTCATGTTCGGGCAGTACCAGCAGAGGGTCACCCTGATGCTTGCATGGTGAGGGGAAATGTCCCCTCACCATTGAGTGGTGGGAGGGTGTACCCCTCTGCGTGCAACTGTTGTGGGTGTTCCCTTTGTCTGCTGGAGGTCCCAAAGTCCATGTGGGGGAGTCCGGATGTCCATGGGCTCTGTAACCCCAGAGTGATGATGCAAACCATGCCCCTTGATTTTTCTTTGACATAGTGTCAGAAGATCTGGTGAGAAAACCTGACTGGGTTTCTGGAGAGAAACAGATCTGTTTTCGGTCAGAACCTGACACTTTGCCATTTTTCTACAAAGTTCCATCCATGGTGGGCGGCTGCCAAATGGATCTAGCACAAGTGTTTCTTAAAGGCCAGGCATCTAAAGTGGAGATAAGGTCTTTTTTGATAACTTTTCTTATTGCAAAGTGCCTGGATGTATTCAGAATGTTTTTGGAGACCTTTTGTATTAAGCTCCTGGGATTGCTGTGGAGAACTGCTGCACCTGCATAGGGAGGGAAGAGGAATATGTTGTTTGTGCACACAAAGCCACAACAAGTAGGACTGCCAGTGTCTCTGGGTCTGCAGGAGCATGGGGAAATGTAGTAGAAGATGTGCAGAGGGCAAGCTGTGCATATTGCCAAAATGCAGTGCTGGTCCTCTGCCAACTTGGTTCCAGACTCATGCTGTTTGGCCCCATCAGAAGGTTCTTTGACAAACCAGCCAAAGCATCCAGAGTCTTGATCAGTATGCTAATCAGTATTCTCCTGCTCCTGCCCCAGAGGTTCTCACCTGCGTCTTCTAGAAGAAAACTTATCTTTGGCCTCACCCTCTGGGAAGCTGGTAAACTAACCATCCTTTACACATCACCTGATTGCAGCACACTGGATGGCCAGATGATTCACCATGTACTGATCCCAACACTATTCTTGCCTCCAGGGTATGTGCAATGCCTGAACCTGAACTAGTAGCTGTAAGTATCAGGTTAACTGACAGGACCACTTAGTCAGTACCGTGCTGCTGTTTGCTCTCTTCCTCTTTGGGCATCCGAGGCTGGGTAAGGGGCAGGTTTTGACTGTCTGAAAACAGTAAATCTGAAGGGGAAGGTCAGTTACACCACCAAAAATTAATTATCATGCCAAATCTCAGGATGGGGGTTGTGCTGGGAATTGAGAACATACCCTCACCTTCAGTGTTCTCAGTGATACCAAATGCCAGGTGCCCAGTAGCTGAGAGCCGTCTCCAGCATAGGGCTCAGAAAATACGGGCACGCACTGCCAACTGTGCTCATTTCCATTTTCTTGTGTGTCACCTTGTCCTGAAAAAGGGAGGGAAAATGCCAGTGATTTTACAGCACCGTATTTGTTGATATGTCCACCATAGTTGAAGATAATTGAAGGTAGTGAGATGCAGTGTGAGGCTGTCAGCAATGGTAAATGTGTAATGGAGTATCTGGATGTTAGACTTGAATCCTGAATGGCTGAGAGTGCTGCTGGGTGAGTGATGCTGATGTGCTGCACTGATCAGCAGGAGCAGTTGGTGGTGTGGAAGATGCATTGACTGACGTTGACCACCTGGGTGAGGACGTATTACCTCTTGGGGGCTGCTGCCAGGTCCACGAGTCCAGAATCCAGGAATTGATATTCCTGCCTACCTACTCCTTTTCCCTTCTTAGGGTGGTTCTTTAGGGTCTCTTGGCCTCCTGTGGAATCATGGCGCCTCTCCTCCTGTCCACCTCTACCATTGACACCTCCAATGTTGCATCCATCACTCTTATAGATAAACTTGTGTGTTTCCCACGTTGCCCTGTGTGGGTGCAGGCAGATTGCAAATTGCAATACCTGTGCCAAAATTATAGGATCATCGAAACAAAAATCTAATTTTGATCCTGTAAACCCTCAGTTCCCACCACAGCACCTTCCTTGTCAAAATGGCTTACCTACCAACTGTCTTAATCAGTTGAGTCATTGACGAAGTTCCGGAATGATTGCCAAAGTTTTGTTGTTGTGCATGTAATGTTTTAAAATTTAAAATAAGCAATTTTTTAATCAATCAGCAAGACACTCTTTGGAGAAAGCTAATTCTACTCTTCACTAGGCCTTGAATGCAGAATGACTAGTTTTGAATCAATTTTATTAGCATTGGGGGCAAGTTCAAACTTTAAAGGGTGAATCTCATTAGAGCTTTCAAAAATATCATCAAAGCTATTTTGAACTGTCAGATATCAAAACACTTCACGCAGTTACGTACTGATAATCATATGCTCTTAACACTCAGTCATAAACACTGCATAATTCAATTATTCATTGATGCTGAGAGCATCATAGCAATATGACAAGAAAGACAACTAATCAAACTTGTATTGGAGCTAGGGTAAGAGACATGGGTCAAATACATTGATGAGTCAAAATGGCCTTTTTCATTCAAAGTTCTCTCACTTTTTAAATGAGTCAAGATTGTTCAAATTTAAGCATAGAAGACAAAGGGCACGCCACTTCTGCTTACGGAGCAGTGGTGCAGACAAAAGAATAACATACAGAATTATAACTGTGGACACTGGAAAGAGATCAATTATCCATAGTGGATATAACAAGTAGTAGGAATAAATGAGTTGATTGTACATGTTTCAATAGTCAGAGGGGTAGATAATATAGATAAGGGGCAGTGTGGCACAGTGGTTAGCACTGCTGTCTCCCAGCGCCAGGGACCCGAGTTCAATTCTGGCCTTGGGTCACTGGGCGGAGTCCGCATGTTCTCCATGTGTCAGTGTGGGTTTCCTCCGGGTGCTTCGGTTTCCTCCCACATTCCAAAAATGTGCAGGTTAAGTTGATTGGCCATGCTTAATTGCCCCTTAGTGTCCCAAGATATATAGGTTAGGGGGATTAATGGGGTAAATAAGTGGGGTTATGGGCATAGGGCCTGCGTAAGGTGCTTTGTCAGAGTTAGTACAGACTCAATGGGCCAAATGGCCTCCTTCTGCATTGTAGGGATTCTATGATTCTATTCTATGATAAAGTCTTTTGTAGATGTGATACAAAATATTGAATTATATTTTGTTTCACAGGTGCCAGCATGCAGGGAATCTAAGTGTGAACATATATTTGCATGGAGAGGATGTGCCGAATACCCTCCTTTTGTACAGTAACCTTTCTATTATTCTATATGATCACATGGTTCTAGTATGGGAGGACAAGCAGCCAGAGGTTGTATGAACCAATTACATGACTAGTTTGTTTGAGACTCTGCAAAAGATAAATTCCAAGTTAAGGAACTATGATGTAGTAATCTCTAGATTATTCCCAGTGCCTCCTGCTGGCCCAGACAGGGAGAGAGGGAGAGAGAGAGACCAGCATTGTCGATTCAGGAGTTGCTGGAAGGTTGGTGTGCAAGGTTTTGGATTCCTGGGACACTGTGACCTTTTTCACCATGGAAGATTGTACAGATGGGATAACTTGAAAGGGCAAATAGAGCAGAGTGGGAAGATTAAAGCTAATTAAGTGGTGGGAATTGGAAGGGAAAATACATGTTGCAAATCAAAATGTGTGCAAACTAGACCAACAGTTACTGCAATACAAAGGAGGGATTTTGATAAAGAGAGTGGACAGTTAAAATAATGTGGATCTGGTCAAAGAATAGTAAAGGATGCAAAACTCTGGTAGAAGTTGTCTACAGACCTCTTGGTAATAGTCATGTAGTGAGGATATGTCTAAGTACGTAGATTGGTGAAACATGTCACATACCAAATATTGTTATAATGGGAAATTTAAATTTCCCCATGGATTGAGAGAAGCAGAAAAGTTCAAGTTAGTAAAGGCATTTAGTTTCTAATAGGTACTTAGGGCAGTTTTCTGATAGAATGGGTGGAATCATTTGGACCCGTTGAATGTGGGTGCAAATCCTGTAATGACCGTTAAATCCCACGAGAGGCAAAACACAGGATTTGCACCAGTGAGATCTCAAAATGAAAACCAGTCATGATGTCCGCTCCAGGGACGTGGATGTGTCTGTAGCCCCTGGGGGTTGAGGGATATGCCAGGACATTGCCCCCGGCAGCTGGCAGGGGGCGCTGGTAGGAAGGGTTACCCTCCTCCATTGGAGGGGAATTCCCCTTTTCCCCTTCTGTGTGTGTGGGGGAATTCCTCCTATCCATGGGAGGGGGGGATGTGGGTTGGGGTGTTTCCCTTTCCCACCAGGGATGGTCCCGATGTCCATGAGGGGGGAGGGGGTGTCCTTTAACTAAACTTTAAGATCAGGGCGTCCTTTAAAAATAGTGCCCTGATCTCAGATTCTAGGCACTGCTGACTCCTTTAGGCCCCAACCCTCCAGCTGGCTGCGTGATCCTTGCCAGCACTCTGAAATTGCACAGAGTGCTGTTAAATCAGGTGAGTAAAGGCATTGTGAAGCCAACAAGCTTCACACGGCTTTTCTCATCTGATCCAACACTCTGTGCAATTTTGGAATGATTCTGCCCAATATGTTTTAACACTGACATGTGAACAAGCCATACCATGTTTAGTCAACGTTCCAAGCTGATGATCTTTCATCATGGAAAGCCTCTTAGCCATTATTTTCTAGACTGTCCTTCACCTTATCTCATTTGAAGATCTTCAGTCTAGGACCTCTAACTTCATGGTTCCATCAACCCTGCACAGATTGCTTCTACTTCTTTCCCAAGATCCACAAACAGGACTGACTTCATAGACACTGACCCTAACGTACACCTTTCTAGTTCCACATAACTTTTTCCTACTCTAATGCATTTTTTTCTCCCTGGTCCTGTCCCTTTCCAGCTACATATTCTTCTGATACCCTATTCTGCTTGAACAATTTGCAGTTTCCTAAGCCTAATCATCCCCTTTTCACCATGAACTTTCAATCCCTCTATACACCCAATCCCACCAGGTTGATCTGGGGCTCTCTATTTCTTCCTTGAATAGAGGTGTAACCAGTTCCCATCCACCACCACCACCCTCTTCCATCTGGCTGAATGTTGTCCCATTGAACAACTTCTCTTTTGACTCCAGTCATTTCCTTCAAATAAAAAGTGTAACTATGGATATCCATACGGGTTGTTTCTATGCCTACCTTTTCTCAGGACATATGAAACATGCTTTGTTTCAGTCCTACTCGGATCTCTCCCTCACCTCTTTTTCTGGTATGCTGATGACTGTTTTAGTGCAATTTCCTGCTCTTGCCCCAAAATAGAAAATTTCATCAGCTTTGATTCCAATTTGCACCCATCCCTCACCCTTGCATATTCATCTCTGACTCTTCCTTTCCTCAACCTTTTTATCTTCATCTCTGGGTAAAGGCTAACGACTAATATCCACTATAAGCCCAGTTGAAGGAGGTGCAAGTATCACCTGAAATGAATGTTTGGCCCTCGAATAGTGGGGAGTAAGTAAATGGGCAGGTGTTGTACCTTCTGCAATTGCATGGGAAGGTGCCATGGGAAGGGGATGAAGGGTTCAGGGCAATGGAGGAGTGGACCAGGGGATCACAGAGGGAGTGGTCCCTGCGGAATGCAGACAGGGGGTAAGGGAAGATGTATTTAGTAGTGGCATCATGCTGGAGTTGGCATGGTGGAGGGTGATGATCCTTCGAATGCAGATGCTGTGAAAGATTAGGGGGATCCTATCATGGTTCTGGAATGAGGGGAATGGGTGAGGACAGAGGTGCAGCAGATGGATCAGACATGATTTGTTATATCTGATTTTGCTATTCATAAGAACAATATTTTGTTTCTTGGCATATTACCAATTCCTTTTGCCTTGCACCATCATTTCTTTTGTTTCTTAATCAATTCTATCCTTCATCCTGTCACAGGATAAACTTAAATAAAACCTGCTACAGGTCTAATGTTTTACAGTTCTGATGAAAGGTGATCAAGCTGAAATGTTCACTTTATTTCCCTTTGCAGTGCTGCTTGACCTTCTGAAACATTCCAACATTTTCTGCTTTTATTTCATGTTTCTAATATTTTGCTTTTGTGTACTATATCTAGTAGTGGGTAACAAACCAGAAGTAGGTAACAATCTGAAGGTGAAAGATACACAAAGTGATCAGCTGATCAATGAGAAAGATAGGTCATGCCTGAATGATTGTGCTTTTTCAGGAGGTCACAAGCATGATGGATAGGGGAGTTTGTTGTTGATGTAGACTTCTAGAAAGCATTTGATTTGATTTGATTTATTACTGTCAAATGTATTAGTATACAGTGAAAAGTATTGTTTCTTGCGCGCTATACAGACAGAGCACACCATTCATAGAGAAGCAAAGGAGGGAGTGCAGAATGTAGTGTTACAGTCATAGCTAGGGTGTAGTGAAAGATCAACTTAATGTGAGGTAGGTCCATTCAAAAATCTAATGGCAGCAAGGAAGGAGCTGTTCTTGAGTCAGTTGGTACTTGACCTTAGACTTTTGCATCTTTTTCCTGATGGAAGAAGAGAGTATGTCCGGGGTGCGTGGGTCCTTGATTATGCTGGCGGGAAGTGAAGACAGTATCAATGCATGGGAGGCTGGTTTGAGTGATGGACTGGGGTTCATTCACGATCCTTTGTAGTTTCTTGCAGTCTTGGACAGAGCAGGCACCATACCAAGCTGTGATATAACCAGAAAGAATGCTTTCGATGGTGCATCTGTAAAAGTTGATGAGAGTTGCAGTGGACATGAGAATTTTCCTTAACCTCTTGAAAAAGTGGAAGCTTGGTGGGCTTTCTTAACTATAGTGTCAGCATGGAGGGACCAGGATGGGATGTTGGTGATCTGGATACCTAGAAACTTGAAGCTCTCGACCATTTCCACTTCACTCCTGTTGATGTAGACAGGGGCATGTCTTTCATTATGCTTCCTGAAGTCGATGACTATCTCTTTCATTTTGTTGACATTGAGGGAGACATTATTGTCATTGCACCAATTCACCAGATTCTCGATCTCTTTCCTGTACTCCGTCTTATCATTGTTTGAGATCCGACCCACTACAGTGGTGTCATTAGCAAACTTGAAAATCGAGTTGGAGGGGAATTTGGTCACACAATCATATGTGAAGAAGGAGTATAGTATGGGGCTGGGGCACAGCCTTGTGGAGCACCGGCGTTAAAGAAGATCGTGGAGGAGCTATTGTTGCCTATCCTTACTAATTACGGTCTGTGCGTTAGGAAGTCTAGGATCCATTCGCAGAGGGAGGAGCCCCAGGCCACGGAGTGTGGAGATGAGTTTTGTAGGAATAATGGTGTTGAAAGCTGAGCTGTAGTCAATAAATAGGAGTCTGACATAAGTGTGTTTGTTATCCAGGTGTTGAGTGTAAGGCCAGGGAGATGGTGTCTGCTATGGTCCAGTTGCAGCGATAAGCAATCTGTAGTGGATCCAGGCAACCTGGGAGGCCAGAATTGATTGGTGCCATGACTAACTTTTCGAAGTACTTCATAATGATAGATGTCAAAGCCACCAGAGGATAGTCATTAAGGCATGTTGCCTGGCTTTTCTTTGGTATCGGGATGATGGTCATCTTCTTGAAGCAGATAGGAACCTCAGATTGGTGTAGGGAGAGGTTGAAGATGTCTGTGAATACCCCCGCCAACTGGTCTGCTCAGGATCTGAGTGCTCATCCGGGTACCCTATCCAGGCCAGTTGCTTTCCGCAGGTTGACTTTCAAGAAGGCTGCTCTGATGTCTGCGATGGTGACTTCAGATACAAGTTTGGCCGAGGCTTCTGGTGTGGAGGGCATTATCTCACTGAGCTCTTGCTCAAAACAGGCATAGAATGCATCGAGCTCATCGGGGAGGGGTGCATTGGTGCTGGCGATTTTACATGCTTTCATCTTGTAGTCTGTTATGTCTTGCAGACCTTGAGAGGGTAAACGTGAGAACACAGAATTGGAGACAACTTTGTGACACATATCATGATTGGTTAGGTGGTAGAAGACAGTGATAAATTCAGTCGGTTGGATGAAAATGGGCCAAGGATTCACAATGCTCGATTAACCTGTATCCATTGATGGAAATGCAGTCAGCACACCAACTTCATATTGCCTGCCCATTAGAATGATCACTGTGTGCAGTAAGCACTATCCACACAGTTCATTGACTAGACACATCAGCAAGGAGCCAAAAGTCATAGACCGGAACTCTACCACCTTGCCCGCCACGGAATTGGTGCTGGTGAGGGCCCAACAATGGAAATCTCCATTGACCTCGGGGGGGGGGGAATTTCCGGTCTCACCCGACAAGGCTGTAAAATCCCGCCCATAATGTCTTTGCGCCATTTAAAATGAATACAAAAGCAAAATACCGCAGATACTGGAAATCAGAACTCTCCCTTTCTTACCTAAACTGCAAGCTTCAGCTCCTTCAGAGCTGGAGGGCCTCTTTTTGGCCCTCCAGCATCAAGACCCTACCTATTAACTTTAATTGGATGATGAGCCTGCCCTCAGTCTACAAATTGACCAATTCAAGGAAAAGCAATTGTCTGATACAGTGTGGGGTACTGACTCCCATTTGATGTTTACCCTGATGTTGGGGCCAAAATCCAAAACCAAACATTCCTGGCTCTGGTCTCTGTCAAAAGAGAATGAAACGTCACTAGCTATCTTTGAATACAAAACCTCAGCTAACATGCCTTAGGCAACAGTGGCAGCAAACTACAAGAAGTCGCTGCACGGTAGCACAGTGGTTAGCACTGCTGCTTCACAGCTCCAGGGTCCTGGGTTCGATTCCCGGCTCGGGTCACTGTCTGTGTGGAGTTTGCACATTCTCCTCGTGTCTGCGTGGGTTTCCTCCGGGTGCTCCGGTTTCCTCCCACAGTCCAAAGATGTGCGGGTTAGGTTGATTGGCTAGGTTAAAAAAAATTGCCCCTTAGAGTCCTGGGATGCGTAGGTTAGAGGGATTAGTGGGTAAATATGTGGGGGTAGGGCCTGGGTGGGATTGTGGTCGGTGCAGACTCGATGGGCCGAATGGCCTCCTTCTGCACTGTAGGGTTTCTATGATTCTATGAATTTCGTCAGCCTGGACAGGTCCAGGAGTATTAGATTTGATTGCCACTGTCAGCTTCACAGCCATTGACAGGTTGCGTAAACTTGGTTTGCATTCCTTGAGTTTAGAAGGTGAGGATTATCTCATTAATCTTTAAAATATTGAAGGGATTTGATTGGGCAGAAAAACACTAAGTATTTCCTCTGATGGTGGAATCTGCAACAAAGTGGCACAATCTTATAATTAAACCTATGCCTTTCGGAGTGGAATCTGTAAAAATGTTTCCCCACAAAGGTTGGTTGTAATCCAAAACTCCCCCCAAATGACTATGGTTGTTTGGCTAATTTTTCAAGACTGAGGGATTGGTAGACTTTTTTCACGTAAAGTATATTCCATAATTCCATTTACCCACTTGGATGAAACCAAATGGGTAAATGGAATTATGGAATATACTTAAGCGGCTGAATGGTTTACTCTATTCACATTTTGTTCTGTATTTTTATCCTACCAGCCTGGACCAAATTCATATTCAATTCCAAGGGTAAAGGAATAGTATTCCAATTCATTGTGCAGCCAGTCACCCCATAGACATATGATATAAATAAATGGTGCCTCGTGTAAATCTTTAACTTTAATCCATGACTGGTATGTCCTGTTATGAAAACGTCTGATTGTTTACTATTTTAGAACATAGTGCATCAAATCTAAAAAGATTCCATTGTATACACTGAAAATGACAGTTAAACAGTTCCAATTTTGTATGTTTAGTATGGTCGATATTATATTTACACAAGATATATAATTTCACTCACTTTTTTCACTGTACATTTAGAGTCTGTTATTTTAATATTTGGTCTGTCTGAAAGAGGAAAGAAAGGGTTAAAAGAACAATTGATAGACTGAGCTGTTGACTTTTCCAGGGAAGATGTGACCTATCAGTTTGAACTTTCAATTAAAGCTAATTATGTTAGGGACCATTGAGAATTGTCTCCACTGACTGAACTCATTTGACAATTATATAAGGCAGCATAAGTGAACCAACTTGCTGGTGGTTAAATGGGACAGAATCTGACAGTGTCCCGATCAAAGTTTTAAAATTTTGCTTGCCATGGAGTAATCTGAGATACAATTTTTCAATACTGTCAAGTTGCCAATGTGGTTTCATAGAATCATAGAATCCTTCAGTGCAGAAGGAGGCCATCCAACCCATTGAGCCTGCACCAACATCAATCCCGCCCAGGCCCTATCCCCGTAACCCAAAATACTTATCTACTAATCCCCCTGACACTAAGAGGAATTTAATGTGGTCAATCAACCTTACTTGCATAATTTGGTGTGTGGGAGGAAACTGGAGCCTCCAGAGGAAACCCACGCAGACACGGGGAGAACGTGCAAACTCCACACAGACAATCACCCGAGGCTGGAATTGAACCCGGGTCCCTGGCACTGTGAGGCAGCAGTGCTGATTGCAAAATTGGGGTTATTCAGCACTTGGAAGCACAATCAAGATTTATGTTTGAAGTTTCTTAGTTTTCATTAGGATTCCAAAATAACTCAGTGTTTGAAAAGATAATGGGCCATAACTTTCTCAGGGTGGCAATCAGCAGCAGATTGTTACTCGGTACCGAATTACCGGTGCTAAAGTTCTAAAGTGCCTGTCTCGCCTGACCTTCCTGATTCAGGCCGGGTGAGATTCAGGCAACGCAGTATGTCCCCGGCCCCAGCGACAAAGTTAGACGAAGTGGAACGAACAAGGGCATTGTCCCCTTCCATTTGGGAATGTTCATGAGGTTGTCCCCATTCATCAAATGGTATGTCACACAATCACCACCCCACATGACACTTTAGAATGACAGTAAAAACATTTCAACTATAGCTGGAGATGGTGCGATTTAGAAAGCTTTGGCTCATTTTCTAGTATTGTAATGTTGAAAACAATAGCTGAAACAGTGCTTGATAAGTAATAATAAACTCTAGCTTGTATCAATGAAATTAAGGGTCACAGGCCTTCTCAAGTGGTCAACTATAATGTTGGCCTCAATTTAATGACCCTGTCTCTCCTACTCTGATAGGTAGAAAAAAATCTAGACTTCAACCAGCAGTGTTCCCAATCGTTTTAATATTAGCAGTAGCAATTCTAACCATCAATGAGGCTCCCAATAAATGTATATGTGATTCTACTGAAGATGCAAAAAGCATCTTCTGATGACATAATCAGGGCCACATTAAGGTGACATTAACGTAAAACTAGGGGAGTCTGGCTGTCTGGACATAGAACTGTGGCAAAGAAACTAGCCAGAAGAGATCAAGGTATGCTTCAAAGATGTCCATTTTGTTAAACCCATTATGGACTAGAAGGAGCAGGAGGTCTCCTTCCAGATTCATCACAGTGGAAAATAAAATACTAAAACATATTATAAAGGATGTATTAGCAGGACATTGTGAAAATCATTTTGATTAGGAAGAGCGAACACCGTTTTATGAAAGTAACATTTTCTTTGACAAATCTATTGGAGTTTTTGAGGGTATAACTAGGGTGTAGCAGAGGAAATAAGGGATGTAGCACATTCGGATGGAGGACATCCAAAATCAGCCTGCACTTGAAACATCTTGCAAAATCCCTTGTGTGGAGCATCACACTGTATGTATGCGAGAGCTGGAGTCTCAGTAACACTGATGAGAAAATGACTGTAGTTTTTGAAATGTGACTCTGGCAAAAGATCCTTAAAATCAGCTGGACAGAGAAAAGAACCAATGAATTTATCTGCAGGAAAATCAAAGTCACAGAGCCTTATGGGCTTTTAGCTGAAGTGAAGAAGCAAAAGTTGAGAAAGTGCAACCACTGGAAAAGGCAGAAAAGGTGTTGAGAAATTGGTGTTGGCAACAATAGAAGGTAGCATATCAGGATATTACAGGGTATGTCGGTGAAGGACTGGATGAATGGACAACATCAGAAGGGAATGACAATGGTGCAGCTTGCAATGAATAGCGAAAGATGTTGGCCTATCATGGGCAATGTTGAATGATAAGTATTTCAATTTTCAGAAGGCATTCAATAAAGAGCTACAACAGGTTGTTACACCAAGTAGGGTTCATGGATGGGATAATACATTAACATGGATTGAGGAATGGTTAATGGACAAGAAATCAAAGTGCAGGAATAAACGGATCATTTTCGGATGGCAGAATAGCTTAAAGTTTATTTATTAATGTCACAAGTAGGCTCACGTTAACACTGCAATGAAGTTACTGCAAAAAACCCCTTGTCACCACACTTCAGTGCCTGTTCAGGTACATTGAGGGAGAATTTAGCATGGCCAATGCACCTAACCAGCACGTCTTTTGGACTGTGGAAGGAAACCAGAACAGCCGGACGAAACCCACACAGACATGGGGAGAATGTGCAGACTCCACACAGACAGTGACCCAAACCGGGAATCGAACCTGGGTTCCTTGCGCTGTGAGGCAGCAGTGCTAACCACTGGGCCACTATGCCACCCAACAAATAGTGAGCTGTGCAAGAACCAATGCTTGCACCTCATCTTTTACAATCTATATTACTGAATTAAATGAAGGAACTAAGTGCAATGTATCCAAGTTTGCTGACAAAGTTAGATGGCAAAGTAAGCTACCATGAGGACACAGAGGTTGTAAAGACCAGCTAAGTGACTGGGCAAGAGGGAATAATGAGGAAAAGTGTGAAATTATCTACTTTGATAGGAACAATGGAAAAGCAAAATATTTTTAAAAATGAGAGATTAATAAAAGCTGACATTGAGAGGGATTTGGAGATCCTTTTAAACAAGTCATAAACATTAACACACAGTTACAACAAGCAATTGGGAAGACAAATGGTTTGTTAGCCTTTGTTGCAAGAATGTCGGAATGTCGGAAGAGTAAGGAAGTCTTGCGATTTGGTGAAACCACACCCAGAATACTGTGTACAGTTTTGGTCCCCTTACCTGAGGAGGGATATACTTGTGTAACCCCCTGCTGATCACTATATGGGGCCACTATTTAACTGTTCGGTTTACAGGATCCTGAATTCCTAGCAGTTGATGGTGAGCTGGCTAAATTTCCTGTTTACCTATAAATGCCAGTACAGGCTTGCATGGAAAGGATTTGAGTATGTTTAGCGCGGTGCCTCCAAAAATGTTATTGAGATAAACCTTATAATGAGAAAAGGTTTGGAACAACAAGGTAAACGGAATAACAAAAAAATTTAATAACAAATATAATTAGCAGATATAAACAAGTAAAGAATCCCAACTGAAGATTTTCCAATTAACAGTTTCAACCTGAGAAATGTTCAGAATATCACCAAGCACTTTGAATTTTAAACGTTGGGGCCCATCCGTTGGTGCACATCTGAAGAAAACCACATTCTGTTACCATTCCTGTCTGATAGTACTCACTTAACCCCGACACACACACAGTCCAGACGGGTCTACGAGAGGGAAGATGATGGAGCAAGCACACGAGGCAGAGGTGCCGCGAGCTATCTGTGTAGTAACGCAGGTCCAGTGCGCTGAAGGCTGTCCTCCTCGGCAGTCATGAAAAACCAAGCAGTTCTACCTGAGAAAGATTCACTTCGAACTGACTTTTTACTGCCTCTGAAAAGCTTCTCTTCAAAAAACGTGGCTGTCCCTCTTCTGCACACGCCCTCCTCAGCTCTGCAGCTGCTTCACTTCCTGGTGCCTTTTTTTTCTTCCCGCCCCCAGAGCAATCCCATTGGCCCAGCCCACATCACTCAACCAACAGCATCCTGTTCACAGCACCCGCCCGGCAAACAGGACACTGAAACCCACAAGGGACAAAGAACACTGGTAAACGTCTTCCCCACAAATTTTCCTCAGTCCCTTACACTTGCCATGATTTTAATATTATTATCATATCCTTCCATAGCTTCACCCCTGCCTACCTGTGTAATTTCCTCCAGCCTCATGGCCTTCCAAGACTTCTGCACTCAAATAATCCTGGCCTCTTGAGCATCCCCGATTTAAATTGCTCCATCATTGGCAGCCTGCCTTCAGCTGCCTAGGCCCAATTAAAATCTACCCTTAAGCCTCCCTGGCCAGAATTCTTTGGCTCACCTGCTACCATGATCTTCCAATTCTGCCAAAAGTCAATGTATTTTTGGTTGGCCTGCTGGATCCCCCTCAGCAAGTCCCACCATGACGGGGCTGGAAAATCCCAGCCCCTGCCTCTCTACCTCTCTTGCTTACTTTTACATTGTGCTAAAATCTTATCTCTTTGACCAAACTTTGAATTATGTAACCTAATAACACTTTACATAGCTTGGTGTCTAACTTTGCTTTATAACACTCCTTTGAAACCTCTTGGGTTGCTTTATTATGTTATAGGTACATTGTAAATGTACAATGTTTCCTGAGAGGAGATGCAATAAGGCTTCATTAGATTGATTCCTGGGATGAGAAGGATGTCCTATGCAGAGAAGGTAAGTAGAATTTGTTTGACTTGACTTAATTCGATTTGATTTATTCTTGCCACATGAATTAGTATACAGTGAAAAGTATTGTTTTTTGCGCGCTATACAGAGAAAGCACCCTGTACATAGAGAACGAAAGGAGAGGGTGCAAAATGTAGTGTTACAGTCATAGCTAGGGTGTAGAGACAGATTAACTTAACATAAGGTAGGTCTATTCAAAAGTCTGATGGCAGCAGGGAAGAAGCTGTTCTTGAGTCGGTTCGTACGTGACCTCAGACTTTTGTATCATTTTCCTGATGGAAGAAGGTCGAGGAGAGTATGCTGGCTGCTTTTCCGAGGCAGTGGGAAGTGTAGACAGAGTCAATGGATGGGAGACTGGTTTGTGTGATGGGCTGGGCTTCATTCATGACCCTTTGAAGTTTCTTGTGGTCTTGGACAGAGCAAGCACCATACCAAGCTGCGATATAACCAGAAAGAATGCTTTCTGTGGTGCATCTGTAAAAGCTGTTGAGAGTCGTACAGAATGCCAAATTTCCTTAGCCTCCTGAGAAAGTGGAGGCGTTGGTGGGCTTTCATAACTATAGCGTAGGCATGGAGGGACCAGGACAGGTTGTTGGTGATCTGGACACTGAGAAACTTGAAGCTCTAGACCATTTCCACTTCATCTCCATGGATATAGACAATTGCCCAATATTCTCTGGCATCTAGAAGAATAAGAAGTGATGTTGAAATGTTAGACATGGTAGATGCTGAGAGGCTGTTTCCCATGTCTGGTGTGTCTAGAATGACAGGGCATAATCTTAGAATGAATGGGGTGGTCATTTCGGATTGAGATAAGGGAAAATTGTTTCTCTACCCTGGAGGGCTGTGGATTCTCATTTGGTGAATATATTCAAGACTGGGATGGATACATATTTGGGCACTAGAGGGATCAAGGAATGTAACATGCTGGCTATAATATTCAAAAATGAAATACTTGAATTTAATTTTCTGTATTGCTATTATACAGTAAATAAGGCTTGGGTACTTCTCCCTTGTGTACTTGTTTGAACCTATCTCAAAAAAGCAACCCATGGTGTGACAATATAATGTGGAGATGCCGGCGTTGGACTGGGGTAAACACAGTAAGAAGTCTCACAACACCAGGTTAAAGTCCAACAGGTTTATTTGGTAGCAAATACCATAAGCTTTCGGAGCAATGCTCCTTCGTCAGATGGAGTGGTCTCTGTTCTCAAACAGGGCACAGACAATATAACCCAGGTATAACATAATGTGCAGTTTTCATCTATGTGGTTTGTGTGAATGTGATTGTCAATTGATGCTGCCTTTGAAGGCAATTTTGCAATATGGATATATATCCACTAACAATCCTGTTGCTATACCAGAAACATAATTACCTTAGACTTAATTACAGGTACCAAAAATGAAAGATATTTACCTTAATTTCTCTGAGTTGGATATGAACTCAAGACTAGGTGTGAAAAGGCAAAGTTCCAGTGTGATGGCATGTAATTCAGTGGGCTATTCCCTTAACTGATTAACATGTTATATGACCTGGCGATTTTTTTTCAGAATGGCACAAAGGCCACATTAATCCTGGTAGGCTATGGAGTTGGATAGTTCGACTTAATTTCATAAAAATTATTTTTTAACATTAAGTACAATGGTGGGAGGCTCTGGCAGCGCCCTTCCTGCTGGCTGGAATGGCGGGGACACTCAGCCAAGTTCACGCTTGGAACACATTAATTATGCACCAGTGAGTATCAGGCTGAATTACTGGGTGGGCTGAGAACTGATTGGTCTGGCTGCCATCAGCCAGTGGACTCAAAGGTCCCGGTGTCACATTTAAAGTCCAGTCCAACACAGTCATATCATTCTCTCCAGTTCGCCCATCTCCAACATGACAGGAAGCCAGAAGCAAAAGTCGAGCAGCATCAAGATGAAAGCTGCTACACAATTCAGCCACCAGTCTCTCACAGCCTTGATCTGAAGAGTCTGGATGCAGAGTATGTCCTCGACCCAAGGGACTGCTCCAAGAATCACAGCAACCTCATGTCTATATCGGGGAGGTAATTGACAAGGAGCTCAGCACAGTTGGGGACCAGGTCTAACTGAAGGCATTGTGAATTTGTACTTTGGAATCCTTTTATGTCGAGCTTTAGCCATCCTCCCACTCAGTGATAGTGTATCACTCTGAGATTACCATTCATGTGAGCCTCAGATGAACTCATCTCCGTACCCTTGAGTGTCGTTAGGGAGATGTGTTTTAATATTTATTAGAAGTGTACAATGGAACCATTTCTAACCTCCTGAACAGGCACAGGAGTGTGGCGACTCAGGGATTTCACAGTAACTTCATTGCAGTCTGAATGTAAGCCTATTTGAAACTAATAAATAAACTTTTAACTTTTATTCAAGGGACACCAATGAGTGAAGGCAGTTCATCAGCACTGATACGCTAGTGGCATCTGTGTTTCCACAGTGCTAGCACCCGAATCTAAGACGTGCATACTTGGATGAGATCCCTGGTCAGATCCTCATCTTAGTTGTGGCAGTGTTAGCATCATTAGATAGTGGCGAAAGTGTCAAGGTTTGTCTCACATCGCTGTTGTTGCACAGTGGTCTATAAGTTCACAGAATGAGCACATTAGCAGGGCATCTCTGACCAAAGCTGAGATAATAACCCAGAGAATCACGAGGCCAGAATGCGTAAGCCTGAATACAGGACTCGTTCTCTCAATGATTGCACGGATATCCCCTGAGATGTCAGGGAATGGCTTTGAGGGCTAGAGTGATTTGGGCATATGACCTTACTTAATGCTATTCTTTCTGGAATCTGTAATTAAATAATTGAAGTATCACAGGCACTTCACCCACATCTTCCTTCCTCCACGACACCAGCACACTCAAATGTTGAGCTTCCAAGACCCCTGCATTGTCATCTTCCGATGAGCTCTCGCCTTCCTCCAGTTCGCCCTCTGACAAGGGCTCATCTCCCTGCATAGCCAGACTACGAAGGGCACAGCACACTGCGATCATGTGGGAAAACTTATATTGGGGCTGCATTTTAGTGAGCCAACTGATGGGTCCAAGCATCTGAAGCACATCTTCAGACCTATGGTCTGCTCTATAAGGGAGTTGCAAGCAGCATTGCATCTCACCTTGGCACAGCTGTGAGGGCGATGCACTTAACCCTTATCCCCCAGCAGCCATCCCTGTAAATGTAAGAATCACAGCAACTCCCAGGGTACCATGCACACACATGCAATATGTGCTTCCAATAATCACACAAACCAGTTGTACATTGATGGGATGGAAGCCCTTGTGGTTTATAAACATTAGGGGCTGCTGCTATGGAGCTTGAATGGCCATATGGGAGCAGTCTATTGTACCCTCTTGGAAGACCTGAGATTGCAGTGAAGCCTGTGAATCTTTGAGCCTACTTATCTTCATTCCAAGGAAACCTGACACAATGATGGTCTTCCTCTAAAGGACATTGGTGATGTCCTTTATGCATTGGTGCGTTGTGGACTGAGATGCCGTGTAGGTCCCGTGGCGATCCCTGGAAAGACCCAGAGGCAAAGAAACTGATTGCTGCCGTCACCTTCAAAGCCTCTGGCAGGGGGAGGCCTCCAAACCCACGTGGTGTCAGGTTGTGGTGAACCATCGTTGGTTCCCACTAGGTAGTACTGTGCCAGGGTCTGGCCAGTACTACGAGTATGTATATATGTTGCTGTTGGGGTTAGGGATGGGTTGTTCTACTTGTTGCTGTTGGGGTTAGGGTTGGGCTGTTACACCTGTATTATAGTTATTATGGTACATCCCAGTCGGGCTCCGCCTCCTGGGAGAGGTATAAAGGTCACTGCTCTGTCTGGGACCCCTCAGTTGGGGATCGTGTACTATACATGGTAGCTTCGTTGTAATAGTAAATAAAAGCCTTTATTTCCTTGAGCAACTCAAACCTCGTGTGTGATAACGCGCATCACAGGTCATCACAAAAAATGTGGCATATGTTATATACAAAGTTATGGGACAAGGATGAGCATGTCCAGCACTGCCTCTCACCCATTTGTAAGTAAGATTCTTTGACGATAACCTCTCAGTCTGATGAGTCGCCTCCGCGATCTGAGTCTATCCTCCTCATCCTCCTGTTCATGCTCTGGCTTCCCTTCCTCCACGACACCAGCACACTCAAATGTTGAGCTTCCAAGAACCCCTGCATCGTCATCTTCCGATGAGCTCTCGCCTTGCTCCAGTTCACCCTCTGGCAAGGGCTCATCTCCCTGCATAGCCAGACTATGAAGGGCACAGCACACTGCGATCATGTGGGAAAACTTATATTGGGGCTGCATTTTAGTGAGCCACCTGATGGGTCCAAGCATCTGAAGCACATCTGCTGGAGCTGTGCTTGTCGACAGCTCTCCCTCCTTCACCCAAAGGTAAGGGAGTCTAAAACTAGAGGGCATAGGTTTGAGGTGAGAGGGGAGAGATACTAAAGTGTCCAGAGGGGCAATGTTTTCACACAGAGGGTGGTGAGTGTCCCGAACAAGCTGCCAATAGAGGCGGGTACAATTTGTCTTTTAAAAAGCATTTAGACAGTTACATGGATAAAATGGGTATAGAGGGATACGGGCAATTGGGACTAGCTTTGGGGTTTCAAAAACAAGGGCGGCCTGGACAAATTGGGCCAAAGAGTTTGTTTCCATGCTGTAAACATCTATGACTATGACCTCCTCCATTGAATGAGGACACTGAGAAACATTGAGCCCTGGATCCATTAGATCCTTCTCTCTCAATTCAACTATTGCATTCAACAATGATTAAAGGGTGAAGAAAGAGAAGCTCTCATCTTGAAACCAATGGGAAATGTCAGGCTTCATATCTTTGGCTGCCTTACTTGCATTGTGCCTGATACAGTTTTGCCCCTGAGATGCTAGCACACTTCGAGGTGATCAAGATACAATTCCAGAAATGTAGGCCGCGATTCTCCCATCGCCACCCGCAACTTTTCTGGCGGGTCGCGTGGGAGATGCGCCTTGTACTGGGATTTGCGCATGCACCAGGAACGCATGTGCATCTCCCAGAGCCGGTGAACAGTTGCCGGTCAGACCACGCTGAAAACCAGCGGGAAGGCAGGTAAGTCATTTGAATCTGTTTTAAATGTATTTTAAATATGTTTAGCAATTCAATATCAGGAACTTTCAGGTCCCGATTGAATCTCCCACCCTGCTAGGAGTACTTCATTCCGGCCAAGTTTAGAGTAGCCCCCCACGTTTGGGGAACTAGCGGGAGAACCCGCCGGAATGAAGAGGGGGGCAATCAGGGCACCCCAGGGGGGTCGGGCGTCGAGGGGGGTGGTGCCCCCTGAGCATGGGCACCCAGCAGTGCCAGCCTGTGTCCCCTGGCACTGCCCAAGGGGCAAATTGCCCATGCCCAGGGGCACCTTTGCACTGCCCATTGGGCATCGGGCAGTGCTAAGGGGTCGGGGTCTATTGTGGGTAGGACCTCGGGGTGATTGGTGGGGTTGGGGGGGTCCCGCTGCCACTCTGCAGACAGGATCGGTCTGGATGGAGCGATTGGGGGGGTGCAGTGGGGTGATCAGCCGGGCGGGGTCGTGCCTCCTGGGGGGATCTGACCCTAGGGGGTTCAGCGGTGGGCGGGGGGGGGGGGGGGGGGGGGGGGGGTGGTCTGCCGTAGTGAGGGGGGTGGGGGGATTGCCACTGCTAGGGGGGTGGGCTGTGCATCGGGGCGCTCCGGGATGGCAGGGGTCAGGGCAGACCCGGGAATTGTTGTGGGGGCCACGACCGGGCTATGGGGGGTGCTGGAGGGCCAGCACTTCAGGGGTCCCGGACTGGCCAGCGATCAAGCTGACCAGGAAATGGGGAGACTGACAGATCGGGACCACTGCGCATGCACAGAGTTCCAGAACTGTTAGACTCCGGTGCAAATATAATTAAAAACCCCGCCCACTGGGTTTTTAATGATATTCACAACTGAGACTTCTGCAGTGCACAGAGTGCGGAGATTCGGCTGAGAAGCTGAACTGACAAAACAGTCACGATTTAGAACAGTTTTCCTGCCAATGCAGCACTTTTGGGAGAATCATTGCCATGATATCTGGAGCCCTCTGTGTGTGGGGGATGGTGGGGGACGGTGGGGCGGGGGGAGGGGTTAATAAGGTGTGAATGAAATTATTTAACCGAAGTAGCTTTGCACTCCATTCTTTGAAGTGGCATACAAATGGCCTTTCAGTTTCTTATGATCAAAGAGTGGAATCTATTGGCCCAATGATGAATTGCATTTATTGTGAATTCGTGACTACCCTTCATTGATGGGATGCAAGGTATGATGCAGTTTTGACTCCTCCCTATTGCCTACATTCAGCAAATCTGCATTACCACCTTATACTCTGTCGACGCTGTTGTTTTGAAGTGAAGCTAGTAAGTTTTGTCTATCGCTTTAACAGCATTGAAGGGTTGGCTTTCAGTTGCTTCCTGGGCAACGAGATCTCTCTCCTTTGTAACTGACCAGGATCCTGTAGTGGCAGCAACAAGAGACAGTTCGTCCCAAGACGGGATCCCATATTCCAGCATTGCAGTTCTCCCACACTGCCTCATCCCCTCCTGGACATAACAAATGATACTTTCATTTTTGCTGGACGCCATTGCTCTAGGACCTCAAAATCGTGGAATGGGAAAATTCTGCCCAATATTTCAGGTCTACGATATGTACTAGTTCTGACTTCAGTTTCTCTCTGCCAGATGTGTTGAGCATTTCCAAAACTTCCTGCTTCTACTGGAGCGAAAATAATCTCTTTTGCCAGCCCTTTAAAAAGCAATCACACTTTTGTGAGTCTCTCATTCCCCTCAGCAGGAAATTCAGCAGCAGCTGCTTGAGGTCGAGTTCAGCACAACATTAAACATGAGCTCGTATCTGCCAAGCTCCGGGGCAGTGTATCGGGGGACTGTCCCAAAGTTACACTGATGAACACCCTCATAATCTACCAGGTAAGGATTGCACAGCAAACCCAGAAAAAAATTAGAATTAAAAGCATTACGAGCTTACGGATAAAAATAGCACTGACCACCCCGACCACCCACGTGGGGGAACATGTGGCAAATAGTAACCACAACTCTGTTAACTTTAGGATAGTAATGGACAAGGACGAGTGTTGCCCTAAGGGTAGGGTGCTAAATTGGTGGAAGGCTAAGTATAGCCGGATTAGGCAGGAATTGGTGGCCGTTGATTGGGAGAGCCTGTTCGGGGGTAACCCACGTCTGGCATGTGGGAGTCTTTTAAGGAACAATTGATAAGGCTGCAGGACAGGCATGTGCCTGTAAAAAGGAAGGATAGGAAAGGTAGGATTCGAGAGCCGTTGATAACCAGGGAAATTGAGGATCTGATCAAAAAGAAAAGAGAGGCGTACGTTAGGTCCAGGCAACTGAAAACAGATGGAGCTCTGGAGGAATACAGAGAGAGTAGGAAAGAGTAGGTCTAGTTGAGCGGCACAGGCTTGGAGGGCCGAAAGGCCTGTTTCCTGTGCTGTACTGTTCTTTGTTCTTTGTGACTGTCCCCACCCAGGGGCCAGAGGACTACCCTCGACTTTTGCACCCCCTCCCCCGACTACACCAAACCCAAACCCCCATGGGACCTCCACCTGCAACTCACCCTCCAACTACTCTTCCCACCCTCCAACTACCTCGCGACTGCCCATGAAACCTCCTGACCCTCCACAGAGCTCTGATGAAGGGACATCCAGACTTGAAATGTTGGCTCTATTCTCTCTCCACAGCTGCTGTCAGACCTGCTGAGTTTTCCCAGCATTTTCTTTTTTTGTTTCAAATTCCAGCATCCGCAGTATTTTGTCTCTATTTAAGCAGCACACAAATCTGACAACCACCAAACAGAAGTCCGCAAGGAGGTAGGCATGAAAAGAAAGGATTGGAGAATCTGGTTCGCCCCACTGTACTAATGATTACTGCTGTTCAGAACAACAGCAATGGTTGGCCAAGTAGCCTGTCAATCAGGATGTTCTGCATACTAGATTGGCTACTTTGGACGCTAACTATCCAGAATGACAGGCTATTTGGCCAATGAGCATGAGCCCTGTGATTAGTATTGTCTGCACCCTCCTCTCCCAGGCCCTGATTACAGATATTGAGAAAAATATGCTGTTAGGGACTTAAAGACTTTTTCAGTTGTGGCATCAGAGTCTTGGAAACACTGAGACAGAGGAAGGGGTCACTCATTAGTAACGAATGGTAGAGCCTTAAAAATAGCCGAGGAGTAGTGGGAGAAAGTTGCTTCCAGTGTGAATGCCAATTCCACAGCTTTTGCACATTGAAGTAGTTCAACAAAAGTTCAATGATGTTAATCAGGTCATGCTAGATATGAGTATCCACTGTGATCTTACACTGATGCAGCATCCTAACCATTATAGCACTTACAATTTCCTCAAAAATGCCTTAACATTTCAACTCTTATTTTAAATTTCAAGAGGTGTCATGATGTTCCATTCACCTTCAGTCAAAAGTGTTCTTTCACTCACATTCCTATCCAAAATCACCCTACAGAAAATTTGGGGGAAGGACAGGAAATGGGACTAATTGGGTAGCTTTTTCATGGAATTGGCACTGTCATGATGGGCCAAGCCATCCCTGAGTGCTACATGATTACATAATTCTAATGTAAATCACCATTGCACGTAGATTGTAGATTGGTTTCAGCATAGAAGGAGGCTAGTTGGCTGGTCTTGTCCATGTTGGCTCTCTGCAAAAACAACTCAGCTGTCCTTTTTCCCGTAGCCCTGCAATTATTGTTCAGATGATTATCCCTTTTGAAAGCCACAATTGAATCTACCTTGTACACTCTCAGACAGTGAATTCCTGATCCTAACCATTTACTGAGTAAAGAAAGGTTTTCTTCATGTCAGTTTTGGTTCTTTTGCCTATCACTGTACAACAGTGTCTTTTAGTTCTAGTCCCTTTTGCCAATGGTAACAATGTTTCCTGGTTTACTCCATCCATGCCCCTCATGATTTTGAGAATCTCTATCAAACCCCCTGTCAAGTCTTTGTTTTCTAAGGACAACAGCTCCCACCTCATTGAAGTTGCCCTCTCCAAATTAATTGTATTCTGGATCATTCCTCTTCCATAGCTAATCTAAACTTTATGATACTATGAACACTATTCCCTAAATGTCCCTCCACTGATAATTGATCCAATTAACCCACTCATCCCCAAGAACCAGATACAGCAATGTCTTCTTCATTATTGAGCTCAAAGCATAATGATCAATATTCTTCATTATCTCAAGTCTTTACAGTTTTTGTACTCGCTGTAATTTCCCTGAAAATCTGCTCCTGTATATCATCCCCACTTATTGATGACCTACAAATATATCCAGTAGATGATAGTGCTTCTATTGTTTCTTAATTCTAACCAAATAGATTGTGTAGTTTACCCCTCCAGGACATCCTCTCTTTCCAGCATTGTTATATTCTTCTTCATAAATATTGCCATCCATTTTCTTTTCTTTCCTTCTCTATCTTTCCTGAACACTTTGTATAGAGGAACATTTATCTAAAATCTCGCTTTCCATCTTGTTTCCACCCCCCATCCCACACCCCACTAAGGCCAACTGCCGCATTCCTATACTCTGCACCTTTGTTCTGCCACTTACACATTCCGATCTCCTAATGGATGCTCTTAGCACCATTCTCAACCTTTATCATTACCATTTACATTCCCTTTGCCCCTTTGTCTATGGCATTCCTATCAATTACAGACCCCTCCCCCCCCCCCCCCCCCCTCACCCTCACAGTATAAATCTTATCCGTTTTTCCTTGTCTTCAGCTTTGATGAAGGGTCATCATCATTCAAAATGTTGGCTCTTTTCTATCTTCACAGATACTGTTAGACCTGCTGAGATTTTCCAGAATTTTCTGTTTTTGTTTAGTATCCTGTCCTGTTTTGTTTTAAAGCTGTTGTCGCTACAACACCTTATTCCCATATAGGTGATCTTTTTGTTCATCTTTTATAAAATAAATGTGCTTGATTTTTTAAAAACCGAATATGTGTGATGCTCTACTGCTTTTGAAGACTGAAACCATATCATATGATGTTGTTGATTAAAAGTGTTTTAAGATGGGAGAACCAAATAATTGAGGGTAAGCTGATTAGAAAAGAGACCAAAACGTAACTGCCATTATCCTTTCCTTTACACACATCAATGCGCAAATTGATGGATGCTGCCTGAAACCAGGGGAAATCTTATTGATAATTGATAATCAGAAAGAGAACAAACCTCATGTTAGAGTTTCAATTGTTATTGCTTTGCATCAGCAATGCAAGTGGAATACCATTCGGTCCCTTGTTTTATAACAAGATTGGTAGTACAGTCTAGTTGTTTCTACATTGTTGTAGTTGCTCATACCGCAGGAACTTATTTCAATTAATTACTTTCAATTTCAACAGAACCCAGTAAAAAATTACTTTTGCAGCTGGGTATAAAGGCTGCATTGCACCATTGTGTTGGGATTCAATTCGGGGGTAAATCCGGTCCTGCTTTTCATTGCATATTTCTAAAGCATGGTATATATTTCAATGCTATGGTAGATGACTGTTCTGAAGTTTTATACTGCTTATGAACCTTAAATTTAAAAAAAGGCGCACACACATTTGCAGAGTTACTTCCTCCAACCTTTACATATGAGAAAATGATATTTTTACAGCCGTTTGGGTTGCTTATTTTTAAAGGCACTTGCGTTGGTGTTTGGCCAAAGGGGTGGTCTCATGACTTTGAGAAAATAGTTTCTTTAAAACCATGAATACCCACAGGCCTTTCTATGTGATTTTAATGCAACAAAGACTTTTTCTTGTCTATTACTCAGTTCCTTGGAGACTCGTGGCCCATCCGAGGTCACTACTTTCAAATTATTTTTGATTTAAAGAATTCCCCTTACATAAATGAAAATGGGAATCATGTGAGTGATAAACCTTTTTGGGACATGGGAGTGACATAAATTGCACAGCATTCTTTGGTAATAAGAATGAGACACCTATCCTGGTAATTATGGAAGTTAAGTGAATAAGCAGTCCTGCCTTTCACATCAGGAATCAATTTTGATGAAATATTTGCTGAAGTATACAGGAATTCTAGAGCCCTTACAATTGGCATGAAAACAGTACTGTTAAAGATCTTTATAAGAATTAACCAGTTCATGTTTGAGTTGTGCTTTTTTTCTATACTCTGAAAACTTACTGAGTAGGTTCTCTCATTTTAAAATATACCTTCTGTAGTACATAGTGCATGGTACATTGGAGTATATGAAGTGGAATCTTGTGGAGGCCATTTCAGAAGACAATTGTGGATGGTATCGTCTGTTCTGGAATATACGTTGGGTGACAGGAGCAGAAATGAAACTGACTTCCACTCGGGAGCAGGATGACTGACCATGTGCGATCTCATGCTGTTCAGCTCATTACATTTTACATATACATGCATGAGGAGCTTGGAGAATCTCATGACTCAGGAGGGCAGGAAGTCGCTGAACCCGTTCTTATCTCAGGGAGTTGAAAGGTCCTGGTGCCATATTCAAAGGACACTCAGCTATTCACTCACTGCTAGCCAGGAGCTCCAGATTCTGAAACCATCAGAATGCCACAGAGCAGACAACGTTCATGGTTCAACGATGCCTCCCTGCAGATTCTCCTCCAGGCTATCCAGGAAAGATGTTTCCCAGGGATGGCAGCAGCAGGCCCTCCTGTCTGACTATGGTGGCTTGGGTGGAGGTTACAGTGGAGGTTAGTGCCTGTGGGACCCACCAAAAGATCCTATCAGCAGTGCAGAAAAAGGATGGATGATTTAAGTTGCTCCCCGAGGATAAGTGGCACTATCTATTCATTGTAAGAGCATAACATTGGTATAAGCGTGCAAGTGCAGAGGGGGGTAGGATAGGAATTTGGATTACAATTATTGAAATAGAAGCTGAAGTAGGCCATACGGACATACTAATTAGGAGCAAAACAAACTGAAGGAACAGCACCTCATTGTCCGATTAGGCACTTCTCAGACTTCTGGATTTAACATTGAGTTCAACAACTTCAGACCATGAACTCTCTCCTCCATCTTGATTGCTTTTTTAAATTCACATTTATCCTTCCATACCCGTAGTCTGTAATCTTCTAGCCTCTGGAGTGTAGCATCTAAATTTTGAAGATGCTCTTCTTCACCCTTTCCTATTATTGTCTAAGTAGTACCAATGACTTTTCAGTTTAAGAGGTCGTTGTACTCTATCATTCCTGGGGCCTGTTGTTGCAAAGCATGTACCTCTGGATGAGCCCCAATGTGGTGCTGTCCCGAAGACCTAACAGTGGCCTTACATTCTGGTCGACTATATGAAACTTGAAGCTGCTCTTGGTGCAATGGAGAGTGGCCACACCTTCAGTGTGGATGGTTGGTCCGCCATAGGCCTCAAGGTCCACCTAGATATTGGGGTCCAGTGCTGCTTATTGATCTATTTCCAGTAGCTGGGCAATAGGTTACACTTTGTTTCTCTATCAGTCTTTACCTTCAGTTTTGCATTGCTGCAAATCATGTTCAAGGTGGTGAATACCTCACCTTTTTTGTGATGGTGTCTTTTTGGAGTTTCAGTGTTTTGGGTGCTCTGGCTGAGTTCAAGTTCATTTACTGACACTGCTAACCTTGGAGAACTGACCGGCTGCAATTTGGCTGGTGGCAAACGAAAACTGCTGTGATTTCGACCTGCTGCGTTCTGCAAAACGATTCTACTTTGCACATTTATTGCAGCATTTATCCATTCACCAAACATACTGCTCTGTTCTGATGGTGATGGCCACCACACTTGGGGCAGGTTATGCCCTGGACCGCAAAAACCTCAGTTTCTCACCTAAATTCCTGGTTTCTCTTTTCAGACTGTTCATTTAGGATGCAAATGCTAATGACTGTTTGTAGTGTTAAATCTTTTTCTCACAGCAGCTGCTTGCAGACTAGATCACTGTGGACCCAACAGACTATTCGATCCCTTACTAACTCATCAGTAAGGGTGCCAAACGCACATTTCTTCGCTAAGATTTTCAAGGTTGCCACATATGATTGTATTGATTCATCAGATCTTTGGTTTGTAGAGTTAAACACGTGCCTGTTGAGTATTACGTTCTTCACTGGCAGGCAAATGTTATCAAACTTTTTAAAGATTATTTCAGGATGCTTCTTCTCCTCCTCCATTTGAAAGACAAAGTTCCCAAAAGCCTCAGGGACCGCTAGATTTAGTGAGGTGTAAACTTGTACTTTATTCGATTTATCCAAAATCCAGTACTGAACTTTTCAAACTTGGCCCAGTTGTCCGGAATATTTTCGTTGAATACAAACGGTTCAATATCACAAAGTCCTTGTGCCATTCTGCCAACTCCGACACCATGTTAAAGTGCTGGGTTCCAATGACTGGGAACCAGGGACTCATTACAAACAATAGTTTATTCACTAGACTGAGCAGCTATCACATGTTTGTTGCCCATGTTCCAGGAAGAACTCCTGCACCTCCATCACCTGACCCCTTAAGTATTGCATCATTATGTGACCACTCTGTCTACATAGCGGTTGGAAAACATTGACCCTTCCAAAGAGCTCTGTAGAGGTCTGTCAGGAATGCAATCAAGATTCAAAAATTGGGCTATGCCTTGATATACTGGGATGCTGCTTGTTTCCATGTTGGTAATAGGATCAGCTTCCCTCTCTTTCAAATATTTGCAGCAGAAGAGACATGGCTAAGGGAAGGTCTCCCAGGCCTGAAGTTCTTTTTTCCTGCTCTAAGAATCTGCCAGTATGTGGCATGCCCTGTGAAAGCAGGTGCATTGGTCTGCCAGCCAGCGCTTATGGAACCCACATGGATTGTAAATAAAGCCTTAAAGATTTTTATAAATGTTCAAAAGCTGATAGGGCAGTATAGATACATGTCTGAGGATTACTGTTGACTGGCACCTCATCTCGATGGCAGCCAGTGCCATATTTTGTTTCCCACCTACTAACAGGCACCTGAGTTGTGCCCTTAATTGTGTGATCCCTCAGCCCTGATTTAATTAGAGTATCTTCTCCTGGCCCTGCATTGCTCACAGATTTTCAGGGCCATAAAATGTCTTTCATCCAGCATTCCTTTTGTCACACTTCAGATGTTGCACTTTGTTACAGATGTAAAACAATCTTAAGAAGAAAGAATGCCAGGGATTTCATATGGCTTTTTCTGACCAAAAGCCCGAAATTTACAAGTAATTTACTGACCTCTAATTCCTGTCAGGAATTTATAGTTGCAATTATATGGATTCTAACAGAAAGTACAGGAATATTACCCTTAAAAGGACAGGTCAGGCTAACCGCTAAACACCACAACAATACTCCAGACCTCAAACTATCCATGACCAATTGCACCGGGAGATCTGTTGTATATTTATTTTATCGTAGAAGAAATGTTTTAACAGTTCTCAAAAGATTGCTTAACGATAGTAACAGCCCTTGAGGAGCAGGAACACATTAAGTATTTCCATGCAAGATTCCCAATTGGATTTTCAGGGCTGATGTTCGTAAAAACATTTATAAATTCATTACAGCATGAGTAAAGAGGAAAGTTTCAGGAGTTTTAGCAGATTCAAGCACAGCTTTCATATCTCTCAACATCTTGGCATTTATTTCTTAAAAATAGTAATGCAAACAGATGTCACTGCTTTACCTAACTCATATCTATTTCAGTCATAACACAGAAAATTAAATCTTTGTCTAAGAAATACAAGCACATGATATGAAAATGCTGAATATTCTGAGGTGAGTGAGAAAGGCAATTGTATAACTGATTGTGCCCTGGACTTAACATTATGCCGAATGTTTGTGTTAACAAAATTGGATTCAGGTGCATATCAGTCTTGAACCTAAACCTCATCAAACAGCCTGTCAAACAAAAGTTCATGATGAGTGACTTTTAAACAATGCAAACAGTCTTATCCTTTAAGGGGATTATTGGCCAGTGAATTTAGACCTGGCCTGAATCTAATGGGCGCAAGTGCAAAGTCTTTTGGTGGTTCCTGACTTGTTTCTTTCAATGTTCTCCCCACCTGTTCTGAATGGATCGACTGCCCTTGGTATTCCAATAAACTCTGTGGGATTTTTGGAGGGTTTAATCTTCTGTTTGTTTACTTAAGTCATTTATATTTTCTGAGTTTTAATCCAAATTACAGCAGGAGATAAGAGAACTCCATAGATATAGTTAACCCTGGCGGGAGATCAGGGAACTCGCATAGATAAAAAAATTACAAGGGTGATACCAGAGATGTGTGGGTATACATATCAGGGAAGCTTTAACAGTCTGTGCTCCTTTTCTCTTCAAAGAAGAAGGCTGAAGATTGACCTATGATAGAGATGTTTAAAGTTATGGAAAGTTTTGATAGAGTGAATTCAGAAAAAATGTTTCCTCTTGTAGGGAAGAGTTCAAGTAGGCCGTATAGTCACCAAAAAACCCAATAGGGATATTCAGAAGAAACTTCACCCAACGAGTGGTAAGAATGTTGAACTTCCCAACACAGGAAGTGTTTGAAGTCAATAGTATTGATAAATTTGAGGGGAAGCTAGAGGGAGAAGGGAATAGACTGTTACAATAACAGATTTCATTGAGGAAAGATGGGAAGAAGCTTGAGTGGAGCATACACACCGGCAAAGACTGTTTGGGGTGAATGGCCTGTTTCTAGGTCTTACATCCTATATAATATTATTACTCCTGGAGATGTTAGAGAATTCCCAGAGATATTCCAACCCTGGGCAGGAAGACGGAACTCACATAGATGTTGGGCGGGATTCTCCAATCTCGTTTGTCTCACCCCTGCTGCGAGCAAGAATGGAGAATTTGGCACTCAGCCAAAACTCCACTCACTGCAGAGGCACCAGAGAATCCCAGTCGTGGATGAGGTAAGGGTTTTGGGCGATATTTACCTCCGGGTTCATGTGTAACCTTGGTAAGTGAGTCAAAGTAGGTTTTTTAATCAATGGGGCCATCACAACAAAAACTGATGACCTCTCTGGAATTGGGGACAATAAAGCCAGATCTTCTAGCTGAGCTCTGAAGGACATTGTTGCTAGACTGGGTCAGCAAGAAGTGGTGAGGGAACAAACAAGAGAGAAAGCCATACTTAACCTCATCCTCATCGACTTGCCTACTGCAGATGCAGCAGTATCAGTAGGAGAGACCACAAAGTTCCATCTTCACATTGAGGATACCCTCTATCATGTTATGTGCATCACCGTGGTAAGAAATGGGATAGATTTTGAACAGAACTAGCAACCCAAGACTGGGCCCATGGGGCGCTGCGGGTCATCAGTAGCAGAGGATTGTACTCAACCACAATCTGTAACCTCACGGCTCGCCATAACCCCAACTCTACCAATACCACAAAGCTAGGGGTTCAATGAAGAGTGCAGGTGAGCATGCCAGGAGCAGCACCAGGCACACCTAAAAATTAGGTGTCAACCTGGCGAAGCTACAAACAGGAGTACATGTATGCCTAACAGCATAAGTAGCAAATAATAGAGCTAAGCGACTCTACAACCAACGGATCAGATCTAAGCTGTGCAGTCCAGCCATATCCAGTTGTGAGTTATTGTGGACAATTAATGAGTGGACAATTAGGGATGGACAATAAATGCTGCCTTCAGCAGTGACACCCACATTCTAAGAATGAATTTTAAAAATCTCCACACAGATGAGAAATTGAAACTGAACCTCCTGGTCTGAACATTTTGGTGTTACAACAGGCAAAACTTTTGCTCAAATGAATACAGCTGAATAAATGCACAGAATGTAAATGCTCAATGAAATATGTTGACCTTTCATTGGAATTGGGATTGGGGCGACATGGTAACATAGTGGTTAGCACTGCTGCTTCACAGCTCCAGGGACCTGGGTTTGATTCCCGGCTCGGGTCACTGTCTGTGCGGAGTTTGCACATTCTCCCCGTGTCTGCGTGGGTTTCCTCCGGGTGCTCCGGTTTCCTCCCACAGTCCAATGATGTGCGGGTCAGGTTGATTGGCCAAGCTAAATTGCCCCTTAGTATCCCGGGATGTGTAGATTAGAGGGATTAATGGGTAGATATGAGGGTTAGAGGGATTAGCAGGTAAATATGTAGGGATACGGGGATAGGGCCTGGGTGGGATTGTTGTCGGTGCAGACTCAATGGGCCGAATGGCCTCTTTCTGCACTGTAGGATTTCTATGGTTTCTATGGTTTCTATGGAATGTAACATGGCATTTTGGACCAGGTGGATCTCATTGAATACCCTTTATTTATTGGTTTCTGTATCAATACAGAGGGATTAGCATTCTTTTTATCCTGAATGTTTATTCAACATGATAAGTCTTATAATTCATTCAATTTAAACAATTGAACAATGTTCAACAAGATATGTACGTATCAAGTAAGATATGTTCATTCTGCTGAACCAATGCTGGTGTTCATAATACAACAGTTTGTGACTGGTATCAGCTGTGTGCCTGATTATCTCACCTGACATAATGTCCATCTCCTCAAGTACTTAGTACATTGTTAATAAATAATATTTATACCAATACTTAAGCAATTTTTATTGTTAGAATTCCACATGGTGTGAAAGCAGGAAGTATTTTGTATTATTAGCTCTGGTCTATAGTGTAGTGCAGTTTATAGGAATGGTCTGTTCTTACAGAAGGTATCTTCAAATTTTCAGCAAGATTAAACACTTGAGGCTGACTTTAGATTAGATTCATATAGTTAAATTAATTTACCTATGAGCAAAAACCACTGGAAAATAGTGACAATTTATTTCACTTTGTGCAGTAAAACGGTGGGTTATTTTAACTGTATATTGTGTATAACAATGCAATATTGTTAAATCTACAGTTAAATTGTTTATGAGCTTCTCAGTTCACTTGTCCACTGTTGGGGGTCCATATTTGAATGCATTTAAATATCATAAATACTTATTAAAACCCAGGTCGCTGGAATTACACACACCCTCCCCCCCTCCCCCCTCTCCCCCCGCCCCACTCCAGATGAATTGGCTACTCTTGATCAGTCACAGTATAATGTGCCTCAAGATGAGGAAGGGTTTGGTCTACATGGGGCACTGGGACATCAACATCGAACGGCTCAGGGGAGGACAGGGATATCAGTGACTATAATGGTGGGATCAAGGATTGGATGTGGAGGAAGGAAAGTGATTTGAGAGAGGGAGCCCTGTACATGATGCTCTTCCAACATGATGAGAGGGACATGATAGTCACGGTGGGGTGTTGGAAGCAGGCCTCACAATAAAACCTCAGCACAACCTTTTTTCAAGCTGATGCAATGACGCAGTTCAAAAACAAGGAAGGAAAAATATAGTTGGGGACGGTACTCGGGGCTTGCAGAAGGAGTCTACTACTGCAATTGTGGGCTAATTGAAGTGGTACCTCACTATTTTCTGCTTTACCAAATGGAGAAGAAGACACTGTTGAGAAATGTTCAGAACAATCAAATGCCAATTGAGCAATAATGGCACCTTAACTCATGCTGCGCATTCTTGCAGGAGCCCATTCCTGATTGGAACCATTTTTGGATTGACTTGCAAATATCCTTTGTACCTCTTAGGAAATGGCGAGGGTAAGAAGCAATCAACTGTAAAGGGACAGCGACCAAATTGCATATGCCTAATAGCCCAAATACCTGTAAACATTGCAGCTGCAGGTTCAACCTTGGTACTTGCCCCTACACCACCCAAACCCTCCCCACCCATCCCCAGAATACTGCTATAATATTAGTGCAAATTGAGGCTCCTGTGTAATCCAGAAGATTCAGTCTGACAGTGTCCTGACTGAGGCCGCTACAGCCTGACAGCATTCATTCAGAATTGAGAGTTGAGATTGTGAAATCCCTGTCATGGCTGTGGCATTTTTGGGGGACTGAGGGGGGGGGAAGGGGGGGGATGCTGGTTGGCTTACTGATGTTCCTTAAGGCAAACAGAAGAGCAGGCCAGGACCCTCCAGGCCTTGGCCCTCCAGAGAACACGCACCAAGGTCATCACTGACAACAGGGCATAGCAGTCAGCAAGCTGTCTCCATCTCTGCTGCGGATGTCAGGGTCAATAGGGTGGATAGGATGAAACTTTGCCCTCCAGTAGAAGAGCCAATAACCAGGGGTCATAGATTTAAGGTAAGGAGCAGGAGTTTTAGAAGGGATTTGAGAAAGATCTTTTTTACCCACAATGTGGTGGGAATCTGGAACTAACAGTTTGAAAAGGTGATAGATCCGGGAACCGTCATAACATTTAAGAGGCATTCGGATGTGCACTTGAAATGTCATAGCATACAAGGTTACGGAGCAAGGGTTGGAAAATGGGATTAGGATAGATAGTGTTTAATGGCAGGCACAGACACGATGGGTGAAAGGGCCCCTTTCTGTGCTGTAAAACTCTACAGCCAGAATGTTACCACCATTTATGCTGACAGGATTTTCCCATCCCGCTGCAGTGAGCAGAGACTTAGCCAGGTGCCAAATACTCCGACCCCACTGCAGCGGGAGCATGGCATGAACAGCTGGTAAAATCGCACCCATTGATGGGCAGAGCGAGCCGGTAAAAACACATGAGTCGAGAAATCAGGATCACGCCCGATTCCTCGGCTCTCGCAATTTTATGACAGTGGATTTCCGGTGAGGTCAGTGAGAGGCTGAATAATGTATTTAAATATATTTAAATGTGAATTTGAATGTGTTTAGTCCGGGCTCACTTGCCTTTATGGCCTTGCAGGGAGGTAAACACCTGCTCCCTATGAACCAGGAACAGTCCTGTTGGCCTTGCTCATGGAACCGGAGGCCATTGAGGCCCTCTGGGGAGGCTGAGGGCAAGGGGGGTGTCCCTTGGCCAGTGCCAGCCTGGCAGTGACACCCTGGCACTTTGGCTCTGCCAGCCTGGCACCTCAGCACTGCCCAAAGGACGGTGCTGGGGGCAGCACCTATAGGGCAGGGCCTTTGGGGGGAGGGGGGCCTGTTGAGCACTCTGCAGTGGGATCAGAATGGGGGAGGGGGCCCAGTGCGCACTCTGAAATGGATCGGATCGGAAGGGGCCTGCTGCTGCTCTGCAGTTGATATCAGATCGGGGTTGTGGGGGTGGGGTGGGCAGGCAGTGGGGGCTAGATGCCCATTTGTTGTGGGGGTCGTGATTGGCCACGGGCCCCCACACATATGGTGGGGGGGAGCTGGTTGAGGCTGCCTGCAGCAGCAGGGGCATGGTAGCTCTCTCTCTCTGTCTGTCAGACCCCTGCAGTTGCTATTGAGCATGTGCTGAATCAGAGCTCTGCACTTGCGCAGTAGCTCCCTCGACAGACTAGCTGGTGAATTAAGCCCAGCCCACAGCCTGCAGCAGCTAGAAATGGTCTAGACCATTTTTTCATTGACTAAGTACATAAGATTGGGTGTGAAAACTCGCCCAAAAAATGGTTCTGAAATTCTCCCATTTTCACGCTAGCTAGACATTTAAAATCATTCTCGTAAAATTCTGCCCAATGACTCTAATTATGACTCTTCTATCTGACGACATGCCCTGTGGTTAGTCAGGTGTAACGATGCTACCCCTCTTACAGATGTCCCAGTGTGTGCTTCAGTCTATAGTGTCTTGCACCATCTCATAACAGTACTTGATTTGTCTCTGCACAGTTGTGACATGATTGAAACCTCTTTCTCTAAGAACGTGGTGGAAATTGGCGCGGAGCTAATTATCATAGTGAAATCAGTGTTTCAATATGTCTAGCGGGTCTGGGACAGTATTCTCCGAGCCCGCTAGCGTCTCCTCACCCTGCCGGGAGTGGTTCCCTCCAGCAGAGCTTACGACTGCTCCCCACTAGCAACAAACAGGTGCCCGACCCCGCTGGATGGAACAGAGGCCATTGAGGCCACTTAGAAGGTTGGGGGTAAGGGGGTGTGCCCTGTGGACAGTGCCAGCCTGGCATTGCCAGTCTAGCACCCTGGCACTGCCCAAGGGGCAAACTGGCACTGCCCACCAGGCACCTTGGCACTGCACACTGGGCAGTTCTAAAAGGGCGGGGCCTACTGGGGGCAATTGAGAGGGGGACCCACTGCCACTCTGCAAGCAGATCAGTGGTGGAGTGATGGTGTGAGGGCTATCGGGGCAGCCTATCAGGGCTGGCCATCGGGGTGGGGGTCATGGTCGGGGTTGTCAGGGCATTGGGGCTGGCCATTGTGGGGGGAACGGTCGGGACTGTCGGGAGGGGTCGGGGCTGGCTGGGGAAGGTGGTGGGAACATTGGGGCTGGCCTGTGGAGTTCCAGGAGGGCAGCGATCAATGGGGGGAGGGGGGGTGCAAGGGAGACGGGAGGGAGGGATGGAGGGCAGTGATCAGGGGGATTATGGGGCTGGCCAGCAATCGGGTAGCCCAGCGATCAGGAGGCCGGTAAGGGGGGTAGTGGGGGAACTGCTCATGTGTCAATCTTCTCGCTGACAGAGCGGCACATGTGCAGTGGCCAGCTCAGCGGTACACTGCCGGCCTCTTGGGCAGGAATAGGCCCCAACCCCTACTTTCCAGAGTGAATCCTGCTGAGGCATTCTGCTCAGAGTGTCGGAGATTCGCTTCTGATAAGTACGCTAAAAAATCCAGTGGGAATTACTCCCATTTTCCTGCAAGTTGGTCATTTAGATTTTTATGGGGAGAATCCTAACTGAGATCTGCACTGTATTTTTTTGTTATAGCAGAAGAATTTTGGGAAAATTTCACCCGAAGTTTATTAGTTACTAAATCCAAAAAAATAAGAAAGACCTGATCTCACTCACACACACACACACACAACACTCAATAGACACAAACACAACACACACACACACCCACACACACACACATCAGAGATAAGAAAGTTAAATTCCAAATAAAAGTTAAAAGAATATATGATTAAATCCTTCTTCTTGTCCATGAGGCATAGTTTATTGACTGTTTCAACTGCTTGAGTTGATCTCTTTTCCTTTTAAATCCTGGGGCGGAATTGTCCCTCTTTTGCACAGAGTGCTGACTGAGGCGAGAAAATAGCTTGCCAGCTACACAGCCGGTTTCTCTCGCCACATCATTCAGCACGCTGTGCAAAACAAATCTGCAGCCGTGGCCCACAGTGTTCGGCTGGCGGAACTGGCAAAAAAACAGGTCCTCTTTGAACATTTCAATATGTCTTTGGTTAACTGGTGAAGTTATAGATAGATTTCACTCTGTTATCATTTTGGTGGACCACAGCTGCTTAGTAGGTTCTCCCAGCTCTTCCAGTCCACATGGGAACAAGGGGTCTTTCTACAAGACTTTAAAGATACTTCATTGTTCATATCTACAAACGCAAAGGCAACCACCAGTCCAGTGACAATCACAGAGGAATACCTCCTGTCTATTGCTGGAAAGATCCCTGCCAGAAGCCTTCTAAACCGGCTCACATTACATCTTGAGCAGAGTCTACTTCCGGAGAACCAGCGTGGTTTCAGAAAAGGTAGGGGAACCATCGACATGATGTTTGCTGCTCACCATCTGCAGGAGAAAAGCCAAGAACAAAATGCTGACCGATACACCACCTTTGATGTCCTAACCAAAGCTTTCAACACTGTTAGCCGCTAAAGGCTCTGGAAGATGATGAGCAACTTTGGGTGCCCCCACAAATTCATTCAGATGGTTTGACAGTTCCACAGTGGCATGCATGATGACCTTGATGACAGTGAGACTTTGCCCCTTTCCCTGTCACCAATGGAGTGATGATGTGGAGATGCCGGCGTTGGACTGGGGTAAACACAGTAAGAAGTCTCACAACACCAGGTGAAAGTCCAACAGGTTTATTTGGTAGCAAACACCACTTGTTTGCTACCAAATAAACCAATGGAGTGAAACAGGGCTGCGTACTGGCACCAGCCCTCTTCAGCATCATTTTCTCAGCCATGCTCACTTGACGTCTTCCAGGATAATGACACAGGCATAGAGGTTAACAACCAAATAAATGGCAAGCTCTTCAACCTGTAACACCTACACGCCAAGACCAAAGTCTTCATTGATAGACTACGTGACTTTCTATTTGCTGGTGACTGTGCACTAAATGCTGGAACTGAGATAGGCTTACAGGACATTATGAACCTGTTCTCCACATCCTGTGATAACTTCAGTCTCACATCAGCACAAGGAAGATCGAAGTCTTGTTCCAACCTGTTCCAGGAAAGCTCTATCAGTAACGGACAGTGATTGTAAATGACCAGAAGCTGACCACTGTGGACAACTTCATCTACCTGGGCAGCATACTCTCATGCTGTGTTCATATTGACAACCAAGACCGACGCCAGAATTGCCAAGGCCAATATGTTCTTTGGAAGACTTTGCTATTCAGTATGGAAATGTAGAGGGGTGCGCCTAAAGACCAAGCTCAAGGTCTACTGAGAAATCATCCTCTCCACTCTTCTCTGCATGAGTGAGACCTGGGCTGTCTACCAGCGGCACACAAATAAAATCAATCGCTTCCACCTTTGCTGCCTCCGCAAGCTCCTCAACATCAAGAGGCAAGACAAAGTCCCAGACACAGAAGTCCTTGGGAGAAATGGCATGATAAGCATTTTCACAATGTTACAACATAAACTGCTCCGATGGATTGGACATGTCACCAGGATATCTGACAACTGACTCTCTAAGTGAATCTTCGAGTGAACTGCAGGGCGGTGCATGCTCCCGTGATGGCCAGAAGAAATGCTTCAAAGATACCGTGAAAGCCTCCCTCAAGGACTTTAAAATTGACACTGCATCATGGGAGACCCTTGCCCAGGATCGCTGAGCCTGCAAGAGTGCAATTGCCAAAGACACATCAGCAAACAAGGAGCGATGGATAGTGTCAGCCCAAAACAAGCACAAAGCACGTAAAAACCATGAGAACATTGCCCCTGACTACCTGGCAGCCTCATTGTCCTGTCCTCCCTGTAATATAATCTTTTGTGCTAAGGTAGGACTTATCAGTCACCTTCACACCCACTCAGCCCAACTCCTGGATAACAGACAAAAAAGATCTTAGAAGGACAAATGATGATGATGATGATGAATTTTGAAAAAAAACAGGTCCTGTTTAAACATTTCAATATGTTTTGGTTAACTGGTGAAATTATAGATAGGTTTCACACAGCCGTCACTTCCCATTGTCATGACAATTGTATATCTATATATAATGTAGCTTGATAAATGTCCCATCTTTTACCACAATTTAAGATAGCAATGTAATAAGCTTTTAGTCCAGGTAACCATGAGCAAAATTTATATTAAACCTAATATACAGCAGAAGATCCTCACCTTTTGTTTTTAATATGCTATCTGTTTGTCTCTAAACTGAATGCAAAACTATTGGAGAGCTGTTACACCTTCAGCTATATGTGAAAGGCAGAATACAGTTGTATCAGTATGACATGCTGCTTACTAAGTTATTTGAAAGCTGGTATTTATTCTACTGTTAATTTATAACTTCAATGGACGCAATTTACCCTTTTGCACTCTAAGTGCTCCCACCAGCACGAAACCTGGAGTGTTGCCCATTGGCATTAGCAGTGGTTATCAGATGGGATTCACCCAACTTAACCATCTAAATTTATGCATAACCTGAAACATGCCGGCTAGCCCAGCTTTACAAAAATTGGGGCCCTGATCTCTGCGCTGACTGACAGCGTCACCCCCAACCCCTCAAACAATGGACATGGCCATTTGGCTGGCGAATGGAGCATACCCAACCCCTCAGCACAGAGGGACATCCCACCGCTGAAAGAAAGGATCACCGTACCCACCCCCCCAACCATGCAAGCATGAGGATGACTTGACCTGTTAAGCAAAAGCTGATTGCTTATATGCATCGCAGTTAAGTTGGCTGTTTTATAAGGCTTAACTTCTTTTCTAACCACAATGTTTACAAAGCATAGAGAAGCTTTCAAAAGTGAATGGAAAGAAAAATGAACAAGGCTGTTTGCTAGTGCTAATTCATATCTGAAAATCAAACCACTTCAAAGAATATAGACACCAAATTTTAATCTTCCAATGTTAAAAGGGTTCTCTCCAGTGAAACTGACCATCATAGCACTTCAGAAGGGTTTCACAGCAGCCGCGGGCTATGAGTGAAAGTAAGGGCTTCTCTCGGGAAATTCTGACATAAGAATATTTCAGAGGGGTTTTAACACCTGGGCCAATCCCTATTGTGAAATGGAGTGCTGCCGTGATTTTGAAGGCTTCCAGGTGTCCAAGTAGCATGGATGTCAAAGTGACCAGGGCACATCAAAGGTTTTAGATGAGAGAGGGCTTTCTTACCCCAGAATGGTGTCAGAATACAGTATCCTGAAACTAAACAGCACCTTTCCCAGGGCAACAAAGATAAGTGAAGACCCCTATCCCAAGGTTAGGCCCTTTCCCCAGCCCATTCAACCCAGATCCCTTGGGTGACCCTCCCTCTGCAGACTTGACAGTGGCAGAGGGGCACATAGGCACAGCACTTACCTCCGTCCCCCACCCTCAAAGTAAAAGATGCCAGGTTAGGGTGTCACTGCCAGGGTACCGGGGGCAGTGCAAGGTTGGCGCTAGGGTCATGAGGGAGTGTCTGAGAGAGGGACCTCCCTTTGCCGCCTGGCAATGGTAGAAGGGCACATCAATTACCACCTTGCTCCCTACATGGAGTCCAAGGCACCAGGTTCATGTTTGTCAGGACCTAAACCAAAACCCACCTAGTGGGTTTCCTGCTGGGGGGATGGGTGCATCGCAGGAGGCTCCTGAATTGGCCTTCCAGCCCACTAATTACATTACAATGAGCAGCTTTGCATAATCATCATGTTCAAAGAACAAAGAACAATACAGCACAGGAACAGGCCCTTCGGCCCTCCAAGCCCGTGCCGCTCCCTGGTCCAAACTAGACCATTCTTTTGTATCCCTCCATTCCCCCTCCGTTCGTATGGCTATCAAGATAAGTCTTAAACGTTCCCAGTGTGTCCGCCTCCACCACCTTGCCTGGCAGCGCATTCCAGGCCCCCACCACCCTCTGTGTAACATATGTCCTTCTGATATCTGTGTTAAACCTCCCCCCCCCCTTCACCTTGAACCTATGACCCCTCGTGAACGTCACCACCGACCTGGGGAAAAGCTTCCCACCGTTCACCCTATCTATGCCTTTCATAATTTTATACACCTCTATTAAGTCTCCCCTCATCCTCCGTCTTTCCAGGGAGAACAACCCCAGTTTACCCAATCTCTCCTCATAACTAAGCCCCTCCATACCAGGCAACATCCTGGTGAACCTCCTCTGCACTCTCTCCAAAGCCTCCACGTCTTTCTGGTAGTGTGGCGACCAGAACTGGACGCAGTATTTCAAATGCGGCCGAACCAACGTTCTATACATCTGCAACATCAGACCCCAACTTTTATACTCTATGCCCCGTCCTATAAAGGCAAGCATGCCATATGCCTTCTTCACCACCTTCTCCACCTGTGACGTCACCTTCAAGGATCTGTGGACTTGCACACCCAGGTCCCTCTGCGTATCTCCACCCTTTATGGTTCTGCCATTTATCGTTTAGCTCCTCCCTACATTATTTCTACCAAAATGCATCACTTCGCATTTATCAGGATTGAACTCCATCTGCAATTTCTTTGCCCAAATTTCCAGCCTATCTATATCTTTCTGTAGCCTCTGACAATGCTCCTCACTATCTGCAAGTCCTGCCAATTTTGTGTCGTCCGCAAACTTACTGATCACCCCAGTTACACCTTCTTCCAGATCGTTTATATAAATCACAAACAGCAAAGGTCCCAATACAGAGCCCTGCGGAACACCACTAGTCACAGGCCTCCAGCCGGAAAAAGACCCTTCCACTACCACCCTCTGTCTTCTGTGACCAAGCCAGTTCTCCACCCATCTAGCCACCTCCCCCTTTATCCCATGAGATCCAACCTTTTTCACCAGCCTACCATGAGGGACTTTGTCAAACGCTTTACTAAAGTCCATATAGACGACATCCATGGCCCTTCCCTTGTCAACCATTTTGGTCACTTCTTCAAAAAACTCCACCAGGTTAGTGAGGCATGACCTCCCTCTCACAAAACCATGCTGACTATCGTTAATGAGTTTATTCCTTTCTAAATGCGCATACATCCTATCTCTAAGAATCTTCTCCAACAACTTCCCCACCACGGACGTCAAGCTCACCGACCTATAATTATCCGGGTTATCCTTCCTACCCTTCTTAAATAACGGGACCACATTAGCTATCCTCCAATCCTCTGGGACCTCACCTGTGTCCAGTGACGAGACAAAGATTTGCGTCAGAGGCCCAGCGATTTCATCTCTCGTCTCCCTGAGCAGCCTTGGATAGATTCCATCAGGCCCTGGGGATTTGTCAGTCTTTATATTCTCTAACAAACCTAACACTTCCTCCCTTGTAATGGAGATTTTCTCCAACGGTTCAACACTCCCCTCTGAGACACACCCAGTCAACACATCCCTCTCCTTTGTGAATACCAACGCAAAGTATTCATTTAGGATCTCCCCTACTACTTTGGGCTCCAAGCATATTTCCCCACTTTTGTCCCTGAGTGGTCCGATTTTTTCCCTGACAACCCTTTTGTTCCTAACGTATGAATTCTGTTTCTAAGCTCCACCCAGAGTGACTCGTTACACGACCCCTCTGACTTGTCCTCCCTCTGCACCGCTGTAATATGCTCTCCAACTAATACTGCTACTCCCCCACCTCTTTTGGCCCCTCCTCTGTCTCGCCTAAAACACTTGTACCCCGGAATATTCAGCTGCCAGTCTTGTCCCTCTTTCAACCAAGTCTCTGTCACCGCAACCACATCCAAATTCCTCGTAAGCATTAAGGCCCTAAGTTCGTCTGTCTTACCTGCTACACTCCTTGCATTGAAGTATAAGCACTCCAGACCTCCAGGTCCAGTGAGGTCATCCTCCTCCAGAGTGCTCTTCTTCTTTGCCAGCCTTGTCCCGGCCCCAAGCTCGTCCCCAGCCTCTACACTTGTAGACATAATATTTTGATCCCCACCCCCCTGCCATACTAGTTTAAACCCCCCCGAACTGCACTAGCAAAACTCCCAGCCAGGATATTCGTGCCCTTCCTACTTAGTTGTGACCCGTCCTTCTTGTACAGGTGCCATCCTCTCCTGAAAACTTCCCATTGATCTAGGAAAATGAAGCCCTCCTTCCTGGACCGTCCTTTAGCCAAGCATTCAATTGTACTAACTCCCTATTCTTAGCCTCACTGGCACGAGGCATTGGGAGCAGCCCAGAGATGGCCACCCTGGAGGCCCTACTTTTTAGTCTATTTCCCAACTCCCTGAATTGCTCTCGTAGGATCCCCCTGCTCTTCCTATCTACGTCATTTGCACCAATGTGTACAATGACATCCGTTTCTTTATCTTCCCCTTTTAAGATGCTTCCTATCCGCTTGGAGACATCTATTACCCCAGCACCAGGTAGGCAGACTACCATCCTGGAGTCCCGTTCGCACCCACAGAATCGCCTGTCCGTGCCTCTAACCGACGCGTCCCCCACCACTATTGCTCTCCTAACCCCTCTCTTTCCTTTCCGGGCCACAGAGCCTGACTCTGTGCCAGTGACCTGGTCACTGTGGCTTACCCCTGGAGAGTCATCCTCCTCCACACTATCCAATACAATATACTTGTTTTGGAGTGGACAACCACAGGTGATCCCTCCACTAATTGCTCACTCCCCTCCCCTCCCACACCTGTCGCCGAGCCCTTCCTATTATGAGAGACAGCCACTGGAATACTCTCTGGAGACAGCCACTGGAATCCTCTCTGGCAGAAACCTGATTGGGGCTGGCGGGACAAGCCGGGAGCAGCATGACAGGTTTGCCACCCGGCGGGAATCCTGTTTTAGACCCAATGCCTAATTCAATGGACCATTGAGAATCCCGCCAGGCTAGCAGGCCCAGCAAATCCCAGCCAATATTTGTGAATAGTGATATTTGTTTTGGTTTTGACAGAAACTAGGAAATAGAAAATTAGATCTAGCTTGTGGTATATCTCCAAGGTATGAAAGAGGGGTTGGAAAATGTAATGGAGCTTGGATGATCACTCAGAGGAATTTCTGGTTTCGAGGCCAAAGGTAGGTTTTTCACTCATTCTACCTCACCTGCCAAGTGATCTTGGCTGGACGTTTCTGTACCATGATGTGGAGATGCCGGCGTTGGACTAGGGTGAACACAGTAAGAAGTCTCACAACACCAGGTTAAAGTCCAACAGGTTTATTTGGTAGCAAATACCATAAGCTTTCGGAGCACTGCTCCTTCGTCAGATGGAGTGGAAATCTGCTCTCCTTTCTGTACCACCCAGTTTCTGTACCACCCAGTCCAGCCCTGATACTGTGAGCAGGCATTATTGGAATGTGACGGTTAAAAATGAAGGAAGCTGCATATAATTGCATCCTTTCAGAGACACCCCAACAACTTTGATAAGAGAGCGGCAGGGTTGGACGGCTCTGCAGCTGGGGAGACGGTTGCTGGATATCCCATGCTGTGTCAGAGTAAATTGGTGCCAGTAATTATGTTGGCGATCCATTCCATGTGAAACAATGACCCCATCCTCACAATTTTAAATGATCGACAGTGAGCTTGGGGTCAGGCACAAGTTCCATTCTACCACACTTTGGCTGATGGAGACTCTCAGAATTTCAAATATACAGATATTGGATTGGGAAAAGGCTAAATCATTGCTGCTGTCAAAAGGAAAATATTTGAGGTATATAATTAGTTGTCCAGAGATTTCTGTTTTCACTGGGCAGAAAAGGGCAGCAGTGGGACAGGTAAATCAGGTGGGATGTCAAATTGGTGGCTAACCTATTCTCATTACAGTTAAAATCAACCCCACTGTGATCATAAAAGATAACATTACCCACAATATTTCAGCGAGCCGGGCCAGACTGCTTGACTGGAACTCCATCATGGCATTATTAACTGAAAGAATAAAGCAGAAATGATTTATAATATGATTTGAACCCTGAGATTAGGTTGCTGCTCTGTGTCACTTCTGGGTTTTTGTTATGGACAAAAATTTAGGTAAAACTACCCTCATGAATGTCCATGTAAATTACTTCTGTTTATAACCCTCAAACCTAACCCAAACCCTTCCCCTGAAAGACCCCTAGAAAACACAACTATGTAACAGGATCTACACAATTAACAATACACTTCATGACAAAGGATGGCAAAACAAACAATGCAATTGGTCCTTTGCAACAGGGATAACTAAATTAATGAGTGAGCAATAAATAACGTGTTTCAACAACCAGTTCGCACCTTCTGGAAAGAGCATATATCTCACATTCTGAAATGTTAGACAGATAATTATTTTCATCAGGAACAGACACTTCTCTAAAGATGGAGGATTTTAAAAATCCTTGAACACTTCAGTCCAGTTTAATCTGTCCCATCCAGTATTTGCTGCACCACTAAATCAGTTCAAGATTCTGCCGACAGCCTGCTGGTGTCGATTTCATTGCCCTTGTAAACCCAATTGTGATGCTCGCTTCACAAAGCATGCTTGAATGGTTTGTTTACAGTCATGTGCATGACTTGCATTTGGATGGGCATCCCTCCTGGTACTGTGGCCAAATCAGTGTTACTTTGTTAAATGGGCCACTGACAGCTCATTTTAAATGATTACAGAAGAAATATCTCATTAATAAATGATGGATCCGATTCTCTGACCTCTTCAGACGTCCAGTGGTGCCCAGGTGATTGGGGCATCGGCCAAAAGGCAGGATTCTCGACAGCTGTGAGGGCTCTCCGGATTCACCTGACATGCCCCGCCGGCCCTGATCAGGTTCCCATCCAGAGTGGATGGCAACCCAATAATGATGCAAAGCAGCTAATTTGTTGTAGATTATAATATACCAGTTGCATAATATGGCCTAATAGATGCTTGTGTCATTTCTTACCAGTAATACCAGTGCTGTACAACCTACATGGATTAGTCACCCACAACTATTGCCTGACACCTCAGCATGCTTCACAGAACAAATGTTCACCATTGACTTACCTTGAATTCATCAGAGACATTTTCGTTGTGTGTAGTTTGCCTGCAAAGAAGCAGTTGTCACCACGCAGACAATTTTTCCACATATTCCTCCACTTCATGTTTAGCTTCTAAGTGGATTTCATCTTTGTGCTTTCAATTTCTAAATGGACAAAATTCTAGCCACAATGTTTTAGCTCAGTGACAGCATCCTTGCCACCTGGCCAGAAACCATGGGGGTGATTTTCCTATCCCGCTCTGCTAATTTCTTAGCGCAGCGGGCTGGGAGATTCCAGCCGAGCCCAATGCACGGGATCTGTGCTGGGCGTCCTGGCCCATTAGCGGCTCCCAGCGCTGGATTCCAGAGGCGTCAACTCTGTGCCAGAAATTGGTGGGGAGGCGCATAAATTATGGTAATGTTCATGATCATATATTTTAAATCCTATCAGTGGGCCCAGGCTGAAGTCTCTGGGCCCGCTAGTCTCTCCATCCCGCAGGGTTTACAGTAGCTCCTCATTTTCAGGGAGCTAGCGGCCCAACCCCACTGGAGTGAGGGGGAAGCAATCGGGGCCCTCTAAAGGGTCAAGCATGGAGGGTGTGGGGTGCCCCCTGGTTATTGGCACTGTGGCAGTGCCAGCCTAGGCCCCCTGGCACTGCTCAAGGAGCAAGGTGCCAAGGCCCAGGGGGCAACTTGGCACTGCCCATTGGGAATTGGGCAGTGTCAAGGGGGCTGGGCAGTGTCAAGGGGGCTGGGCATGGGGATGGGGCCTAGTGGGTGGGGCCTCATGGGTGATCGGTGGAGATGGGGGTCCCACTTCCACTCTGCATAGAGATCGGTGGGGGAAGGAGGGAGGCTGGCGATGGGGACAGGCTTGTGGGGGTGTCAGCCCTGTGGGGGAGGGTGGGGCTGCTGGGGGGGTCAGCACTGCGGGAGGGGGGGGGGTCCGGGCTGCAGGGGAGTAACTGTCGGGCGGGAGGGTGTGGAGATTTGGACAGGCCAGGAGGGGAGCGTTGGGTCTGGGCCCGGGAATGGTCGGGAGCCAGCGATCGGGCCATGGGGGGCTGGAGGACCGGCAATGCAGGGGTCACGGGGCTGGCTAGCAATCGGGAGGCCGTCAGTGCATGCGCCGATTGCAGTGGCCCGCTCAGCACTTTGATTTCAGCCTCTCCAGCGGGAATAGGCCCCACCTCCTAGTTTTTAATGATATTCACGCTGGTGGCCTCTGCAGTACACAGAGTGTGGGAGATTCTTCTCTGAACTCCCACTGAAAAAAACAGCATGAATCACTCCAGTTTTCACACAAATTTGACACTTAGAATTTCTTTGGGAGAATTCCGGCCCATGTGTTAAAGCGCCACCCTAGGTTTTTTTTTATTCGTTCGTGAGACATGGGAGTCGCTGGCTGGCCAGCATTTATTGCCCATCCCTGATTGCCCTTGGAGGGCAGTTGGGAGTCAACCACATTGCTGTGGCTCTGGAGTCACATGTAGGCCAGACAGGTAAGGATGGCAGATTTCCTTCCCTGAAGGATATTAGTGAACCAGATGGATTTTTCTAACAATCGACAATGGCTTCACTGTCATCAGTAGATTGTTAATTCCAGGTATTTTTTTAATTGAATTCAAATTCCACCGTCTGCTGTGGCGGGATTCAAACCCGGGTCCCCAGAACATTACCTGAGTTTCTGGATTAATAGTCTAACGATAATACCACTTGGCCATCACCTCCCCTTTTGAGGCAGGCAATGCAATATCGTGGGAGTGCACTGTTGGAGAAAATGGCCCTCCTCAAGGTGAGTTTGGTGGTGGGGAACACTTAATCAGGCGGGTGGGTGGTGGTGGTGGCCTGTGGGCAGTCTTCCTGCCCACCACCAATTGAGGCCCTTAAGTGGACAATTAATGCCCACTTAAGGGCCTCATTCCCCCACTGCTGGTATTCACCCAGGGCAGATGAGTGATTTGCCATGATTGATCGAGGGACCCAACAAGAGGACGAGTAGGGGGCACTGAGAGTTGCTCTCCTGTCCTTGCTTCTGACCCCTCTCCCCAGGAAACTTCAACATTCTCCCACTATCACTCACCTATGCCAGGGTCCCAAAGCACTCCTCAATTCCGATGAGTCGTAGTACCATTAGGAGCGTCCACATCCCTGGCAATGCTGCAAATTAATGAATAGATGTTAGCCTCTGATTAGCCAGCATTTCTTGGCAGGGCTTCTGCATGCAGGGTCCTTGATCCTGTTTGACACTTAATTCAATAGGCCTTTCCAAAAACAGACAACATGGGGCTATTGCTGGCTCTCCGGTGGGTGAGACCCCAGTCACCTCTATTAAATAGCACCCACTCTCTTTTGGATAAGATGTTAGAACGAAGCCCCTTTTGCTCTCTCAGACATATGCAAAACACTCCACATTGTTTGATCACTTGCAGGGGAGTTCAACTGGTGTCCTGGCCAATATTTAACAGTAAGAAGTCTCACGACACCAGGGTAAAGTCTAACAGGTTTATTTGGTAGCACAAGCTTTCGGAGCGCTGCTCCTTCATCAGGTGAGTGAGGAACTGTGTTCATAAACAGGGCATATATAGACATAAACTCAATATGCAAGATAATGGTTGGAATGCGAGTCTTTACAGGTAATCAAGTCTTAAAGGTACAGACAATGTGAGTGGAGAGAGGGTTAAGCTCAGGTTAAACAGGTGTGTATTGTCTCCAGCCAGGACAATTAGTGAGATTTTGCAAGCCCAGGCAAGTTGTGGGGGTTACAGATAGTGTGACATGAACTCAAGATCCCGGTTGAGGCCGTCCTCATGTGTGCAGAACTTGGTTATCAGTTTCTGCTCAGTGATTCTGCGTTGTGTGTCGTGGAAGCCGCCTTGGAGAACGCTTACCCGAAGATCAGAGGCTGAATGCCCGTGACGGCTGAAGTGTTCCCCGACACTCCACTCACATTGTCTGTATCTTTAAGACTTGATTACCTGTAAAGACTCGCATTCCAACCATTATCTTGTAAATTGAGTTTGTGTCTATATCTATGCCGTTTGTGAACACAGCTCCTCACTCACCTGACGAAAGAGCAGTGCTCCGAAAGCTTGTGCTACCAAATAAACTTGTTGGACTTTAACCTGGTGTTGTGAGACTTCTTGCTGTGCTTACCCCAGTCCAACGCCGGCATCTCCACATCAATATTTAACACTCATCCAATACTATTAAAATAGATTGCCTGGTAATTTATAATATTGCTGTTTGTGGGAACTTGCTGTGTGCAAATAGGCTGCTGCATTGCACAACATTATAAAAATAACTACAATTCTAAAATAATTTATTGGGTGCAAAACAATTTGGGACACTCTGGAATTATTTGCTTTTAATCCTCTCTGCTCTGGATTTTTTGTTTGTTTCTGTCAGTTGTTCATTTTTCTCATTCAGGATGAATTTTTGAACAGTTGCGTGATTGCTTTCCCTTTCAGTATAAAGTAAGACTTGCAACTAATCATTTGCAACATACTTCTGTAGTTTCTTCTTCCCAGCCATTGTACCAATAGTATGCCTGATGGTTTCTTTGACTATTCTGCCACTTATGTACATTAGAAATTTGTGTTGTTTAACTGTCATGCTACAGTTAGTCTGTCTCGCCAGTGAAAGAATCAGAAAGTTAATTCTGCAACCCTTGCTAAAATATTTTTTTCGCAACAAGCATGGCCTGCAAGGTGAATTTTTTTAATGCCGAGATGTCAGTGGGGAGTCAGTGATAGAATCTAAAGAACAGAAGGAGGCCATTTGGCCCATTTAGACTGCACCGCAACAATCCCACCCAGGTCCTCTTCCCGTAACCCCACATATTTACCCTCCTAGCCCCCTGACACTAAGGGGCAATTTATCATGGCTAATCAACCTAACCCATACACCTTTGGATAACCACGTACTTCAGAAAATAGTGGTTTAATGTACAGAAACCCATGGCTAGCATACATCTATTTTCCAATCCAGCAGCCAGTGAGTCAGCTTTCTACAAGCAGCAATAGGTGCTCCATTAAACTGACGTGTGCTGATGCACTGAATCGGTAGCACGGTAGCACAGTGGTTAGCACTGCTGCTTCACAGCTCCAGGGACCTGGGTTCGATTCCCGGCTTGGGTCACTGTCTGTGTGCAGTTTGCACATTCTCCTCGTGTCTGCGTGGGTTTCCTCCGGGTGCTCCGGTTTCCTCCCACAGTCCAAAGATGTGCGGGTTAGGTTGATTGGCCATGTTAAATTGCCCCATAGTATCCTGAGATGTGTAGGTTAGAGGGATTAGCGGGGTAAATGTGTAGGGATATGGGAGTAGGGCCTGCGTGGGATTGTGGTCGGTGCAGACTCGATGGGCCAGATGGCCTCTTTCTGCACTGTAGGGTTTCTATGATTCTATGAATGATTGATGATTAATTTAATTGCAGCAATTTAACTTCTAGGAAGTGAGGTAAATCTATGACAGACATGACTAATTTTAGTGGCACATAGGCAGCACAAATTCCAACTAGATGAGCTTCCAGAGAGCAGTATACATCATCTAAATTTGGAATGTTTATCTTAGGAATCTGAAACCTATGAATCCAGTGTCTCGTGGTCAGGTTCTGAACAACTGGAGGGCCTCTTACAAAATTGATAATAATTGTCAAATAAATCCAGTATTAGATTACATCCAGTATGAATAATGGGAATTTCATGAATATTCTGTGCCTCCACTGCTTTTAGTTGGCAATATATTATCCACAAAATTCTTCCTTGTGAACTTTCTTTTCTTCCCTTCAAATTCTGGATGTTAAGCAGGCAAAATGGTAAACCGAAATGGAGAGAAAGAGAGACCCTGAAACAGAAAAGGGCAGCCTGAAATAGGGAATGGAGGTGAGTGTGAAGTGGGGAGAAAGCATAAATTTGCAGCAGAGAGAGGGAGTGACTGGAACTGGGATAGAGGGTGAGCGTAGAATAGAGAAATAAAGAGTACCTGCTGCAGAGCAAGGTAAAATAAGAGTAGAGGGAGGTTCAGAAAGATAACAAGGCTGGATAATATGGGCGGCACGGTAGCACAGTGGTTAGCACTGCTGCTTCACAGCTCCAGGGTCCCAGGTTCGATTCCCGGCTCGGGTCACTGTCTGTGTGGAGTTTGCACATTCTCCTCGTGTCTGCGTGGGTTTCCTCCGGGTGCTCCGGTTTCCTCCCACAGTCCAAAGATGTGCAGGTTAGGTTGATTGGCCAGCTTTAAAAAATTGCCCCTTAGAGTCCTGGGATGCGTAGGTTAGAGGGATTAGTGGGTAAAATATGTGGGGGTAGGGCCTGGGTGGGATTGTGGTCGGTGCAGACTCGATGGGCCGAATGGCCTCCTTCTGCACTGTAGGGTTTCTATGATTCTATGATAATGATGCTGAGCATTGGGAGAAAAGGGGGGTAGGGTGGTGGGAGTGGAGGGGTAGCCTGGAGGAGAGAAAGAGAGATGGCAGAGTGGGCAGCAAAGGAAAATCTGCAGGGCGAGAGAATCTAGAACAGAGAGAGAGAATCTCGAGCAGACAATGAGAGAGAGAGAAGCTGCAGCTGAGAGAGAAAGGGAGGGAACCTTGAGTTGAAGAGAACTGAAACTGAGAGAGAGAGAGTTTCTCCCTACATAAGTAGGGAGTGAAAACCTGGAAGACAGCCTAAAGAGATAAAAAGAGAGCTTGGAGTATGGAGAGGGGATGACATTGTGAAGATAGTGTTCATATTTTCAGGCACTAAGCATCTAAATACTCCATTCACTAGCTGGGAACTTTATTTTACATAACCCAAAGAATCTAATGCAGGCAGAAGAAAAGTAGAATGCATATTGGGCCCAACCTCCAGTGAAACTGGAGCTTTGGCAACTCTAACATGATTGGCATTTTGCCTTAATTTCTACAAATACGATCAGAATATTGGCACTCAACCAATGTTTTGCTCCAAAATTACACATTTTGGCTCTCAAAGACAAAAATATGAAAATGTGTTTGTCTACTGGATTCTTTCTATAAAGGGAACAGCTGCAGCCCAGAAAAGCAGTACCAACGTTGCTCCTCAGCACAACTGCAGAGCTCTTATGTTACATTTTGCATAGAATAAGTCTGGCAATCTTTGAGGCATGTAAAATAGATCGACACAGAAAAACGTTCAAAGCTGAGATATTCAGGCTGCCATTTATAGAGTATTACTTGTGACCACGGGTTATTTGTTATTAAACTGTCATGTAAATCTGCATAAAAGGTACTTCTTCAAATGCCACACTCTATCAAGTTCTCCCTATTTTAATGTTAGTTAAATGTTTGTATAATCTCCCCAGACTTCTTCCTTTTTAGAACCATACACTCACATGCCAATAGTCAGCTTTGTAGCACCTCAGGCTGCTTATCTAATCGTGAATCAGGTGCATCAGGTAATACAGGACAGTTTGCTTTCCATTTCTGCAAACAGCACAAAACATGATTTTAGTGCTGAGAAAATTTCACACACGTGATCTGCTTATCCGATTCATTGAAAACACAGGCATCTCTCAGCATGCTAAGTTGTATAAAAGCCCAGTCAGCTTTTGTTCATGTGTTTTCAATGTTAGGGTAATATAGTGCTATTATGCATAACATGATCATAATTTCTAATAGTGGCTAAACCTCCCTTTTCATGAAACAGTGCCAAAGTGGTTTAATAAGAAGGCTTGCCACTATCGTCTGAGGGAAACTGCAGATGGGCAGTAAGTGTGCCCATGTCAGCTTCACCCACATTCAAAAAACTAATATAAATAATTGCAAGGCCTTGATATTCAAACAGATCTGGGGATAGAGGGGGCAGGACAATATCGAGCAATGATTGTGCAACATTGCAGGATGGACAGGAATATCAGAGTTCAATGGGAATGCCTAATTTTCATTTAATTTCTGGTATTGTGTGTTATGATCTCGGTAGAGAACTGTAACTTTCATTTTGGATATCTGCAAACCTAATTAGTAACTAAAAGAATGAAGCCACAAAATTCACTATATTAAACAAAACATGCAACAATTAAAGAGCACGAATATGAATAATTACACTCTGTCTGAACTAGTCAGTTACATAGAATCATAGAATCATAGAAACCCTACAGTGCAGAAAGAGGCCATTTGGCCCATCGAGTCTGCACCGACCACAATCCCACCCAGGCCTTACCCCCATATCCCTACATAATTACCCGCTAATCCCTCTAACCTCCGCATCTCAGGACACTAAGAGGCAATTTTAGCATGGCCAATCAACCTAACCCGCACATCTTTGGACTGTGGGAGGAAACCGGAGCACCCGGAGGAAACCCACGCAGACACGAGGAGAATGTGCAAACTCCACACAGACAGTGACCCAAGCCGGGAATCGAATCCAGATCCCTGGAGCTGTGAAGCAGCAGTGCTAACCACTGTGCTACCTTGCCGCCCAAGAACACAATTATTTATACTCCAAACTGAAAGTCTTCACTCAAATTTCCTTCTGCACACATTTGACTTATGCCTGGAAAACACTCAAGTTAGATACTCATCAGGTTCGATTCCCGGCTTGGGTCACTGTCTGTGCGGTGTCTGTATGTTCCCCCATGTCTGCATGGATTTCCTCTGGGTGTTCTGTTTTCCTCCCACAGTCCGAAAGACGTGCTGGTTAGGTGCATTGGCCATGATAAATTCTCCCTCAGTGTACCCGAACAGGCACCGGAGTGTGGCGACTAGGGGATTTTCACAGTAACTTCATTGCAGTGTTACTTGTGACACTAATAAATAAACTTAAGTAACATCTCCAATATGTAATGCAGACCCATATAATATGATTTCTCCATGACTTATAAAGGTCCAGATCAGTGATGAAACAAAGGAGGAAGTTTGTACGTAGGTTGAAAAATAATGGACTGGAAGGATAACATTTATTGAGAAAGCTGGAAGGAGGCCAAAGGTTGCATGATGTGTCATGACTGGATGTTTTGTTGGGTGTAGTGGGGCCAGAGGGTAGTTTCTGCTTCTGAGCAATGGGTGAAAGAAACCTGTCATTACAACAAAGAAGACATGACTGGAGGTGGCATAGAAGGTGAGTATCAGGAGCATTTCCATGAGATCCTGGATCCAGTGAAGTGAGATGTCACCAGTTGAATTGAATGGTTGAAGTGAACAGGGGATGAGATAAGTGGAACAGTTGTGGTGAGTCCAAGAAGTCTTGTCTCTGTTTCATTCGCGACTTCCCCAAAACTCAGGAAGCTCATGCTGCACCAGATCAATTCAACTTGTGATTCCAACAGAACCCTAATTTAATCATGCTAATACGGCTCTGTTCTCTCCATGGTGAGACATTTGGCCACCCCTTAGGAATGGTGGTAGCATATACACAGTGGGTTAGGATTAATTTGTGCAGTTTTAACCCCATTCTTGACCTTTGCCCATCCTTTGTTGCCCATGTGGCTGCATGAAATGTACATGCATGTTTTTTTAGTTCAGCAATTCATAATTGAAATCATGCTATCCAGTTTTCGTTAATCATCCCTATACTGTCTGGCTCAAAATCACAGCATGATTTTAACTCCTGGCAGGAGCAGTTGACAGTCCCGCCCTGGAGTCCATGCCAGAGATTCAGTGATTCTGTTTTCCAAACTGCATTTGAATGAAGTTGATCACCCTGTTTTGGCTAAAGTGCCTATTGGGCAGCAATGGAGATTGTCTTTAGTAGGAGTCTCATCTACTACAAAACCAGTGGTGATATAATAGAAAAAAAAATGATGGGCAGGGACTAGGAAAGGTGGACTCTCAATTTTAACTTCTTTCCTACTTTTTTCCCACTAAAAGTTAATATTTCTCCTTACATGCTTTGTCATCCTAATAAGAACCCATAGTTGGACAGCTGAATTTGTACATGTCGCCATGTGTCTTAGAGTTTCCATAACTAATGTATGGAAGATGAACCTTAATTTCTCACTGGAATTGAAGTAAAGCGGTTTACTTTAAATATAATTATATTCACATGCTTATCGATTTTACTTCTTCTCCTGTATGCGCACAGACACATGTGTGCACAACATTTACAGATGACTGGAAAATATTTTCACAGTTTCTAACAATGATAAGGAATGTAGAAATAATGAGACTCACATTCCACCAATCCCCTAACCATGCATGAAACTGAATGTGTGCAGATCATTTTGGAAAAAATTCAAGTGACAGTACAACAGGACTTCTTGAGGCAAACTGTCAGAATTAAGCCAACACCACTTCTCCAGAATATTCTATATTAACAGGTGATTAATCTCACTAACGCTGCAAAAATAATTGATACTATGTCAGAGAATTACTCTCTAGTTTGGAGGTTTAACAATTCTAGGGTGGACACCAAATAACAAAATTTGCAGAGATATCGCTAGGAGATGAAGTACAAACAAGGGAAGCAGATGTACATCACCAATATGCCATCAAGAGCTGCACTCCCTTTGAAGGAGGTAGATGATGCTTGTACAGAGTGTGAAATCTTCCAGATTGAGCAAGAGGCAGCAGCACAACTTGGTTTGGAAGACACCAATCCAGTAGAGACCTTGACGGACAAGGGTCTTGCTCAGATCAAGCAGACTACACAATAAGGTGCAACTCTTTAAGGGCTACAGGAAGTTGTGATCAAAGGATAGCCTGAGCCCATTAAGGACACACTAGTTGCTTTAAGGAACTATTTGGACATACAGAGACGAAGTGATTGCTGAAGATAGCATCTTGTAGGAATGAGGCATTATACCTCAAGAGATGAGAAAAGAGATTTTGAAGTGCATCTATGCAAAGCCATTAAGCAATTGGTCCAGTTTGAAGAAAGCATGGGAAGTGCGCTATTGGTCAAACATGAGTAAAGAGATGAAGGACCTCATCAGCCAGTGCAGTGTTTGTAATGAATATCAAGCTAGGCAACTAAAGAGCTGCTCATGACTCATGACATTCCAGACAGACCATGGATGCAGCTTGAACATAAGAACTAAGAGCAGAAATAGGCAATTCAGCCCCTCGAGCCTGCTCCGCCATTCCAAGTGATATCTCTGCAAATTAAATAATACCTTTAGTAAATGTTTTGAGGCAGATCAAAGGAGTTTGAGAAAGATGCTTGTGGTCAGACTAGACTATTTTTCTCTCCCAAACAAGTAATGGTTGAAAGCAAATGTAATATCCAGGCATGTTCCTTCATCTGTTTTGCATTGAGTTTGCATGAATGCTCTGGATGCAAATGCAATTGGTTGTATTTGCTGATCTTGTCTCAGCCTCAACTCCACTTTCCTGTCCATTCTCCATAACCCTTCAACCCATTACTAATGATCTCCTCCTTAAGTTAAGTCAATGTCCTACATCCACCGCATTCTGTGATAGTGAATACCACAGATTCAGCACCCCTTGAGAGAAGTAGTTTCTCCCCATCTCTGCTTTCAATCTGCTACCCCTTATCCTAAAACTATGACCTTTTGCCCCACAACAGGAAGCATCCGCTCTACATCTACTTTGTCAATACCTGTTATCATCTTATATACTTCAATGAGATTCTTCTAAACGCGAGCGAATAGAGGTCTAAATTGCTCAATCTCCCTTCATAAGACAAACCCACCATGTCTGGAATCAATCTAATGAACCTCCTCTGAACTGCCTCTAATGCCACCACATCCTTCCTCAAATAAGGGGAGGAATTGTGCATAGTACTCGAGGTGCGGTCTCTCCACTGCCTTGTACAGTTGCGATGTGGAGATGCCGGCGTTGGACTGGGGTAAACACAGTAAGAAGTTTAACAACACCAGGTTAAAGTCCAACAGGTTTATTTGGTAGCAAAAGCCACACAAGCTTTCGGAGCTCCAAGCCCCTTCTTCAGGTGAGTGGGAATTCTGTTCACAAACAGGGCATATAAAGACACAGACTCAATTTACATGAATAATGGTTGGAATGCGAATACTTACAACTAATCAAGTCTTTAAGAAACAAAACAACGTGAGTGGAGAGAGCATCAAGACAGGCTAAAAAGATGTGTATTGTCTCCAGACAAGACAGCCAGTGAAACTCTGCAAGTCCAGGCAACTGTGGGGGTTACAAATAGTGTGACATGAACCCAATATCCTGGTTGAGGCCGTCCTCGTGTGTGCGGAACTTGGCTATCAGTTTCTGCTCAGCGACTCTGCGCCGTCGTGTGTTGTGAAGGCCGCCTTGGAGAACGCTTACCCGAATATCAGAGGCCGTATGCCCGTGACCGCTGAAGTGCTCCCCAACAGGAAGAGAACAGTCTTGCCTGGTGATTGTCGAGCGGTGTTCATTCATCCGTTGTCGCAGCGTCTGCATAGTTTCCCCAATGTACCATGCCTCGGGACATCCTTTCTTGCAGCGTATCAGGTAGACAACGTTGGCCGAGTTGCAAGAGTATGTACCGTGTACCTGGTGGATGGTGTTCTCACGTGAGATGATGGCATCTGTGTCGATGATCCGGCACGTCTTGCAGAGGTTGCTGTGGCAGGGTTGTGTGGTGTCGTGGTCACTGTTCTCCTGAAGGCTGGGTAGTTTGCTGCGGACAATGGTCTGTTTGAGGTTGTGCGGTTGTTTGAAGGCAAGAAGTGGGGGTGTGGGGATGGCCTTGGTGAGATGTTCGTCTTCATCAATGACATGTTGAAGGCTCCGGAGGAGATGCCGTAGCTTCTCCGCTCCGGGGAAGTACTGAACGACGAAAGGTACTCTGTCCACTGTGTCCCGTGTTTGTCTTCTGAGGAGGTCGGTGCGGTTTTTCGCTGTGGCACGTTGGAACTGTTGATCAATGAGTCGAGCGCTATATCCTGTTCTTATGAGGGCATCTTTCAGCGTCTGGAGGTGTCTGTTGCGATCCTCCTCATCCGAGCAGATCCTGTGTATACGGAGGGCTTGTCCGTAGGGGGTGGCTTCTTTAACGTGTTTAGAGTGGAAGCTGGAGAAGTGGAGCATCGTGAGGTTAGCCGTGGGCTTGCGGTACAGTGAGGTGCTGAGGTGACCGTCCTTCATGGAGATGCGTGTGTCCAAGAATGCAACCGATTCCGGAGAGTAGTCTATGGTGAGTCTGATGGTGGGATGGAACTTGTTGATGTCATCATAGAGTTGTTTCAGTGATTGTTCACCATGAGTCCAAAGGAAGAAAATGTCATCGATGTATCTAGTGTATAGCATCGGTTGAAGGTCCCGTGCGGTGAAGAAGTCTTGTTCAAACCTGTGCATGAAGATGTTGGCATATTGAGGTGCGAATTTGGTCCCCATGGCTGTCCCGTGTGTCTGGATGAAGAACTGGTTGTTGAAGGTGAAGACATTGTGGTCCAGGATGAAGCGGATGAGATGCAAAATTGCATCTGGAAACTGGCAGTTGTTGGCGCTGAGCACTGAGGCCATTGCAGCAATGCCATCGTCATGGGGGATGCTGGTGTAGAGTGCCGAGACATCCATTGTGACGAGGAGCACTCCTGGTTCAACTGCTCCATGTGTGCCGAGTTTCTGTAGGAAGTCCGTCGTGTCGCGACAAAAGCTGGGGGTTCTTTGTACAATGGGTTTCAGGATGCCCTCGACATAGCCGGAGAGGTTCTCGCACAGGGTCCCATTGCCCGATACGATGGGACGGCCGGGTGTGTTTGCCTTGTGTATCTTCGGGAGGCAGTAGAGATCTCCAACACGGGGAGTACGTGGGATGAGAGCACGGAGGGTGTTCTGAAGGTCCGGATCAAAGGTCTTGATCAGAGTGTTGAGTTGACGGGTGTGTTCTTTGGTCGGATCTGCAGGTAACTGTCTGTAGTGTTCCTCGTTGTTTAGTTGTCAGTACACTTCTTTGCAGTAATCCGTTCTGTTCAGTATGACGATGGCCCCTCCTTTGTCTGCTGGTTTGATGACAATGTTGCGGTTGGTCTTGAGAGCGTGGATGGCATTGCGTTGTGCTTGGCTGATGTTCGGGGCTGTCTTGTGTGTGCGGCTGATGAATTTGGTGTTGACGCACCTCCTGACTGCTTGGGCATACCTTGTTGCATACCTTGGGCATACCTTGGACTCCGGAGCCTTCAACATGTCATTGATGAAGACGAACATCTCGCCAAGGCCATCCCCACACCCCCACTTCTTGCCTTCAAACAACCGCACAACCTCAAACAGACCATTGTCCGCAGCAAACTACCCAGCCTTCAGGAGAACAGTGACCACGACACCACATAACCCTGCCACAGCAACCTCTGCAAGACGTGCCGGATCATTGACACAGATGCCATCATCTCATGTGAGAACACCATCCACCAGGTACACGGTACATACTCTTGCAACTCGGCCAACGTTGTCTACCTGATACGCTGCAAGAAAGGATGTCCCGAGGCATGGTACATTGGGGAAACTATGCAGACGCTGCGACAACGGATGAATGAACACCGCTCGACAATCACCAGGCAAGACTGTTCTCTTCCTGTTGGGGAGCACTTCAGCGGTCACGGGCATTCGGCCTCTGATATTCGGGTAAGCGTTCTCCAAGGCGGCCTTCACAACACACGACGGCGCAGAGTCGCTGAGCAGAAACTGATAGCCAGGTTCCGCACACACAAGGACGGCCTCAACCGGGATATTGGGTTCATGTCACACTATTTGTAACTCCCACAGTTGCCTGGACCTGCAGAGTTTCACTGGCTGTCTTGTCTGGAGACAATATACATCTTTTTAGCCTGTCTTGATGCTCTCTCCACTCACGTTGTTTTGTTTCTTAAAGACTTGATTAGTTGTAAGTATTCGCATTCCAACCATTATTCATGTAAATTGAGTCTGTGTCTTTATATGCCCTGTTTGTGAACAGAATTCCCACTCACCTGAAGAAGGGGCTTGGAGCTCCGAAAGCTTGTGTGGCTTTAGCTACCAAATAAACCTGTTGGACTTTAACCTGGTGTTGTTAAACTTCTTACTGTGTTGTACAGTTGCAGCAACACTTCCGTACTTATATACTCCATTCCTTTAGCTATAAATGCCAAAAATCCATTTGCTTTCCTTATTACCTGCTGTACCTGCATACTAGTTTTCTGCGACTCATCCTTTTAGATTATAAGTAGTCGTTCCATTTTTTTGACCAAAATGGATAACCTCACACTTATCCACGTTAAACCTCATCTGCCACATTTTGGTCCACACACCTAACATGTCTATATCCATTTGTAAATTTCTTATTTCTTCATTGCAACTTATTATTCCACCTATTTTAAGGCAAATATGGCTAGAGTAGCTTCTATACCTGTTTCCATGTCGTGATGTGGAGATGCTGGATGAAGGTGCAGCACTCCGAAAGCTTGTGATTCCAAATAAACCTGTTGGACTTTAATCTGGTTTTGTGAGACTTCTTACTGTATCCAAGTCAGTAATATAGTTAGTAAATAGGTGAGGCCTGAGGACCAAACCCTGTGACACCCCACTAGTTACATCTTGCCAATCAGAAAAAGACCCATTTATTCAGACTCTCTGCCTTCTGTCAGTTAGAAGTTTAACAACACCAGGTTAAAGTCCAACAGGTTTATTTGGTAGCAAATGCCACTAGCTTTCGGAGCGCTGCCCCTTCGTCAGGTGGAGTGGAGAAATGCTCACAAACAGGGCATATAGAGACACAAACTCAATTTACAGAATAATGATTGGAATGCAGTCTTTACAGATAATTAAGTCTTAAAGGTACAAACAATGTGAATGGAGGGAGCATTAAGCACAGGTTAAAGAGATGTGTATTGTCTCCAGACAGGACAGCCAGTAAGATTCTGCAAGTCCAGACAAGCTGTGGGGGTTACAGAGAGTGTGACATGAACCCAATATCCCGGTTGAGGCCATCCTCATGTGTGCGGAACTTGGCTATCAGTTTCTGCTCAGCGACTCTGCGCTGTCGTGTGTTGTGAAGGCCGCCTTGGAGAACGCTTACGCAAAGATCAGAGGCCGAATGCCCGTGACCGCTGAAGTGCTCCCCAACAGGAAGAGAACAGTCTTGCCTGGTGATTGTCGAGCGGTGTTCATTCATCCATTGTCGTAGCGTCTGCATGGTTTCCCCAATGTACCATGCCTCGGGACATCCGAGTGTCCTGAGGACACTCTAGTGGCATTTGCTACCAAATAAAACTGTTGGACTTTAACCTGGTGTTGTTAAACTTCTTACTGTGTTTACCCCAGTCCAACGCCGGCATCTCCACATCATGACTTCTGTCAGTTAGCCAGTCTTCTATCCAAACCAATAAATTGCCCTTAACCCTATGTGATCTTACCTTGTGTATTAACCTTCTACGTGGCACCTTATCAAAAACCTTCCAGTCCAGATATACTACATCTACAAGATCCCCATTGTCCACTTGGCTTGTTACAAAGAACTCTAGCAAATTAGTCAAATATGGTTTACCCTTCATAAACCCTTGCTGAATCTGATGGATTGTACTTTGACTTTCCAAATGTCCAGTTATTGCTTCCTTAATAATAGATTCTAACAATTTCCCAACAACAGATGGTCTAACTGGTCTGTAGTTTCCTACTTCCTGCCTCCCTCCTTTTTTGAATAAGGGCATTAGATTAGCATTTTTCCAATCCTCTGGAACCTTTCCCCATCCAGGGAAATTTGGAATATTATAACCAATGGATCTAATATCTCTGCTACCACTTGCTTTAGTATGCTAGGATGTGGGCCATCAAGCCCTGGCAACTTCTCTGCCTTCAATCCCAATAGCTTGTTGAGTTCTATTTCCTTATTGATGATGATTGATCTAAGTTCCTCCCTTTCTATTACCTCAGTGTTACCTGTTACTATTGGGATGGTACTCCTGTCCTCCACCGTGAAAACTGAGGCAAAATATTGATTTAGCATCTTTGCCATTTATGTGTTCCCCACTATTAACTCTGAAGTCTCATCCTCCATGGGACCAACATTCACTTTAGCTGCTCTCCTCTCTTTTATATACTTGTAGAAGCTTTTGTTATTCTTTTTTATATTTTCTGCTAGTTTTATTTCATACTTTACCTTTGTTCTTTTTGTTACATTTTTAGTAACCGTTTGTTGATCTTTAAAAGTTTCCCAATCTTCCAGTCTGCCACTGGCCTTTGCAATATGGTATGGCTTGGTTTTTGTCTTTATGTTGTCTTTGGCTTCCTTGCTTAGCCATGGATGTTTCTTTCCCCTCTTACAATCTTTCTTCCTTTCTGGAATATATTTTAGTTGAATATCTCCTTAAACAACAGCCACTGCCATTGCTTATCAACTGTTCTATCTTTTAGCCTTCCTGCCCAGTCCACTATCACACATACACACATAATTACCTTTGCTTAACTGCAAAATGTTAGTGTGGGACTCCAGTTTCTCGCCCTCAAACTGAATTTTGAATTCTACCATACCATGATCACTCTTCCCCAGTGGATCCTTAAATTAATCCCTGCTCATTGCTGATTACACAATATCAAATCCAGAATGGCCTGTTCTCTGATTGACTCCACAACATATTGCCTCAAGAAACAATTAATTCAGTTAACTCTCCCTCAAGGCTACTCTTGACAGTTTGATTAATCCGGTCTTTGTGCATATTAAAATCACCCATGATTATTGCCATACCTTTCTTACAAGCCCCTAGTATTTCTTGGTTTATACTGTGTTCCACTTTGGAACTACTGTTTGGGGACCTATAGACTACGCCCACCAGGGACTTCTTTCCTTTGCTATTTGTTATTGCTACCCAGACTGATTCCACATCTTGATCTCCAGTGCTTACATCATTTGTCACTACAACACTGATCCCTTCCTTCACTAGCAAAGCTATACCACCTTCTTTTCCTTTCTGTCCTTTCTGAAATATTGAATACTCTTGTATAGTCAATTCCCTGACCTGGTCTCCTTGCAACCATGCCTCAGTAATCGCCATTAAATCATACCCCTTTATCTTTATTTTCACTGTTAATTAATTTTGTTCTGAATGCTTCATGTAAGTTTGTTCTATTATCAATTTTCCCAACTCTTGTATAATTTCTTGTTGCAAAATGTTGTTCACATATTCTGTGCCTTCTTTTATTTTCTGGTAACAATCCATCTCATCACAAACCCACACTCCTATCTTCTCCTTTAATTTTGATTTACTAATTTTCCATGCAGTTGACCCTCCCCTCCCCTCCCACCCCTTCCCCTCCCCTCCCCTCCCACCCCCTCCCCTCCCACCCCCTCCCCTCCCACCCCCTCCCCTCCCACCCCCTCCCCTCCCCTCCCCTCCCACCCCCTCCCCTCCCCTCCCACCCACCCACCCCACCCCACCCACCCCACCCCACCCCACCCCACCCCACCCCACCCCACCCCACCCCACCCCACCCCACCTCATCAGACCTTGAGTACTTAGTTTACAGCCCTATATACAGCCCTAGTTATGCAATTCTCCAGGACTCTGGTCCCAGCATGATTGGAGCAAACTCTGCACTCTCATTAGTACTAATTATGTTATCACAGAACTCCTATTCAGATTACAGGAAGTTAGACAAGCTGATGTCAATGACTCGCAGTGAGATTGGAGAGCACAATTAGGTTGTCATGGCATTCCTGACATTGTGATAAGCAACAATGACCCTTAATTCATGAGTGAAGAATTCAGGCACTTCATGAATGTTTGGAAAATTCAGCACTATCATCTTAACACTCTCCCAGTCAAATAGAAAGGCTGTGACAGGGATAGAAATTGCCAAACAAATCATCAAAATTTTGATTAGAACAAGCCCAGATGTATACAAGCCAGTCTTAAAATGAAGAAACCTACTGAACTCATGGAAAGTAGTTCAGTCCAGCAATTAATGTCAACCATGCCCAGATTACTTTTCCAACACAATAGAAACTACTGAAACCAAAAATAAAAGGAGTGACAAGGTCAAAGTGAATTGACAGCAAGCCAAATTTCACTTTGATAAAGCTGCCAAATTGTTGCCAGAATCAACGGAGTGTAGACATTTAATGCACTCAACATGGATCAGCACACATGCCACCTTAGGACCTGTATGGAGAAGTTGTCACCTTAGTTGTACATAGTAACAACCATCTACCCTCACAACCACTTCTGAAATTATGATGGATGGAAGGTCATTGATGAAGCCACTGAAGGTTGTTGGATCTAAGACACTTGTCTGAGAACTCCTGCAACTATGTCCTGAGGCTGAGTTGATTGGCCTCCCAACATCTTTGTGCTAAACATTACTCCAGGCAGTGCAGAGATTCACCCCTGATTCCCATTTACTTTAATTTTGCTAGGGATCCTTGACGCAACACTCAGTCAAATGTTGCCTTGATGGCAATGACAGTCACTCTCACCTCACACCTAGAATTCAATTATTTTGTCCACATTCAGAGCAAGATTATAATTAAGTCACGAACCGAGAGGCAGAACTCAAATTGAGCATTGATGAATAGGCTATTGCTATGCAAGAGCTGCTTGATGACAATGTCTTGGACCTGGACCGAGCATATCATGGAGCCCTAGCAAAATCAGTGTCAGTGGCAAGCAGGGAAAACTAGATATGACTGATTGGAGTTATACCTAGCACAAAGGAAGATGGTTGTTGTTGCTGGGGATCAATCATCTCATCCCAGGACATCACAGCAAGAGTTCCTTAGGATTGTGACCTAGACTCAACGGTCTTCAGCGGCTTCATCAATGATCTTCCCTCTAATACAAGTTCAGAAGGGGATGTTTGCTGATGAATGCACAATGTTCAGCACTATTCACGACTCAGATAGTGAAGCAATCCGTGTCCATACGCAGCAAGACCTGGACAACATTCAGGCTTGGGCTGATAAGTGGCAAGCAACATGTTACACCATGCATGTGCCAGGTGTTATGGATAGTGGAGGAGAAATAAATTGAACCCCCCAATTTCCTTCCCTTACTTTCAGCAATCAATGTGGTTGTTTTAGAAGTGTCGATTTGTGTGTTTCTAAGCCTCCTTTAGCATGTGATCAATTTAAAAAGACAGTAGCAAACTTTCATGAGTTTAAAAATAAAGAAGATTATTTATTCACACACTCACCCCAAAAAATTGAAATGCTACATCATTCACATAACACAAACCCATGCAATTAAAGAAGATAATGCACATCTACAAGTGTTAAACCAAAAGAATAGTTGATATATCATGTGTTTAACTTTTTGTTGGAGATTGTCAGTGTTAGCTCAAAAAGAACGTCCTTTTTCACTCTTGAATTGTAGTTTCAATGGATCCAAAGTAGCTGAAGGCAGTTATCTGGATTGTTGCAAAATTCCCTTGAAGACATCAATGTTTAGCAGGTCACAAAGTTAGGCATTAGTGGTTTCCTTATCAGGAGATCAAACTCCATTATAGATGAACTTAAGTGTTTTGCAATCAGACTGGGAGGCTTTTGGAGGTTTTACAACCTCCTGCTTCTTAAAAAGCAAAGATGACACAGCCTTTTGTAGCTGCTGCGTGCGGCTGTTGTCTCTTTGGGTCTTGGGATAATAAAGAATTTCAGTATCAGAAGCCAGTTTTGGTCACAAGGTCAATGGTCATTGTCCACCCAGAATGAAATAAAGGCCATTGTTGCACAATAGAGAATAATAAATGGTAGCCTTTCACACTCACCTTGTGGATAATTGGTCTTATCAAACTTCCTCTATCAAATTATAAATCTGGAGACATTGGCCTGAATTATCATCCTTAGCGGGAGCTGGTTGGGCTTACCCGCCTCGGGAGGAAAGTGCCCGCATTGTTCCATTGTTGGGAGTTGGGTTGTGGATATGTGGGCTGCAGTTAGCCAGCCAATCCAGGAAAAAGTTTGAAGGTAGCACAAGGGCTGCCAGGTCTTGAGGCTGGTGGTTTAAAGGATCTGCCTCAGTGCCGTGAGATTTTGTCCCAGTTAAAATAAAAACAAAAAGGCCCTCCAGCCCTCACCCTCTACATATCCTCCATGCTGTACCCATGCCACCTTATGCCCCCCAAAAATCCCCTGGGCCCTTCCTGCCCTCTACACCAAGTTATAGTGCTTCCATGCCCATTCACTCACTCATAGAAGTAATGAACCTGATAATGACAGGAGTATGTGTAAAAAATGCTTTAATAGTTAATAAGAACATAAGAACTAGGTGCAGCAAGAACTCGAGCCTCTCGAGCCTGTTCCACTATTCATGGCTGATCTTTTCGTGAACTCAGTTCCGCTCACCATAACCCTTAATTCCTTTACTGTTCAAAAATCTATCTTTGCCTCAAAAACATTCAGTGAGGTAGCCTCAACTGCTTCATTGGACAGGGAATTCCACAGATTCTTCACCCTTCTTCACCCGCCAGTGGAAACAACCTCCCTGCTTCTATCTTATCTATTCCCTTCATAATTTTATATGTTTCTATAAGATCCCCCCTCATTCTTCTAATTTCCAATTTATTCGTAAAATAAGCTTTTACTCCAGCCCAATAAAAGTGTCAATCATCCAGACCCTTTAAAGTTTCAACAAGAGAAATTGCAAGCATTTGAAACCTCTTTATCTTGTGTAAATAAACATTGTGCAATTGACAGCAGAAATTAGACAGCCAGAGCAATCAAACAAGCAGGACGTGATTTTCTGGCCATGCTTACCCCAAAATCGGAAAATCCTGCCCGAGGTCTACGGACCTTTGCATGGTCCACCTCTGCAACGCTCCGCGCCCCCCCCCCCCTCCCCCGCCCACTACGATTGCCATGGCGGGTGCAATGGGAAAATTTCAGTCGCAGTGTTTTCCCTCAGGCCTGAGCTGTCAACCAAATATGCACAATGACACTTGGCTAAGAGTCCAGGCATCCTTAGCCATACTTGGGCATGGGGACATGAAGAGAATCTTTTGCCCTTTAACATTTAAAGGGCAAGCTAGCAGGGAGCCTTCCCCCAACCAGGGTGATTCAATTAGAACTTTCCAGAAGGCAGAGATACTCTATTGAATAAGCAAAGTCACCCAACCTCCATCTTAGCATTTCATCTCCACATCTCCTCACTCTCCAAAGCCTGTAGGCTCAAGTCAAGGGTCGGACTCTCCACCTGCCTGGATGAGGGCACTCCAACAATACTCGAGAAGCTCAACACCATCCAGGATAAAGCAGCCTGTTTGATTGGCACCCTCATCCACAAATCAGCCTCTGCTTTTACACTTGGTGTTGGTGCTGGTCATATTGACCCTCATTTGAGATCCAATCTAAGGCAGCCAAGCCTCCGCATATTCTGGTGTGAGTGAGAAGATCTCCAAATAAACTTCCTGCAACATTATTGTCAACAAACCCTTTCCCAGCAGCAGGTAAGATAGCAGCTTTGAGCACTGAATGTTTATTCAGTAGTTCTACCTTCAAATGTCACTATACTCTTGTTTTATTTTCAGCGGCAAGTTTGAGAAACCACTTGATATACCATGATATTTAAATGTCAGTTGAAATATTGCTCCAATTCAGTTAGTAGGATAAACTAATGCAGCCCCATCTAACTTGGGGTCAATTGTGTACAAGCAGTCTAACTTGCTCCAATTAAATGTGGAGGTCGGCTGTTTGGAGCTGGCTTTCCTGCACACTGATATACCCCCCAGGTTAAAATGACCCTCATTTTTTCTAAAGGTTTTGACCATGTTGCTTCTAAATCCATGCTCTCTCACTTTCAGAGAAATGAAACCCTTTTACAGAATCAGTTAAAATTTCTGTTCATCATGTAACACCAGGGAATGTTCTTTTTGTGAGATCTCTGCTCTTTATGACTCATTTGAAAATTGTATTACCTCCTCAGTCTTTTTTGATTTATCTGGGGCCTCTGACACAATCTTTCACAGCACTTTATTAATCAAATTTGAAAATGCAACCATCCCTCAACTTCTTTTAAAGTGACTTCCCTCTTATCTGAACTCATGTGTATGGCTCAGCACCTGTTATCACTGGTGTTTTCTTTGCTCAAGGTTCTGAATTAAGTCTATCTTCCTCTTGGTTAAAAATTACTTGTACTAATATTGTTGTGATATATTATTTAAATATACTGGCCATGTCCACCTGTCCAAGTTCTTGTGTTCTCCTGTGCACTGCCCATCCTTTCATCTCATTTGTTTTCCACCTTCTGCTGTATACACCTCCAATCAATTCACCAGTTTGTCTACAGGTCATCTTTCAAAACTGGCCCAGAAACTTCCATGTGAATCTTTTCTAGCTCATGTCCTTTTCTCAATTATAATGTAAGAAGACATCTTGCCTCTGACATGCAAGATGATCTGTGGCTCATGTTCAGCTCCTAAAGCTCCTGGGCGGCACGGTAGCACAGTGGTTAGCACTGCTGCTTCACAGCTCCAGGGTCCCGGGTTCGATTCCCGGCTCGGGTCACTGTCTGTGTGGAGTTTGCACATTCTCCTCGTGTCTGTGTGGGTTTCCTCCGGGTGCTCCGGTTTCCTCCCACAGTCCAAAGATGTGCGGGTTAGGTTGATTGGCCAGGTTAAAAAATTGCCCCTTAGAGTCCTGGGATGTGTAGGTTAGAGGGATTAGCGGGTAAAATATGTGGGGGTAGGGCCTGGGTGGGATTGTGGTCGGTGCAGACTCGATGGGCCGAATGGCCTCCTTCTGCACTTTAGGGTTTCTATGATTTCTATGATTTCTAAAGCTCCTTCAGCACTAGAGTGTGACGTTGAACAAGGGTGCTGGGAATTTGGTGAGTGAGGGTATCTTAAGGTCTTTCTAAAAATCAAATCAAATCTAAAAATCAAATCTTTCGAACATATGAATTAGGAGCAGGAGTGGGCCATCTGGCCCTTTGAAGTGTGCTCATCTATTCAATAAGATCTGATCTGATTTTAACCTCAATTTCATATTCCTGCCTACCCCAAAACCTTTCACCCCCTTGCTTATCAAGAATCTAAATACTTCTGCTATGAAGATATTCAAAAACGTTGCTTCCACTGCCTTTTGAGGAAGAGAGCTCCAAAGACTCAGAACCCTCTGAGAGAAAGTGTTTTTCCTCATCTCTGTCTTAAATGGGCAACTCTTTATTTTTACAGCCTCTAGTTCTAGATTCTCCCACAAGAGGAAATGTCCTTTCAAGACCCCTTAGGATCTTATACATCTCAATCAAGTTGCCTCTTTACTAAACTCCAGCAGGTATATGCCTACAGTGTCTAGCCTTTCCTCAGAAGACAACCTGCCCATTCCAGGTATTAGTTGAGTAAACCCTCTCTGATCTGCTTCTAATGTATTTATATTTTTCTTGAAATAAGAAGGCCAATGCTGTACACAGTACTCCAGATATGGTCTCACCAATGCCCTGTACAACTGAAGCAAAAACTCCCTATTTTCAATTTCTCTCACAATAACATTCTATTAACTTTCCTAGTTACTTGCTGTACCTGCATACTAACCTTTCATAATGTATACACTAGAACACCCAGACCCCTCTGCATCGCTGTGTTCTGCAATCTCTCACCATTCAGATCTTGGGCCGAATTTTATGGCAGTTCATGTCGGTGGTATTTTCTGGTCCCACTGCAGTGAACGGAGATTTGGCTGAGCATTAAATTTTCTATCCTCGCTTGTAGCGGCAATGGGGCATGAACGCTGGAAAATTCCAGCCAATATGTCTTTTTATTCTTGCTGCCAAAATGGGAAATTTCACATTTTCCCACATTATACTCCATTTGCCAGTTCTTTGTTCACCCACCTAACCCACCTATATCTCTTTGTAGCCACCTTTTGTCCTCTTCACAATTTACGTTCCTACGTATCTTTGTGTCATCAGCAAATTTAGCAACCATACCTTTGGCCCCTTCATCCAAGTCTTTTATATAAATTGTAAAATGTTGAGACCCAGTTCTGATCCCTGTGGCACACCTTTCATGACATCTTGTCAACCAGAAAATGACACATTTATGCCTCTTTTATTTTTCTTGCTAGCTAGCCAATCTTCTATCCATGCCAATATGTTACCCCCACAAAATGAGATTTTATTTTCCACATTAACCTTTGATGTGGTACCTCCTCAAATGCCTTCTGGAAATATAAGTCCAGTAGATCCACTCATTCCCCTTTACCCACAGTGCATATTACTTCTTCAAATAAATCTATTAAATTGATAAAACATGATTTCCTTTGCACAAGACCATTTTGGTTCTGCCTGATTACCTAGATTTTTTCTAAGTGCCCTGCTGTATTGTAATAGCTTCTAGCATTTTCCGTATGGCAGATATTAAAGCCAACAGGCCTGTGATTTTCTGCTTTTTCTGTCCCTCCATTGTTGAATAAAGGAGTGGCATTTACTATTTTCCAATTTAATGAAACCTTCCCCAAATCTAGTGACTTTTGGAAAGTTAAAACCAATGCATCAACTATCTCACCAACCACTTCTTTTAAGACTGTAGGATGAAGTCCATCAGGATCCTGAGACTTGTCAGAACAATTTACTCAGGACCACTTCCATAGTGATAGTAATTTGCTTGAGTTCCTTCCTCCCTTCTATTTCCTGATTTACAGCTATTTCTGGGATGTTATTAGTATCCTCCACAGCGAAGACTTATGCAAAACACCTGTTTAATTGAATTTCCATCTCCTTATTTTCCATGATTAATTCCATGGTGTTATGACCAAGGTGTCAATGCCAGGGTGCTATGGGGCAGTGCAAGATTGGCATTGCCAATGGGCAGGGCCTGAGCGGAGCAAGGCCTTAGGGGACCTCATACCAGAGTGTCAATTTTGGGAGGAGAGGGTGGGGGGGGGGGGGGCTGTTTGAGGCCTCTGGCTGGGAGGGGGAATGATTATTCACTTTGTTAACTCATTTCTTTTTAAAATATCTATAGAAACTCCTATTATCTGTTCTTATATTCCTAGCCAGCTTTCTCTCGTACTCTAAATTTTCCTTCCTTATCAATCTTTTGGTCTTTCGTTCCTGATTTTTATATTCTATCCAATCTTCTGACCTGCCACAATTGTTACATAATTATATGTTTTTTTGTAAGTTTGATACTAGCTGCAATTCTCCCTAAAAACAAAGTGTTTCGTGTTGGCATTAGCAGTGCCTGCCAAATGGGATTCATCCACCTTTAGTATTTTAAAATACGCAGAGTGCAAACACGCCAGCCAGTCCAGCTTTACAGAGATCGGGGCATAATTTTTAAAGGGTCCCCCAATCTCAGGGTTGAGAGACAGGCCCCTCTCCCATTCCACCGTGGACATGGTGACCCCCCCGCCCTCCCCCACTGACCAGGGGAGCATCCCCAAACCCCACAGCACAGAGAGGCAACTTCTTCCCCCACAAAAAGGATGGTCACCCCCTCCCCACACACAATGCAGGCATGAGGATCACCTATGCTCACCCTCCATCCCCCAGCCAGAGGTTGTAATCCCCCTTTGCCCCAAAAGTGACACTCCGGTATGAGTGTCCTAAGGCACTCCCCTGCTCTGACCCCCTCAGGTCCTGCCTATTGGCAATGCCAACCTTGCACTGTCCCCGCACCCTGGCATTGACACCCTGGCCATGACAACCTGACCTGGCACCTGGGACTCCAAGATGGGGACAAGAAAGTAAGTAATGTGCCCATGCACCACTCTGCCACTGTCAGACTGCTGAGGGAGGGTCCCACAAGGGACTGGGGGTTGAATGTGCTTTGGCTGGGTGGAGCGGCTTCACCTTGGGACTGTCCCCTGGGATGGGGGGTGGGGGGGGGTCTTATGGCTAGACTGCCCCTTTTAGCCCTGAGAGAAGTGGAAATCACTCTTAGTGTGGTGATTACAGGTACCTTGCTGTTTACTATCTTTATTCCTGTCTGTGTACTGTGAAACCTTTGAAGAACAAAGAACAGTACACAGTACACAGGCCCATCAGCCCACCAAGCCTGTGCCGATCATGTTGTCCTATCTAGACCAATCCCTGTATCCCTCTATACCCCGCCTATTCATGTACCTATTCAGATAAGTCTTAAATGTCGCTAACATATCTGCCTCAACCAACTCACTTGGCAGTGCATTCCTGGCCCCTTCCACCCTTTGTGTAAAAAACTTGCCCCGCACATCTCTACTGAACCTTTTCCCCCTTAGCTTGAACTTGTATCCCCTTGTGATTGTAATTTCTGCCTTGGGAAAAGGCTTCCAACTGTTCACCTTATGTATGCCTCTCATAATTTTATAAACTTCTATCAGGTCGCCCCTCAACCTCCGTCATTCCAGGGAGGACAATCCCAGTTTATTCAATCTCTCCTCATAGCTAATTCCTCCATACCAGGCAACATCCTGGTAAACCTTTTCTGTACTCCCTCCAAAGCCACCACACCCTGGTAGTGTGGCAATAAGAATTGGACACAGTATTCAAAATGTGACCTAACCAACATTTTATACAACTGTAACATAAGTTGCCAACTTTTATACTCGATGCCCCGGCCAATGAAGGCAAGCATGCCATATGCTTTCTTTACCACCTTTTCCACCTGTGCTGCCACTTTTAAGGATCTGTGGATCTGTACTCCCAGATCTCTCTGCGTCTATGCTCGCCTGATCACATGAATATCCATGTCTCCTGAACACCTGGAAGGCTTAAAAATAACAGTAGCACTCCTTTCCACAGAAGGGATTCCCGTTGCTCTCTCTCAGAAGTCACAGGTGTGAGCAGACCCGTTTGAAGACCTCAGACTGACAGGAAATGTCATTTTCACTGAGGGAATTCCGCTTTGATGTAGCTTCACTAGGGGAATTCCCTAGTTTCCATAGTCAGTTAGAAGCTCATAGGAGCACCCCTACTGTCCCTGATCAACCAGAAAACTCTTTTTCAACATACTTTATTGGGTCTCTTCAGTCTCTAAATTCACTTCCTGATAGCTTTGCCCTAATGAAAAAGCCATCATTGATTCCCTCACTCATGCTTGAGCTTGTTATTGCAATCAAACCTGATGACATACAAAACCCTGAAAGATTGATCCCATCCGTTTATGGCAGGTGTCCTTTCTAACCCAATTTAATGCTGTAGGTGGCGAGATCGGAGCAGGAAGCCAGTGGTTAGGCATCTGGTTTCCTCTGGGCAGTTGGGTGTGGAGGGCTGGTGTTTAAATTCCCTTCCACACAGGTGACACTGTGAAGTGTGTATTATGAAAACAAATATACTCAGAATTAAGTTAAAATAGAAAAACAGTACTTAACTGTTTCTGAAACCTAAATAACAAGGTATTTTGAGATTCTTGCAGTCCCTTTCTCAGAATCCTTTTATCTGAATGTTTTGATGAGCATTCTATATGTGTGCATGTCATGGCAATCACAATGTCCTGCCTTATTGCGATGACCTGGAAATGTAGTTGTTCCTTGTGAACCAAAAGTAAGCAATCATCTCAAGATCTTTCAAAAAGCCTTTCATGCCACAGGTGCTGATTTTGTACTAACAATTGCTTCCCCAGCAAAATATTTCTCCTAGAGCAGCCATTACAGGTCTCCCGCAGATGCAAGTTGCTAAATCAAACTCTGTTTGTGCTAATAGGATTCTACTTGCAATGAATTAACTGAAATCAAGGTGGTCAGTACTTTGCAGCTAGCATCAATATTCCAGACATAGGTTTTATATTTGCCTCCACCATTCACACTAAAAGACAACGGAGAGGATTTTGAGTCTGGATTAGCCATCAGTGAGAACAGCAATGCAGGTGGAAAATTTGGCAAGATTCAGTAAAGCGATTCTCTCTGGCAAGTTCGCGATTTAAAATTTGCAGCATTGCATTCAAGTCCCCAAATGACCTAGCCCACCCCAATCTCTGTAACATTCTCTACCTCCCCTCCCCCTCCACAAGCCTCTGAGATTTTTGTACTTTCCAATTTTGCACATCTCCAATTTTAACTTCTCCATCATTGATGGTCATGTTTTCAGCTATCTAGTCTCCAAATTCTGGAATTCCCTCCCTAAACCTCTTCACCTGTAACCTCTCCACATCCTTCTTTTTAAAGCCTACATGTTTGATCAAGATTCTGTTCACCTAATATTTGGTGGTTTGGTGTCAAGCTTTTTGAGAATACTCCTGTGCAGCACCTTGGGACATTTTACTATGTTAATGTTGCTGTGTAAGTGCAAGCTGTTATGGTTGTTTATCCCTACATCAGCTTGAACTTTGCTTGGTTAGTAATTGGACAAAATTGAACACTCTCAAGTCTTGCTTTTCAATTCAGCGACTAGCTCTTGATCATCTTTAGCAAGATTTCCTACCTCTTCCTTCTTATGCTATTAGTTATGACATGGATTATAATAACTCTTCATACCCCTCCTTTCCCATGTTGCTTAGCTAATCTAAGAAAAAATGCACACCTGATCATTACTAATTACATTCTCCTCTGCTCATAACTATTTGTCTTGCTACGAAAGTCCCTCCTTTAATCCTCTGACAATTCCCCAAGTTGATAGTCTAATGATCTGCTCCCAGCCTTTGCCAATGTCACTCTTAAACTATCCCCAGTGGCCACACAAGAGCCATGAAGGCTTGCAATTTGATTTTCTTTTTCTTCCTTGGTTGAACACATTCCCCAATGATCTGGAACTCACCATGTGAGATAATGGGGTATTGTGAAATGGATTCTGCCTTTAAGTGCATTGAAAAAGTGTGCAGGGCTGTGGTCATGGAAGATTGATATTTTTTTAAGTTGTTTGCTGAATGCCTACCAACAGCCACATATATCATAAGTTAGATCTGAACTGACAACGCAGCTCAAAAAATGTTATTTTTGTTCAGTGCTTGTTAACATGACCACCACCTTTTTGGGCTTTGTAGCCACCCGGGATAAAGGATCAAAGTCTAGTTGTGGAGCAATGCTGTATGGGGGCACAAACAAAGACACCTGGAATAGTTCATCGTCACATAAGCATGATGTGTGGGATAAGGGTACAAAAGCTGAGGCAGTTGCATTAAGTACAGAAACAATAATCCACAATGACTGGCAGGAATACATCTTCTTAAATAGGAATGGGAATGTGTGCTGAATAAGTATTGTTAAATACGAGCTAGTTCACAGTCATTTGGAGAATGATGACAGGTAGTCTCTTCTGTATAGTTCAAGGATGTGGAAATTTTCACAGAAAGATTGGAGGAATGTGAGCCCACAGGAATATCTAAAGAATCCGTGATTGAATGAAGTGAAGCAACAATTGGACAGAGACTAAGCCAGTTTCCTAGTAGTGATAGGAACCATTCCATCCAATTATCTATTATTGTCCGGTTATCCAGAACTGAAACGTAACTTCTAAATATTCAGAAAACAACTAGAAGCCCTAGGACTTAAATCGTCTGCCATAAACTCCAGATGAGACAAACAAATCCCAAATCAAATAACAAGAACATTAAAAAGTTATAATGTTTAGGAAGGCTATAGAATAGAGATATGATGATGAAGGAATTTTTAAAAAATAGTGGCATGGATTAACAGGAAACAAAAAGCCCTGAGAAGGTAGTGAACATGACAATGTATTTTGCACATTTAAGGGTTTTTTGTTACTATTTTCAGTTTTCAGCCCTTTTGTCCTGAAGAAACTGGGGATATTTTTTGCCGATTGGGTGATCATCTGCCCTCTTCCTCCAGAAAACCCACCCAATCAGACAGACTGCATTAAAGGTAGATTCTATAGAGGAAAATTTCCATCGAGGGTGCGTTCCACATGGTTCTGTTATGGATAAGTTTGAAAGAGAATGGGTTTTATGAAAAGTGTGCTCTGTGAATCATTGAAAGAATAGGTTCTTTATTCTTTAATAGATTTTTTTTTAGTTGTGTTTTTTAGAGGGTGGTTTCTATCGAGAGAGGGTTCTTTGACAGGTGGTTTCTAGAATAGACGGATTCTATGGCACCTTACTGGATGAGTTTTGTCATGGATGGGTTCTATATTAGATAGATTCTAAGGTGTGATCTATGAAAGACAGGTTATGTAAAGGGTGAGTTCTATAATTCGTGAGGGTGGTTTCCATAAAGATCCAATCCGCCAGGTTACTGTCCAGGCATTGGTGATAAGAGGAATTCCTACTGAACCTTGTTGATTTCTGGTTCTACAAGCAATTTATGCCTTCCAGTAGCACCCATAATTGAAGATCCTTTCTGCAGAAGCGCTAATACTGAGTTTCACTATTCTATCATTGTGTAAGGACCATTCTGTACTTAGCTAATGTCCACACATATAAGACCATAAGACCATAAGACATAGGAGCGGAAGTAAGGCCATTCGGCCCATCGAGTCCACTCCACCATTCAATCATGGTTGATTTCAACTCCATTTACCCGCTCTCTCCCCATAGCCCTTAATTCCTCGAGAAATCAAGAATTTATCAATTTCTGTCTTGAAGACGCTCAACGTCTCGGCCTCCACAGCCCTCTGTGGCAATGAATTCCACAGACCCACCACTCTCTGGCTGAAGAAATTTCTCCTCATCTCTGTTCTAAAGTGACTCCCTTTTATTCTAAGGCTGTGCCCCCGCGTCCTAGTCTCCCCTGTTAATGGAAACAACTTCCCTACGTCCATCCTATCTAAGCCGTTCATTATCTTGTAAGTTTCTATCAGATCTCCCCTCAACCTCCTAAACTCCAATGAATATAATCCCACGATCCTCAGACGTTCATCGTATGTCAGGCCTACCATTCCTGGGATCATCCGTGTGAATCTCCGCTGGACCCGCTCCAGTGCCAGTATGTCCTTCCTGAGGTGTGGGGCCCAAAATTGCTCACAGTACTCCAAATATATTCTCATTTATTATGAATGAGAACCCTGGTTGCCTTAGCCCAGGATAGCATTCCCACATCTCATATAACTGAGATTGGTGAACAGCACAGACTAAAAATCAAACATGGAACTTTATGGTCTGTGTGTTTGTGTGTAGAAACGTGTGTTTTGTTTATGTATTGGGTTGGAAAAACAAAAGTGCTTCAGAAAAAAGAGAATGAAGATGCACAAAATTATATATAACGTTATTTACATTTTAAATATTGTTCCAGTTTCACAAAAGAATATAGAACATTGAACAGTACAGCACAGAACAGGCCCTTCGGCCCACAATGTTGTGCCGAGCTTTATCTGAAACCAAGATCAAGCTATCCCACTCCCTATCATCCTGGTGTGCTCCATGTGCCTATCCAATAACAGCTTAAATGTTCCTAAAGTGTCTGACTCCACTATCACTGCAGGCAGTCCATTCCACACCCCAACCACTCTCTGCGTAAAGAACCTACCTTTGATGTCCTTCCTATATCTCCCACCATGAACCCTATAGTTATGCCCCCTTGTAATAGCTCCATCCACCCAAGGAAATAGTCTTTGAACGTTCACTCTATCTATCCCCTTCATCATTTTATAATCATTTATAAATTTTATAAATGATTAAATTGTTCAGTTTTCTCTGGTATGTACACAAGTATACAGAAAGTGTCAACAATTAAGAAAGATTTCGCTTTAAGTTTGTTAGTTATCTTAAGGGACCAAAGCCCAGCTTTGCTTTCGGAATTCATATTCAAGCTTAACTTAATTATAGTAATTGGAAATGAATTTGTGGGAGTAGAGTCATAGAGGTTTACAGCATGGAAACAGGCCCTTCGGCCCAACTTGTCCATGCCGCCTTTTTTTAAAAAACCCCTAAACTAATCCCAATTGCAACGCAATGGTAAAATCCCGGCCAATGCATCAACTACTGGAGATAAATATGCTGGTGACAAGATCTTGGGTTGGATGAACATGTAAATTGGTAATTGTTCCTTTGCAGAGCCAGCAATGTCGAGAGGTCAACGTACTTTGAGATCTTGCTCTAGGCACACTCCAACATAAGTTCTGATGAGTTTCAGGTCACACTGAAGAAATGCCTGTTGCCCCCCCCGTTGCAGCCAGATGCATGAAGGAGGCCATTCAGCCCATCGAGTCTGCATCAACCATAATCCCACCCAGGCCCTATTCCCGTAACCCCACATATTTACCATGAATCCCCTGACACTAGAGTCAATTTAGCATGGCCATTCCATCTAACATGCACATCTTTGGAGTGTGGGAGGAAACCTATACAGACACAAGGAGAATGTGCAAACTCCACACAGACGGCGACCTGAGGCTGGAATTGTACCCGGATCCCTGGCGCTGTGAGGCAGCAGTGTTAGCCACTGTGTTACCCATGTCATGGCATTGACTTCATTGTCATCATTGGCTACTTTACCAAATGCCCCATCATTCAGCAAATGCACGCTGCATCAAGCACGGCTGTTGCCCACACTGTAAGTGCTATTTTCAGTTTATTTGGTGTACCTACAGCGATTCATTAGAATTAGCTCTTCACAATTTATTGGCGATCCATTTCAGGAAATGTGTAAAAAGTGGAATTTAGTCACATGACTTATTTTCCTCATTACCCCAGGTCGAATGGCCTTGATGAATGAACGATTCACACAATGAAATCTCTAATTCTCAAATGTAGACAGACCAAGCAATGTTGCATGTGAGAGTGACATCTTAAAGTACAACTATTTCATCGCTGGCAGAGCTCATGTCAGTGTGTACCAATTTACCTACTCTTACCTTCTGCCCTCTCGGAAATTAAACATCAACTTGTAAAACTGCAGACAGGATGAGGGGACAGAATTGCCAGGTTCACAACTGGGACCACATGTTTGCATCCAAAATCCCACAGAAGGTACATGACAACCAGTTGAGGTGACAAGTATTTGTTCAGAACCAAGGTCTTATGAAGTCATTACGCATAAAGGTGCACGAGTGTGATGTAACCAAGGACAAATCAAATTTATTCCAATTCCTAAACCACCGTGCAGTTCTATTGCATCGAAGACAAAATCCCAAATGCAATCTGGAACAATATCCATGAATGACAATCCCACAGATCACTGTGAGCAATTAAAGAAATCTCCAGACAAGGTTACCATTACAAGATCTGGGCATTGTAGCAGATTACCTCTTAGAAACTCATAGGTTCACTAGCCCTATAAACTTACTTAATGGTATCTAAATATTAACATGTGTCGTACATAGTTAAACATAGAAACATAGAACATAGAAACATAGAAAATAGAAGCAGGAGTAGGCCATTCAGCCCTTCGAGGCTGCTCTGCCATTCATGTTGATCATGACTGATCATCAAAATCAATATCCTGATCCCGCCTTCCCCCCTTCTTTGGAAGGGAGGAAAGTATCTTTAAAAAGAAAGAAGGATGTTCTGAAATACCTTTCAGGGTTTTCAGCATGAAATTAATAGAAGGGAAGTATATCATGTGATCCGGATCACAATCCCTGAGTGATCAGTGCTTATATTATTGATACAACATACCATAAGTGCAAGTTGTTGTTATTATTATTTTGGCTGGTGGACAATGGGCTCTATTGCTATCCTAGCCGTCTATTGAATTACTTGGGAGAAGCCACCCAGAACCTCCATTTGTGTGTCTGTTGCTAACGTCCTTGTCTTCCTGGTAAGATCTCCGAGATTATCATCTGTGCTCTCTGCAGCTGGTGCTAGTATTCCCCACTGTTCAGTTACATCAGCCTTCAATTCCACATCTATCTTTCCTGGCTTTCTTGTCCTCTGAGCCTCACCTTTAACCAATTCCTCATGTAGATAAAGAGAATCCATTTGTTTTTTGCTGCTGTTTGCAAGAGCGAGGATGAATGATGAAGAAGGTGTATGAATTGAGGAAGGTGTATGACAAGGAATTAGGAATCAAAAGCAAATGTTGGCCATGCCAGCAAGGGAAAATTCCACGAATGAGTAAATAAACAATCAATTCTGCCACAGTGAGCAGAGATTTGGCACTTCCTCATAATTGGGAAAATAGAAGGCCACGCAACTGGTGACCAGGTATATTGCAACATAAACAGAAATCATCCAGGATTCTCTTGCTTTCCTGACCTTTTGGCTCGATATGTTAGTGTTTGAGGCCAGAGAGAAGGAGGATAAAAATACTGTAGCAGAGAGGACAGTCTAATGATGTGGTGCATTTGATTATTAACATATGTGCTGCAACAGTAGTCTTTTATCCTGCGTGTTGCTAAGTTTCATTATGTGTTGTGCTGCTTTTGTGAGTCATTCTGTTGAAACCAGGGACCTTCGCTCTGGTGGATAGGTCTTTCCAGTGGGAACCATCCTGGGAAGCTGTTGTCAACCTCCCACTGGCAGTCTCAAAGGAACATTGGTAGTGGCTTGGGGCAGGGCATTGCCCTTCCACTGAATGGCAGAAATGAAGGGGATGAGGGGAAGCATGGCAAGCTGCTACCCTCACAAGAAAACTAAATAGAGAAAACCCTTTCAAGTAAATTCCTAGACATCCTGGATAAATATCACTTCTCCCATCCATTTGTGACAATCTTATCAAAACAAAATAAGTTAAAAATAACTATTTTTGTATTATTTGAGCACGTTTCTGACATTGGTAGTCAAAGTTTACCTGAAAGATCTCATTTACTTTGTAACAAAATGTATGATCAATCTCTGTTAATCATTGCACTACCATAGAAAATCACTTTTATCTGAAACATTTTGCAAGACTAGACAATATTATAAAATACATTTTCCAGCTATAATTGTAGTAAAATATTTGTATGGTTCCTTTTTAAGCTATTGGCTAAATTCTTGGAGTATGGCACCACTATCAAGAAATGCCAACACTAAACAGCAAATAACAATTTCATTGAGGAAGACTGCTGCTCTTTATAAGCACTGAACATCTGATTCAAATGTTTAACATTAAATTGGGATAAAAGAACAATGTATTTTTCTCTCACTGACTACGGTTAGGAAGATATCAAAATTGTCCTGATTAAAAACTGATAAAGGTGTTTTGAATGATAATTGCTGCATTGGGAATAGGGCCTTATACAAGTTTACTTCAATTGCCTCTGTGCTCACTAATGCTGTTATCTGAAATTCAGCCATATAGAAATGAAGACAAGAAAGGAATAAATTAATCCTTTGATACCAGTGGGAGCTAATGCCCAAGGGCTGGGGAACAGAGGGGGAAGGGTTGGCAAGCTGCAAGAGGACTCAAAGAACCGGTTGCAGCAAAAAATCTGTGTTATAAGAATTACAAGATGGTGAGTTACTTTGTTTTTCTCATGTTCATGAAAGAAAGGGAAGTGATTGATGCCATGCTAGTTAGGAACTAAAGGTTTTCCATATTGATAATATGGGCCATATGTAATGAACTGGGCCTGAGGGTGAAATACAATAATATCTGTGAAGTATACAAAACATTTTGGTGGTAAATGTGCGCTCAGTTCAGTTAATACTTTTGCTTAGTTTAATATAGAAAACATTCAATTCCTGTGTACTATCTTGTTTCTGTAGCAGCTCTATATTGTATCACCACTGTCCTTAAATACAAAAGACACCTTCCTCTTAAATGATAGATCTAAATTGAAAGGTGTCTCAGACATTGTCCCAAGGAGCTTCAACCATTTTGCGTGGGGGTGGGGTGGGGAGGTGTCACATTTCAATTTTTCTCACACTTGGGGGAGGGGAGATGAGCAAATTTTGAAAAAGATAAGGGGCGGGAATTTTTCAAAAAAATTCTAAGTGTAAAACGGGCGAGAAAACAGGAGGTTTTCTTGCCCGTTTTTTCAATGCGGTCGAGATTGGTAATTTACGGCACTGAGGCTGTAATGTGATTCTTGCCAGTATGGGAGGGGGTGGAGTCTCAACTCGTCGAGAAGCCGGCTGCTGAGCTCCAGGGGCGCCCCGATCTCCCAGCATACTGTGCACAAGGTTGTGGGAGATCTGTCACCCCCCAACCCCCCATGAACAATGATCACTTCCCCTCCATGGATATAGCCCTGACTCCCTCCTGATCACCATCTCAGTGATTGCACGACCCCCCAATCACCGCCCGAACATCGCTCCCAACCGCCCCCCCCCCGCCCCCGCCAATCACCGCCCCAGACATCACGGCCCTGAACATCGCCGCCCCCCCCCCTTCCCCCGATCACTTCCCCGGCTCATTGCACCGCCCCCCATGATCGCTGCCCAGCTGGTAAACTGGCCCCCATTCCCACTCCCCCCATAGAGCTCACCCCTGTCTCCCACCATCATGGCCCTGCACCCATCAGGCCCCGTCCCCCTCAGGCTCTACCCAATTGGCACTGCCTGGTTCCCGGTTAGCAGTGCTAGGCTGACACTGTCAGAGGAGCACTGCCCCCATCCACCCAGGGGGCATGATTTTCCCACCCTGCTATGCTACTCAACCCATGCAGCGGGTTGGGAAATTTGAATGGGAACCAAAAAATAAAATTCGCGCCCAGCATGTCGTGATCTTCCTGGGCCACTTTTTATGAGGTGATCAGCCTCGCGATGGGGAAGGGCATGAGGCTGATATTCATTTGCTCATTTAATGTGTTTAGCGAGCTCTGGATACTGTTGTCTCGGCTCATTTGGCTTTCCGACCTCGCTGTTGGAGTCCACACCAGAGGGGATCACATATGGTCCCCATCAACAGGGAGCAGACATGATGGCCATGCCAGTGGGATGGGAGGTCAGGGCCAGGGGGGCAGTGCCAGCTTGGTACTGCCAGCCCGGGACCCTGGCAGTGCCCACTGGGTACCCTGGTATTGCCAGTCTGACACACTGGCAGTGCCCACTGGGCACCGAGCAGTGCCAAATGGGTCAGGCTTCACAGGGTGTGGGGCCAGACTGGGGCGGAGCCAGTCTATAGGGGGCCAAGGTAGGTGGGGAGGGAAGAGTGGAACTCTGCATTGGAGGAGTTGGCAGTGGTGAGGGCTAGTGGTACGACTGGCGATTAGGGGTCGGGGTCAGTGATCAGGGGGCCTGCGATCAGTTCAGGATTTGTGGCTGGCAATTGGGAGGTGGGTGAGCGGTGGGAGGCGATCAGGAGGCTGGTGATGCCCATGTGGCAGCCATTCCCCGGGGGGGGGGGGGGGGGGGGGGGGCACGGAGGCCATGTCAATGTCCATGCGTTGGGAGTGGGGGAATGTAAACAGATCTCCCAGTAAACGCAGACACAAATACACACACTCAGCCATCTGGCTCACACACACCCTTCTCAAACACACATGTCCATTCACCCCTCTCTTGTGCACACACACACATACATACTCACCCCTCTCTCACACACAAACACTCACACTCACCCCATTCTCACTCATACACATGTTCACTCACCCCTCTCTTTGACTTACACACACACACACACACACACACCTCCCTCACTCTCACACACATTAACCCATCTCATTCTCTCGCACACATACCTGTCTCTCTCTCTCTCACATATACTCAACCATCTCCCTCTCACACACACATTCACACATACACCCTCTCTCTCAGACAAACACACTTACCATCCCTCCTCTCTCTCACAAACAGACTCCTCTCTCTCTCACACACACTCACTCACCCTCGCTCTCACATATATTCACTCACCTCTCTCTCTCACACACACTCACTCACCCTCGCTCTCACATATATTCACTCACCTCTCTCTCTCACACACACTCACACCTCTCTCAAATACAGATGCACACTCGCCTCTTTCTCTCTCACTCATATACACATTTGACCCCTGTCTCACATGCACTATACACACACACACACAATCACCCTTCTTTCTCACACTCACATTCACCCCACTGTCTCTCTCACACATACACCCTCACCTCCGAATCTATACTCTCACCCGCCCTTATTCTCACCCTCACTCTCATCCTACCTCACTCCTACCCACTCACCCACCTGCATGCACACTCACTCACCCATCCCCACACAGACTCACCCTCACTCACTAAATTGGCTGGGGGGAGGGTGTACTGGGTGGAGGGGGTGTGGTTATGTGCAATGAGGGTGGAGGGGAGAGCTGTAATGAGGTCTGAGGCCTAGTGGCGGCCAAACGTGGATACCATACTCCGGCGCCTGTTCGGGTACACCGACGGGGAATTTAGCATGGCCAATGCGCCTAACTAGCACATCTTTTGGACTGTGGGAGGGATCCGGAGAACTGGAGGAAACCCACGCAGACACGAGGAGAACGTCAGTCACCCAAGGCTGGAATTCAACCCGGGTCCCTTGCGCTGTTTGGCAGCAGTGCTAACCACTGTGCCACCGTGCCACCCTATTTCTCCATTTGGAACAGAAACACGCAGTGATTGGAGGTGCAGCCCCCAGCAGAAACTTTTAAACTCACTGATCCGTCTTACCGACATTTTCAACAATCGCACGGGGCCCACTTTGCAGCCCACAGGCCGCAGAATAGACAAGCATGCATCTTAGCACATAAAATTCACACTGTATTTATTTTTTACAAAGAAATCAATAAGATGAGTTTAGTGAAGCTACATTTGGCTTTTAAAAGCTTTGTGGGAATGAAATGGAAGTCTGAGGAAGATAAGATGTTTGTGGGAAGGAATCAGACAGTGAGACACTGAGCAGTACATCTTGAACTGAGGCATTTAGATTATGGACACATGTTGTGCATGACCATGAGTGACTTCTCCAAGCTGGCTTTCACTTTATGTTGAATTTAAAAATGCAGATATTAAAACCAGAAAATGCAGGATAAACTCAGTAGGTTTGGCAGCCACTGTGGAGAGAAACAGAGTTTCAGATCTAAATGATCCTTCTACAATAAAGTTGATATGAAGCAATGAAGACCATCAATGTTGCAGGTAATTGAGCCCAATTTAATGGGACTTCACTCAGCGACTTCAGTGTTGGCTATCAGAAGACAATTTGTATTAGGGATGCACAACCTTGACTGAGTGCATTGAAACGTAAAAAGAATTTACTTGCCACCTTGAGAAGAAACTTTCACCCCAGATAGTATGGCTTGGGTTAGGCCTCAAAGGTGAAGTGATAATGTTCCTTTTGAAAAACAAAGTGATGAATAGGGTTAGAAATTGTAAACGATCTGTGAAATAGATAATTTAATTGCATTGATCATCTATTGTTGAGCTAAAGTATCACATTATATTACACTGAGCTTTACAAACCAATGTGCTCACAGTTTTGATCCCTGTTAAGTTTTAAGTTTATTTACTAGTGTCACAAGTAGGCTTACATTAACACTGCAATGGAGTTTCTGTGAAAATCCCCTAATGACCACACTCCAGCGCCAGTTCGGGTATGCTGAGAGAGAATTTAGAATGGCCTATGCACCTAACCAGCACGTCTTTTGGACCGTGGAAGGAAACCCGAGCACCTGGAGGAAACCCACGCAGACATGGGGAGAATGTGCAGACTCCGCACAGACCCAAGCTGGGAATCAAACCCTGATTCCTGGCGCTGTGAGGCAACAGTGCTAATCACTGTGCCACCATGAGCGAAAACAACAAGTGTCCTATATTCTGAGCAGTATCCAGCAATCACTGCTGGAATTGTGTACTCATAGATATAATTTGGGGTCAGATTGTTCACAGTTGTGACCCTAATGGTTATTATGAAGCAATCCATACGAAATACAAACATTAAAATTAGGTATGCCAAGCCTGGTAGACTTGAGGTATTTTGCTCTTTTGTAACTCACCTTGAAGAGGGAAAAAGAAAGAAAATATTTGCTGTTCTTGATTTTGAATTTCACTCTTATATCACTGAACAAATAATCTCAGAATTGACAAATGCTGCCTCGTGTATCATCACGGAGGTCACTTCAGAGACTGTGTGTTCCCAATATTTCTTGTATAAAACCTATTAAAAAATACTCATTTAATCATAACATGCATGTTTTTAAACCACACACATTGTACAAAGAAAATTAAATTGGGTGGGACAGGAGTATGATGAATGTTTCTGCAAGTGGTGGTGCCTGATAATTCCAACAAGATGGTGTCTCTGGTGTGTTATCAGGCTAGCTTACTTAGGGAAACATTTATTATTGCCCACTGATCCTCATACAGTATCCTTTGTCTCTGCTACTCTTTCAGTCCTAAAATGAGGTAGCGCTGTAATCATACTGACAGATAATCACACCCCTACTTGTGTACATGAACTGAGACAGACTAAACTTCTCCCCTTATTTAGCCTTTCAAACAACATGAGTCAGTTTGTCGCTGGCATGTTTGCTCTATGAATCTTCTCTCTGCTTGTGTCAGAATACATGTGTCAGATGACATGAAAACAATTGGAGTGTAAAACAATTTAATTGAAGCTGTGTGTATACATATACATCAACAGAATTATACAATAACATGCACAGAGAAATATGAATTACATAGAACATGCTCATTCTTAATTTTCTGTAGTGGTGAAAATTAGTCTTAGAAGCTTGTAATTAGATCAAACAAAAGGAAGCCATGCAGCGCATTATGTCTTTTAACAAGAACTATCCAAATTGTCCAACTCTCCTGCTCGATTCCCATCATCTTGAATGTTCTTCATTTTCAAGTATTTTTCTTGAAATTTTTGAAGGTAAATTCCTTTTGAAAATGGCAGCATGAAAACAAATGGGAAATTGTTGAGTATTTCATTTAAATTAAGTTATTAATTTGGGGAATGTTTGTTGCCATTTTTTTATTTTCACTTTCTCTATTTTCAGTCTGCCTGCTTTGCAAATATCTGCCCTTTCTGGACTTTGTTTTATCTTTCTTTTGCCTGTCTAGGATTATTCGATCCTGTATGTGTGCAGTGGAACCAAATGGAAACTCTTTACTAATTATAGGTCCTTTCTTCCTCGAGCCAATTCTTAAAGAATCATGTCCGTCTTAATTCCTGACCTAGTGTTAATCATCATGTGCTTGTAAGTCATCTTTTCTCAACTGTTCCAAGCCTCTGAGAGTCAAATCCTCTCTTCAATAAAGGCTTCATCCTCAAAGGTACTCATATTGATTTCCCAGTAAAATGTAGCAAAAGCAACTATGAAATCTTATTTGTTTAAATGCTAGAAAGTTCCATTTAATCAGTTTCAGTCTCTGGATTAATTCCCAAGCAAGTCCCCAATTTTGTTACGATCCCCATGGGGATCCATAAATCAAAAGATCCTAATTGATTAAATGACCTTCAATTGAAGAAATTATTGAACAAGCTTTCACTTTTCGTACCTGTTCTTGTAGCCACAGTATTTATATGGTTGATCCAGTCCGATGCTGGTCAATGGTAAACCCCAGGATGTTGATGGTGGGGGATTCAGCCATGGTAATGCCATTGAATGTCAAGGAGGAGATGGTTGGATTCCCACTTTCTGGAGATGGTCGTTGCCTGGTTCATCAAATACAGAGGGGCAATCCATGCCCATTGGAGAGAGCTCTTCGAGAACCTCCTCAACCGAGACACAGGGGGACGATTTTCCCACAACAAAACTAAGTGCCCAACAGGTGGGAAAATGGGAGATTTCCAGTCTGTTTTTGGGCGTACTTAGTGGGATGAATTTCTGGCACTCTGTGCTTTACAGAGTCCGCCAGGGCATTCACGCCAGTAAGGCCCGGGGGGGGCGGGGGGGGGGGGGGGGGGGGGGGTGGTAGAGGGTGAATCAAGGATGAGAATTGGCGATGGACAGGTCAAGGTGATGGGCATGTCCAATGATCTAAGTGTGATGGATGGGGGGGTAGATGGCAGGAATTCCGGGGATCTAGTAGTAGCAGATGGAAAGCCGGTGGCAATATCTCCATTTCAAAAACCTTCTCTCACAAAGGCAGAAAGTTGCTGCTGGCTTGAAAGGAGTCGATGCTTACCTATGTGCAATTTAAATATGGTGCCCCGTCCTTTGACTCACAAGCTAATGATGGGTTTGACAAGTTCACCGCACAATTGGCCAGGCTTCACAGATCTGCAGAATAGGCATGAGTCATGTGATGTTGCATCTTCAGAGTGTTTGGCATCCTCTGTGGATTTTTTCCATCTCTCTTGAAGGATTTGTTAAAGAAAAATGACGTAAATTGGTTCTGACATTGAGAAAGGGTGTAAGTTCAGCATAGTGCATATCATGACATTTCAGTTAGCGGTGACATCAATTGAATATGAATGGCTGTTAACTGTTAAATGGCAGTGCATTATCCAATGTTGTCAACAGGCGTGTGGGCTGTAATGACCTCTCCATCACCAATACCTGGGGGGGGGTGGAAGCCATTTTCTGATCTTCAGTGCATCATCCTCCAATGAGGTCAGAGTGACTATGGCAGCAGGTCTATAGTTATCTGGGGGCACGATGATGAGTTGGAATCCCCCCCTCCACCACTAACACAGGTCATCCTTCCTAACCTGGACCTCCTCCATCAGGATATCCAGCGCCACATCGAAGAACCTGTACATCCTCTCACTCAGTCCCTGAACCCTTCTGAAATGTGCTTCTCTGTGTCAGTCAATACATTCTACACCTTCAGTGAAAATGGATGTACATGGAAACATATCCTGCTGTGTGAACAATGGGCCATAACTTCTGGGATTCTCAGTGCTGGTGCTGGCAAATCCCTCTCAGAACATTTGCATGGAATTGTCTGGAAGTGCTAACTTTCCCTGGGCAATTACACTATGCTATGAACCATCCAATAAAAGTGATTTAAATCACTTTTGAATCGTTCCGCCAGGTTACGTTAATAGCTACTCAAAAAACATTAGAAGAGATAAAACTTCTTCTAAATTCCCCGTAGCTTCCCCCTACAGCCCCGAGCCCCCAAGGTCTCCCCATCCCCTCACGGTATTTCGCACCCTCCACCAACCTAGCTTTACCCACCCCCTCCCTCAACCACAGGCCCGACTCTCATCGCTGATCTGATCTCCTGACCCAGCTGCACCTCTTCCCCAAACGGTGGGCCCAACTCTCATTCCTGATGTCACCTGGCGGGACACCCCAATGAACTAACTCGAGCCAACATGATACCATGCCCTCCCCACCTTGTTGATCACCACCTGAACACCTCACCTCCACCCGCTCCATGACATGGTCCCCTTCCACCCCGCGACATGACCCGACCCAGCTGAACCCCCTGACCTGACAACGCCCACAACTCCCTGACTCAGCTGATGATTGCTGCTCTACCATGATCTTGCCCAGCCTGACTGAGGGAGATTGGGCAAGACAGAAATAGAAGAAATTTGGTGTAGGTAAGTGGGTAAAGAGTGGTGATCATGATGTCTAATAAGAGCTTGAGTGCTAATCCTGCTTTGCAAGTAGGACCAGATTACATGTTAGAACAGGTGTGTCTTATTAGCATAGTAGCCATTTATCTGCACCTGTTACCCTTTCCCCAAAATTACCCTCACTAACTCTTACCATAATAATTGGCCTATTGCAAAGCTTGCAAATTGTATATGTAGAATTCACAAACAGAAGACTGTCAAATTCAGAATTACAAAATGCATTCTGTCCAAGTTTGCGCAATGTAGATATTTATTCTTATGATCACACATCAGATCTGATCGACAAATTCCGCAACCTCATTCTCTGAGTGGAAACTCTTTCTCAAAGCAAGAATCTGATCAATGAATTTGCGCTTAAAAAAAACATTTGAACTTATAAAATTATTTTTAGCTGACATATTCTGCCAATACTCCTTGTCAATCATTCAGTTTTAGTCACAATATCTAGCTGGCTACTTTGTTTATTCTGTAGGTTTAAATTACAAACATTTTGTTTACACACAAGTCTGTAATTTAAAATTACACTACACCAGACATATTATGTACCACAGAATATAACTTTCGTCAGATAATGTAAATGACCACGTTTCATGTTACACTGGTGAATAGTTGGCTAGTGTTTGAACACATGGAATGCTTTAGGGCTGTTCCTATAAACAACAGATGGGAATGGAACCTTAAGCTGCTGTAATTATGTTGGGCAGAATTTTACGATCACCCAGCTTGAGATTTGCAGCCAAGGAACCCATAAAATTCACCAGGTGATATTCCTGCTGCCTTTCTGCCCACCCCTGACTTATCTGCAATTTTACAGGGGGAGGGGGCGTGGTCATTTATTGGCCATTTTCTGCTGGAGTTCAGGAATGGAGGGAAGCTGGAGTGGAGGAGGAGCGCTCTGAAGGTCACCCTGCTTGGGCCAAGGGAGTAAGTTAGGGGAAAGCCTCCCTCACTGCCCTTCTTTCCATACTAGGTACCCCCTCGCCAAGGTCTGCCCTTCCGTGTGTAACCCTCCTTCCTGTCTTTCCATCAAGACCCTCATCCTTCTCTCCTCATCCCCCAGGCCTCACCCACCACACTTATTGGGTCTTGGACTCCAGGGCCTGCATTTTGTGCCTGTCGGAAGCACGTAATCGGTGGGCCCGGTAGCTGATGTGGAATCTGCTCCTGGGCAACATCAGGTTAGAAACATGATTTCACACTGGTTGGTCAATTAAGGCCCAACCAGCATGAAACGCAACATTTTGTTGGTACAGTGGTCCAGTTGGGGGTGAGAGCTTGTCAGGCACCAGGTCCAATGAGGACCCAGTGGGGAATTCAGCAGGAGCAGAGGCAGCTCTATGAAGGCTGACACTGTCCTCGGAGGAATTTCTACAAATTGAACTGAAACCTCTAAAGATAGAATGGCATCTGCATCTGTTGGGTATGCCAGATGGGAGGCCAAGGCCAGTGGGCACTCTTGCCCCTGGTTTTCTAACAAGTGTCTGGGCATTCCTGTTAAGGCAGATAGTAACAGATGTGAAATGCTAATGCCCTGGGATGGCAGGAGAAGGCATGGTCAGAGATGCCAGCCCAGGTCAGCGTGCATGGGTCACTGTAGCATGGGCTACAGTCCCGCAAAAAGTTTAACAATCTGTATTCTGCAAGGGTGAGTAGCGGGTTGGCATGGAACTGTGTAGAGGTGGGTTGAGGGGTGGCTGTTTCTTGTGATGTTGAGGGGTGTACGAACGTGCGAGCCAAATGGCACTGAAACTTGTGCCGGCCATGGCTGGGCGATCTGCTCATTTGCCCTGAGTGCATTGAAAGATCATTTGCCGCTCTGATGTACACTGATACCTGGTTCTCAAGGGTGGGGGGTGGGGTAGTTGGAATGGTGCTCCAGGTAGAGGGTGGACTAATGATTTCTCTTCAATCTGTTCGGGAGAAGAGAAGTCATAATCCTGCTGAGTGATCAAGACCGAGTGGTGGGGAGCCAACCTACTATTCCTGACCAGATATGAGATATTCACCCAGGAGATGGAATACCATCACGGAGCTGGGTCCAGCAGTTGTGGAGAGGCAGCGGTCTCTGAGGAAGGTAAGAATTCAGTGGACGGTGCGAGACTGGTGGGTAGTGCAGAGATTGTAGGGTCGTCTCATCTCAGATGAGAAGTTCTAAACAGGTATACCCAGTGATCTTCTAATCACAACGCCTCCATGAGGCAGTTGTCCATTGTCTCAGCGGCTCATTTTCCATGCACATTGATGATGTGAAGACAGTGTTTGAGACCAGCTTGGTGCAACTGTGGGCAGCAAATTGGGACACACCACACAGTTCTCCCACTGACCCCTGGAAAGAACCGGTGGCAAAAATGTTGAGAGCTACTATAACATTTAAAGCCACTGACATAGGGTGGCGACCTGGAGGCAAACTTTGGCCCAATCATGTGGCATATAGAGGTAACAGTTGCTCTAGAGAGGCAGTGGGTGCAGTCTTACCTGCCGTTCACACCACGCTCCCGCTGCAGCGAGGTTGGAGAATTTGGCAGCCAGCCGAATCTCCCTTCGCTGCAGTGGAATGGAAAAATACTGTCGGCATGAACAGTCTCCTTCAGCACTGCACCTCAGACATGTTGAGCTAGCTGGAACGCTGCCTGTAGACTCTGGATGTAGGATATTGCTATCTACTGCAGACCCTTTTACCTTACACTTCCTGCTGGTCTTTCCCCGTCGCAACCCCCTCCAACTATAGGCTGTGCCTCACTTTCCACTGATTGTTCTCCCAGATCCTTTCTACAGACACCTGGCCTCCTCTCCCCTCTGGTCCTCTTGTCCTCCTCAGATCCTACCAGTGGAGTATATCATGGGCCAGCCAATCAGACTGGCCGACAGCTTTGTGTGGCTGGGTTCCTCCTGAGTAAGGGCAGAAGTTTTGACTCCAAATAATTAATGGGGCTGCTGAGATTGATTTTATAGGTGGCATGGATGCCTGGAATTCAGACTCCTGCAGAAACCCCATCATCTGAAAACTCTTGCCTGTTTTGCCCATTGATAAATTCAGAATAGCATGAATTAGCTATACCATTGCTTCTTCTCCAATCCCTCCCCAAATATAACAGTTTATTTTTGTAATGAATCCTGACATTACTATACAGGTTTTCAGAATTTTCTCCACAAATTTGTGAAGGCAGTGTTTTATTTTAGATTATAAAAGTTGTCAAATCTTCCAAAAGCTCAGCTGTATTGAACTATTTTCCAGTATAGAGGAGAATCAGTGATGGGACCAAGGTTCTCATCAGCATTTTGCCTTTACTGAAAAGAGTCCTTTTTTGTTGAATTACACAAATTTGGGGAAATTATTTCTGTCCATACAAATGCTCTTTTGTTATGAATGTTTTGTTTTGTTTCTCAAAAGAGAATTGGCTAAGCTTTTCTGTTCACATATTCCTGTAATTGTTAATACATGATCAATAAACATTTAAAATCAGGTTGAAAGAACCAAACTGTGAGTCTTATTATCCTCCAATGATTATTGGTTATAAAGGGTAACAGTTTAATGACTATGACACCCTTGAACAAAGATATCTCTCAGCGTTTTATTATTAAGTGTAATGCAGTTTTATCATCATAGAAATCATAGAAACCCTACAGTACAGAAAGAGGCCATTCGGCCCATCGAGTCTGCACCGACCACAATCCCACCCAGGCCCTACCCCCATATCCCTACATATTTTACCCACTAATCCCTCTAATCTACGCATCTCAGGACACTAAGGGGCAATTTTAGCATGGCCAATCAACCTAACCCGCACATCTTTGGACTGTGGGAGGAAACCGGAGCACCCGGAGGAAACCCACGCAGACACGAGGAGAATGTGCAAACTCCACACAGACAGTGACCCAAGCCGGGAATCGAACCCAGGTCCCTGGAGCTGTGAAGCAGCAGTGCTAACCACTGTGCTACCGTGCCGCCCACTTTCTTAATTGCTATTTATTATTATTGAAACCTTTATTAAAGTGCATTTGATCTTGTCGGTTTAGCTTGTAGAATAATGTACAGAGATGTGAAGTGCGCTTTACAGCAAATTAAGTGAAACAGTAATTATGACCTGAATATTGGTTTCAGCCATCTTGAGGATATTTCTTAACTAATGTAAACTCCAGCTAGTACAGGAAATTATTCATGTTGGAATTTCAGTTGGTTTTAATATAACACTAAATAGTGGCAAGATAATTCTTTTTATTTATTTATTAGTCACAAGTAGGCTTACATTAACACTGCAATGTAGTTACTGTGAAAATCCCCTAGTCGCCACACCCTGGCGCCTGTTCGGGTACACTGAGGGAGAATATAGCATGGCCAATGCACCAAACCAGCATGTCTTTCGTAATGTGGGAGCAAACCGAAGCACCCGGAGGAAACCCACGCAGATATGGGGAGAGCATGGAGATTCCGCACAGACAGTGACCCAAGCTGGGAATCGAACCCGGGCCCCTGACACTGTGAGGCAGCAGTGCTAACCGCTGTGCCTTCTTGTAGTTTTTAAAATGAATCGTTAAAATATTGGCTAATATGATATCCCTTGTTCATCTGTTTGTGCCTGTAACAGAGCCAGATAGCAGCTGTAGTATCTCACTTGGTTGGTTAAACTACTATCAATTAACAAAAAGGAATGAGGATTTGAACTTATGATTTCAGAGCAGGCAAAATAAACCCTCCCAATCAATTCATAACAACTTAACCTTATCTTGGATGAATGTCCTTATGTTCTGGGCCAATTAGAAATCTGGCACATGAATGGTAATGACTTCCCTTTACCAAACTTTCCTGTCTAGCTACTTGTTCTGCTGCATTCCTCTACCTGAACCATGTTACTAGTGTGGCTCTCATCACCAGGACTTGCCTTAGCCTACTGCTCTCGCATCTTTTGCTCATCTAAGCAGCTCACCCCCATTCACAACAATTGAACTTCTATTAAAATCTTTTTTTGTTTACCACTCTCCCAAACCTCAGGATGACTTCCTGGCTAAAATTTACTGTCCCTCAGTTAGCCTTTGCAAAACGTGACTCCTTATGCTCAGCGATTCAAACCTTAACCTAAATTTCTTTTGGTTCCATGTTCTGACTTCTCTACCATATTGTCTTAATTCCATTTTACCTCCCACTTCAACTCATGTTCTCATAGCCACATAAGAAAGAGGAAAGAACCTGTATCTATATAGTTTCATGGCAAACAGAGATCTCAAAACACTTTACATCTTGGATGAGGTTTTGAAGTCCAGTTGCTGTTGTAATCTTGGAAATGGCAGAGATCTTGTGGTGCAGTGGTAGTGTTGGCCTCTGAGCCAACAGTTCTGACTTCAAATCCAACTCAGAGACTTGGACTTGGCCACAGAAGGTGCAGTCATAACATGGCCAACCATGTCGATTATCAACCTACAAAAAATCTAATACACTATGGCAGCAACGTCATTTAGGGAAGGAAATCTGCCATCCTCACCTGGTCTGGCTTACATGTGACTCGAGAGCCACAGCAATATGGTTGACTCTGTACTGCCCTCGGGCAACTAGGGATGGGCAATAAATGCTGGCCAGCCAGCGACGCCGATGTCCCACCAACGAATAAAAAAAAGGAGATGAGAGTGGGAGTCTCCTGGTTAGCCAGAACCATGTGGTATTTGCAGCATTAAAATACTCCATTTAGAAGTTCTTGCTGTGGGATATACTCTTTGGCAAGTGTCCTCTTGTCTTCAAGGGACTAACAGAGAGAGTATATAGGAAACACAGCAGCAATTTGCACACAGCAAATTTCCACAAACAACAAGGTGATAAAAACCAAACCATCTGTTTTTTGTGATGTTGATTAAGGGATAAATATTGGATAATGCATCCGTGATAACTCCTGCTCTACTTCAAAATAGTGCCATGAAATCATTTATATCTACCAAAGCAGAAAGATGAGGTCTTGATTTAACATCTCATCTGCACAATGCAGCAATCTCTCAATGCTGCATTCCCTCAGTGCTGCACTGAAGTGTCAACCTTGGTTTTTGCATTTAAGCCCTGGAGTGGGACTTGAACTGGAACCTTGTGAGGCTTGAGTACCATCAACTGAGTCACAGCTGACACAGAGTACCTTGGTCTTACATCACCTAAACCTTCACGACTTAAATTCAAACTGTTGAAAATTCATGAATCCCCATTTCCTCCATTCACCCACCTATTTCTGTTCACTTCAACCACATGCCCTTCCAATTTCACATGGAAAATGTCCTGATTTCCAGGGTCAGAAGAGGAAGTCTTGTATTAAATCCTGCCATAGGTGACTGTGTTGTGAATTACCTCCATTCAGTCCACATGCATGACCCCAAGTTTCCAGTTGCCTATCATTTTAATTCTCCACCGCTCTGATCTAAGCTCAATAAATGGCATCTTATCTTTCAACTGGGAACTTTACAACCTTCTGGACTCAACATTGAGTTCAACAACATCAGATTGTAACCTCGTCCCTCATTTTGCTTCCTTTTTCTTTGTTGCTTTTGGCTTTTCTTTCTTGATTCTCTCATTTTTTTGTTTACTTTGGGATGGGTGCTATGATTGTGCCATTCACAACTCCTCTAGGCACAGCTTTTGTTTCTTTACTTGTTCTATTCCTGCTCCTTTTGACCTTATGAACACTTTTGTCATTCAATCTCTTCCACTATATAACAGATGTTCCCTTGTGTTCTTTTTATGCCCTCCCCACTTTCATTTGCTTTGAACTTAATGGGGGCGATCTTACCCTCACTGGCCGATGGGAGAGCGAGCCAGTAAGATTGCGCAAGAACCAAGAAATTAGGTTCGTGCACGATTTCTTGCCTCTCGTAATCTTAACGGCACCGGATATCCGGCATGATCAGCCATGTGCCCATTTCCAGCGCAAGGCTGAATAAATTATTTAAATTCAATTTCCATGTAATTTGAACGAAATTAGCAAGCCCAGGATGCAATCGTCCGAGCTCACTTGAATATGTGGCCTCTCTTGAAGAGGTTCTCTCCAGCGAGAATCACAGCTGGTCCGCAGCAACAGGGACCAGACATAATGACCTTGTCTCCATAATCAGTAGAACCAAGACCATTGAATCCCCCCCAGGAGGTCAGGGACAAGGGGGGTGCCCCTTGGGAAGTGCCAGCCTGGCACTCTGGCAGTGCCAGCCTGGAGGGAGAAGGGGAGAGAAGGAAGATTTCATGAGTTCTGTGGAGGAGATCACAGGACGTTGTGGAGGAGATTGTGGGCTGGGGAGGACATCAGGAAGGCATCAGATTGTTACGAGGGTTCAATTGGTGTGGAGATGAACAAGGTAGCTTGGACTCCAACTCCTCCTGACCCACAATCCGTGCTGGAAAGACATTTATCTGTTTCATCTATCACTCCTCATCTCCCTTCAGCTGCTGGGTTTCCTGTGACCTGGAAAACCCAACCAGCCAGTGTTAAAGTTGGAGCAGTGAAAACACCTTAAGAATGCAACCTCAATTAAATATTTCAATGAGGGATCCACCACCTGAGAGTGGCTTGGTCACCTGCCACCATGCTTATCTCTGGATTGGATTTAAGTTTGGAAATATTTTACTTCAACTTCCCACCTAACTCAAAGCCACTCATTTTAGGGGGTTACAATTACCCCCTTAACTTGTTTAAAACAACGTGTGAGGAACTAACACCTCACACTGTATATTTTTAAATAAAATATCTATAGATATGCTCATTGGGAGTTTTAAAATTTTAAAACTAAACAAAGACCTTTAAAATGGTTGAACTTGTGTCTGGCTGTGACCCCCCCCCCCCCCCCCCCCCCCCACACCGCCTCCCCCAACAAAATAAACTACCTGGCAATTTCAGGAAAACCCACACCTTGTTATCTCTGAGGAGTCACTAACCCTGTGGAAAGCACAGCCCAAATACAGAGGCTATCTGTATTTAATCACCCAGGTTTGCCAACAGGAGATAGATTATCTGCTAAGACAAAGGTCCCGCAACCTTTCTTTAAATTGCCAATGGCTGAGACATCTGACAGTCTTTGGAATCCAAATCATGGACACACATATTTTGTCAAAGACCTGGTGGAGAAGTGGAAGTTACGACATGGACCTCTGGCTTGTGGTCAAGTAATATTGCTTTGGTGAATTGCATAGCTGAGACTTCTGTTTACCATCTAACCAGCAGCCTCACACACAAGGATATCTGCCCAGGTGGAATACCACGTCCCAATCTACACTGCTTCTGCTGGAAATTCTATACCGTCACCTACAAGACTGATTCACTTAGCTCATTGTGTGAAGTCAACACCACCTGGAAATTGAGTTGTTCAGCATCTGTTTTGAACCCACTGACTTCTATGGAGAAATACCTCATTGAACTTTGATTCTGGACTCTGGAACTCTTGCAAACCGATATTTATTTTTTCTATGGTCTCTGTGCCATAACCTTTGTTTCTCTATCCCTCTCTTTACTGATTATGGAGGCAATGCTGTGATCCCCTATTTTTGTGGTTTGAATGCATACAATAAACTAACCTTTTTTAGTTCATCCTATCTCAAGTTTACTGTGGGGTTATTAATAGACAATTAGGTCACACAAAAAACCGAGGGGTTGGGGGATCCACCATTGCTTATGAAGAGGGAAACAATTCAAAAACATCTTTCTGTTCATAGATGGGTGGTGAGAGGAGAAATTAGTGCTGTTGAAAATGACAGACACAAGAACATCATCCAACTGTGCTAAGTATTGAAATTGTAATATTGCCAGTGGTATTTCCTAAGTCATAAATTCTAATTAAAATGTTCCAGTTTAGTATCTAAAAGAAATCATTGCAAACGCAGATTTTGTATGATTTTTGTTTAAGCTTTACTTTGAAATCTGCATGGAAACTTCAATGGTCATATACAATGCAGTTATTTCACAGTGTAAAGTAGATTTTAATGCTCCTGTGTGCATTTTAACCATTTGTCTTTATTTTGATGGATATGCTAAGCAACAGCTTGCGTTCACTGAAGCATTGTTAATGCTCACCATGCATTGAATCCAGCAGACTGTGGTTAAAGACTCCAATCTGAAGTTTTGAATTTCCTGTTACATGGAATATATTCATACATTATCATCAATAAACTTGTATTCACAGAACAAGGACACAACATTATAATGTACCCTTGTCTTTTTCAATGACTCCTTTGTATACTGCAGATCTGCAATTTTTGGAATTTTCATTATTCCATTATTGTACCATTGACAATTTCAAGTATTCATATTTCAGACACAAATCCTTCTCGTACTAAACATACAGAAACTTTAGTAATGGACAAAAGTTTATTAACCCTGTCCCAGCCTAAGGTATCAGAATTTTTTATTGTAATAGAACATAAGAACTGGAGTGGGCCATTAAGTTCCTCGAATCCATTCTGTCGCCATTCAATTAGATCAGATCATTGCTGATCTGTAATCCTTTAATCCCTTACCTAAAAAAGTTCATCAATCCCAATCTTGAAAATTTAAATTGACCCCAACATCCACAGCCATTGGTTGAGGAGTTGAAGATTTATTCTACCATTTTGTGAAAAAATGTTTCCTGTTTTCAGTCTTAAATGTTCTTGCACCAATTTAAAGATTATGCATCAAAAACAGAAAATGCTGGAAAATCTCAGCAGCTCTGATAGCATCTATGGAGAGAGAATAAAGCCAACGTTTCGAGTCAGGATGACCCTTTGAAGGGTTTTTCAGATTCTATCATCCATAGTACTTTGCTTTTATCATAAAGATTATGCACCCTTATTTTGGATTATTCACGACCAGATAAAACTATATCTTTATCCTATCAAATTAATTTAGTGGTTTTAGATTTTGATTAAATCATGGTGTCATTCTAATGAATCTACACTTTACCCCTCAAATGTCAATATATCCTTCCAGACATACAGTGCCAAAACTGAAGCCAGTACTCCAGATAGGGTTTGACCAAGGATCTGTATACCAGAAGCATTATTTCCTCATTTTTAAAAATGACAGTACCTTTGAGGTGAAGACCAGCATTCAGGGTAAATTTCCCAATCACGCCCATGATGATTCCCATAAAACCACAAAGTAAATCTGTGTAAAAACAAAGCAAGTATAGCGCAAACAGCCTGTTTCATGATTCTGGCCATCTGACCCCACTGTCATTGAAATCATGGAGCAGTCCAGACTTGAACAGAAGTAGCAATTGGAAGTTTAAACTTCCTGCATAAGTATTGCAAAAGTGGGCAGGTTGGAACTTTTTCAGGGTTAAGTTGGAGGTCTCTCCCCATATTAGAAGATTTTGGCAATGTTTTTGAGGATAAGATAATATAAAACCAGAAGAGTATGCAGTTCTAGTCACCACACTATCAGAAGAATATGGAAGCTTTGGAGAGAGTGCAAAGAAAGTTCACCAGGATGTTGCTTGGTCTCGAGGATGTTGCTTGGTCTCGAGGATGTTGGGTATGAGGAGAGGTTAAATAAACCAAGATTGTTTCCACTGGAAAGACGAAGGCTGAGGGGAGACCTGATCGAGGTCCACAAAATTATGCGAGGCTTAGACAGGCTGGATAGTCAGAAGCTTTTTCCCAGGATGAAAGTGTCAGTTACAAGGGGGCACAGGTTCAAGGCGAGAAGAGGAAAGTTTAAGGGAGATGTGCAGAGGAAGTCTTTAATGCAGAGAGTGGTGGGTACCTGGAACACGCTGCCAGAGGGGGTGGGGGAAGCAGGCACATTAGCACCATTTAAGAGGCATCTGGATGGGTACATGAATATGGAGGAAATAAAGGGATACGGACCGAGTAAGGGGAGAAGGTTTTATTTTAGTTAGGGCTTCATGATCGGCACAGGCTTCAAGGACTGAAGGCCTGTTCCTGTGCTGTACTTTCTTTTGTTCTTTATATTAGATGGGACAAGATCAGAGATTTAGAGACAAGAATGAGAATTTTAAAGTTAATGCACAGGGTGAGGAAAACAATGCAGGAAAACTTGGATAATGTATGAGTGAGTCTTAATTATGGAGACTGGTGGATGGAAAGCTGACAAATGTAATGTTACAGCAGTTCAGTCTAATAGTGACAAAGATTTCAGCAGAAAAGGTAGACAATGTTGTGAACACATCTGTGGTTGAAAGAATTAACTCTCAAACCCAGTTTAAGATTAAATAAACCTGTTTCAACATGAGGGTGTGACTGGGAAGAGGATGGAATCAATGGCTCGGGAGTGAAGTTTATATTGGGGACCAAAGCTGATGACTTTGGTCTCCAAAATATTGAGCTTCATGAACTTATGATTCATCTGAGACAGGATGTTGGAAACATAGTCTGACAACATAGGGGCAGTCAAGGAGTTGAACAAGGTGATGGAGAAGTAGGACTGGATGTCATCAGCATTCATGTGGAAGTTGGCCTCCTACTTGCATATGGTGGCACCCAGAGCCGGCAAGTAGACAATGAAAAGGAAAGGGCCAGGATTAGATCCTTGAGGGATTCTGAAAATGTTTTGTATATGTTTGGAGCACTGCTATAAATAAAGTTAGTAAGAAATTTAACAACACCAGGTTAAAGTCCAACAGGTTTATTTGGTAGCAAAAGCCACAAGCTTTCGGAGCCTTAAGCTCCTTCTTCAGGTGAGTCTGAATAAATAAAATTGCCATAGTCCCAGATGACCATCGGCTCAAAGGGGAGAGCTGACTGATGGTGTATTAACCTGAGGATCACCACACCTCGGACAAGGGATGATCCTTGCCAGTGACAGGAAGCTGTCTGGCTAGCCAGCCAATATATCCAGCACTCAATGTGTATGCCCATCAGAATTATCCTGCAGGCTGCACTATCGAGGTCATAATCTGAATCCTCTCTAGTAGTACCTGTCTGCCACCTCACCCTCTAGTGAGCAGCCAAACAAAACATCCTTTCACCCTGGCTAATTGTAACCTATTTGTGTCTGGTGACTTACAATATGTTGATCACAACTCTGTACTAGTCTCCAATGTAAGTATAATGCCAATGCCAGAGCTGTGTCAAACCCAAACATTCACATCCCAGAATGGACGAAAATTCTAAGTCCTGCTTCCGAATATGGCATGTTCCATTTTCGGTGGCACAGGAGTGGAGTTGGGCTGGGGTGCATGCATGTGTGGTTTACGGAGGCAGATAACTATTTACATTATCGGCTGCTTCCAGTGAAATGGGATTTTGGGCCATGGGGATGTTGGGGGAGGGGCATTGGGTAGCATATAGGGCTTGAGGGGTCATGGGATGGGTGGGTCATAAGGTGGCATAGTTTGGTATGGATGAGACACAGGGAATGTGCACAAAATGGGGAAATGGGGTGGTGATTTGAGAGCTGGAAAGACGTTTTTAAAATTATTTTTATGAATTTCAACAAGTTCCTTTTGATTTGATTTGATTTGATTTATTATTGTCACATGCATTGGGATGCAGTGGAAAATATTATAGCTTCGGCCCAGACAGAAATTCTCCCATCTTATACACCCAACCTCAGAGTGAAAACCTAGCCCAAAGTTTTTAAATAGGTTAAAATCAAGTCCAAAGAGTCTGCATAAGGAAACAGGTAGCTTAAGTGATTGGTAAAGAAGGTGACAGATGGATTAAATATGTGAAAATGTGAAGTTATTCACTTTGGTAGGAAGAATAGAAAGCATTTTTTAAAAATGAAGAATTGTCATACGGACTCAAAACGTTAACTCTGTTTCTCTATCCGTAGATACCTCCAGAATTGCTGAGCTTTCCCAGGATTTTCTGTTTTTATGTCAAATTTCCAGCATCTGCATTGTTTTGCTTTCATTTTAGAAAGTATTTAATGTTGGTATTCAAAGGGATTTGGTGTCTTTGTACTCAAATCACAGAAAGTTAACAGGCAGGTGCCGCAAGCACTTAGGGAGACGAATGCTACGTCAGCCTTTATTGCAGGCATTGGAATACAAGTGGAAGAAACTCTTGCTGCAATTATACAAGGTTTAGATGCGACCACACTTGGAGTACTGCTTACAATTTTAGCCTCCACAACTAAGAAAGGATAAACTTGCCATAGAGGGGTGCAACAAACGTTCACTTGATTGATTTCTGAGATCCAAGGATTGTCTTCTACTCAAGAGGAGCTTGGATAGAATGGGCCTAAAGTCTTTGGAGTAAAGAGAGTCTTATAGAAGCTTATAAGATGCTGTTTCCCCTGCCTGGAGATCTTAGAACTAGGGGGTATAGTCTCAGGATAGTAGGTTAGCAATTTAGGACTGAGATTAGGAGAGGTTTTTTCACTCAGAGGGTTGTAATTCTTAGGAATCCTCGACCCCAGGGGGTTGTGGATGCTCATTGAGTATATGCAAGGGTGAAATTCGTAGAATTTTGGAATCAAGAGATATATGGTGATTGGATTGGAAAATAGATTTGAGGTTGAAGATCAGCCATGACCTGACTGAATGGTAGTGCAGGCTCAAGAGGTCATATGACCAATTGTTGCTCTTATATATGACAAGTTGTGGAAGATCTTATGACAAGCTGTGGGACTTACCTGTGGAAATTCCAGACAGAGGTGTTTAAGATGCATTTTGGCATGCCTCCTGCAGTGGAGAAATATGCCTTTAGGAAGAGCTGAAGCTGGAAGGTTACACTGACAAAGGCTTTAACCAGTTATCTGGAAGAGTCCAACAAGTTTCTTCATCATAAACAGCAAATGAAATGCAGAAAGAGTTGCTCGGAAATACAACAGCAACAGTAATTTCTGTAACAGTGAGGAGCCAACCTCAGGCACTTAACAATAAATTATCAGCCTGCTAAGGCTATTAACCTTTTTCCCTTAACTGCTTCCACGTGCTCTGAATGTTTCAGATTGCATTGATTTTATTAGCCACCTCCAATCAATTCTCTCCATAAGGAGGATGCCCTTGGATACCAAAGAGGGCAACCCTCTTTTTCTGTACTCCTTCCACAAGCATTTCTGAACCGGCCTCAGAAAATAGAGGTGAGTTTTGCTATTTCTTCTCTCATGTCCAGCAGTACAAAAATAAATAGCAGGTGCAATCTTTAAGACCTACAGCTGCATGCTATTTTCTGCTATGGCTGAAAGCAAACTCTTGCAGACTAGCTTAATCCAATCCAGAACTCACAATGAATAGATAATGAGATTGGTCTCATTAAGCATAAGGACATTTTCTATTACAATGCTAAATTCAGTCTTTTAAAGATTGTATTTGTCAAGCATATGTTTATAAACTTGAGACAATGAAACAGATAACGACAGAGGGTAATGGAGCAAAAATGTTCTGTGAAACAGTTCGGAAACTTAAGAGTGAGGAAAAGGGAAACAGATCTTTATCTGCGTTGAACCTGAATTCTGAGGAGCTGAGGTTTCGGCAGTAAGAACTGTTGTACCTCTTCATTCGCTTTCAGACGTACCACAGAAACTGTTATGCAAATTGAACAACATGCAAGATGCAAAACTGTGCACAACCTCAGTCGTGCTAAATGAACATTCATTACTTCGACTGTTCTGATCTCTTGGCTGAAAGAAAAAAATCTCTACTCATTAATCAAAGTACATTGGCCAAGACTCCTGAAATGAAGAAACTTCAATTAAACCAGACAGTGTAGAATAAGCTGCCATTTCATCATCTCTTGTTTTGTGCTCTTGTCCAAGACAAATTTCACTGCCATTGTTTTTAATATTAGCCAAGAATATTAACCTCAAGAAAAGCCACAACTCACTCCCATAAAAATGTGTTTAATCCTATGCTTATTTTGGATCCCTATTCTATTTCATGCTGGGTGTCCGTAAGTTTGTGGTTCCATATCTAACTTGTTGCACATGAACATAATTTATTTAATCAAAAGATTGTGGGGTTGGTATCAAGGCCAGTATATATTGTCCATCTCCAGTTCCCTTGAGAAACTGTTGGGGAGCTACCTTCTTGAACCCCTGCAATCCATTTGGTAAAGCTACACCACTTTTATAAATACTCAGTACAAACGATAAAACAGAAACTCATTTCAAGTGCTGTTATTAATACTACTGCCATATCTGTCTGAGATGCTTGACATCCCCCATCACTAATTAAGCTGACCCAGTTCCCATATGGCCTTTTGCCTATGCTGTGATAGAAATAAAACTCTGACTATTTTTAGAATATGCACATCACAGCTAAAATTGGGGCATACACCAGCTACATCGCATTAAATTCAGAATGTAAACACAATGTAGGCTTTGAATTAGAAGCAACTAATTTCAAATGTTAGTCCAATACAAATTGGGCACGGTGGCACAGTGGTTAGCACTGCTGTCTCACAGCGCCAGGGACCCAGGTTCAATTCTGATCTCTGGTGACTGTATGGAGTTTGCACGTTCTCCCTGTGTCTGCATGGGTTTTCTCCAGGTGCTCTGGTTTCCTCCCAAAGTCCAAAGATGTGCAGGTTAGGTTGATTGGTCATGCTAAATTGCTCCTAAGTGTCAGGGGGATTAGCAGGGTAAATATGTGGTGTTACGGGGATACATCGGCCTGGCTGGAATTGTTGTTGGTGCAGGCTTGGTGGGTTGAATGGCCTCCTTCTGCACCGTAGGGATTGTATGATTCTATAAATTACCAGAAGATGTGCTGAGTTGGATTCCATGGGAATTGCCCTGGAAGTTTCAACTACCCATCTGCATCCGAAACTCTCCGGAAAAGTCTTAAACTTTGAGTCAGAGTTTGAGAAAGTGCTGTAAAAAGGGGACCTAGATTGACATTCACCACTGATTCTGCCTTGTGAAGAAGGACTCCAAGATTAGGTATACTGCACATTTCTGAAGAGACCCTGTTTGGAAGTTTGGGCCTGAAATGCAGAACCCCAGTGCTGTGTAAGAAAATAGGAGCGGAATGGCAGTCACTGTCGGATTGCCACTTCTTGGAAGATTCATCCCAATAGAATTACTTTTTGCAGTCTTGCCAAATTTGGCTGAAATTCAGTGGTAATTAATCATAGAGCAGTAAGTAGTAGAGGTGATGTGAAGCTTATGGCATGCATTTCTGTCTACTGTAGAGTTAACAGGTCTCACCTCATTTTTAGTGTGTGTTAAGGTCTACGTTTAAGTATCGACTATAGATCTCACAGATATTAAAATCAACACAATTAGTTGCCAGTTTGTGGTTGTTTTAATTTTAATTTATATTATTTTATATTAATTTTATTCACTGCAGTAAAATAAAGTGTCAATTTCCAAGAATACTGGGCCAACAGCCATAAGTTTTGCATACTGAGTGAGAAAACTGGTTTGACATTTGAATATTTGCTGTTATTTGAACCAAACTGTTAACTATCAATTGAACAAAATGGTAGAAAACCCAGTTGAAATTCAATTCCTTAACTTACAATTACAATTTAAATGAATTATCCTCTAATGTTCTCATTTAAATTTGCTAATTCCAGTAACATATGAAAGCATTTAATACAAAATACACTAATCTTCTGCATTGTACCAATACAATTTCAGTTTGGCCAACCTGAGATGCCATTTTGGTGAAGGCAGTAGAATGGATGATAGGAACCTGTTTGATTTGTGTTTGGGGTCCAGATTAGATTTCTTTAGAGTTTATCTGTTACACTAAAGATTTATTTGTAAACACCATTCTGGTTTATTTACAGATCAATGGACAGCTCAGTACTCTACATGAGGATGTGTTTCTGGTCCCTGCTCAATCTCAGTCAGGTAACAGTGCATTATAGTTACATCAGCAACTATATTAGTACCAGGTATTCTTGAATTTAATCCTTTACTCTCCATCTCCCTGCAAGCCTTTATCTCAAATGTATACTCTACATCTCCCCCAAAGTCTCAGTCTTCACAGGGTCAGTCCCTGTGGTGTCTTGACCAATCTCCCTAATCGGGTCCTGATATCATTTCAAATTTGAGGATGAACTTCACTTTCCCATAATTCAATGCAAGTGTCTCCCACTTGGGTGTTTGTTGAGTTTCTACTTGTTTTTCATTCCTTATTTCCATCCAGATCTAAATAATATGTCCAAAGTTCTATTGGTTTCCTTCCCAATGTTGTCACGGTTCTTTGGTTCCTTCTGATATTTCCATGGTCATTAGGGGGATTCCCTTCTCCACAGCTGCTCGCTCAGCCCCATTCTTTTAATACAGCATTTATTTCAAGTCAATGAGCCTTCATAGAAAGCTGAAAGCCTTTAAAATCACTTCAAACCCTTTGAAAACTTTTCTTTCCATTCAATTTTAATCTTGTCCTTTTAACTCTCCTTTGATTGACAGCTTAATGGTTTGTAGAGAGCATGCAGTCAACATTGTTTGTAGATCTTTCCTTTCATGGTTGAATGTATCTCAAACAGCCCCTCTCCACCATTTCTCCAAATCACAATGTTTGTGAAAAAATGTTGTTTTGCTTCCTAAGCTTGGTCTATTGCACCATCTGTACTGCCTTTGTCCACCCACGATAATCTGTACTTTGGTGAGTCTTGAATCTTTTTTCTTCTTGCTTTTTTCCAAGGATTTGTCGGACTTCCAGCTCTCACTTAGAGTTTTTCTGGGTCTTTTACACTCTTTCCATTGCCACCATGTTCCATCTTGCATCCAGGATTTAAGTGGGTTTACTTTAGTGTTTGCTCATTACTCTGAGAATGCTACTGTAGATTGTTATTCGCAAAAAACAGTCTTGTTCATTTACAGATCTGTATACAGCTCAGTACTCTTTATAAGATTGTACTTCTGCTCCCCTCCAAATCTCAGTTACTCAATCATGTGACATTGCATCATAGTTACATTAGGGGAGGTGATGGCATAGTGGTATTATCACTGGTCTAGTAATCCAGAGAACCAGGGTAATGCTCTGGGGAACTGGGTTTGAAAATCTCACCACGGAAGATGGTGAAATTTGAATTCAACAAAACAAAAATCTGGAATTAAATGGCTAAAGGTGACCATGAAACCATTGTCGATTGTTGGAAAAACCCATCTGGTTCACTAATGTACTTTAGGGAAGGAAATCTGCCGTCCTTACCTGGTGTGGCCGACATGTGACTCCAGAGCCACAGCAATGTGGTTGACTCTTAAATGCCCTCAGGTATGGGTAATAAATTCTGGCCCAGCCAGTGATGCCCACATCCCCTGAATGAATAAGAAGAAACACCAGCAGTTATATCAGAATCAGGTAATCCTGATATGAAACCTTTATTCTATAGTGCCCCTGCAGGAAGTGTGCAGAGGAATCAGATCATGACATCAGGAAACATGGAGTGCTGATTTGACCCTGCATTTGCCCTCAACACTCCAGCTAACACCATATCTTAAACAAGCAAAACTGAACATCCGTTCAACAGCAGAAACAACACACCACCAGCCTCATTTAAAGGGATCAAACTGTTTTCAAACTGTTTTCAAGTAAATTCCTGGTTAATTTCCACTGGCAGCTGCTGAGTTTTTAGAAGTTCAGTGAGCTTTCTACACCTGCTTAATTAAATAAGTCCACAGGGAGTGACGTTGCATGTGGTGAAGACCATGGTTCTCAGTCCAAGAGTTCTCCTCAGACATCTTGCTCCCTGTAATGAGTGCTATTGTTATGAGCCTCATACACTTGCAATGCAATAGGGAGATTGAGCAAAGACAACAGAGAGAGTGACAAGTTGCTCGATGGGTGATGAGGAGATGGGGGAGAAGGGGTCTCAGCAGCACACCACCAGCACTCCTGGGCGTCAGGAAGTGATTCTCTTACAACTACCTCTGCAAGTAGTAATGTGTGATATGGCTTTCTACGAAGGACGTGCACACTGAAATCAGCCACTGGACCTGTAGCCTCAGAGCTATGGCAGTATCAGTGTCTGTGAAGGTGATCGTGGTCACAAACTCCAACATTCACCTCCAGCAGTTCACTGTCCACTGCTATATAAGAAGATCACTGATGCTCTGTATTCCAGGAAGCATGATGTGGAGATGCTGGCGTTGGACTGGGGTGAACACAGTAAGAAGTTTAACAACACCAGGTTAAAGTCCAACACCAAATAGCAGCCAGAGAATGCAGATGGCTTCACCAGGATAATGGGCATCCTCATGTTCAGGGCGCCATTGACTGCACATATCCTGCTTTAAGGGCAACGTATCTAAATGTAGAGATGTACCCCAAATGCAAAGGGTTCCATTCCTTGAAAGTGCAATTAGTTTGCGACCCTCGTTATCACAACATGCTGATGCATACCATGAATCCCAGTAGCCTTTATTCTTCACCAGTCCTGTGTATCTGAACCAGCATTTAAAACCAGAGATCGACTGCTGAGCAACATGTGCTATTGGCTGACCATTTGATTCATGCCTCTGGTGACAATCCAAGCACACACTGGTGATATGCATTTAACAAGATTCATGCGGTCACATAAAATGGCATTGAGCAGACAATTGGGGTATTAATGCAACATTACTGTCAGAACAGACCACAGTCTAAACTTTAATTGCAGCGTTTAGACGTGGATGGCATCGGGTAATGCTGTAATGGAATTTGAGGCTTTAGTCATCCGACATTGTATTGTGGTTGGACCCACAAGTGTTGTCATGGAGTTGGTACCACTTCCAAGCAGGAAAGAATGGATTCCAAGCCCTGCACAAAGCGCTGTGCCAATTTAGTGCCAATTTCCTCTGTGTTCCTTTTAAGTAACAGTCAGCTTTCTGGCAGGCCTTCCAATGCACAAAGCACTTCACTGTGGATGCCCATGAGCTTTTTCTGTATGCTGCTCCATTGAATTCCTCATCTACATCCACTGCAGCCAAACTATTGTTCCCTCTGGAGAACAGACATCTGCACTAACCCTGTCCTGGCTTTAGGCCACTCATGCCTGATGATCCCATTTCTGTGCTACTTTCTGAAGCACAAGAAGTATTTGTGCTGGTGACTGCGAATGTGAGATAAAGGAATAGTGTTTCATCATTTTCTTCCTCTTGCACTTCACTCTCTCCCACCACTACCGGGCGAGGTGGCAGTTCTTGGATATCTGGAAGCATAGTGGCACTGCAATGGACCAGGAAAGCATGATAGAAATAGTTCCCCTTCTATTCTATTCTATTCTGCTTGATTGACTGAGTATGTTTTTTTAAAAAAGTGTTTCAATTCCTGAGGGCTGTAATTGTCAGAAACCAATAACAGTTTTTCTCCAAAGAAAGATAAATGTTTATTATTCAACATCCAAATATAAGCAGCTACATCTACTCACACTCAAAAAATACACACGCACTCAAGAAAATATTGTGATTACAAAAGCAGCATGCATTTAGGTCTTAGGATTTCAAGAGTTGTCTATTACATTTGCGTTTCTCTGGGATGAAGGCTTGAAACAATGTAAGCCTGTAATCCTTTATATCCACTTAAGCTAAAAGCTCTGGTAGTTTTAGAAGGACGGATTTGCTGCAGCTTTAACAAAGTAGCAGATTCTCTTATTCCACTCCAGTCAATATCGATGATGAAACCCTGGTAGGTTTCCTTAGATAGAGTGTTCAAGGTCAACTCAAGCTTCTCTCCATTGATGTTTCTTAGACATGGAGCCGAAATTTCCCCACCCTTCCCGCCAGTGCCATCTGCCTGTCCCATCCTTGGCAACACCCCCACCACCGCCCCCCCCCCCCCCTCCCTCGGCACGTTCCCTGATGACAGAGGGACTGGAAGATCCCGCTGCCAGCCAACGGCAGGTACCTCTTCTACCAGGAAATACGCCATGGGGCTGGACGATCCCAACCATTTTCCCTTTTCTAGGCTGTTTCTGTCATCTCTGCTCCAAAATATGCCTTATTAAATTTCCTTATCAAAGTTTTAAGTTTATTTATTAGTGTCACAAGCAGGCTTACATTAACACTGCACTGAAGTTACTGTGAAAATCCCCTAGTCGCCGCACTCAGATGCCTATTTGGGTGCACTAAGAGACAATTTAGCATGGCCAATGCATCTAACCAGCACGTCTTTCAGACTGTGGAAGGAAACTGGAGCACTGGAAGGAAACTCACGCAGACACGGGGAGAATGTGCAGACTCCGCTCAGACAGTGACCCAAGCTGGGAATCAAACCCGGGTCCCTGGCACTATGAGGCAGCAGTCCTAAACACTGTGCCACTAAACCACCCTGAAACCCAGCTTCAGTTATACGACCAGAGCATCTCTTTCATTGTCCTAAATAGTTTCTGATGGTGAGGACATTGTCTGACATTGGAGTCTAGGTGGCCCCTATCCACATACCATTTGATAAAATTGAACTTTTTGCATCCTTTTTCTGGAATTCAAGTTTGGAGTTGAGGAGTCTGCAACAGTATTATGAAACCAATCTTTTTATATTGTTGGAGAAGTACCTTAGTAGGAAGGGTTATTTGCATTTTAATAATTTCTCAAAGTATTATTTGTACTTTAATAACTTCATTAAGATTTGTCCAGACATGAATATTCATTCAAGGATATTATTGTTCCATCAATATTGACAGGAAAGTAAAGGTCACCTGACCTCTCAACTCCATTTTGTTTTACAGGAAAGCATCAAGTTCAGGTTTAGACTTCATAAGATCATATTTATTTGTCATAAATTCATATTGTGTGAGCTTGATAGCACAATGATTGGATTGTAGTAGAGAAGGAGAGGAAAGCAAGAGGTACATGCTTATCTATCTGCATCTTGGGAATCAGAAGAGTTTGTGAGATGAGGGGAAATTGGATGCGAGAAGGAGAATATGGTATGAGGACACTGTCATCTTCGAACCTTTCAGCCCTGCTGCTGTCCATGACTTCAGTCATTACCACTTAATAGAATCCCTACTGTGCAGAAGGAGGCCATTTGGCCCATTGAGGCTTTCTCCCCTACCCTATCCCAGTAACCCCACACATTTACCATAGCTAATCCATCTAGCCTACGCATCTTTGGACACTAAGGGGCAATTTTACCACAGCCAATCCATCTAATCTGTAATTCTTGAACTGTAGTAGGAAACCAGAGCACCCAGAGGAAAGACACGCAGACATGGGGAGAACATGCAAACTCCATACAGACAGTCACCCAAGGCCAGAATTGAACCCGGGTTCCTAGTGCTGTGAGGCAGCAGTGCTAAGCACTGTGCCACCATGCCACCCTTCAATGATGACAGACACTATCTCCTCCATCAGAGTGAGAATATATAGTTGTGTCTGACACTTGTCGCTTAGGTGCTGCTCCCTTTAACTATGAGTCACCTTGACCTGCAAGAGAGAAGGTAGTATGTCAATCAGCCAAATTTAATGGCCTACGTGTTGGTCCCATCCACTGATCAGAAAGGTGGTGATGACTCTGTTGTCAGAGCTACTATGCCGTTAAAGACAAAGAGGTTGCCTCCATGAGTTGCACGTCAGTCAGTGGGCAAATTCATCAGTCCCAACAGCACCATTGGACACAATGGCCACTGCTGGGACTACTGGAAGCTTGGAACAAAAGGCAGAAAGGAGATCCCAGGAGATATGATGTGGATAGGTTCTCCAGGTCAGTCAGGCAGGCTCAAGCAGGATGTAAGGGTATCGTCGTTTAGCCAGGGGGTGTTGTTATAGCAGGGGTGGCACTTGTCATTTCTGATCAAAAGGGAACTCCAAGCTAGAGGGGTGGCATCAAGGTTTCTCAACATTAATGTGCAGGTAAAACAAAGATTAGCTGCCTACAGATCTCAGAATTATCCTGTTATTACTGTGTGATAGCTGGTCTTACCCATCATGTTGTCATGGATAGAGGAGATCACATTGGGCAGTCAATTTTCTCCAGCAGCTTAAATAGACTGTTCTGCCCACATGGTTGAATGCCTGGGAGAGATCGATGAAGGTAATATATAGACGTCTTCTTTGTTTTTGGTATTTTTCTACCAGCTGCCAGACTGAGAATCACAGAATTCCTACAGAGCAGAAGGAGGCCATTTGGCCCCTTGAGTCTGCATCGACCACAATCCCACCCAGGCCCTATCCTTGTAATCCCAATTTATTTACCCTGCTAATCCTGCTGATATTATGGGGCAATTTATCATGGCCAATCAACCTAACCTACACATTTTTGGACTGTGGGAGGAAACCAGAGCACCCGGAGGAAACCCACGCAGACACAGGGAGAACGTGCAGACTCCACACAGATAGTAACTCGATAGAACCCAGATCCCTGGCGCTGTGAGACAGCAGTGCTAACCACTGTGCCACCATGCCGCCCATAAGAAGATCATGTCAGTTGTAAATCTTCCCATTCTGAAGCCACACCAGTATTCAGGATAGATTCATTCAGCCAGAATCTGCAATCTGAGTTAAGTATGGTGCATTGCACTGTGTAATGCATGCACAACTGCAGGCAGCCATTACTGAACAACTTGATTTACACCTCCCCAACATAGAGGGCAGTATAAAAAAATTTTCAGATCTTGCAATCTTACTCCAGTAAATACCTTTACAGCACTGCTTACGGTGCAGGAGTAACTATGCATGCCCACAAACCATGGCAAGATACCACCTCTCCCATGAAATGGCCCACTATACAAAGATTCCCCTGTTCAGATCCCCTGGGATAGGCAGTTCTATGCCCTAATCACAACAACTCCCCCATCCCCCCCACCCTGTTTCACATCCTACCCCCAAAGCCGGGGATTGGAATGACCTGGTCTTCGGACCTGCTGCCAAGAACTCCCCATCAGACTGTATGCCAAACCTGTCAATCAGGCTGACTCCCAGGTGTAGAATCCTCCAAGCACAAAAAGTGCCTGCCAAGAAGTTAAAACTTTCCAGATTCCAGGGTTCCTGTCCAACACTCCTACCCCCCCCCCCCCCCCCCGCCACCCCTACCTATGAAATCCACCTGTTAATATCCAGGTCATTGTTTTTTTTTAAATGAAGAAATTTAGTTCCAGTCCTCCTGAAACGTTAGAAATATTTGATGAATTTTTAAAACTCAAGAGTCCAATTCATTGATAAACAAATGCTCTTGTTCAGCGATTCAAATTGTTTTGGGTGAGGCTGAAGTTTCACATATGTGCGATGTCAAAAGTGACACTGACGTTGGGAAGCCAGTTGTTTTGTTAGCCCCCGAATGTTAGGATTATGCTGAGAAATCTTTGTGCCAAGATCTCATTCTCACAGATGGAAAGGCATTGCACAGATCATGTTGCAGATGGGATTTTTTGGTAATTTTAAAAGCATACATATCTTACTAGACGACATCGAACACTGAACAAAGCAAGTTGTGGATGCATAGCACATCAGGCAGTACTTTGATCACCAGAGAATCTGTAACATGTAGCACAATAACTCAATCTAGTATTTAATAGTGTGGGTGGGTGAAATGCACAGATGGAGCTCACATTAGCAAGAGGGTCTCTTCATCCTGTTTGTTTTCAATCAACTACTCTTACAGTCATTTTATTTCTTGTGGCTGCACTTTAAAGGAGGCATTGTCTTTAAATTTCATGAAATATTTTCAAATCTCTCTTTCATTTACATTGCAATGTTTTGTCAATTCTGCATGAAAAGTATTGTAATAACAATTGTCTGGAATTTCCTGGACCATGCTTACACAGAAATTACAGCAAAATCTGCGTCAGTTATTGTGTTGAACTTGTCGACTGCAGCTTTCACCCAGAATCCCTGCAACTTTCTGGAAAGGTCTCAAGGGAAGCGATCAGGATAAAGGATGCTGTGACGTTAATGGATTCTAGGCAGCCCCTTTGATCTGGATGCTAGAGCTGAGTCCCCAACAAGCAGCAGGAAGTCAGATCCAATGTACGACCTGACTGAAGGCACCCAGAGTTTTTAACAGGTCAGTTGTCATCATCCTCTCCAAACGATCCCCGAAAGCTTGACCACCAGTGGTCAAGGTATTCATGTAGAATCCATTGACTGATTTTCATGACTTTGTTGGGGGTTAGATGCAGATATTCACAGTGCCACGTCCACCTCAGGTAGTGCTGAATTATGTTGCAACCTTCTCGAATATTGAGACTGAGGCTGACATTGGACTCCACCATAACCCCTGACACTTTTCTTAGGTCCTCCAAGATAGTTTGAGCAAGAACAGTGGGAGATCATGTGTCATACCCAACATGATGGGTAAGACCAGCTATCACACAGTAATAACAGGATACTTCTGAGATCTGCAGGCAGCTAATCTTTGTTTTGCCTGCACATTAATGTTGAGAAACCTTGATGCCACCCCTCTAGCTTGGAGTTCCCTTTTAATCAGAAATGACAAGTGCCACCCCTGCTATAACAACACCCCCTGGCCTCCACGATGATACCCTTACATCCTGCTTGAGCCTGCCTGACTGACCTGGAGAACCATCCGGAATGAGACACAGCCAGAGTGAGTGTGGGTACCAGGAATTTGGAGCTAAGTGGGAATTCGGCGCAGAGGGGAAAGAGGTGCATTTTGCTTTCTCTCCTCACGTTTTAACTTTTAAATCTTCAGAGAGTGGTCTTGCCCTGCTGCAGTAGTATAGGACACAAGAGAGAGAGCTGATTAGTAAGTAGTGAGTAAGGTCAGGTGAGTATTTAATATTTTTATCACTTATAGTTTCAGAGGTCTTTTTTGTGGTTTATAGTTTGTAAAGGTTATAGTTAGGAATAATGAGGACAAAGAAAGAAGGGTCCTAGAAAATTGGATATAATCTGACATCAAGCATCTTTCAAAGGTTTAATTTAAAGGGGTAAGCCATGGCAGAAGAGCTCCAAGCCATGATGTGTCATGGGCAGCACGGTGACAGAGTGGTTAGCACTGCTGCCTCATAGTGCCAGGGACCCAGGTTCAATTCCGGCCTTGGGTCAGTGCATGTTCTACCTGTGTCTGCATGGGTTTCCTGCGGGTGCTCCGGTTTCTTCCCACAGTCCAAAGGTGTGCAGGTTAGGTTGATTGGCCATGCTAAGTTGCCCCTTAGTGTCAGGCAGATTAGCAGGCTAAATACATGGGGTTATGGGGATCGACCAAGGTGATATTGTTGTAGGTGCAGGCTTGATGGGCCAAGTGGCCTTCTTCTGCACTGTATGATTCTGTGATTCTATGATGTGGGAAGCAGAGAACATTTCAAATGCTTAGGAGCAGCATGTGTGCAGTCAGTGTCTCCGGCTGCAGCTCCTGGAAGCTGGAGCGGCAGGCAGCTGGGTACATGTGGAGCATCAGCAAGGCAGAGAGTTTCGCGGATAACACATGTAGAGAAGTGGTCACACCGCAAGCAAGATTTCCCAGGCAGGAAGAGAATGGGTGACCACTATACAGAGCAAGAGGGTTAGACAGGCAGTGCATCAATCTCCTGTAGTCATTTCCCTGAAAAATTCATATACCTTTTTGGATACTGTTTAGGGGAATTACCTCCCAGAGGAAAACAGATAAAACGAAATTTGTTGCACCCTGGTTGATTTTGCTGCAAAGGGGAAGAGTAGGAAGTGTGGGAATGCAATAGTTAGAGGGGATTCAATTGTAAGGGGTGCATATAGGCATTTCTGTGGCCATAAATGAGACTCCATGGTGGTATGTTGCCTCCCTGGTTCTAGGGTCCAAGATGTCTCGGAGTGGTTACAGGACATTCTGGACAGGGAGGGTGAGCAGCCATGGTTGTGGTACACATTGATACCAATCACATAGGTGAAAAAAAAGGGATGAGGTCCTAAAAGCAGAATATAGGGATTTAGGAAGAAAGTTGAGAAGTTGGACCTCAAAGAATTACTATCAGTGCCACGTTCTAGTCAGAGTAGAAACAGCAGGATATATCAGATGAATACATGGCTGAAAAGATGGTGTGATGGGGAGAGTTTGAGATCCCTGGGGCTTTGGGACTGATTCTGGGGGAGGTGGGACCTGTACACACTGGACGGATTAAACCTGGGCAGGGCTAGTATTGATGTCCTTGGGGGAGTATTTGCTAGAGCAGTGGGGGCGGGTTTAAACTAAAATGTCAGAGGAGCCAGAGGAGAGGGAATAAAGGACAAAAACTAAAGACAGAAAGGGAAATAAGAAACGTGATAGGCAGAGAAACCAAGGGCCAGATTCAAACAGAGCCTCAGGGAAAAATAATGGGAATGGGACCAGTAATGTTAAAAGACGAGCCTAAAGGCTTTGTGCCTTAACGCGCGGAGCATTCGCAATAAAGTGAATGAATTAATTGCACAAATGGATGTAAATAGACTATATGATATAACTGGGAGAATGCAGACATGGCTGCAAGGTAACCAGGGATGGCAACCAAACATCCAGAGGTATTCAATATTTAGGAAGGATAGATAAAAAGGTAAAGATGGTGGAGTTGCATTGCTGGTTAAAGAGGAAATTAACACCACACTGAGGAAGGATATTAGCTCTGACAATGTGGAATCTATATGGATAGAGCTACGAAACACTAAGTGGCAAAAAACTGTAATGGTGATGTTGGGAATTATATTAAGCAAGAAATTAGACATGCATGCAATAAAGGAACATTTGTAATTATGGGTGATTTTAATCTGCATATAGATTGGGCAAATCAAATTAGTCACAATGCCATAGAGGAGGAATTCCTGGAGTGTACACAGAATGATTTTCTGGACTAATACATTGCGGAACCAACCACAGAACAGGCCTTTCTAGACTGGGTATTGTGTAATAAGGTAGGAATAATTGGCTCTTGTTGTGCGACACACCTTGAGGATGAGCGACCCTAACATGATAGACATGCATAGTGATGTAGTTGATTCTGAGACTAGTGTCCTGAATCTTAATAAAGGAAACTGTGATGATATGAGGCATGAGTTGGCTATGATAGATTGGGAAATGTTACTTAAAGAGATGACGGTGGATAGGCAATGGCAAACATTCAAGGAGCGGCACGGTAGCACAGTGGTTAGCACTGCTGCTTCACAGCTCCAGGGTCCCGGGTTCGATTCCCGGCTCGGGTCACTGTCTGTGTGGAGTTTGCACATTCTCCTCGTGTTTGCGTGGGTTTCCTCCGGGTGCTCCGGTTTCCTCCCACAGTCCAAAGATGTGCGGGTTAGGTTGATTGGCCAGGTTAAAAATTGCCCCTTAGAGTCCTGAGATGAGTAGGTTAGAGGGATTAGCGGGTAAATATGTGGGGGTAGGACCTGGGTGGGACTGTGGTCGGTGCAGACTCGATGGGCCGAATGGCCTCCTTCTGCACTGTAGGGTTTCTATGATGATTTCTATGATGAGCGCATGGGTGAACTGCAACAATTGTTTATTCCTGTCTGGTGCAAAGGTAAAACTGGAAAGGTGGCCAAACCATGGCTTACAAGGAAAATATATACTTACAGTCAGAAGGGGGGGAATTTATTATAGGGAACAAAGAAATGGTTGATCAACTGAATACATACTTTGTTTCTGTCTTCACAAAGGAGAACACAAATAAGATACCAGAAATGCTAGGGAACACAGGGTTTAGTGATAGGGAGAAACTGAAGGAGATCAGGCCAACGGTGACATGTCTATAGAACCGATTACCTCCGTGGAGAGTACCCTGTGATAGAGGTGATCGATGTGTTTTTTGAAGGTCTTTTCCCTGGTTTGCATCCTACATGACACTGGTCCTGTTTTTTCAAGAATAACCTCCAGAATTCACAGCGAACCATTGCTGAAGTTCCTCCCATGGATCATATCGCCTGATTTGCGGACTCTATCTGGTCTCTGACCATTGTGGCCCCTTTTCTGGGCTTCTTGTTTTACTACAACTTTGCTGCCCAAATTTGGGAACGTCAGGCTATCCCTAGTCTGAAGGCGTTGGCCTATTAATAGCTGTGCCAGGGTTATTCCCATTGTCATATGTGGCTTAGTCCGATAGTTGAAAAGAAAACGTACGTGCTTTGTTTCCAGGGAATCTGTGGTTTGTTTCTTCATGCCACTTTTGAATGTCTGGAGCATCCGTTCAGCCAGGCCGTTTGAGGATGGGTGGTAGGGTGCCGTGTGGATGTGCCTTACTCAGTTTGTACTCATGAAGGTCTGAAACTCCCCACAGGTAAATGGAGTCCCGTTGTCTGTTTTGAGAATCTGGGGTATGCCATGCATAATGAAGGATTAACGGATTAAAGGATTAGCTGATTTTTGCTGATCTCTTTAGGTTCACACAATCGATTGGGTGGAATTTTCTTCTCCCTGCACAGATGGCCATTGGCCAGTGGCGGAATCTTCTGATCCTGTTGCTGTCAATGGGATTTCTCGTTGTTCGCGCTCTCCATTGCTGGGGAACCCGCGGTGGGGGTCACTGTGAAGAGGACTAGAAGATCCTGCCGGAGGGAACGGCCGGAATATTCCACCCATCGTTTCCAATAGAGTAAAGGGTTAACGATACTGTTAATGACTGAGCATGTGCATAAGGAGCAAGTGACAGTGACGTCACTCATTGAGAGGAGATGAGTGTGAAGCATCTCAGAGAGCAGCTCCAGCTATGTCTTTGTCTGATTTAACCTTGTAAACAGTTAGCATGTAAATGTGCCAGGGGCGGTACTGGGCCAGTGCCAGGGTGCTAGTGGGCAATGCCAGGGTACTGCTCGGCCCCGAGGTGTTATACTTACCCATGTGCCCCAGGTGGATGCCCTTCATCTTGTTCATGTTTTGCAAAACCTGTTGTAAGCCTCACCAACGGCAGCATGTTACATACCTTCATAGCTATACCTCTTTCTATCTCTGTTATTTCTCAAATCTTTACAGGTCTCCACACCACCTCCCCACCTCTCACAGCCCTCCTCAAAAACTCTTGATTCAACTGATTCTGGTTTCTTGTGCAGTGCCTCTATTGACCCACATTCTGGAATTTCCTTCCTAAACCCCTACACGACTCGACCTTTCTCTCCCCTTTTAAGATTGTCCTGCACACTGACCTCTTTAACCAAAGGTTTCCTCAGCACGCTTCAAAAACATTTTGGCTTGGTGTCCATTTTTTGGATTTCATATCCACCAAGTGCTTTTCCATCTTAATGATGCAATATAAAATCAAGATTTTTTTACTTTATTCTTTGATGGGATGTAGTGGTGCTGGCAAGGTCAGCAATTGTTACCCATCCATAATTGCCCTTGATCTAAGTGGTTTGCTAGACCATTTCAGAGGGCAGTTAAGAGTCAACCACATTACTGTGGACTTGGAATCACACGTAGGCCAGATCAGGTAAGGAAGGCAGATTTCCTTCTGCAAAGGACATTAGTAAACCAAATTGGTTTGTTACAACAATCAACGTTAGTTTCATGGTCACCGTGACTGAGACTAGCTTCTCAAATCCAGATTTTATTCATGGAATTTAAATTCCACCAGTTACCATGATGGGATTTGAACCTGTGTCCCCAGAACATTAGCCTGGATTACTAGCTCAGTGATGATATCACAACGCCACATCCCAAGTTGTTGTTGTATGAATGTTTACAAGAGGAGCTGTTAATTATAAAATAGTTAATTATAGGCAGCTTTATACAATGATTTATCATATTCAATGTCCAATATAAATGACCTCCCTCTACCAAATTGAATTAGAAGAATGGAGTTCTCTGCTGTGAAATTACCTGAGTTGACCACAGAGAGGAAAAAGCAGCAGAGAAAAGGTAGGGAAGAGGAGGAGAGGGAGGGTTTGCTCCCGGCTTTCTTTCAACTTAAGTTAACAAAAGGAAAATAGGTCACATTCTGTAACAAGCACACTCTCCTCCCTGCTCTGCTTAACATCCCAGATCTACCTCAATCTGTTCAGTAGATGGCATTAGGGGAAGAAAATTGGCAGGAAAATAAAATAGACACCCGCATACGCACAGTTTTAGCTACTTTGTAACAAGTTTGGAAAGAAGGAAGCGAGAACCTTGCAGGATCCCCATTTCCTGAAGCTCATTTTCAACAACATTACCAGCTTACTGTGACATCGAGGCAACAGGAGGAAGGAATAAGTTGAAGTCAAAAAAATTGCTTTCTCACAAGTCACCAAAAATTGACTTTTAAATATTAAGATGGATGATAGCCCACAGAAAACTATAAATACATATTAAAAATCTGTTCTGTTCCTAGCGACCAACAACTAGCTAACTTTTGTGTGCTGCCAACTGGAAGCGCTATTTTTCCAACTAAACAGGATGGGTGCGGCATCGTTTTCATAAACTTGGAACAATGGCTGATGTGCTACTGCATTACACACAAAAACTGAGCCAAAATATCTAACTTTCAAAATCAGACATTCGTACTTTGTATTCCCAATTGCAGGAGTAGGTAGTAAGGGATTTCTGTACATGCAACTCCACCAGACTCAATGCAGCATTATAGCTTTTCCATCCACTAAATATATTTTTAATGATGTGTTGTAACCATGTAAACTGAGAACCCTAGGATTTATTACATGTGCACTCTTTGCTCAGGCATTTCACATGCAGCTGTGCCACTCCAACCTTTAAAGGAACAACAAACATAAGCAGAAAATAAAGTTCATTTCTAAAGGAGGTTTTCTTTTAAATCTTATTATCTGATTGTGGCTCAAAGATAAAGTGTGCCATTTGCTGTCAGCAGCTTTTAACATCAAAGCCGGGGAGGAAAAGTTGAAGTTGAGACCACAAATCTTGGTGAAACATGCCACAGGCAGCACATCATATTCCCTTTGCACCATGGAGAGCCATTTGGCTCAGATCTGTGTTTTCCTTTCTGTTGAATCACATGAGGCTGGCCTCCCAGAAATATGAGAATGCAGCCCTTCCTATCAGACATAACTCGCAAAGAGCATGCAAAATGCATTAACCTGGAGAGTGTTCATGTTTAAAAATATCTGATGCTGCTCCAGTCACAACAAAAGCTGTCTTCAGACAATGTTAAAACAAAACCTTTTTTGTATCATATGTCTCTCATGAGTGTTGAAGCTGAGATCATTGGCATTCACTTTCCTGTCCCTACCCATTGCCCCTTCTCTCCTGAAGGTATTGATTTGTTGGACCATGCTTCCAAGGGTGGGGGGGGATGAAGTTGGGGGGCTGCTGACTGCCCTCTGTAATTCACCCCAATGGCCATTCTTCAACTAATAACCTAAACGATGAATATTGATTGGTTATTTAACTGTGAAAGGAAACATCTTTGCACAAAGTCCTGTCCTCACCCTATATCCATACCTGTGTACTTGCCTGCAAGAAGGAATTCAGCAGCTCTTAGGATGAGGCACTGGCCAATTCTTCCTCCATCAACTCAGGAGAATTGAGCTAATTATAATACCCCAACTCTAACCTGGCTGGGAACAGCTAACTCTACACAGATTGTGGACCTTGGGATCTTACTGAGCTGCATGAAGGAAAAAAACAGTAAAACCTGAAAATAAAGGGTACCAGTATGATGTATCTGCACTGGTTTTGTATACCTTAATGTGACTCCAGTACTACTGATTTTTACTGGGATGTCATAATTGTGAACTGGTTTTTCCTTCTTGATGTATGGTTTCACACCATATCACAAGGTATGTTTACCCTTTCAGCAGCTATGCAATAATTACACAGGGTAGGGTTTTAAGTGTAAAACAATTGAATTAATCAGATCAAGACTAAAGAATTATGCATAAGCCTGTTTTTTTGGGTGTGTATCAGAAAATCCAATTTATGTTGCGTGCGATTTGAGTTGCACCTGATTTATGAAGGAAAACTTGGCCAACTCTTCAGGAATTCTCCTGGAGTCTCCAGGAATGAAAGATTGATCTCCCAGGCACTGCTGCGAGTATCAGGAGAAAATAAGGAAGTTGAGTTCATGGACAATACTGGAGCACCAGTCAGAGGAGGCAGGAGCCAAGGGGCATAGGGCAGGCTCGGCTGTGCTGAAACCTATGTGTGGACTGGAGGCAGTGAAGTTCCAAAAAACAACTGATTGTATTTTGGGTAAGTATTTTCTCTTCCTATCAGTCCCTTTTCCCATTTGCCTCCTCTCACTCTTGTTGCATGTTTTCCTTCTAGCCAACCAGTGAGGAAAGTAAAAACTTAATTTGGGGATGAAGTGATTGGAACGCTACTGAATCTTTTACTTTCCTCACATTTGAATAACTTTTTCATACTCCTGAGTTAACAGAGGAAGAAATGACCAGTGCCTGATCCTGATAGATGTCTGGAAAGTACACAGGCATGGATACAGAGTGAGGACAGGATCATGCGCAAAGATGTTCCCTCTTACAGTCAAACAGCCAGTCAATACTCATTGCTTAGGTTCTTAGTTAAATTCCGTTCCTTGAACTCCCAGTACCTATGTGTGACAGGGTTACGCATCTTTTGGCCTGTGCTGGAGTCATCAGGATAAAATAGATTACTCTCCCGCATACTGCTGTCAGCAAAGAAAGATAAATTGGGGTGGTAGAGTTAACTTGTATTTGCATGATTGCCTGGGAATAAATTAATGAGTAAGTCAGTCATAACCAAAAAGTCCCTACAATTTCCTTCTGCATACCCAACTTCGGAGCGAAAATTCAGGCCTCTCATTCATAAAAGTCAATTCAATACATTTAAATCCCCTCAAGTACTTAACCCTTTACAAAATAAACATTTGCATTAATAACTCTACATCAAAGACAGTTAATCCTTTAATACCATCTTTGAGCTATCAATCAAACGGGGAATTTACAGGTCTCCACTATAAGGTGATAGATTGTAGAAAGAAGTCAAACATTAACAATGTTATAATGATAGCATTTAGGGTTATGTCAACAAACAGCTACTGAAACAACTAGCACATAAATAGAGGCAAGTCGTATTTTAATTTTTTTAAAAGGCAGGGGATTTAATTAATGTGACAGCTTGACAGTTCTACTGACCTTATTCACCCTTCCAGATCATTTACATCTACTCTAAAAAGGTCTACCTATCTCCATGGCCCCTCATATTCTCCATGCTAACCTATGCCCCTCTAACCACCCCGGCCGCTAATACTCTCCATTCAGAACTATGCCACTCAACCACCCCCCAAGGACCCTCATTCTCTCCATGCCCAGTTGTGCCCTCTACCTACACCCTCATGACACCTCGTACTTCTATGTCCATGTATCCATACCCTATGGCCCCTCATATTCTCCATGCCAACATATCCAACATATCTCTCTACCCAAACCCTATAACCTCCATGCATTCCATACAAATGAAAAACCCCCCACTCATCCCCTATGACCACTTCCAATCTCCTGAGGGGCTGGTAGGCATGATCCAATTCTGTACCCTATCCCTGGAATGAGGATTTTACCATTCTGAGCTGAGAGATTTCCTGGCTCTGTGCGCCTGCCTCGGGAGGATGAATCCAGCACATTATCTTTGGACCTCACCACAAACTGAATTCCCTGGCCACGAAATATATCCTTCACCCAGCCACTTTCTGAAACTGATGAAAGTTCCAGAGCTGAAATGTTACTATATTTCTCTCTCTACAGACCCTGGCAGACCTGCTGGGTATTTCCAACATTTTCTGATTTTGTTTCAAGTTTTCAGCATCCGCAGTATTTTGATTTTGTAGATTGTTCTCAACTTTGGTGTGCTACTTGACCCCATGATGAGTCTCTGAGCTGGTAGCCTCATCATCACCAAGATAACCTAATTCCTCTGCCACAACATTTCCCTTCTCTGTCCTTGCTGTAGGCCAATGGCTGTTGAAAACCTCATCCAAGCCTTTGTTATCCCCTAACTTGTGTATTCCTCTGCTGCTGCTTTAGTTGTGTCAATGTCACAGAATAATATCTGTATTCTGTCAATATTTACATGGGTAGCGTTTGCTAAACCAAGCATGACCTGCTGAGATAGTGGTCCTGATAATGAAAACTTTGAAATAGAAATAACCTAAAAGTGGGTCTTGAAGATTTCAAGTGGTGGGGCTGTGACTTTTTCCTTTGCCAGCTTGTTCCATCCTATCATGTTGTGTGGCACTACCACCGTGTTAAATGGGATAGATTACGAACAGATCTAGTAACTCAAGACTAGGCATCCATGAGGCGCAGTGGGCTCAGAAACAGTAGAATTGTACTCAACCACAATCTTTAACCTCATGGCCTGGCATACCCCCCCACTCTACCATTACCATCAAGCCTTGGGATTAACCCTGGTTCAATGAAGAGTGCAGGAGGACATACCAGGAGCAGCATCAAGTACACCTGCAAATAAGATGTCAACATGGTGAAGCTACAGCACAGGACTACTTGCTTACCAAACAACATAAGCAGCAAGTGATAGACAAAGCTAAACAGATCAGATCTAAGCACAGAAGTCCTCCCATGTCCAGCCATAAATCGTGGTGGACAATTAAACAAATCACTGGAGGAAATATTCCCATCCTCAATGATGGAGGAATCCAACACATTAGTGCAAAAGATAAGGCTGAAGCATTCGCAACAATCTTCAGCCAGAAATATCGATTGTAGTATCTGTCTTGACCTCCTCCAGAGATCCCCAGCATCACAGATGAGGAGAAGGTGGCATAGTGGTATTGTCACTGGACTAATAATCTGGGGAATCATGTTCAAATCCCACTACAGCAGATGGTGAAATTTGAATTCCTGAATCTGAAATTAAAAGTCGAATGATGACTATGAATCAATTGTTGTAAAAACCCATGTCGTTTATCTGTAATCCTCGCTTGGTCTGGCCTACATGTGACTCCAGATCCATTGCAGTGTGGTTGACTTGTAAATGTTTCCTGAAATTGTCTAGCAAACCATTCAATTCAAGGGCTATTAGGGATGGGCAAAATGTTATCTCAGCAGATCTGTGAAGAGAGAAACAGAGTTAACAGCCACAATTTTCCAGCCGTTCATGCTGGCAGGATTCTCCAGTCCTGTCATCAGCGCAACCCTACCTGTGGGTTTCCCACCAGTGTCGGGTGACGTCAATGGGCGAGACCAGAGATTCCTGCCACGAGCAGACAATGCCAACTCCCACCAGTGGGAGACACATGGCTGGGAGACCGGAGAATCTCAGCCAACATTTTGAATTCAGAGTTAACTCTGTTTTTCTCTCCACAGATGCTGTCAGACCTGCTGAGTTTATCCAGCATTTTCTGTTTTATTTCAGAATTCCAACATCCGCAGTATTTTGCTTATATTGTCTCAGTCAGCAATGTCCACATCTCATGAATGATTAAAAAATATGCCAGTCATCAGCCAATTCAATTCACTCCACATGATATCAAGAAACAACTGAAGGTACTGGATACTGCAGAGATTATGGACCCTGACAATAATCCGGCAATAGTACTGAAGACTCCAGATCTTACTGCGCCAGTTCAGGGACAACACTGGCATCTACCTAGTCCAGGTATGTCCTGTACACTAGAATCATAGAATCCCTACTGTGCAGAAAGAGGCCATTCAGCCCATCAAGTCTGCACCGCCTACGATCCCACCCAGGCCCTATTCCCGTAACCCAACATATTTACCCTGTTAATCCCCCAGACACTAGGGTCAATTTAGCATGGCCAATCAACCTAACCTGCACATCTTTGGACTGTGGGAAGAAACTGGAGCACCCAGAAGAAACCCAAGTAGACACCGGGAGAATGTGCAAACTCCACACAGACAGTGACCCAAGGCCGGAATTGAACCTGGGTCCCTGGCGCTTTGAGACAGCAGTGCTACCCACTGTGCCACCGTGCCGCCAGGAGGACTAAAAGGAGGACAAAATCCAACTTGGCCAGTAACTGCCCCATCAGCCTACTCTCGATCGTCAGTAAAGTGATGGAAGGGGCCATCAGCAGTGCAATCAGCAGCACTTACTTATCAATAACCTGCTCACTGATGCTCAGTTTGGGATCCACCAGAGCCATTCAGCTCCTGACCTCATTACAACCTTGGTTCAGAGCTGAACTTCAGAAGTGAGGTGAAAGTGACTGCCCTTGATATCAAGGCCACATTTGGCTGGGTATGGCACCAAGATGCCCTAGCAAAACTGGAGTCAATGGAAATCAGGGGAAGACTCTCTGCTGGTTGGATTCATACCTGGCACAAAGTAAGATGGTTGTGGTTGTTGGGGGTCAGTCCTCTCAGTTCCAGGACATCACTGCAGTTGTTCCTCAGAGTTGTGTCCTACCATTTTTTGCTGTTTCATCAATAACCTTTTCTCCATCATAAGTTCAGAAGTTCATGGATGATTGCACAATGTTCAGCACCATTTTCAACTCCTCAGATATTGAAGCAGTCCATGCCATATAAGACGAGACCTGGACAACATTCAGGCCTGGGTTATTAAGTGGCCACACAAGTGCTAGGCAATGACCATCTCCAAAAAGCAAGAATCCAACCATCTCTTTTTAACATTTAATGGCATTACCATGGCCAAATCCCTCACGATCAACAACCTGGGGCTTCCCATTGACCAGAAACTGAACTGGACTAGCCATATAAATACAGTAAGGTCAGAAGTGGGGATGTTCGTTGATGATTGCGCAATGTTCAGCACCATTCCCAACTCTTCAGATACTGAAACAGTCCACGTCCAAATGCAAAAAGACCTGAACAATAAGAGCAAAATACTGTGGATGCTGGAAATCTGAAATAAAACAGAAAATGCTGTTTAAACTCAAAAAGTCTGGCAGCATCTTGGAGTGGGAAACAGAGTTAACTCTGGACACAAAATATTAACTCTGTATAGGTTGTTAATCTGACCGCAGTACTCTTCAAATTCAATTCCATTTTAAGAGGCTTCCCATTTACCTGGAGCATTACAGTAATAGGGGCTATCTTGTCTGCTTTTGTATTAAATAGTGAGTGAATATTTAGATCGTTGATGCAAGACAATCTGTCCTGGTTCCCCTCCATGCCGACACTATATTTAAGAAAGCCCACCAATGCCTTTATTTTCTCAGAAGACTAGGGAAATTTGGCATGTCAGCTACGACTCTCACTAACCTTTACAGATGCACCATAGAAAGCATTCTGTCTGATTGTATAACAACTTGGTATGGCTCCTGCTCTGCCCAAGACCGCAAGAAACTACAAAAGGTCGTGAATGTAGCCCAAAGCATCGTGCAAACCAGCCTCCCATCCATTGACTCTGTCTACACTTCCCGCTGCCTTGGAAAAGCAGCCAGCATAATTAAGGACCCCACACACCCGGACACACACTCTTCCACCTTCTTCCATCAGGAAAAAGATACAAAAGTCTGAGGTCACGTACCAATTGACTCAAGAACAGCTTCTTTCCTGCTGTCATCAGACTCTTGAATAGACCTACCTCGCACTAAGTTGATCTTTCTCAACAGCCTAGCTATGACTGTAGCACTACATTCTGCACTCTCTCCTTTCCTTCTCTATGAACGGTATACTTTGTCAGTATAGCATGCAAGAAACAATACTTTTCACTGTATGCTAATACATGTGACAATAATAAATCAAATCAAAGACTCTTCCCCATTCTATACTGATGACACATTATTCAATCGGCTACTCAGTAGACTTGACTTATCTCTGCACGGTCTCCCCATGTAATACGTGGGTTTCCACCCACAGTCCGAAGATGTGCAGGTTAGGTGGATTGGCCGCGCTAAATTGCCCATTAGCATCCCAAGATGTGTGGGTTAGGTGGATTAGTAGGATAAATACATGGGGTTACTGGGATAGGGCAGGGGTGGAATGCTCTGTTGGAGAGTTGGTGCAGACTTGATGAGCCGAATGGCTTCTTGTGCACTGTAGGGATTCTATGATTCCACTTCAGACATTGCTGATTGATTGCCTTTTCTAAACCTTCTTGCTTTATTTGTGACTGAACTTGTTTCCTGCCTTACGGCTATTTCTTTGGTTTTGACATGGCGGGCAGTTCCCAGGCATTGTCACCTGGCACTGGATAGACACTGCCAATGCCAACTGGAAACTTTCCAGGTTTCCCTCTGGAGTGGGCACTTAGTCCCAATTTGGGAGAATTACGGCTATTGAAAAACTTCTCTATCTTTATTTCAAAGGGATTATGACTGGAGAAGTTCTGTTCATCTAAGCTTTCATAATTCAGCTGTTGTCTCAAACCACACACCAAACAATAGCAACTAGATTTAATCAGAATGAAAATAACCCAAAATACAAAATATCAAGTTGTGAGACAGGACTATCCATTTTCTTTAATGTTCGCCTTTCAAAATGGTGCCTTTTCATCCTTACACATAAGCAATTACTGTCATGTTTCACAGTTCGGCAGTAAAAGCACATCCCTCCCAAGAGGCCGCGAAAACTTGCAACAGGTCAAGTACAGGCAACGCATTGTAAATAAAAGAAATTCAAGAGGGAAAATAAGTTGGTTTTCTTGAAGTGTAGATGTATGTCAAAGTCAGCCATAGACCCAGTAACAATGGCAATTACTACCACAGGCAAACAGTTTAAAAAAAGTAAAATGAGTACCAGCTTTCCTCTCATGCTGTGGTCTCTAAATTTATGATAACCCCTATCTAGAAATAATGGTGATTAGTAAGCTCTTTCATTATTTTTATAAAGGTAAGAAATTCACGTAAAACAAATAATTTATGTTGAATTTTTGATGGAACATTGCCAGCAGTTTCCTGTCGTCCGTAGGTTTGGGATATTCTCGTACAAGAGGCATTTTGTCAAACTTCAGGACAAATATGCTGACTACTATAACCAAAGTGTAAATAGTTCTTATTCAAATGATTTGCTTTAAAAATCAAAATATGAGCCAAGATTTTTTGGTAGCTATTATGTGGATTTTTGTTTGCGTTGTCCTCATGTGTCTGAAGCAGAATTGTGAGAGCTTAAAATACTTTATCATAATTTAAGTATAACGTTTATGCAACTAAATATGAAAGCAACACTTCTCCATTTCAGGTTCTCTAGAATGGAACACATTCCCATTTCAAGTGACTGAAGTGGACCATTTTCCCATTTTCAGATACTCTGCTTTAGCGTGAAACTATAGAAGTTTTGTCTTTAATACAGTAGCGACCTCATTTGAAAAGTAACGCATTAATTGCAAATCAGATAGGATTGTCCTGAATTAGTGAAAGGGGATATCTAAATGCAGGTTCCATCTTCTTTCTAGCATGTCGGTAGGGGAACATGTGGCAAATAGTGACCACAACTCTTTTAACTTTAGGATAGTAATGGACAAGGACGAGTGTTGTCCTAAGGGTAGGGTGCTAAATTGGGGGAAGGCTAACTATAGCCAGATTAGGCAGGAATTGGTGGCCGTTGATTGGGAGAGGCTGTTCGGGGGTAAGTCTATGAATGGCATGTGGGAGTTTTTTAAGGAACAGTTGATAAGGCTGCAGGACAGGCATGTGCCTGTAAAAAGGATTCGAGAGCCGTGGATAACCGGGGAAATTGAGGATCTGATCAAAAAGAAAAGAGAGGCGTACGTTAGGTCCAGGCAACTGAAAACAGATGGAGCGCTGGAGGAATACAGAGAGAGTAGGAAAGAACTCAAATGGGGAGTTAGAAGGGCAAAAAGAGGTCACGAAATGTTCTTGGCAGACAGGATTAAGGAGAATCCTAAGGCATTTTATTCATATATTAGGAACAAACGAGTTGTCAGGGAAAAAGTCGGACCTCTCAGGGACAAAGGAGGGGAATTATGCTTAGAACCCAAGGGAATAGGGGAGATCCTAAATGAATACTTTGCATCGGTATTCACAAAGGAGAGGGACTTGTTGACTGGGAGTATCTCAGAGGGAGGTGTTGACCCGTTAGAGAGGATCTCCATTACAAGGGAGGAAGTGTTAGGTTTTTTAGGTAACATTAAAACTGACAAATCCCCAGGGCTTGATGGCATCTATCCTAGACTGCTCAGGGAGACAAGAGATGTGATTGCTGGGCCTCTGACGGAAATCTTTGTCTCTTCATTGGACACAGGGTGAGGTCCCTGAGGATTGGAGGATAGCGAATGTGGTACCGTTATTTAAGAAGGGTAGCAGGGATAACTCGGGTAATTATAGGCCAGTGAGCTTGACATCCATAGTAGGGAAGTTGTTGGAGAGGATTCTTAGAGACAGGAGGTATGCGCATTTAGAACGGAACAATCTCATTAGTGACAGACAGCATTCTTTTGTAAGAGGGAGGTCGTCCCTTATAAATTTGGTGGAGTTTTTTGAGGAAGTGACAAAAACGGTTGACGAAGGAAGGGCCGTGGTTGTCGTCTATATGGATTTCGGTAAGGCATTTGACAAAGCCCCTCATGGCAGGTTTGTTAAGAAGGTTAAGGCTCATGGGATACAAGGAGAGGTGGCTAGATGGGTAGAGAACTGGCTTGGCCACAGGAGACAGAGGGTAGCAGTCGAAGGGTCTTTTTCTGGCTGGAGGTCTGTGACCAGTGGTGTTCCCCAGGGTTCTGTACTGGGACCTCTGCTATTTGTGATATATATAAATGATTTGGAAGAAGGTGTAACTGGTGTTATCAACAAGTTTGCGGATGACACGAAGATGGCTGGACTTGCGGATAGCGATGAGCATTGTCAGACAATACAGCAGGATATAGATAGGCTGGAAAATTGGGCGGAGAAATGGCAGATGGAATTTAATCCAGATAAATGCGAAGTGATGCATTTTGGAAGAACTAATGTAGGGGGGAGTTATACAATAAATGGCAGAGCCATCAAGAGTATAGAAACACAGAGGGACCTAGGTGTGCAAGTCCACAAATCCTTGAAGGTGGCAGCACAGGTGGAGAAGGTGGTGAAGAAGGCATATGGTATGCTTGCCTTTATAGGACGAGGTATAGAGTATAAAAGCTGGAGTCTGATGTTGCGGCTGTATAGAACGCTGGTTAGGCCACATTTGGAGTACTGCGTCCAGTTCTGGTCACTGCACTACCAGAAGGACGTGGAGGCTTTAGAGAGAGTGCAGAGAAGGTTTACCAGGATGTTGCCTGGTATGGAGGGCCTTAGCTATGAGGAGAGATTGGGTAAACTGGGGTTGTTCTCCCTGGAAAGACAGAGAATGAGGGGAGACCTAATAGAGGTGTACAAAATTATGAAGGGTATAGATAGGGTGAACAGTGGGAAGCTTTTTCCCAGGTCGGAGGTGACGATCATGAGGGGTCACAGGCTCAAGGTAAGAGGGGCGACGTGTAACTCAGATATCAGAGGGACGTTTTTTACACAGAGAATGGTGGGGGCCTGGAATGCGCTGCCAAGTAGGGTGGTGGAGGCAGACACGCTGGCATCATTTAAGACGTACCTGGATAGTCACATGAGCATTCTGGAGGGATACAAACGAATAGTCTAGTTGGACCGGTGAGCGGCACAGGCTTGGAGGGCCGAAGGGCTTGTTTCCTGTGCTGTACTGTTCTTTGTACTGATGTGCAGATGATCATTAATGCTGCTTCTATTTTGTCCTAACCACATGCCTTAACCCTAACTAGAGATGGGGTAACAAATGTTTGCCTTGCCTGTAATGCCTATATTCCAGAAATGAATAGTGAAATCAAACTTAGCATCTACAACATCACATGAGGCAAAATATTATGTGAACACATGCACATACGGCAGAGAGACTGCTAATGGGCTGGGAACTCCTTTGTCATCGAAGCTTTGCTGTTCTTCTTAGACTTAGCTAAGACATTGGTATCCTGCTTCTAGGTTTCCTGATCCACATTTGGTCATTGAAGGATCCCTGTGTAAAGAGACCTTGGCAAAGCTCAGTCTCGGGAACCGGTGATAGTGAAGGTTTGCAGAGGTTAATAAATGGAAGTTAGATGTGAGAAGGCTACCCTCTATTACCCTAACCCTTCCATGGAGGTGATGATGAAGAAGTGAGAGTTGTTTCCTCATGATTCAAGGCATAGTTCAGCCACCCAATCTAAACAGGCATGGCTGGAAAATCAGGAGGCAGTTGGTAGCAGGAGTGTGGTGCTGAGGACCAGATAGAGTGTCAGGAAAGGTTTAATGACTTTGTTATGTCAGGAAAGGTAAATGTCATTTCGCTTTCAGGTGTTAGGCATTACTATCCAACCTCCCAAGCATTTTCCTGCACAGCACTGCCCTGGCCAACACAGCTTACTGTTCCGATCATTCCTTTCTCTGCAATGCCTTCTTGAATCTTTATTGAACAATGTTCCTCTTCCATCCTCTCTACACTCTGCACATCTCACACTCATAACTCTGCTTTTTGTCATTGCAGAAGATGAGAGCACACACTGCCAGGGAGAGGCAGAGAACTGGGTCTGCATCTGCAACCATAGCCACTCTGACTGCAGTGGAAGAAGACACCTTGAAGATCGACAGGATGACACAGTCATTAGGCATTGGCGATGGAGAGATGGGGATGGCCCATAGGTCTAATGACAACATTAAGTCTCACATTGCCAATTTGCACTTAACCGTCGTTCATGTTGTATTGATGTTAACATGGACTGAAAGGCCATGAGATGCACTATGCTGGGAAAAAGCCGGGATTCTCCCACCTAATAGATGCTCATTTATATATAGGAGACAATCCACCGGTCAACCCTGCTGTTCCGAGACCCAATCTCCAGGTTCAGAGACAGGGTCCCTCCCCCAAAAAATAAATAGTGGCCCCCACACTAACCAGGGAAGCACCACCAACCCCTCACCAAAGAGGGGCGTCCTCCCCCCAACCCACAGATAAGGGGTAACCCCTCCACCATGCAGACATGTGGGTGACCCAACCCCTCCACCCACAGTCTCCTTACCCCCTCCCACTCAACCCCCTTTTCCCTCAGCACTCTTCGGCCTCAGACCTCCCACTCATCCCCCCCCTCTCCTCAGTCCCCTTCTGCCTCAGATACCCCACTCAGCCCTCCTTGCCTCTCAGCCCCGCCACTCAGCCCCCTTCAGGCCATGCACCAACAGTTCACTGCCCCCTGGCACCCTGGCACTGATACCCTAGCCCGGCATTTTGAATTCTATGGAGGGGTCAAGGAGGTAAGTCCAGTGGTGGCATAGGGGTTAAAGTGACCCAGCCACTTCAGAGTTTGCACAGTTAACAGGCGGGAATGAAGAAATTGATCACAAGTCTGCCTGAAATCACCATGCTAGGGGTGATCTTCAGGTCTGCTAGGACTAGAAGGGGCTGTCCAATCAAAAGACCCCCATCCCAGGGGAGAGTGGCGAGGTCAACCCTTTGCCCCCAGCACGAGTCCATCCAATGCTCCAGACCCTTGAGGGACCCAATATCTGCAGCCTGGCAGCAGCAGAATGGTCACTAGACCTACCTCCTTGAGCCCCCTCGTGTCCCAATGTGCCAGATTGTGATTGTCAGGATGCCGAAGGAGTCCACTGTTGGTACTGTCAAGCTGCATGATCTGAAGGGAGGCTGAATGGGGGCCTGAGGGGGAAGAGGACTGTGTGGGGTTTCAGGTTGGATAAACTTCATGGCTGTGTGGTGTGAGGTGGGGCTGCAGGGGGGGAGGATGCCTCTCATTGCTGAGGGGTTGGTATTGCTTCCTCAATCCTTGGCATTCAACATGCCAGGTCCTTGCTTGTGAGGACCTGCCTGTACGAAAGCTCGCTCGATGCAGATCTCGCTGGGGAGGTGAGTGAATAGCGAGAGCTATTTGAATCAAGCCTCAAGCTGCTAACTATATTTAAAGTTGTGAATTGAATATACATCGGGTTCCCACCTGATATGGGCGGAAACCTGACCAGGGCCAGCAGCGCAGCCTGGGAGGGTCACAATGGGTTTGGAGACCGGTGAAGAACCCGTTTTTCTGTTGACTCCCGATTCTCCAGGTTATCGCGATACATGCCGGTGGTTAGTGGAACCGGAGAATCGAAATGTTTATCCCCAACACAGAGAACATGGTGACAGCATAAGGTGTAGAAGAATTCAATGAAGAATTTTTCATCTGGGAATCAAACATTCTTACTCTGATCTATTCAACAAATCACAGAGTATTGTCAAACATACTGGGCCCGATTTTAACTCTGCAAGTGTAAGGTTTTGGTTAAGTTAAAATCTTACCCATTGAGCCTGTGCTGCCTGAAATATGCTATTAGTGTTATTATTGATGGTAGCTTGTGGTACTATAGTTACTAGTGTTTTAAGTAGCACATCTTATTTACCAATGAGAAATGAAAAATTCAAGTCAGTCAATGTCCAGAGGAATCTATTTGGTGCAGCTGAGATCATGTAGTTGAAATTGCATTCAAAAATTGTAACTGCCGATAAATATGCCATTGCAGCTGAAATGTATTGTCCAGATCTAAAACACACACAGTTACATAATCACACAGATCTGTGATTACTTCAATATTTTTTAGAGTGAGATCCTCTTAGGTTTTCTCCCCTACCGATCTGTATTGCTCCCTGCATTCCATCGCTGTTTGCCCTACTCCCAGGTCACTCCCTGTTAACACTGCGTTATATCAACTGTCGAAGGATAAGGGTTAAAGTGACCCTGCCCCTGACTTTCCCTCTTTCCCATAGGGGACATTTTTGGTCACTCGCTACTCCATCCTTCCCCATGGCAGTGTGAATGTTTCCAGTTACTCAGTTGATTAGCACATTGTGTTGATGCTCGACAATGTCCCAGTCTTCTTCCCAGAGACAGCCTTTTACATTTCTCAGCAAAGCTTAAAAGCAAATGAGATTTTATGAAAGCCAGTTGTTTCATTTCTCACAGATTGCTCTGTTTTCCATTCTTCTCACATTCTTTTAGTGACCTCTGTTTTCCTAATGGCATGAATATACATGTTACTTGGCAGGCTTCCAGGCCAACACAGCACAAAAATGGCTCCCACATTTCTAAACTTTGACCCAAATGAACCAACAATGAACTCCACATTCAAGCTAATGGCAAATGGGGAATGATAGAGTAAACAGGTTTATTGTATAAATATGCTGATTTGAAGTAAATGTATTTAAATAGACTGTAACTGGGAGTAGTAAAGTGCTTCTTTGACATAAAGAAACTTGTCTCAATCTTCTCCTTGTCCCGACTGTAACACTAATAATCTCATGGTAAATCAATCATTCTCCCCCTGTAATAATGGTCTTTAGTGCAGAACAAAATCACTTATTGCATTTACTTAACTTAATGTTAACATAAAAATGTCTCAATTAAAGGGGCTGAATAATATATAAAAGTGCCTTGCAGGATTACTCAAGGCACCAAAACAGGAAGCAAACCATAAATTATGCAGCAGTCACCAGTCCACCATTGCTAGTTAGCATTAGAATTTTTGAATAAATGGAAAGATATGAAATTAATTCAATAGTACCTAAAGAGGCCACACACACATTGGGGTAAAAATCAGTTCATGACCAAAAACTGTCCCTGCACCAAAATGAGCAGTCTGGCGGCTGCCCTTAATAAGACCTCAAAGGGGACCGATCAGGATGGGGGATTGCGGGGATTAGGTTGGGGGAAGTGGGAGAGGGGACTGCCAGTGTCACCAATTGGAAGGGAAAGTAGAGGAGGAGGGATTAGAAAGAATAGCAACAACAATCAAGGAGGGGGTGTTCGGGACACAATAGGCAATGGGGGTTGGCAGGCAGGGGTCAGTAGAGACTCGTGTTGTTAATATGACATTGTGAGGAGCATTCCTGTTCCTTCTGGCTTCACAATCATCTAAGTATTTTAATAAAGCTACATCTTTGCTGGCAGCCTGCATTTACCCTTTTGAGGACTTGCAATTAGCCCACAGCAGGGTAGGAATTTCCAGCACCTGGCATGTTTTCTGGTGGTGGAGGAGGCTCGCAATTGGTTGCCGGCAGGATCTTCTGGTCCTGCTGATGTGTACGCTGTTTTCATGCTCACTTGTCCCGCCATCAGGGAACCCACCATGTGGGGGGAGGGGGAAGGGGGGAGGGGGTTCTCTTTGGTGTGCCCAGGAGATCCCATTGGCAGGACGGGCCAGAAAATCCCACCCGGAGACTTGTTTTTCCTCAATGCAGCCGGCACCAGCTGTCTCGGGGCAAACCATCGTTGCAGCAGGAGCCTCAACAAGCCCTAAGCCCTTTGTTTGCAAATGTAACAATTCTTGTGTCTATTTCAGATTTCAGCCCTAGTTGCACAATCCTTTGCTATACCAGGGGTTCCCAAACTGGGGTCCGTGGAACCCAGGGGGTCCATGGGAGCTTCCAAGGGTGTTCATGGCAAGACAGGCACATTTGAAAAATGCTACAGAGCTGCCTGTCCAGAGGCTGGCTTCTCCAGAAACACAGTAAGAAGTTTAACAACACCAGGTTAAAGTCCAACAGGTTTATTTAATAACTGTGGTCCAGAAACCACAGTGTGGAGGGTCCCAACATGGGCCTCAGAGCAGGAGGGGGGAGTGTGAGGGGAGGGGGGAGTGTGGGGGAGCAGGTGGTAGGGAACGAGAGGGGTGGGAGAGCAGGTCAGGAGCGGGAGAAAATGGGGTAAATTTGTGAGAGAGTGGGTGAGTGTGAGAGAGAGAGGGTGAGAGGGTGAGTGTGTGAGAGGGTGAGTGTGTGAGAGGGTGAGTGTGTTGACAACTCACTTTACTACATTGTTACGTTGATCCTTAGAAAGAAAGTATTGCATTTATGTAGTGGTTTTCATGACCACAGGGCCCCTCAATGTGTTTTGCAGCCATTGGAGTACTTTTAAAGTGTAGTCACTGTTGTAACGTAAGAAACATGGCAGCCAATTTGCGCTCACAAACAGCAATGCAATAATGACCAGTTAATCTGTTTTTGTGTGTTGCTCGAGGGATTAATATCAGATAGGACTCTGGGGATAAATCCCTTGCTCTTCGAAATAGTGCCAAGGGATCCTTGGTTTAATACCTCATTAGAAAGACCACAACGGCATGCTGGCACAGTGGTTGGCACTGCTGCCTCACATAGCAGGGATCTGGGTTCAATTCCACCCTCGGGTGACTGTGTGGAGTTTGCACGTTCTCCCGTGTCTGTGTGGGTTTCCTCCGGGTGCTCCAGTTTCCTCCTATAGTGCAAAGATGTGCAATTAGGTGGATTGTCCATGCTAAATTGCCCCTTAGTGTCCCAAGATGTGTAGGTTAGGGAGATTAAACATGGTAATGTGTGGGGTTACGGGGATAGGGCAGAGGGATGTGCCTGGGTGGGGTGCTTTGCCAGAGAGTCAGTGCAGACTCAATGGGCTGAATGGCCTTGTTCTGCACTGTAAAGATTCTATGGGATTATATGGTTCTAAAATAATCAGATTGTAGTTTTATACGGAGAACATAAACAAGAATAAAACAAGGAATAACAAAGAAAGTAAGGAAATTTAGGGATATAATTTGATTTGGTGACCATCTTAAAATTCAATCACTTAACTGCATGTTTGAAGGCTGCTGAGAAAACCGCAGCCAATCTTTTGTGTTGTAAGCACTATTGTATTTGTTATGGACAGAGGAAAGATGATAGGGATGGTTCCCCCTTTCCCCACCTCTAGTCTGACTGAAGACAGATGTTTTTAAGAGGAAAAAGTGCTTTAACATCCTGAGTGCTGTAACTATCAAACCCAGACAAATTACAAGCGTTCTCGTAAGTTTTAAAAAAGAAAGATAAATGTTTATTATTCAACATCTAAATATATCTGCAACCACACCCACTTGCATAGTCACACAGACACTCGAACACTCAAGAAAAATTTGTAATTACAAAATGTAGCATGTGCTTTGGTCTTAAAAGTTCAAACATTCTTTGGCCAACATGCTAATTTTCCCCAAGATGAGGTCTGCAGGAACTGGTGCTATCCATGGGGAAGGCATGGACTCCAGGAGCTATCAAATGTTGCACCAAAGTCTAACTTGATTGAAACTGAAAGGAAATTTGCAGGCTCCAATCATAGAATCATAGAACCCGACAGTGCAGAAAGAGGCCATTCGGCCCATCGAGTCTGCACCGACCACAATCCCACCCAGGCCCTACCCCCATATCTCTATATATTTTATCCACTAATCCCTCTAACCTACGCATCTCAGGAAACTAAGGGGCAATTTTATCATGGCCAGTCAACCTAACCTGCACATCTTTGGATTGTGGGAGGAAACCGGAGCACCCGGAGGAAACCCACGCAGACACGAGGAGAATGTGCAAACTCCGCACAGACAGTGACCCGAGCCGGGAATCGAACACAGGCCCCTGGAGCTGTGAAGCAGCAGTGCTAACCACTGCACTACCGTGCCGCCCTCATGGGTAGGTGTGAAGAGTGCAGGGGAAACTGAAAAATCACCATGGAACCCAGCAAAGCCAGAGACGTGAATGGTTTGCTGAACTTTATGGCAAAATCTCCTTTTTTTTCCACTTGCTGCTCAGTGGCCAACCTATATAACAGTCTGGCAGGTGACTAGAAGGAGAAAATGTCAGCTGCTGAAAGTTGCAAACAATGATCCTTGGAATGGTCCCCAGCAATCCGGAGATGATCAGGGCTGGGGTGGGCATCGCAGAGGGGCAGGTCTGTAATCGTGGCAGGGAGGTGAGTGGGATTACACAATTGGCAGGAGCCTCTCATGAATATGTTAATGAAGTGTCCTCCCTCTAACTCAGCTCACTCATACACCACAGAATGTGCCAGCATGAGAAAGACAATAGCCGGAATTTTCCAGCCCCTCCTGTGCTGCGTTTTCCCTTGGTGGAGGCAACTCACCATTGGCCACCGATGAGGCTTTCCAGTCCCGCCAAAATCAATGGCCATTTATGTTGCTCGCCGGCCAAACCCACCATGGGGGTCACCTTCAGTGGGACTGGAAGATCACACAGCAGGGAGGGCCGAATATCCCACCCAGTGGCTACATTCTAGTGTACTAGAAACATATTCCCGAAATTTAAGTAAAAGCAAAATATCGTGGATGCTGGAAATCTGAATTAAAAACAAAAAACGCTGGATAAACTCAGCATGACTGGCAGCTTCTGTGGAGAGAGAAACAGAGTTAAACATTTCGGATCTAAATGATCCTTTTACAGAACGTTTCAGATCAAACAATCCTTCTGTAGATCACTTAGATCCAAAATATTTCCAGGAATGTTGCCAGACCTGCTGAGTTTATCCAGCATTTTCTGTTTCCAACCGCTAAATTTAAGTATTTAACCCCAACCATCTCTCAGATGTTCTTGTGGGGTTATTATCAAGGCAATTCTGCACTCTCTTGTTTCCTTCTCTATGAACGGTATGCTTTGTCTGTATAGCGCGCAAGAAACAATACTTTTCACTGTGTACTAATACATGTTGTAGAGATGCCGGCATTGGACTGGGGTAAACACAGTAAGAAGTCTAACAACACCAGGTTAAAGTCCAACAGGTTTATTTGGTAGCAAAAGCCACTAGCTTTCGGAACAGCCTGCTACCAAATAAACCTGTTGGACTTTAACCTGGTGTTGTAAGACTTCTTACTGTACTAATACATGTGACAATAATAAATCAACTCAAATCAAAGTTTGCATTCAACAGTCAACTGAGTGTTGAGGGCAGGAGAAAGGGACTAGGTTAGGAGCAAAGCTATCAAGACTATTCTTATCTCACATCATGCAGCCAGTCAAACTGCCTGGTTTGAGAGGCGCATTGCTGAGAAATATGAACAGCACATATCTTATAGTTTGTAAGCTGATGATTGACTGTCCAGTCTGGCACTGTTAGATACATATTTTAAACTTTGTAAGTTGCTCAGTTTGAGCCTCAATTTTGAAACAGTTAAAAACATTGGAAGGTTGAAACCCTTTCAAGATCACACTTACATCAAGCTTTTGCTTGAAAAGCTCATTCCTTGCCCTTAAGTAGGATTACCCATGAACTTATATATCAAGTGATATTAGTGTCAGTAAAACCAATAAGGTTGTGTGTTTTGTAGAAAAGGCTGCCCTTAATTGAGCTGAAGTAAATACAACAGCAGCAGCTTTCAACACTGATATTTCATCAACTGCTTTCACAGTCATTAAAGACCCTTCACATTAATGTTTGAACAACTGTTCAGTGCAAGGACGTTACATTTTTTTTAATTTCCAGAAAGCCTTGGAACAAAGTGGACAGTTGTTCGAACTGACTGAAACTGCAAATCTTTAACTTTGCATTGCCCACCCAAACACTACTTAATGGCCAATTGAACTGATAAATTACCCAGTTCTGAAATCCTCTCTGTCTATATTGTTATATTATTCGTAAAGAGCTAGGAACTAATTGTTATGCAAATCTACATCCAGGTTGCCACATTTTACTACTGCACAACAGTCAGGTGCTGAGCAACAAGGTATCAGTGCATCAGCCACACAGAGAACCGTAAGAAGCCCATTTGACAAAGCTCTAGCATTTTGAATCTAAACGTGTGATTATTTCTGGAAAATTTGAAGGAAAATTGTTATCCAAGGAAAGATGCTCTGAAAACGAGAAACATCATGCCAACAGGGTACTCAGGGAAAACTGAGATTCAACAGGTAGGAACAATCCAAGTCAGGAGGTCACATGAAGGAAAAAATGTGAACTGTGTGTTCTACGTCACTAAAACAGATGATTCCGCTATCCTGGGGTTGAGCAGTTGTAAAGAGTTGAATTTATCTAAGTAAATCATGAGGTGAAGGAGGACAAACTGATGGTTGAAGATAGCAGATTGGGTGAATTCCATGTAGTGAAAAAAGAGAAGCCAAATGGATGACTAAGAATTTTCATAAAATCAAAGAACAAACAACAAAGAACAGTACAGCACAGGAAACAGGCCCTTCGGCCTTCCAAGCCTGTGCCGCTCATTGGTCCAACTAGACCATTCATTTGTATCCCTACATTCCCAGACTGCTCATGTGACTATCCAGGTAAGTCTTAAACTATGCCAGCATGCCTGCTTCCACCACCCTACTTGGCAGCGCATTCCAGGCCCCCACCACTCTCTGTGTAAAAATCATAGAATCCCTACAGTGCAGAAAGAGGCCATTTGGCCCATCGCGCTTGAATTGACAACAATCCTACCCAGGCCCTCTCCAATCATCCCACTTATTTACCCTGACACTAAGGGGCAATTTAGCATGGCCAATCAACCTAACCTGCACATCTTTGGAGTATGGGAGGAAACCAAAGCACCCGGAGGAAACCCACACGGACACGAGGAGAACATGCAAAGTCCACACAGGCAGTCATCTGTGGCCGGTATTGAACCCGAGTCCCTGGCACTGTGAGGCAGCAATGCTAACCACAGTGCCACCATGCCGTCCTGGATCCCAAGAATTTGAATCAAACAATAGTCACTTCCCTTATTGAAATGCTGGAAGAGATCACATTGGCACAGGCATGGGAAAACGTTTTCAGCAAGCTTGCTGCCAGAAATGACAACTGGGACACAACGTCTGATGAGGAATTTTGACTGTTGACAACATTCAACACACCCTTTGGCCCATACAAATTCCTATGTCTACCTTTTGGCCTTAGAGTGAGCCAGGGTGTGTTGCAGCAAAAATAGATGAGACACACAGAAGTTGTAAAGGTTGCAGCCAACATAGCAGATGATATCCAGGTGTATGGTGCAGAAGGGAAAGATCATGACTACCATTTGCATGAAACCATGGAGAGAATCAGAAAAACTGGGATCAAGCTAAGTAAAGGTAAATGCTTTGTGAGATGACAGAATGCCAATTCTTTGGAATGGTGCATACACCTGATGGAGTCAGGCTGAGTTCCGAAAATAGTCACAGCTGTCTCTATGATTGAAGCTACAAGAGAGCATCCTCGGGCTTGATCCAATACATGAGTTCTTTCATACCTAATATCAGAATACACACACAGGAACAGAGTCCATATTTGACCACCACCTAAGCTGGCAAAGCAGAAAAAATAAACAACACCACCAGCAGTTACAAGTGGTGCAACATCAACAGTGTCACCAGTAAATGACACAAATGTTTGTGACATCAAACATGACTGCTACAACACCAGGAGCAACACACACAATATCGCCAGCGAAGCATGCGAACTCATTACTGAGAATGATGCCAGATGGGATCGGGTGTTGAGGTTCTCGTTGGGTTGGAGAGGTTGTTGGGACATGTAAGGGGGGTGGTTTGGTGTGTGGGGTATACATATGGGGAGTGATGGCACATTGAGAGATGCAACTCAGCAATGAACAGTGCATCGGAGATTAAACCAGGTAAAATTTCAATGATAAGTATCAGGATAAGGAGTGTGTATCTAGCCCAAGTCTCCAACACGGAAGTCAATGTAAGAGACACTTGTGTAGTAGCTGGGCAGCACAAATCAGCCCATTGGAAGTTTAAACTTCCTGGGTAATTGCAGTGCCTGTGCAAGTGGCAGAACTTTTTCAGGATCCTAACACACATCACAGAATTAAATCCAGATTTTGCCATTAGCCTCTTAAGATTTGGGCCATTAAATTTTTTAAAATTAATGATTGAAACAGTTAATTTGATATATGAGGTATTTTTATTTAAAGGAAGTTGGATGTTATATATTGGGGGCGATTCTCCCAGCCCGCTGCGCTGTTCTAGCAGTGCACTGGGCCAGGAGACATCAGCAGAAGCCATTTCGTAGGCTTCCCACTGGGCACCACGGCCTCTGCGTGTCTCCCAGCCAAAGATTTCCAGAGTAATCAGTTCCATGCTGGAAATCGGCATGGAGCTGATCAGCATACCAAGGGCAAACTGGCAATGCTCAAGAAGCACATTGGCACTACCTACCTGGCATTGGGCAGTGCCAAGGGGGCAGGGCCAAAGGGGGCGGGTCCTATTGGGGCAGGATTTATGGGAGGTGGGACTTATTGGGAGGGCGATCGGTGTGTGGTGCACAGAGTGTTGGAGATTCAATCTGAAAATCATGCTAAAAAAACTGGTGGGAGTTACTCCCGTTTTCACATGAATTGCGGACTTAGAATTTTTTTGGGAGAATCCCGGCCATTATTTGTGAAGAGCTAAGAAGTAATTGTTATGTGAATCTACATCCAGAGTGCCACAGTTACTGCTGCACTGAGTCAGGTGCTAAGCGACAATGTATCAGTCCTGCAGCCATATCAGAAATACATTTGATGAAGCTTCAGCATTTCTCGTCTAAAAGTGTGATTATTTTGAACTCCTGGGAACAACAAGGTAAAGACCTCTATATCAATAAATCTGGTTTCTACTTGTTTTTAAGGACAACTGATATCATGGACTTCACCCTGGGGTCTTAAAAGAAGAGGCTAATGAGATAGTAGAGGCATTGAAGTTAATTTTCCAAAATTCTCTAGATTCTGGAACGGTTACATCAGACTGGAAAGTAGCAAATGTGATCCCTCTGTTGAAGAAGGGAAAGAGGCAGAAAACAGGAAAGTATAGGCCAGTTATCTGTCATGGGGAAGATGCTAGAATTGATCAATAAGGAGATTATAACTGGGCACTTCGAAACAATCAAGGTAATCGGGAATAGACAGCATAGTTTTGTGATAGGGAAATCATGTTTAATCAATTGATTGGCGTTCCTTGATGGAGTAACATGTGCTATGGATAAAGGGGAGCCTGTACTTGGATTTCCATCTCAATACATTTGCAAGTTCGCATGAACAATTAACTTATTAATTATTGTTTTCTGATACTGGCAATATTTATGAGCTACATGGAAACAACTCTTCGTCTGCTGTTAAACAAATTGTAATTAATATTGAACTCTCCAACTGCACAGCAAGAGATGCGACTACCAGTCAGTCTCAAGCGACCTGAAGGCTGACACAAGTTGTTAACTGCTGGCACTTAGCAGCCATTAGTTCCCAATTGATTCTCTTAATTCCAGTATTTATTCCACATTGACATTTCACTGCTGAACAAATGTGGCAATGGTTCAGATTCTTGAATAAGAAGAAGGGCCTGATGTCTAAACGTTGCTTGGATGAACACTTGGAACCAAGTGCTATTGTCAGAGGGCGCATTGATCACCTTTACCATGGCTTATTTCACTCATTTCTAAGTGATTTTGAAAGGCAAAATTGAATGTGCAAGAGCAACTCAAAATGTGTGGGGGCATTAGACTTAATCCGCCAAATTTGGCAGGTATGGGATGGGATACTTCTGAATTATTAAATTAAAAAGTTTATTTATTAGTCACAAGTAGGCTTACATTCATACTGTAATGAAGTTACTGTGAAAATCCCCTAGTCCCCACATTCCAGAGCCTGTGCGGGTACACTGAGGGAGAATTTAGCATGACCAATTCATCTAACCTGCACATCAGTGGCATTATCGTGCTGCCATTCACTCATCATTCAGTTTTGGAGAATAGAGTTGTGTTGCTGTGACATTTGACATCCCAGTCAAATCATTACCACAACAAAAACAGAAAATGCTGGAAAATCTCAGCAAGCGTGATAGCATCTATGGGGAGAGAATAAAGCCAACGATTCGCATCTAGCTGACCCTTCGTCAGAGCTCCAATCTAGACTCAAAACATTGGCTCTATTCTCTCCCTACAGATGCTGTCAGACCTGCTGAGATTTTCCAGCATTTTCTGTTTTTGTTTCAGATTCCAGCATTTGCAGTATTTTGCTTAATTAATTACCACACTGTATCCTTCAAAATTGGGCCAAATAATTAAGGGTTTCAGTCAAGCTAAACTGAATTTACAGAATGAGCTTGGAATTATAAGTAACAGTGTTCTGGGACCAACCTTTCTCAGAAACTAATTTAAATGTCTGTGTATATGTGCCCTCAAGTTTATTAGGTTTAACCTATCCAGTATATTGGTAAAATCTTCTGGATAAAATTCATTGACTTTCTCGAGATCCATGCAGCTTTGAGCCACATTGCTGACTGAGTGTTGTAAGTAAAGTTGATCTGATAACATCATAGCAGCAGGAAGTAAGGTGTTTGTCATACGAGCTGATATTTTAAGAAGGTTTGGAGATCATGGAAAAACATTGGGCAAACTTTAAAAATTTGTGACGAGATAAGAGTCAGGGCTGATTTTAGTCACAAGATTATCAGAGGACAGTGATGGAGCAAGCAGGAGGATGCAGGGGCAGGGTTGAGTCATGCCCACCAATCCCAGAAGCAGTTTTGGAGGTGGAGGAGTGGGCCCTAATGAGGAGGAGGGTGGATCATGTCTGGGGCCTGACCTAAACGGCCGCCTTGGACACTGTTCCTGCTGTGAGGGAGAGAGCTGGTCACCTGTAGCAAGGTCACGGGGGGAGATGTCTGTTCGCAGTCACGCTTGCTGAGGTTTTCCAGCATTTTCTGTTTTTGTTGTGGTAATGATTTGACTGGGATGTCAAATGTAATTTTTGGCTAACTGGTTAGCCACACTGGAAGGCATGGCCCATTAAGGGCCTTCCATAGGGAACTGTAGATTTATAGTTGCCTGTTGAGCTTCTCAAATAAAGGACCACACAGCAGTCACTTAATGTTGGCAGCACTTCACAAGATTTTGCCATGCAGATGGTTGCATCTTGGTAGCTATAGCGGGTCCTGAGGTTCTACGTGAACTGAGATTAGCACAATGCATCAGGGACTGATTTATGGACCCCACATGCAGAGCCTTAACCCTTCCAGTTACCTTTTCACCTCCCATATTTCCGGGTGTGAATACCCAAGTGTCCTGGATGGCGTCAAGCTTCTTGAGTCTTGTTGGAGCTGCACTCATCCAAGCAAGTGGAGAATATTCTATCACACCCCTGACTTGTTCCTTGTAGATAATGGACAGGCTTTGGGGAGTCAGAGGTGAGTTACTCACCACAGGATTCCTCGCCTTTGACCTGCTCTGGTAGCCACAGTATTTGTATGGATAGTCCAGTTCAGTTTCTGGTCAATGATAGCCCCAGGATGCTGATAGTGTGGGAATTCAGTGATGACAATGCCATTGAATGTCAAGGGGCGATGGTTAGAACTTCTCTTGTTGGAGATGGTCATTGCCTGGCACTTGTGTGGCGTGAATGTCACTTTCAACTTGTCAGCCCAAGCCTGGATATGGTCTTGGTTTTGTTACATTTGGAGATGGAATGCTTCAGTATCTGAGGAGTCATGAATGGTATTGAACATTGTGCAGTCATCAGCAAACATCACCACTTCTGATCTTATGATGAGAGGAAGGCCATTGATGAGGCATCTGAGAAACTCCTGCTGCAATATCCTACAGCTGAAATGATTGACCTCCAACCTTCATAACCATCTTCCTCTGTGCCAGGTATGATTCCAACCAGCAGAGCATTTTCCCCCTGTTGCCCATTGATTCCAGTTTTGCTAGAGCGCCTTGATCCCACGCTAGGTCAAATGCGGCCTTGATGTCAAACGCTCTCACTCTCCCCTCGCTTCTGGAATTCAGCTCTTTTGTTAATGTTTGAATGAAGGCTGCAATGAGGTCAGGAGTTGGGTGACCCTGGCAAAACCCAAACTGGGCATCACTGAGCAGGTTATTGATGGGCAGGACTTACTCAGTTAATGGTAGGGCATTGGGGAGAGTTATAGAACAAACAGATCTAGGGTACATGTTCATAGCTCCTTGAAAGTGGAGTCACAGGTGGACAGAGTGGTGAAGAAGGCATTCAGTATGCTTGGTTTCATTGGTCAGAACATTGAATACAAGAGTTGGGACGTCTTGTTGAAGTTGTACAAGACATTGGTAAGGCCACACTTGGAATACTGTGTACAGTTCTGGCCACCCTATTATAGAAAGGATATTATTAAACTAGAAAGAGTGCAGAAAAGATTTACCAGGATGCTACCGGGACTTGATGGTTTGAGTTATAAGGAGAGGCTGGATAGACTGGGACATTTTTCTCTGGAGTGTAGGAGGCTTAGGGGCGATCTTATAGAGGTCTATAAAATAATGAGGGACATAGATCAGCTAGATAGTCAATATCTTTTCCCAAAGGTAGGGGAGTCTAAAACTAGAAGGCATAGGTTTATGGTGAGAAGGGAGAGATACAAAAGGGTCCAGAGGGGCAATTTTTTCACACAAGAGGGTGATGAGTGCCTGGAACAAGCTGCCAGAGGTAGTAGTAGAGGCAGGTACAATTTTGTCTTTTAAAAAGCATTTAGACATTTAAATGTGTAAGATGAGTATAAAGGGATATGGGCCAAACGCGGGCAATTGGGACTGGCTTAGGGGTTAATAAAGGGGCTGCAAGGATAAGTTGGGCCAAAGGGCCTGTTTCCGTGCTGTAAACTATGACTCTATGACTCTAGGTGCTGCTTGATAGCACTGTTGATGACTCCTTCCACCACTTTACTGATGATTGAGAGTAGACTGATGGAGTGGTCCTTGGCCGGGTTAGATTGATTCTGCTTTTTGTGCGTAGAACATACCTGTACAATTTTCCACATTGCGGGCTAAATGCCAGTATTGTAGCTGCTGTACCGGAAAAGCTTGCCTAGGGGCATGGTAAGTTTTGGAGCACAGGTCTTCAGGACTATTGCTGGAATATTGTCAATGCCATAGTCTTGCAGTATCCAATGGCTTTAGCCATTTATGATATCATGTGGAGTGAATTGAATTGGCCGAAGACTGACATCTGTGCTGCTGGAGACCTCTAGATGAGGCCAAACTGGATCATCCACTCGGCACTTCTGGCTTTAACCTTATTTTTTGCACTGATGTGCTGGGCTCCTCCATCATTGGGGATGAAGATATTTGTGGAGCCTCCTCCTTCAGTGAGTTGTTTAATTGTCCACCATCATTCTCGACTGGATGTGGCATAGCTTAGATCTGATCCGTTGTTTGTGGGATCACTTAGCTTTGTCTATTACTTTCTGCTTATGCTGCTTGGCACACATGTGTCCTGTGTTGTAGCTTCACCAAGCTAACACCTCATTTTTAGCTATGTCTGGTGTTGCTCCTGGCATGCCCTCCTACACTGTTCATTGAACTAGGGTTGATCCCCTGGTTTGGTGGTAATGGTAGAGTGGGGGATATGCCAGGTCATGAGGTCACAGATTGTAATTGAGTACAATTGTGCTGTTGCTGATAGCCCACAATGCCTCATGGATGCCCAGTCTTGAGTTCTAGATCTGTTCAAAGTCTATCCCATTTAGCCTGTTGGTACTGCCATTCAACATGGTGGAGGGTATCCTCAATGTGAAGATGAAACCTTGGCCGGAATTCTCCAGCTGTTCATGCCCACCGCCGCTGCAAGCGAGTGCAAGACGTTGGCTCCATTCATTGTAGCAGGACCAGAGAATCCTGCTGGTGTGAATGGTTGGAGAATTCTGCCCAAATTCCCCACAAGGTCTGTGTGATGGTCAATCCTGTCAATACTGATTTGATTTGATTTGATTTATTATTGTCACATGTATTTATATACAGTGAAAGGTATTGTTTCTTGCTGGCTATACAGACAAAGCATACAGTTGATTAAGTACATAGGGGAGAAGGAAAGGAGAGGGTGCAGAATGTAGTGTTACAGTCATAAACTAGGATATAGAGAAAGATCAACTTAATATATGGTAGGTCCATTCAAAAGTCTGATGGCAGCAGGGAAGAAGCTGTTCTTAAGTCAGTTGATCCGTGACGTCAGACTTTTGTATCTTTTTTCCAACTGGAAGAGGTATGTCCAGGGTGCATGGGGACCTTGATTATGCTGACTGCTTTTCCAAGGCAGCAGGAAGTGTGGACAGAGTCAATGGGTGGAAGGCTGGATTGCGTGATGGACTGAGCTACCTTCACAACCTCTTTGTAGTTTCATGTGGTCTTGCTCTGAGCAGGAGTCATATCAAGCTGTGATACATCTAGAAAGGATGCTTTCTATGGTGCATCTGTAAAAGCTGGTGAGAGTCTTGGCAGATGTGCCGAATTTCCTTAGTGTCCTGAGAAAGTAGACATGTTGGTGGACTTTCCTAACTATAGCATCGAGATGGAGGGTCCAGGACAGGTTGTTGGTGATCTGGACACCAAGAAACCTGAAGCTCTCATTATAAACTATCTTTTAAAGATGCATCTGTGGCAGTCTGGGAGGTGAGGATGAGGTCAAGAACATTTTTCCCTCTTGTTGGTTCCCTCACCACTTACCACAGTCCCAGTTTTGCAGCTGTGTAATTTATGATCCAGCCAGCTCAGTCTGTGTTGGTATTACTGAGCCATTTTTGGTGGTGGACATTGAAGTCCCTCATTCAGAGGCCACCCTTGCCACCCTCATTGCTTCCTCACCCAGTTGATTCCAGATGTCCGGCGAATGGCCCAGGAGATTTGCTCCATTCACTTTCATCTCAGGTCCTGCAGACATACTGGCTCTACTTCATGGCTTTGGAATTTGTGTGTACAGTGATGCAAATATTCAGTCACCTTAGGAACTGCAGTTTCAAGTCATTAGAATGTTATCTCTGTCTTTTTATAATTTAATCAGGGGTTTTCAGTCAGTAAATACATAAAATAATTTTCAATATAAAGCATCACTTTGTCAAGGCATTTGAACTATAACCTTAATAGACCAATAGTCTGATAATGATGGTCCTCCTCTGCAAGTGGCTGTTGTTATTGTGATATTGGGGACTGGTCTCTGGTTTTCTCAAGGGTATGCAACCACTTCCTTAATAGGTACATTTTGTCCCTAAGAAGTCAACCACAAACCTGGCATGTGGGCTGGAACTGTTGTGGCAAATATGAGTGCTTTAGAATAAATGAATCCTGCTCAGGAAACCTGCACATGGATGCAGGAAGGTCTTATTGTGGTTGCACACAACCTGCATGTTGATGGAGTAGAATGATTTCCTGTTCAAGAATGTCTCTGGTTGCTGCCCTGATGCCCTTATATCAACGTGGGTACAATATATCACTTTGAACTCATGGAAAGCTGGTTATAGAGGCGAAGTCCATTGTCCTCTACGTATCTAATGCCACATCTGTGGAGAAGTTGATGTATTCTCCAACCTGAGCAAAGAATGCATTGATGACAGAGGTGATGCACTTGCAGGGTCTAATCAAGAGATATTGCAGAAGTCTGTGGCAGGTCTGGAAGGAGCCAGCCACATATAATTTGAGGCTCACGGTAATCTTAAGTGTAACTGGTGGGACATGGGGATTAGTTGATTGTGGCGCAAGGTTTTCCTCCACCATGGTACAAATGTCTCTAACCATTTCTCTTGAAATTTGGAGTCTTCGCCTGTACTGCCTCTCAGCCATATTGAAAAAACTTCTTCAGAGTCAGTACCATTCAATCAGGGTAGCATCTCCTTCTCCTTCCTTCTGTGCTGTGGTGGCTCTGTCACTTCCTGCCTGGGTACCCAGGCTCTGGCAGTACGTTACTGCCACTGCCCTTCCTCAATTACCTGTACATGGGAAGTTGCTGCGCCCATTTATTTTTGCTTCCTACCTTCACAACACTCTCTGCATCCTGTAGGTCTGGCAGTCTGCCCTGTCTCCCACTTTGCTAGCCCGAAGCAAGGAATACTCCTGAGGATCACACAGATCTGCCCTTCCTCTTTCACAAGCCCACCTCCTGTCTGTCACCAACCCCTATCTCTGAAGTAAGGCCTCCAGTGTTTCAAATGTTACTTTGCAGAGCTCTGCATACCTATAACGGACCTTCAGAAGCGTTTATGCCTCCATCGTAAATTTGTGACTCCCACACTGTGATCAGTGAACACTTAGCTCAGCAAACACTGAGCCTTTCCCCTCGTGGCAAAAATGGTAGCGGCCAGAAATGAGGGCATGGCTTCAGCATCTGGGTCCTGCCCACCATTTTTAAAGGTTCCAAGAGTCAGTCTGACTTAGCAAATCCAGCCCAATGTGTTTGATTCCAATTTACATCAAGCCACTCACTTGTGAACAAGCAGAGAAAGATTTGTCAAACACACTCCTTGTGAAAGCACCTCTTCAAATCAACAGGACAGTAAAATCAAACCTGCCTTATTGAAAATGGAAGAGGTTAATAAAATGATAGAAGCTGTTTACTGTCATTACTCAACACATTGACAGATGTATCAATGTAATTGGCAAATCTCACAGTCTAACTGTTTGATCTGAGGAAAGTCCAGAACACTGGCAAAAAGTACCAAGTGCTTGAAATGTTATTCACTCTGCCTCACTCAAATTTATTTCTTCTCTCACTGAGGTGAACATTGCAAAATAATTCCCTTCTGACAGCTGTCACTTGATCAACAACAGTGAAGTGAAATTGTCATGTTGGAGACAAGGACAAGGATAGGCAACAACACCTCCTCCACGATCATCCTCAAGGCTGTGTCCTCAGCCCTTTACTATACTCCTTATACACCTATGACTGTGTGGCCAAATTTCCCTCCAACTCCATTTTCAAGTTTGTTGATGACACCACCGTAGTGGGTTGGATCTCGAACAATGATGAGACGGAGTACAGGAATGAGATAGAGAATCTGGTGACACTGGCACTTGTTCGGATTGTGCGACGACAATAATTTCTCCCTCAATGTCAACAAAATGAAGGAAACATAATGGAGGACATGCCCCTGTCTACATCAATGGGGATGAAGTAGAAATGGTCGAGAGCTTCAGGTTTTTAGGTGTCCAGATCACCAGCAACCTGTCTTGGTCCCTCCATGCCGACGCTATAGTTAAGAGAGCCCACCAACGTCCCTACTTTCTCAGAAAACTAAGGAAATTTGGCATGTTTGCTCCCAATCTCACCAACTTTTACAGATGCACCATAGAAAGCATTCTTTCTGGTTGTATCACAGCTTGGTATGGCTCCTGCTCTGTCCAAGACCGCAAGAAACTACAAAGGGTCATGAATGAAACCCAGTTCATCACTCAAACCAGCCTCCCACCCATTAACTCTGTCTACACTTCCTGCTGCCTCGGAAATGCAGCCAGCATAATTAAGGACCCCACGCACCCTGAACATTCTCTCTTCCACCTTCTTTCGCCGAGAAAAAGATACAAAAGTCTGAGGACACAAACCAACCGACTGAAGAACAGCTCCTTCCCTGCTGCCATCAGACTTTTGAATGGATTTACGTCGCATTAAGTTGACCTTTCTCTACTGTAGCACCACATTCTACACTCTCTCCTTTCCTTCTCTATGTACGGTACGCTTTGTATAGCGTGCAAGAAACAATACTTTTCATTGTATACTAATACATGCGACAATAATAAATCAAAAGGTGCTTCTTTTCAATGTTCTCCACTTTCTTTATAAATGCTGTACGGATCTTTTTAATCCTCCTATCTTACCTGATGCTTATTTTGTAAAAAGTCAATAAAATGCACGCCCACAATTGAAAGACAAATATTTATCGTTTCGAGGTACAATCACATGCATAAGTTTCTGTGATTTATGTTTTATGATTCTATGATTCTATGATTTCTTCCAATGTTTCTGCTACGTTTTTAGTCAAGTTTGTTGTGATAGTTTAATTAAAGATTTAGATTTGCCTTTGATCAAAAGATAAAAATGCTGCTCTTAACAGCTTGAAATTTATGTTTATTAGTGTCACAAGTAGGTTTACATTAACATTGCAATTAAGTTACTGTGAAAATCGCCTGGTCACCACACTGGCACTTGTTCGGATACACTGAGGGAGAATTTAGCATGACCAATCCACCTAACATGCACGTCTTTGGAGTGTGGGAGGAAACTGGAGCACCCGGAGGAAACCCATGCAGGCATGGGAGAACATGCAAACTCCAAACAGACAGTGACCCAAGCTGGGAATTGAACCTAGGTCCCTGGCACTGTCAGGCAGCAATGCTAACCACTGTGCCACTATGCCACCATTAGGAGTTTAGAACATGACAACTGGTCAGAATGAAAATCTAGGCCACTTTAGGCATGTGGAAAACTAATCAGAATATTTTAAAAGAGGGCGAAACTGCCTGAATCCCTGCACCTGCCATTTCCGTAAGAGTTTCCTGATGGATTTGCATTCTTTCTCCACAGCCAGTTTTCTAAGTTATAACAGGACATTAAGCTTCTGGATAGTCAGAAGCTTTTTTGGATAGTCAGAAGCTTTTTCCCAGGGTGGAAGAGTCAATTACTAGGGGGCATAGGTTTAAGGTGCGAGGGGCAAGGTTTAAAGGAGATGTACAAGGCAGATTTTTTACACAGAGAGTAGTGGGTGCCTGGAACTCGTTGCCGGGGGAGGTAGTGGAAGCGGATACAGTAGTGACTTTTAAGGGGCGTCTTGACAACTACATGAATAGGATGGGAATAGAGGGATGTGGTCCCCGGTAGGGGGTTTTAGTTAAGTCGGGCAGCATGGTCACTGCAGGCTTGGAGGGCCGAAGGGCCTGTTCCTGTGCTGTAATTTTCTTTGTTCTTATTAAGAGAAGTCTGACTGAAATTCAGATAGGGTCCTAAACTTTATCAAAGCTACACAGACTCGTATTAATTCCAAAGCTAATTCTATGAGCGATAATTGACTCGTCCTCAGGGGTGTACATGTGTTAATATATATTATAATTCTAGCCTTTTATTTTTTCCTCTGTTTCATATTGCTATTTAATTATAATTAAACACCTTAGTGCTTTAGTTAAAGTAAGTTATTGGTCCTGAAATTCTGCTGAGGTTCTCTCAAACCTCAATCCGAACATCGGTGGAAGATTGGTGGAATCCCCAGAGAAACGGCAAAAGTGCCTGAAAATGACCACTTATGCTTTTTCTTATATTCTGGCGAATTGCAGAGAACTTCTATGTCATTAATCTCTTCCAGATGGTAAGTATGCTTGGTAGTTGAAGGAAGTCAGAGAGTAAACAGCAGAGGCCCTGACCATAATCTTTTCAATACATCTTAAATACACAAATTGTGCCAGGGGACTAGAGAATTGAGAATGTACAAGAACGCAAAGACAAGTAAACTATCTAACCAGGGTTAGTTAGTCAATTCTTGCAAAGCCTTTACAATTCATATTTCCAGAAAAAATTACGGGCATTTTTAAGTAATGCAATGCAGTGGATTTGTCTCCGTAGCTTTTTCTGCAGTTGCTTTTCGAGTTTATCAGTTCTTGATTTCTTCTTATTTCTTCCCCGTTCCCGTTACAGTTTATCTCCTCAATTCATGTTGCCACTATTCTGTCCTCTATGAATCACATTCCTCCCATTCAAGTTAATACTGGCACACCCTCCCTTCTTCCCAATTCTTTCTAACACCCTTAACCATCAACGTGACTCCCAGCAAATTCTGCTCCAAAGGTGGGGTAGAAATCTACATTGAGCTCATTAGTTCCGATTTAATAGAATGACATAATGCAGGGTGCCAATTGGCCCATTTGGTAGTGCTATCCACTTAACCTCACTGCCCTACTCTTGTGTCTTGTAAATGAATGCCACATATTGAGTGTTTACACCCCCTCAACGTCAATAGTTTGTTTTTCCTCCTTATTGATACCGACTGACTTGCTGTGTCTCAGCATTTTCTATTATTATTTCAATATTCACTACCCACTACCCTACAATTAGAACATAGAACATAGAACATAGAACAGTACAGCACAGAACAGGCCCTTCGGCCCACGATGTTGTGCCGAGCTTTATCTGAAACCAAGATCAAGCTATCCCACTCCCTATCATCCTGGTGTGCTCCATGTGCCTATCCAATAACCGCTTAAATGTTTCTAAAGTGTCTGACTCCACTATCACTGCAGGCAGTCCATTCCACACCCCAACCACTCTCTGCGTAAAGAACCTACCTCTGATATCCGTCCTGTATCTCCCACCACGAACCCTATAGTTATGCCCCCTTGTAATAGCTCCATCCACCCGAGGAAATAGTCTTTGAACGTTCACTCTATCTATCCCCTTCATCATTTTATACACCTCTATTAAGTCTCCCCTCAGCCTCCTCCGCTCCAGAGAGAACAGCCCTAGCTCCCTCAACCTTTCCTCATATGACCTACCCTCCAAACCAGGCAGCATCCTGGTAAATCTCCTCTGCACTCTTTCCAGCGCTTCCACATCCTTCTTATAGTGAGGTGACCAGAACTGCACACAATATTCCAAATGTGGTCTCACCAAGGTCCTGTACAGTTGCAGCATAACCCCACGGCTCTTAAACTCCAACCCCCTGTTAATAAAAGCTAACACACTATAGGCCTTCTTCACAGCTCTATCCACTTGACTGGCAACCTTTAGAGATTTGTGGATATGGACCCCAAGATCTCTCTGTTCCTCCACAGTCTTCAGAACCCTACCTTTGACCCTGTAATCCACATTTAAATTTGTCCTACCAAAATGAATCACCTCACATTTATCAGGGTTAAACTCCATTTGCCATTTTTCAGCCCAGCTTTGCATCCTATCTATGTCTCTTTGCAGCCTACAACAGCCCTCCACCTCATCCACTACTCCACCAATCTTGGTGTCATCAGCAAATTTACTGATCCACCCTTCAGCCCCCTCCTCTAAGTCATTAATAAAAATCACAAAGAGCAGAGGACCAAGCACTGATCCCTGCGGCACACCGCTAGCAACCTGCCTCCAATCCGAAAATTTTCCATCGACCACCACCCTCTGTCTTCGGTCAGACAGCCAGTTACCTATCCAATCGGCCAACTTTCCCTCTATCCCACACCTCCTCACTTTCATCATAAGCCGACCATGGGGGACCTTATCAAACGCCTTACTAAAATCCATGTATATGACATCAACTGCCCTACCTTCATCAACACACTTAGTTACCTCCTCAAAAAATTCTATCAAATTTGTGAGGCACGACTTGCCCTTCACGAATCCGTGCTGACTATCTCGGATTAATCCGCATCTTTCTAAATGGTCGTAAATCCCATCCCTAAGGACCCTTTCCATCAATTTACCAACCACCGAAGTAAGACTAACCGGTCTATAATTACCAGGGTCATTTCTATTCCCTTTCTTAAACAGAGGAACAACATTCGCCATTCTCCAGTCCTCTGGCACCATCCCCGTGGACAGCGAGGACCCAAAGATCAACGCCAAAGGCTCTGCAATCTCATCCCTTGCCTCCCACAGAATCCTAGGATACATTTCATCAGGCCCAGGGGACTTATCGACCTTCAGTTTATTCAAAACTGCCAAGACATCCTCCCTCCGAACATCTATTTCCTCCAGCCTATTAGCCTGTAACACCTTCTCTTCCTCAAAAACATGGCCCCTCTCCTTGGTGAACACTGAAGAAAAGTATTCATTCATCACCTCGCCTATCTCTACTGACTCCATACACAAGTTCCCACTACTGTCCTTGACCGGCCCTAACCTCACCCTGGTCATTCTTTTATTCCTCACATAAGAGTAAAAAGCCTTGGGGTTTTCCTTGATCCGACCCGCCAAGGACTTCTCATGTCCCCTCCTAGCTCTCCTAAGCCCCTTTTTCAGCTCATTCCTTGCTAACTTGTAACCCTCAATCGAGCCATCTGAACCTTGTTTCCTCATCCCTACATAAGCTTCCCTCTTCCTTTTCACAAGACATTCCACCTCTTTTGTGAACCATGGTTCCCTCACTCGGCCATTTCCTCCCTGCCTGACAGGAACATACCTATCAAGGACATCCAGTATTTGTTCCTTGAAAAAGTTCCACTTTTCATTAGTTCCTTTCTCTGACAGTTTCTGTTCCCAACTTATGCCCCCTAATTCTTGCCTAATCGCATCATAATTACCCCTCCCCCAATTGTAAACCTTGCCCTGCCGTACGGCCCTATCCCTCTCCATTGCAATAACAAAAGACACCGAATTGTGGTCACTATCTCCAAATTGCTCTCCCACAACCAAATCTAACACTTGGCCCGGTTCATTTCCCAGTACCAAATCCAATGTGGCCTCACCTCTAGTCGGCCCATCCACATATTGTGTCAGGAAACCCTCCCGCACACACTGCACAAAAACTGCCCCATCCAAACTATTTGACCTACAAAGGTTCCAATCAATATTTGGAAAGTTAAAGTCCCCCATGACAACTACCCTGTGACCCCCAACAACTACCCTGTGACCCCCAATTAATAAAACTACCGTTGTAAAATCTTTTATTGCCAGAATGCTCATAATTCAGGTTTCTCTTTTGTAAAGAATGTCTCCCATTCTTGATTTCAAAGTTGATTCATGTTTCCTTACTGAGGTGAGTATCAATTACAGTTGGTGAGTTGACGCTTGATAACCTTTTCTGTCTTTGCCCCAGCGTTTCTGTCAATAACAGAATGAAACCCAAAGGTGAAGAGCACAGGTCATCAGTACGGGATACACAAACCGTGGGTTATGGATATTGATTTATGCATGATAACAACTGTTATCTTTCATTCGATGTTTCTTTTTTAATCCTGTTCAGGTCACATTTTCCACATTGTATGTTTTCATTGAGGCAAGATGAGGGTGCTGCTGGAAAATTGAGGAAATTCCCACTCTGGCCGTCGAAGGCCGGATTTTCTTCTTCGAGGTGGACAGCTCGAGTCAGAAAATGTCCCGGCTCAGCACACCTCGGGGGAAAAAGTGCCCCCGAATGGTGCAATTATTGCTCAGGGGGACAGGTGCAGGATGGAGGTGGACACCCCTGTCCCCAGATGTAAAGTTCTGAGGTGCCAAGTGGCTAGAACCCTTTTAAACAACTGTCTCAGTTCCCTAGGATTTCACTCAGTTGTTTTGTTAAATATTAGGCCCTCTATCCCTCACTCCTCACATTCCCTCACCTCTCCCATCCACTCCATGCCCCCATCCATGCCAACTCATGCCAACCCACCCTAATGGCCCCACATACCCTTCATGCCAACTCCTAACATTCTCATGCACATTCACCCAGAATATAGTCTGTGCAAAACCAATTAACTCTATAGACATTCATGGAAATCATCAAGCAATGTCCCTACCATTGCAAGTTTTTCATGGCTTTGTTACTTGTCACTCTCAGTTCTCATTTCAGAGATGGGTTGACATATGTCCTAAGGTCTACTGGTTCTCTGTGTTATTCCTAATGGACACCACTGATCAGTGTTTGGGGGAGAAAATGAGATAGGAGACATTGTGACATTGTCCCTATCTCATTTAATCCAGTTTGAAAACCTGAGCCAACAACACGTACTCAAACCACCCCCTACCCCCTCCCATACATTCTTACTTGGGAAAGGATACAGGGAAAAGCTGGCAGAGACCTCAGATTTCCACTCCTTTTAGTTCTGAGCATTCTCCATGCACAGAAGAAAGGAAAGGAGGCTGGATGCTGTTGTGTTGTATGGTTTGCCTTCTTTGCGATGTTCAGTTTCTCTGGTATGCCTTTGGCTTTTACCCTGTAGATATAGTGGACTGGGTTTGCACAAGGCCTTAGGAAATCACATTAATCTACAAATATAGATGGGCTTATGCAGGCAGAATGCAGTTCATGAGTTTTCTCTCCTGGCTCTAGCAGATTGAAAATTAATGCCCCCTCTGTGTTATGTGTTTCTTTATCAGTGGAATAGCTCACATATTGGGCCCGATTTTACCATTTTCATTCTAAGTGCTGAATCTGGGCGCAATTCAGATCCGACTTGGAAATCTGCTTTCAGGCGCTCCGATATGCACTCAGCCTGAAAAAAAATCGCAGGTCTGAATTGTGCTGCGGGCGGGGCTTATCGCGCCTGAAATGATCAGAGCTCTGAACTGAGCATGCGCAATTAGAAAAAAATTTGAAAATCGCGTCGCTGTCACATTGCTCCCGGGCCACAAAAAGCAGATACAGCGGCCTGGGAGTGATGGTCTCCACAGACATCACCCCCACCCCTATAACATAACTTTCCCCCTTATCCACTACCCCCCCTCCCCCCCCGCTACCCAGACCGATCGCGACCCCCCACCAGAGATCCACCTGGCCTCCCTCCCAGTATATTTCACATACTCACAGCCGAGTACTTTGACAGTTTCACTAATTAAGTGCACGTGCGCTATTATAGCTGTGGAATCCTTTCTCTCTGCTGCCTGTACTTGCAAAATCCACCCAGGTAGATATCCAGGCCTTTATTGAAGCTGTGTAATGAAACATATAGGTGCATGTACAAATAACCGTTGCTTGATTCAACAACCTTTGGAATTGTGTTCAGCAACAGCCAACTTGCAGTAAATTCTAAGAGCTGCATTTCCAAGTTTAGAAGATAATTTGAGAAATGGTAATAAGATAATTTCTACTTCTTTTGAACTTGCTGGTGTAGGGGGAAAAGAACAACATTCATGGCAAGTGAAATAGAATCTAAGTAGCATTTATAAAAGGAATGATCAGAATTAGAAATGTGATGGAATAGAATTAACTCCCACCCCCCCACCCCCCTGCCCCCCAGAGAATGATCGAGCCTCCCCCCACCACCCCCCCTCCCCCCCACCCCAGAGAATGATCGAGCCTCCCCCCACCCCCCTCCCCCCCTCCGCCACCACCCAGTGAAAGTTTGGGCCTCCCCCTCCACCACCACCAGACAATGATCTGGCCTCCCTCCTCCCTCCCCACCTCCCCCAACCAGACAACGATCAGGCTTCCCTCCTCCCTCCCCCCACCCCACCCCACCCACCAGACAATGATCGGGCCTCCCCCCCGCCCCCCCCCCCCCCCCCCCCCCCTACCCCCACATCCTCCCTCCCACCAGACAACAGTCTGGCTTCCCTCCTTGCTACCAAATAAACCTGTTGGACTTTAACCTGGTGTTGTGAGACTTCTTACTGTGCTTCCCTCCTTCCTCCAGAGATACATCTGACCCGCCTCCTCCTCCCTCCCCCCCCAACAGAGAATGATTAGGCCCGCCTCCCCTTCCCCCCCCCAATCAGACAACAATCTGCCCTCCTCCCCGCCTCCCCACCCCCTGCCAGCCCCCCCGCCACCTTAACCAGACAATGATCGGGCCTCCCTCCTCCCTCACCCTCCCCCGCCCCCCCCCCCCCCTCCCCCAACCAGACAACAGTCTGGCCTCCCTCCTCCCTCTGTCCCCCCCCGCCACTTGAGATACATTTGACCCGCCTCCTCCTCCCTCCCACCCACCAGAGAATGATCGGGCCCGCCTCCCATCCCCCCCCATCAGACAACAATCTGCCCTCCTCCCCTCCCCTCCACCCACACACCAGACAATGATCAGGCCTCCCTCCTCCCTCACCCCCATCCACCGGAGATACATCTGACCCACCTCCTGCCCCTCCACCAGTAAATGATCAGGCCTCCCTTCTCCCACCCCCCCACCCCCCTTGCCAGAGAATGATCTGGCCCGCCTCCTCACCCCCCCCCCCCCCCCCCCCCCCCAACCACCGATCTGAGTTAGAGAGCCGTTGGAAACTCTGAACTTACCTCTTCAGAATGGAGCACCCGAAACAGACCTTTGCCGAGCAGGTCTTTTTCGTGCCGAATCTGGACGGGCGAACACGGTGGTAAAGGGGGAAATGCTGGTAAAGTTGGGCGGGCAGTTCAATCATTCAATTTAAATGCATGCAAATGCATTTAAATCGCCCGTTGCGCCCATTTCGGGCGCGAATCGGATCGGGCCATTTTCGGGCCTCAGTAAAGTGGGCATCTGCACGGATGCGGGCGCTGATCGCGTAAATGGCCTCACGTCCGACTTTACCACGTTTTCGCGCCCGAAAACGGGTGCGATGCAATGGTAAAATCGGACCCATCGAATACAAAGCTGCAAGCTTCACTTGGTTAAACCAAGTGCAATTTTAATCAATGAATATTGCTTTGTAATACAGCTATAAAACAAATTCAGGTAATGCTGTGACAATTTAGTGCCTATATTTGTGCCTGTTTAATTAGTAATGTATACCTCAATCCAAGTATCAGCTTCAGGGGCGAAATTTAACTTGAGCTGGGATGCAAAATGGGTAAAATTGTATTGTGGCTATTTATATGACGCATCTAATATTCATGTCCATCAGCATAGATGCAATTGAATATTGGGTGAGATATATAACCAGTGGCAGATATAATACCTCTGGTTCTGTATCCCCACCCAAGTCAAATTTAGTCCATGATGTTAAATCCTGTCATGTTATTTATTGCAGCATTGTACAAATTGTTAGAGTGCTTCTTTGTGTCCAACTCCACCTTTGCTGCTTCTGTTACTTGGGAGTGAGTGACTTCACTGTGGTGATCGGTTTTGTTGTGCAACTGTTAATATAATTTAGATTTTGTTTCACAAGATGGTTTAAAGGTGAGCTAATTTAAGCATCTTACAAAAATGAAGAGAAACTTATGTTTATGTTGGGACTTTAATGCTGCCTGGAGATCTCAAAACATTTCACAGTCAATGTGTAGCTTATCAAGCATAACCATCATTGTTATGTGAGCTAAATTGTGCAAAGCAGGGTTTACAAACAGCACCGAGATAAATAACTAGCTAGTCTGCTTTAGTGTTGTTGCCTGACCAAGGAATGTTAGTCATGAGTTGGAAGAAATCTCTTGCTCTTTGAATAACGCCTTTGCGTGGTTGTATCTACTTGAGAGTGCAGATCAGACCTTGGGCATATTGCGGGCAGATGAATGCCCCCCCACCCCCCACAAGCAAAACCGTTGTGGTGCCAACCTGCTCCACATCAGCCTGATCCTCAGTCATGATGATCTATGGGTGGACTACATTGGGGCAGTGTGGGACTTCTGCCCCTCACTAGGGAGGAAGTCCCATCTACAGAAACAGCTGACCAATATTGGCAGCATTAAGAGTACATATAAGCTGCCCGCCTTTTCAAAACTTCTTTTAAAATGCAACCTGTCCCTACCCATCCGACTGCCCCAACTGTATTATGTTGTGGGCAATGTATTATTGTGGGCAATGTATTATTGTGGGCAATGTATTATTGAGGTCAATTGGCTTGTCAACAAGTTCAATTGACCCTTGATGATTTATTAACGTATGACAATTCAGCAGCCCACCCACCTCTCCATATTATGGGGATGAGTTCGAGGGTGCGCAGTCGGTGGTAGGGTGGGCCCTATTTTATATGCCCTTCCACCCTGCCGAAAGCATGCCGGGGACTGCATGTAAAATACTATCATTTGTTTTAGCATCTAACCAAAAAAGAATATCACAGTGCATGGAAGCCTCAATTCAAAGTACATCCTGAAGACTCTGTAGCTCGACTCAAACCCATGATTTTCTGATTAAGAGGTAAATGAAACTCAGTGGCTAGTGCCTTGAGTGTCCCACAGTGACAAAGTGGTTAGCACTGCCGCCTCACAGCGCCAAGGACCTGAGTTCAGTTTCGGCCTTGTGCAATTGTCTGTGTGGAGTTTGCACGTTCTCCCTGTGTCTGCGTGGGTTTCCTCCCAGTGCCTTGGTTTCTTCCCACACTCTAAGTATGTGCGGCTAGGTTGATTGGCCATGCTAAATTGCCCCTTAGTATCCATAGATATGTAGGTTAGGTGGATTAACCATGGTAAATGTGCAGGGTTACAGTGATAGGGCAAAGAGGGTGGGCCTGGGTAAGATGTTCTTTCTGAGAGTTGGTGCAGACTCAATGGACCAAATGGCCTTCTTCTGCACTGTAAGGATTCTATGCATTTTATGTCATTCACCAGTCCTCAGTGGCATTGATGCCCGGGATGCAGGCAGACACACGCAAGTAACTCCAGAAGGGAGCCATGGTAGAGCATGGTAAGGCCAGCAGCATCTTGTAGTATTTTGTGGAGTCAGGTGGAGCCCTATTGAGTTTGCAATTTTTTTCTTTCAATGGCGCTGTTGATTTGCTGTTTAGAACGCCAGTGTTTATGGACATCATTGTGCGGTGTGTCCGTTCCACAGATTTACCCATAAAATAGCAATTGGGGTCTTAACTACACAGATAGGACCAAGGTTTTCATTGAATAGAGACCTATCACTCCTCAATGGTACTTTAGCTGCCCAGCCCATAAAAGTCATAGTGACTGATCCTTGGAGTTAACAATTTTTAGTTCCTTGTTAACAGTAATATTTCCAATGAAAATTGACCCCATATGTACTGTCATTTAGCTAAGACTGATCCATTACCTAGAATTACATAGATTAAACAGGATATCTGGCACACAGACTATTTGGTCCAATCAGCCCATGCTGTTGTATGCTCCACTCGAGCCTCTTCCTTTTTTCTCTTCTAAATCTACCTTTGTAACTACCCGTTCCCTTCTTCCTCACAAGTTTGGTCAGTTTTCCCTTCAATGTATCTATACTAATTGCTTCAATTCCACATTCCACAGAGTTCCACATTCATTTTTGTAAATCTTCTCTGCAGTCTCTCCAGAGTCTCTATAGACGGCACGTGACACAATGGGATAGCAGTGCTGCCTCACAGCACCAGGGACCCGAGTTCAATTCCTCGGGTGACTGTCCGTGCGGAGTTTGCACATTCTTCCTGTGTCTGCATGGGTTTCCTCCGAATGCTCCGGTTTCCTCACACACTCCAATGATGTGCGGATTAGGTTAATTGGCCATGCTAAATTGACCCTTAGTGTCGGAGCATAAGCAGATTAAAAACGCCGGGTTATGAGGGAAGGGCCTGGGTGGGATTGTTGTTGGTGCTTGATCGATGGGCCGAATGGCCTCCTTCTGCACTGTAGGGATTTTATATCCTCTTCAAAATATGGTGACCAGAACTACGCACACTACTCTAATCATGCTTTGACACAGTTTAGCTTCCCTATTTTTCAATTCTATACTCCTAGAAATAAAACCCAGTGCTTGGTTTGCTATTTTTATGGTCTTGCTACCTGTGGCACAGCTTTTAGTGATTGAATTATTTGTACTCCGAGATCCCTTTGTTCCTCGAGCTCACCTAGACTTTCACCTTCCAAGTAATAAACCTTCCTGTTCTTCTTACCAAAACGTGTTACTTCATATTTATCTGTGTTGAACTTCCTGTCAATTATTTGCTCATTCTCAAAGTTTATTTATGTCCTCTTGTAATCTGTTACAGTTTTCTCAGTGTTAACTATCATCGCTAATTTAGAATCATCCACAAATTTAGAAATTGATTTGATTCCAAAGTCCAAATTGTTAATCTAGTGTAAACATCAGAAGCACCTGATGCTGAGGTAACCATGATGTAATGACACATGACTCAGTAACAGAGATATAGAGAAGTCCAATCTCGTGCAGAGTTCCTTAACTAAACAAACCAGTGGAACGTGAGATCCAGTCAATTGCATCAGTGGATGAGAGTCTTGCCAAACTGGCTAAAAGTACTCAATCACCAAGTTAGAAGCAAGCCACAGATTTTGGCAATTGCCTCTGGACCAAGAATTCAGACTGCTGACCACATATGGGCAGCACGGTGGCACAGTGGTTACCATGGCTGCCTCATGGCTCCTGGGACCCGATTCAATCTTCCTTTTCTCCACAGAATTAAATGAGATTCATTCTCACTTCATTACAAAAAGGGAGAAAATTTGTAAAATAAGAAAACACTTTTTGTTTTAATACATGTTTTATTCTTTGTATTAAAAGTTCATCAGCAGACTCCTGTGAATTTGTTTGGTAACTTTCCTCCATGGTTTAAAAAAAGGATTAGGATCTATCAAATTAGGTTCCTGTCTGGAATCTGACTTGTCCAGTAGTAACGTCAGCTGAGGTCATAACATTATCATCAGAGTTGTTAACAACAGGCTGAGGACATAACTTCCTGCTCCGTGATAGAAACTCGAACCAAATATCACCTTGAATAAACATGAGAGAGTTAAGAAGTAGCCACATGGTCTGAGACTTCTCAGTGCTCTAGCTCAGACAGAGAGTATGGAAAATAAACCAACAAAAGAAGTCATAACAATAGAAACAGCTCCACAATGAAGATCTTATATGATTTAGGTAGACTAGAGAAATATAAGGAGAAACCACAGTGCCTTAATATCATTGAAAGGAAGCCAATAGAAACTTGGGCTTACTATTCAGATCCAGATGAAGATAAGGCACAAGAAACAAGACAAAGCTGGATAGCCACGATAGGAGGAAGACACTCATATCGAAAGGAGAGAGACTGCAAAATGTCCTTGACCTCAGAAAGAGATCAGAACAAGATCAGGGAAATTGGCCAAGGCACCTCAGAGACTAAGCCTGTGAAGTCTGAGACTTTCGGGGAGATGTAGGAGGATGCATATCATTGGGATAAAAGGCTTGTGGGAAGTTGTAGAGTAAAGGGTTAACATCAGAAGCTGATTTAACTATAATATGATGACACATGACTAAGTAACAGAGATCTGCAACGAGAAGCCCAACATTGTGCAAAGTTTCTATGATGTACATAGAGCTATAAATAAGTAATAAAGGTTTTAATAAACTATAGTCCTGAGCAGTTTATTTCGAGAAAATAAACAAACCTCCGAGTACACAACAAAACAGTTAATGTAAATTGTGAGCACCATTGATCCTTGTAGAACATTGCTTTCCACGTGCTGCCGCTTTGAATAATTCCCCTTTATTTCCATTTTGTGCTTTCTGCATTAAAGCCAGCTAGCAATCCCTTTTGCTATTTGTCCCCTGACTCCACATTTACTCCACACCTCCACATCATGTCCACATTTACTGACAGTATTCATTAATTTATTATGGGGAACCTTATTGAAGGCCTTTTGAAAGTACAGATAAATTACATATCTGCATTTGTTCATACAACAGAAAATATAACTAAACACTTGGCAGGAATGTTTCATATTCATGAAGAGTTTGAAATGCAGCTGACAGCATGTCAGTCTTCGCAGAAATGTTCTTCCCTTGCCTTTGTCCTCCTTCATTATGATTTCTTACCTTTCACTTATCCTCTGGGAGCACTGCATATTGAAAATCCGGCTGTTACAACTACACAGTAACTGACTAACCTTACCTGCAGTGAATCTTTTTCAGATTGCTTACTATCCCTTGTAACACAATTGATTAGCCATTGAGACTTTGCTTTGTCTGTAGAGCCAGTTAATTAAAAGCTGGTGCACATTTTGAATATCCTAATGAAGAAGGGGCACTGTGAAGTATACATTTTATGTGAATATTCATGTGGTCATTTTTCTATGCTCTATAAACATTGGGGTAGCTGGCTGAACAATAACAGTCATTTAGGCAGTTCTTCCACAAGAGTGAAAGACTCTTCATTCAAAACTGCCTGATAATGTGTTTTCATACTTGCAAAAGAGTCCCTACAACTCAGTGTCACTGCTTATTGTATTGGTACATAGCTTCTAACCTTAGGAGCTTTCTCACTTCCAGTTGTTTTCTCCTTGTCTTCTGAAGGCACTGACTAACGGTTTCATGGGTTTCATGGGTACCAGGTATTAGGGGAGGTGGTGGCATAGTGGTAATCCAGAGACCCAGGGTAATGCTCTGGGAACCTGGGTTCGAATCCCACCGCGGCAGATGGTGAAATTTAAATTCAATTAAAAAATTGGAATGAAAAGTCCAATGATGACCATGAAACTATTTCCAATTGTTGTAAAAACCCATCCGGTTCAATAATGTCCTTCCTTTAGGGAAGTATATCTGCCATCCTTACCTGGTCTGCCTACAATGCCCTCTGAAATGGAGGACATTTAGGGATGGGCAATAAATGCTGGCCCAGCCAGCGATGCCTACATCCCATAAAATGAATTTTAAAAAAAGATCAGCTTTGTCCAATTGTCAATTTTATGTGGGAACCTGTACAAATCTGTGAAAAAAGCAGAATAAATACTGTAATCAACATAATGCACATAATTAACATAAAGTTAAAAATGTCTATCAAGAACTTGATACAGAGCTGGGAGATCAGTCACCATTAAACAGAGACTGCACTTGATGCTGCTCAGCAAGAGTGTGAGTCTGCCAGTAGGCATAAAGAAACAGCATCAAGAGTTTATCTGTGATCAAATAGTCCATTGGGTTCTGTTTAATGTGAGCGGAACAAAACCTGTTTGGAGCTGCTGTTGAAGCAATGTCTCTGCCCCAGGGGGCTGTGGATGCTCAGTTGATGAGTATCTTCAAGACTGAGATCAATATGAGGAACTAAGGGAATCGAGGGACATAGGATAAGGTGGAAAAGTGCAGTTGATACAGAAATTTAGCCGTGATCTTCTTGAGTATACAGCAGCCGCAAGATGCCCTATAATCTACTCCTGCTTCTAGAATCATAAATTGATTTCTTCTTATATTCTTAAGGAAACCTCCCATCACAGAGAAAGTTAATGCTTCTCTAAAGCTGATGTTGCTGACAATTATTAACATTCTTATATTTTTACTCAACATATACATATGTATTTGCTGAAATAAAGCAAAGGAATTCTGGGTGGAATTTACCCACTAAGTGCCTATGCCGGCAGGAATACAGGAGTACTTCCCACTGGCACGGCAGCGTCTGTCAAGTGCGATTCACCCAGCTGAAAGAGGCAAATGAGACCATCTTGGGAAACCTGCTGGCTAGCCCGGTAGCTCCGAGATCAGGGCGCCAATTTTAAAGGGAGCCCTGATTTCCACACTCGGAAGCAGGTCTCTCTCCCTCCAAAAACTGAAATGGTGCCTCCCCCAATGAACAGAGGAGCTCCACCAACCTCTCAACAAAGAGAGGCATCCTCCCCCCCTACCCGCAAATCCTGGGTAACCCCTTCCCGCACCATACAGACATGAGAATGGCCTGACCTGACTCTCCCCCCCCCCCAACATTAGACACCCCCATCAGGCCCCCTCCCCCCTTTCCCCCTCATCACACACTCAGGCCCCCCTTCCCCCTCAGACCACCTCCCCCTCCCAATGCAGCTCCGCTGCCCCTTCAGGCCCCTCACTCAGACTCCCCCTCTTTCAGGTCAGATGCTTTGGCAGTGCCTGAGCTGCACTGCCCCCTGACACTGACATCCTGGCTTGGTACCTTGTAGAGGAAGTGTCCCTCTGGCATGATGATTTTAATGATGTGGAGATGCCGGCGTTGGACTGGGGTAAGCACAGTAAGAAGTCTCACAACACCAGGTTAAAGTCCAACAGGTTTATTTGGTAGCAAATACCATAAGCTTTCGGAGCACAGCTCCTTCATCAGATGGAGTGGATATCTGTTCTCCAACAGTGCACAGACACAGAAATCAAGTTACAGAATACTAATTAGAATGCAAATCTCTACAGCCAGCCAGGTCTTAAAGGTACAGATAATGTGGGTGGAGGGAGCATTCAACACAGGTTAAAGAGATGTGTATTGTCTCCAGACAGAACAGCTAGTGAGATTCTACAAGCCCAGGAGGCAAGCTGTGGGGGTTACTGATAATGTGACATAAACCCAACATCCCGGTTTAGGCCGTCCTCATGTGTGTGGAACTTGGCTATCAGTTTCTGCTCAGCAACTCTGCGCTGTTGTGTGTCGTGAAGGCCACCTTGGAGAACGGATGAATGAACGACAACGGATGAATGAACACCGCTCGACAATCACCAGGCAAAACTGTTCTCTTCCTGTGGGGGAGCACTTCAGCAGTCACGGGCATTCAGCCTTGGATCTTCAGGTAAGCGTTCTCCAAGGCCTTCACGACACACGACAGCGCAGAGTCGCTGAGCAGAAACTGATAGCCAAGTTCCGCACACATGAGGACGGCCTAAACCGCAATGTTAGATTTATGTCACATTATCAGTAACCCCCACAGCTTGCCTCCTGGGCTTGTAGAATCTCACTAGCTGTTCTGTCTGGAGACAATACACATCTCTTTAACCTGTGTTGAATGCTCCCTCCACCCACATTATCTGTACCTTTAAGACCTGGCTGGCTGTAGAGATTTGCATTCTAATTAGTATTCTGTAACTTGATTTCTGTGTCTGTGCACTGTTGGAGAACAGATATCCACTCCATCTGACGAAGGAGCTGTGCTCCGAAAGCTTATGGTATTTGCTACCAAATAATCCTGTTGGACTTTAACCTGGTGTTGTGAGACTTCTTACTATGATCATTTTAGGCAGCCCTGTGATCAACATCGGCCTTCCTGCCCGTCAGCTGTCCAAATTCTGAAGTGTCCTGGTCACTTAAATTTCCATGCTCCCTGGCCACCTGTCAGGATTTTAAATCATTGCAGCACTCCATACTGCAGCAGAGATTTTTCTTTCTCCCTGGCAGAAGCTGCAGGTGAGAGCAGACCCCTTTTAAGTCCTCTGATATAGATGTCAACTTCAACTGTGGTGCAGGTGGGGATGGTAGGGGAGCTCCCATTTTGCACTCAGCCCCAATGTATTTACACAACTTTGCTTTGAAATCTCTGCGGCGTCCTAGCAAGCTGAAACCTTTGAAACCCTCTCTAGTCCATTGGAACCCTTTGATCACTGTCGATTTCAATGTGTAGTGCTTTGAAATAGGCTTCCATTGACACCTTAATGGAATTCTATTCATGCTCCAGTCAGCTGTGTTTATTTTCATTTCCCTTTATGTTTAAATGTGTCTCAAGTACTTCCATTGATCTTAAGCACAATGTTTCCAAAGATTCTAAGCCTGATTGACAGCTATGGTTTCTTCAAATGGCATGTGGTCTGCAAAAGAGGAAGTTAAGCCACTTTTTGTTTTGAAGAGCTGCGATATTACAATTAGCGGGTTTTCATAATTATTGAGATGCCGCCCGCTATGGGTAGAAACCTGATTGGGGCCGGCGGGGCAGGTCGGGTAAATCCTGATTGCCTTGACGCCTGTTGGGAATCTCGATTTTTAGCCAATACCCAAGTCTTCAGGGGACCGGGATGCCCGCAGGCTAACTCACGAGGCTGGAAAATCCAGCCCGATGTGCATGGAGTACTGTAGTAAACTGATTTTTAAAAAGCCTAACCTAACTGTGGATTAGCACTCACTGTAATATTGCTACCAATTAATAGTATTATTGGCACAAACATACCATTAAATTAGTGGCACACTACCTATAGTTATTTTCACAGTTCACAGTCTCGTGCCCCTGCACTGATTCTGACTAGATCCTTGATAAATCGGGACTGATTGTTCATTGCTGTTATGCTGGTTCCAATATGACAGCTGAACAAACTATAACGGCTCCACACCTGGAGCACTGATGTTGTGACACATATAGAGGCCCATCAATTGACAGGCAAGCAAGCACCAGAATCTACGTTTCAGTCTGTGAAATGGAGCCAAATTCTGCAATTTGCCCTGAATCACAAAGCATCATTGAGCATGTGAGAGTGTTTGTCTACACACAATGATGCTCTGAATTTTAGAGGAAACTGGAGCACTGCCACTAGCTGCTGTTGTTCAAGTAATGCCAGTTTTAGATGAAACTTTAAACTACCTGTACATTTGTGTATCACAACATTGAGCACAAAAGGACATTTGGATCTATGTGAACATAGTGCCCAATGGTCTTGTGGAGCATTCACTTGCATCCTCGCCAAACAGCGTTTGAAATAGACTTTGTCACTCCTGATTCAAAGACAGAGCTAACAGAAACAGTTTTGCACAATTTTCACAGTTAGCCTAAATCAATATTCATAGTTAGCCTCCAGCCTAGTTTGCACCTGCCAATGGGAGCACACAATACAGAAACTGTCAGCAATTGAGTTGCAGCTCTAAGCAATGTTACAGAGTAATTCTACTCGCATTAAAGACTCAGGGTGGAATTTTACAACAAAAATTCTAAGGATGCAATTTTGTGAGATTTCTTTCTAAGTTTCCAGTGGTGTGAAAACGGGAGAGTTCCTGATTCATTTTTTGGGTGAGTCCTTCCTCCCAATCTTATGCACTTAGTGCATGGCAAAATGGGCTAGACTATTTCCAGCCACTAGAGGCAGTGGGCAGCGCTAAATTCACAAGCCAGCTTGCTCTAGCAGCAGAGGGAGCTATTGTGCATGTGCAGACCTCTGTGGCTGCACATACACAATTGCAACAGAAGAGGCCTGACAGAGAGAGAGAGACATCTGTCAGGCCTCTGCTGTTGCAGCTGGCCTCAATGAACCACCCCTTCCTCAGCTATCGTAGGAGCCTGCAGTCAATTGTGAGCCTCATACCACCTGGAAATATCCCGCCCTGCCCCCTCACCTCCCAAACCGCTCGTGCCCCTCGCCCCCCCCCCCACCAATCGCGATGCAGAGCGGCAGTGGCCCCCACTCTCTCCCCTTACTGATCACCGACAGAACAGCAGTGTCCCCCTCCCCCCGCCCCATACTGATCACAACTGCAGAGTGCGCAGCGGGCCCCCTTCCTTCCCCCACCGATTGCGACGCAGAGTGGCAGCGGGCCCCCAATCCCTCCCCATACCAATCGCATCTGCAGTGTGCACAGTGGGACTCCCTCCCTACCTGGCCTATCCTTGCCCCTTCAGGCACTACCCCCTTCAGGGCACAGCCCACCTCCATTGGCCCTGTCACTTCAGGCTCCTCCCGGCACTGCCAGTGGGCAGTGCCAAGATGTCTGGTGGGCATTGCCAAAGTACCAGGCCGACAGTGCCCAAGGGGCATCCCCCCTTGCCCTCGACCTCCCCGGGAGGCCTCAATGGCCTCTGTTCTATTGGCGAGAGCAACATTGTTCCCCATTGCTGAGGACCAGGTGTTTTCCTCGCCATAGAGAACCTCTCCTGACAAGGCCACAAAGGCAAGTGAGCCTGGACGATTGAGTGCCGGGCTCACTAAACACATGTAAATTAATATTTAAATAAATTATTCAGCCTCTCACTAGAAATGGGCGAGAGGCTGATGGCACCAGATATCCAGTGCCAGTAAGATCACAAGAGCCGAGAAATCGGGCGCGAACCTGATTTCCTGGCTCTCGACAGGTGGGGCGAGCCGGTAGAACCGCAGCCATAACCCTTCCTCCACTTGAATGTATGTCACCACAATGTTTGTATTTCAAATACCTGGTATCAAACTTAACCATCTCAATTTAATCAGAAGGCCATTGAACATACCGTAGCTTTTCATTATAAGGAGGACATTAAAGAGTACAACGCAGATTGACTAGAATGCTCTTGTTATAAAGAAATACACAGGACTTGAACTATTGAAGTGTTGACATTCGAACAGAAGTAAATATGTAGTAATTTGATGTAAATGTTTAAAATGATGCAGGGATGCAAGAGATTAGATAAGGGCAGACCGTTTCTCGTGGTTGGAAGGTCTGGAATGAAGGGATAGAGTGACAAAAAATTTAGCACAGAAGGTAGGGGAACCTTTTTTTAATCAGCAGTTATGAGGCAGTAGAGTGTATTTAGTGATTGAAGTGAATAAGTATAGTGGTTGGAGGATAGGGAAATAAAGGGATATGAGAACAAGATAGAGATTAGGATTTATGTTCAGTTGCAGGATAAAGCCTGGTTGGGCTGAATGGTTTTGTTTCATGTTGTAATTTTGATGTAAATGTATGTACTGCCAGATATATAACCTGTCCTCAAACCAGTCAGCATGCAATAATTATGCTAATAAATATATAACACTTAAATAGTTTAACATTAAAACCTAAACCAAATATAATCACAAATATGGTCAAATATAAATAATTCCTTCAGTTGTTTGGGCAAATGTCATTTTATAAATGGCACAATGATATCAATATTCTTACTGTAATGCCTGAAGTCAATGCTATGTACATTTAATGAACTGCGCCAATCACAGACCAAACCTAAAATGGGCATTGCTGCAAAACATAAACTACAGCCTCAATTGCTTTTTAAACCTCATATTGAATGGCAAGGAGATTGTGTAATTATCTTAATGAGATCATGGGATATTGTGAATGACAGTAAACATTATCAGGGGATTTGTGATAACTAGGGTCGGTTAATCTTTGAAAGGATGGCTACCCTTTCAGTCACACTTGTAATTTCCCACTTTACGATAGTAAGGTTACAACAGAATCTGGAAACAAAAAGACTTTTATGCACTTTTAGAAAAGTTCTGTGAAAAGCATGTTTTTGTTTTACATCAGGCAGACATATTGTCTACCATTGGCATGGATATAGACATTGCTCGTTGTTTGCACCCACAGATTCTCCCTGCAGCAATCTGGATAAAGTACATGAGTGTGCATCTGTCACCTCCAGCATTCACCTAAACCCATAGATTATGTGTAGGTGGAATAAAATGCATGTGAACTGTTGACCTCCATACTTCAAAGGTAAATAAAGATTTAGTTACTCAGTAGTGCTGTATCAGCTATGAGTCAGCAGTTTGGTCTGACAGGCAGGTTATAAACCTTCTGCCCTTTGTGTTCCAATGTGCTTCAGTCTATCAATTGTAATTTAAAGTTTCACATTTGCATTAGTGATAATACATTGCACTCTGAAAAAAGATCCCACAAGTGAAGGCGTAAGAGCCTTGTCTATTGTCTTTTTTTAAATGGAGGAGGCGTGCTGGGGGAGGTAGAATGTATATAATACCAATATAGCCATCAATGTCTTGCTTTTAATTCATGTACATGCTACAGTGTTAATAGCAAGAACATCAAGCAACCCCCACTCCTATCACCAACCAGTAGAAAACAAATCAACTCATAAAGGATGACAGGTTAATGATCTATAAAAATAAACAAAGAAGTGTCCTGCCCCATGAAACCTTTCCCCCCAAAAGTCCTTTATAAAATCAGAACTTTCCTCTTTATAGAAGAACTTAGGATTATTGAACCCCTACAGTGCAGAAGTAGGTATTTGGCCCATCGAGCTTGCACCGACAACAATCCCACCCAGACCCTATCCCCGTAGCCCCACATATTTACCCTGCTAATCCCCCTGACACTAATGGCCAATTTAGCATAGCCAACCAACCTAACCCACACATCTTTGGAGTGTGAGAGGAAACCGGAGCACCCGGAGGAAACCCACACAGACACGGGGAGAATGTGCAGACTCCACACAGACAGCCACCTGAGGCCAGAATCGAACCTGGGTCCCTGGCGCTGTGAGGCAGCAGTGCTAACCACTGTGACACCCACATGCTTTTCATGATTATCCAGCTATGGACATAAAGATATGAGTTTCCAAGACAGCAGTGTTGTCATTCTCTGCAAACTGGATTAAACAGCTCCGGTTTTTCTTTTGCACCATTGTGAATTGTGCTGCTTTGTATGTCTATATTTGCTGCTGCATTTAGCACTGTCTCTACTGTGCTCAGTGCCCGCCGTGGTAAAATCCAACCACATCTACAAAGTGGTCTGGGAATATGAGATACACTGATGGCTTGTAAACTGTGTGAGTTGAAGTGATGCTACAGTTGGAGAACATTCCATTCCTCTGTCTTTTTCATCTACACAGATCAGAGGTTTATTTTACTAGACCATACCATTTCCACGACCAATGAGATATTCCCTGCAAACACAGATCTCACTTTAAAATGAGCCTGCAATCTATAAACTACACCTCAGGTTGCTTATTAAAACATTCCAAACCTTAATCTCAAAGCACTAAAGAAAACATGTTTTTTTCATGTTTTCACAACAAAGTGTAGACCTTTGAGGTACCGCTGTGTTATATAAACACTAGCTTACAGTGTCTACATTGCAAAGGTCTCTGTTAAAAAATAGCAAGCGAGACTTATCTAAAAAAGCAGAGTTAACACTGCTGCATTTAACTCTATTAGTTCTTAACATGGAAAGACAAAGAAACAAAGGTAAATAAATGACTATCATGTCACCACATTAGAGTTTAAGATCCTCACTTCATAGGGAAGTACAAGGTAACAGACATATATGTACAGAGACAAGAACATATGCCTGAGCAAGTTCCCAATTTGTAATCCATCAATGTATGGGGAATGGGTACTTTTCAATGATTTAAAGGGAAGTGCATTTTTGTTCCAATAAGTGCATGAATGAAGGAGCATATCAGCACATTAAGGTTTCCTAATGGAGCAATGGTGAGCATGCTAGAACGTAAATGATAATGCCGATTTAAAAATCCCATGACACTATTCAAAGAAGAGTAGTGAGTTCTTCCTGGAGCTGCGAGCAATATTTGTCCCTCAACTAACATCACTAACTAAAGAATTATTGCCTTGCTGTTTGTGTGATCTTGCTGTGCACAAATTGGCTATTGCATTTCCTACATTACAGCAGTCACTACAATTCAAAATATTGGCTATAAAGTGCTTAGGACATCCTGAAGTTTGAAAGGCATGATAATAATGCAATTTTTCTTTCTTTAAGTGTCTACTATGCAAATCTGGCTCAAAATATCAATAGGGTTTGCAAGCTTAACAAGACCAGCTAAGGTAAGATTATTTGAGGGTTTATATAAAGTAAATGCAAAGTATACATGGCATCACATGGTGCTTCCCACTCAGACTACACAACAATTCTTTGAATGCTTTCCATTGTGTCCATTCTGCACCAATTGAAGCTGGAACTTTACCTGAAATGCTTGGCATATTGACATCTTAAAAGAGCTTCATCTGAGATATCCTTCAGACCAAAATGATTTAAAGTTTAAAGTTAATTTAGTAGTGCCACAGGTAGGCTTACATTAACATTGCAATGAAGTTACTGTGAAAATCCTGTAGTCGCCACACTCCGGTGCCTGTTCGGGTACACTGAGGGTGAATTTAGCTCGGCCAATACACCTAACCAGCACATCTTTTGGACTGTGGGAGGAAACCGAAGCACCCGGAGGAAACACACGCAGACATGAAGAGAACGTGCAGATTCCGTACAAACAGTGATCCGGAATCAAACTTGGGTCTCTGGCCCCATACATTGATGGATTACACATTGGGAACTCGTTCAGGCATATGTTCTTGTCTCTGCACACATATGTCTGTTGCCTTGTACTTCTCTACGTTAGCACATGCTAACCACTGTGCCACCATGCCATCCCCAATGCATGTATTCACAGCCATGATTAGATGCAGAATGTGCCCTCGGGTATACCTTTATGTGCCCCTTTCATTTCCAACATTTTAATTCTCTTTTTGTTACAGTAAAGCAGCACTTTACAACAAGGAGCAGATATGCACCGAAAGGCTCTGTGACTTCAAACTGAGTGAAAAAGTCACAGTTGAGATCAATGCTGTGGAGTGCATAAAGTGAGTGAATTTGATTTGATTTGATTTGATTTATTATTGTCACATGTATTGGTATACAGTGAAAAGTATTGTTTCTTGTGCGCTACACAAAGCATACTATTCATATAGTACATAGGGGAGAAGGAAAGGAGAGGGTGCAGAATGCAGTGTTACAGTCACAGCTAGGGTGTAGAAAAATATCAACTTCTCTTGAAGGTGGATGATTTGGTAACTGCCCCCGAGCTCTTGTTCTTTCTTCTCCCCTACTCATTCGCACATGCATGTGGTGGTTGTGGGAGTCCGAGTTGCTATGACAACATGCACTTCTACATGCATGTTGCAATCTGGAGCTAAGGATTGTGATGGTAAATGTTCCAGCTTTCTTTGTATCACATCACTGGCCAAGATCTCACCTACTCTTGCCGCCTGGCATTGACATTTGTTAGAAGAATTTGCAGGTTATTAATCAACCTGTTTGATCGTATTATGAACACACCTTACTTGGCCATCAAGTCCTAGGTTGAAATTTTAACCCAGTATTTCTGGATCAGAGGTAGGGACCTTCGCCGCTGTGCCATAATGCATACACTCAACTATAATATAATTTTGCATTGTATATTAATATTTGAAATAGTCATGCAGTTGATATGCTGATGTACCAATGGGGGATACCATAGTGGTACCATGACTGGACTGGTAACCCACAGGACCAAGTTAACGGTTTGGAGACATGAGTTTAAATCTCACCACAGCAACTGGTGGAATTTAAGTTGTTAGTTAATAAATCTTGAATAAAATATTAATCTCACAAATAATGATTATGAAACTACTGGATTGTCATAAAAACTCACTGATCTGGCTTACATTTTTAAAATTCTTTTCACAGAACGTGGGTGTTGCTGGCAAGGTCAGTAATTGTGGCCCCTCCCTAAAAGCCCTTGAGAAAGTGGAGGAGTTGATCCACATTCTTGAACTGATGCAGTCCATATGGCACAAGCACACCCCACACTGCTGTTAGGAAAGGAGTTCCAGCAGCTTGACCCAGCAACAGTGAGGGAATAGTGGTACAATTTCAAGTCAGGATACTGTGTGGATTGCAGGGGGACTTGCAGATGGTGGTGTGAAGGACAACAATGGGTTAACTCTTTGTGTGAGAATTTCCTGAAGCTACCATTTTAAGGTTGAGGCGGACTATCATGGAGCACAGTTGAGAGTTAAAGGTGCAATAAATATATATGCCTCGCACCACAGTAGAGGAAGGGGTTAAAGCCTTGATGGCCTTCAGAACCAGACAATGGAGAGAAATCAGCTCAAGTATCATTTAAATCATAGGGGGAGAAGTGTGAAAGACTGACCTTCCTGAAATCAGTTAACAGTCAGAAATAGGTAATTTTGTGACTTTCGCAGAAGATTTTTAAGAAAGGACATCAAGAATGAGCATGTAAGTTGGCAATCAGAACTCAAGGCTTGGAGCATTTACAATTTTGGAGAGGAGCTGGCCAAGTTAAGCAAGAAATTGTATGAATATGATCAGAAATCAGGGTCTTGCAGACAGTCAAGGAAGACGGTAGAGCTTGGGCAACTCCACTGAGGGATCGACAGACACCACTGGAAGGTCACCAAGGGGTGACTGTAGTATTAAGTTAAAAAGTTATTTAGGAATAAGGTGATTTAGCCTCTAATAGGACAAGGTCCTGGAAACATAATTGTAGTTACAATTGTAACTAAAGATTGTGAATAATTTAGCAAAGCAATTTTGAGTTATCAGAAGAAACTTATCTCTCTGGTTCTTCTGTTTGACTCGCCTGTTGGGAATTCTGGTGTCACAAACTTGAGCATACAGGGTCTCTAAGTGAGGAAGAGAATTCATTCAGGTGTTCCCATGCATCCACTGCCTTTGTCCTTCTAGGTGGTAGAGATCACGAGTTTGAAAGGTGCTGTTGAAGGAGCCTTGGTGAGTTGTGGCCTTGCATCTTATAAATGGTTCCCACTGCGGTCATTGCACCGATAGAGTCATAGAATCATAGAATCATAACTTCCTACAGTGCAGAAGGAGGCCATTCAGCCCATCGAGTCCACACCAACCACAATCCCGCTCAGGCCCTATCCCCATAACCACGCCTATTTACCCTAACTAGTCCTCCTGATACTAAGGGGCAACTTAGCATGGACAATCGACATAACCCACACATCTTTGGACATCTTTGGATGGTGGAGAGAGAGAATGTTTAAGGTGCTGAGTGAGGATGCCAATCATGTGATAAAAGCAAAATACTGCAGATGCTGGAATCTGAAACAAAAACAGAAACTGCTGGAAAATCTCAGTAGGTCTGACAGCATCTGTGGAGAGAGAATAGAACCAATGTTTCGAGTCTGGATGACCCTTTTTCGTTCTCGGACGAAGGGTTACCCAGACTCGAAATGTTGGCTCTATTCTCTCTACAGATGCTGTCAGACCTGCTGAGATTTTCCAGCATTTTCTGTTTTTGTGCCAATCAAGTGAACTGCTTTGTCCTGGATGGTGTTGAGCTTCTTGAGTGTTATTGGGGCTGCGCTCATCCAGGCAAGTGGAAAGTATTTTATCACACTCCTGACATATGCCTTGTAGATGATTATAGTATTTAGATGGTTATAGTATTTAGATGGTTCTCCAAGGCGGCCTTCACGACACACGACAGCACAGAGTCGCTGAGCAGAAACTGATAGCCAAGTTCCGCACACATGAGGACGGCCTAAACCAGGATGTTGGATTTATGTCACACTATCAGTAACCCCCACAGCTTGCCTCCTGGACTTGCAGAATCCCACTGGCTGTCCTGTCTGGAGACAATACACATCTCTTTAACCTGTGCTTAATGCTCCCTCCACTCACATTGTCTGTATCTTTAAGACCTGGTTGGCTGTAGAGATTCACATTCTAATCAGTATTCTGTAAGTTGATTTTGTGTCTCTGTGCCCTGTTTGAGAGCAGATTTCCACTCCATCTGACGAAGGAGCAGCGCTCTGAAAGCTAATGGCATTTGCTACCAAATAAACCTGTTGGACTTTAACCTGCTGTTGTTAAAACTCTTACTATATTTACCCCAGTCCAACGCCGGCATCTCCACATCATTGTAGATGGTGGACAGACTTTGGAGAGTCAGGAAGTGAGAATATGCTGCAGAATTCCCAGCCTCTGCCCTGCTCTTGCAGCCACAGTATTTATATGGCTGGTCCAGTTCAATTTCTGGTCAACGGTAATCCCCAGGATGTTGATCGTGGGGGACTCAGCAATGGTAATGTCATTGAATGTCAAGTGGAGATGGTTAGATTCTATCTTATTGGTGATGGTAAATATCCAGCACTTTGTGTGGCACAAAGGTTACTTGCACTTATTAGCCCAAGCCTGAATGTTGCCCAACTCTTGTTGCGTCGGGACACAAACTGCTTCAGTATCTGAGGAGTTATAAATGGTGCTAAACATTGTATAATCATCAGCGAACACTCACTTCTGATCTCTTGATCGAGGGTGTGAAAATCCTGGATGAGACCACCAATTGTTACTTTGTTACTTTCCAATCTCCACCTTTCAGCTAACCATTCCCTGCTACCAATCTTAACAGATTCCCAGCTGGTTGGTGAAGTCAAAACAGGACACAGAGCGTTTCATTACTGAGAGAGTTCAGTGCTGTTGCTCATTCTCATAGTTCTCCTCATAACCCCTGTGCCCCAACTGCCCATTATTTATATATACTTACAACACCAAATTAAACAATGGCCTTCATCTGTCTATTCTAAGAATATAAATAACATACCATTAACAGTTATGATTATACAAACATGTGAACACACAAAATTGGAGCTGAAGTAGGCCATTGGTCCCTTGAGCCTGCTCTGCCATTCAATAAGATCATGGCTGATCTGTTTGTGTTTTGAATTCCACATTCCTATCTACCCCCAGTAATCTTTGATTATCTATCTACCTCTACCTTCAAAATATTCAATGGCCCTGCTCCCATTGCCTTCTGAAGCAGAGAGTTCCAGAGTTGCACAACCCTCTGAGAGAAAAAAGAATCTCCTCATCTCTGACCGAAAAGAGTGACTCCCTAATTTTAAAACAGTGCCCCCTAGTTCTGGACTCACCTACAAGAGGAAACATCCTTTCCATATCCACCTTATCAAGACCGTTCAGGATCTTGTATATTTCAATCAAGTCACTCCTCACTCTTCTAAACTCCAGCACAAAAATGTCCAGTCTGTTCAATCTTTCCTCATAAGACAGCCCTCTCATTCCAGGTATCAATCTCATAAACGTCCTTTGAAACACCTTCAAAGCATTTACAGCCTTCCTTAAATAAGGAGACAAAGACAGCACACAGTATTCAAGATGTGGTCTCACCAATGTTAACTGAAGCTTAACATACTTACCTTCAATTCCTCTTGTAATAAAGGATAGCATTCGATTAGCCTTCTTAATTATTTTCTGTATCTGCATACTAACAGTTTGTGAGTCATACACAAGAACACCAGTTGTTTTCCGTTTAAGTAATACTCTGCTTTTTTTATTCTTCCTGCCAAAGTGAACAAGTTCACGTTTTTCCAGATTATATTCCATCCGTCAGATTTTTGCTTACTCACTCAACCTGTCTATATCCATCTGCAACCTCCTTATGTTCTCTTCACAACAGACTTACCTGTCTATCTTGGTGACATCCACAACTTTAGCCTCCATGTTTTTGTTCCCCTTATCTAAGTCATTGGTATAAATTGTAAAAAGTTGAAGCCCCAGCACAGACACCTACAGGACTCCACTTGGCACATCCAGCCATTCAGAAAAAGACCCATTTATGCATAAAAGCAGCCAGCAGAATTAAGGACCCCATGCACCTGGACATACACTCTTCCACCTTCTTCCATTGGGAGAAAGATACAAAAGCCTGAGGTCACGTACCAACCAACTCAAGAACAGCTTCTTCCCTGCTGCCATCAGACTTTTGAATGGATCTATGTCACATTAAGTTGATCTTTCGCTACGCCTTTGCTATGACTGTAACACTACATTCCGCACTCTCTCCTTTCCTTCTCTGTGAACGGTATGCGTTGTCTGTATAGCATGCAAGAAACAATACTTTTCACTGAATACTAATACATATAACAATAATAAATCTAATCAAATCTCACAGTGGGATTTTACAGCCTTGCTTACCCCGAAATCGTAAGACCCCACCCGAGGTCAACAGACCCTCCCATGGTCCACTCCTCGCCCACTCCGATTCCCGTGGTGAGCAGGATGGTAAAATTCTGGCCTCTCTTTTCTGCCAGCCAGCCAATCATCTATCCATGCTAATATGTTACCTGCTGCCCGTGATCTTTTATTTTCTGCAATAACCTTTGATGTGGTACCTTATCAAATGCTTTCTGGAAATCCAAGTACAGCACATCTGCAGGTTCCCCTTTCTCCACTGTGTACATTACCCCTGCAAAGAACTCCAATAAATGAGTTAAACATGATTTCCCTTTCACAAAACCATGCTGACTTTTCCCATATTGACACTTCCCAATTACCTTGAGATTTTCTGAGTGCCCAGCTATATCTTTAATGATTGTTTCTAACACCTCATCCCCAACAGACGCCAAGCTGACTGGCTTTTAGTTTCCTGTTTTCTGTCTCTCTTCTTGAATGGAGGGGTTATATTTACTACTTTCCAGTCTGTTGGAACCTGTGCAGAATCTAGAGAGTTTTGGGAAATTAACACCAATGCATCTACTAACTCATTAGCTACTTTTTAAGATCTCTGGATGAAGTCCATCAGGATCTGAAGATTTGCCAGTTCACAGTCCCATCAGTTTGCTTGGTGCTGCCTCCCTAATGTGGCCTCCTAGTGTGCTCGATCACTCTCTAGCCAAAAAGGACTGACTTATTAGGTCCGGTTTTACCATTGTGTTGCACCCGTTTTCAGGTGTGAAAACTTGGTCAAGTCGGGCATGAGGCGAGTAGCATGATCCACGCCCACCTCTGCATTGGTTCCCCCTTTACCAAGGCCCGAAGATGGCAATCGCGATCGGGACCGTGCCCGAAACGGGTGCAACAGCCATTTAAATGTATTTGCATGCATTTAAATTAACTTAATGGGCTGCACGCCCAACTTTACCAGCACTTCTCCCTTTATCACTGCGTTCGCCCATCCAGAATCGGCGTGAAACAGACATGCTCCATAGAAATCCGATTCGGGCGCACCACTTAGTGGGAGGTAAGTGCCGAGCGTCCAACGGCTCTGAGCTTGAGATTGGTGGTGGGGGGGGGCGGGGGGGAGTCTGCTGCCACTTTGCCTAAAATCAGTGGAGGGAAAGGGGGGTCCACTGCCACTCTGCCTGAGATCAGTGGAGGGGAAGGGGAGTCTACTGCCACTCTGCCTGAGATCAGTGGAGGGGAAGGGGAGTCTACTGCCACTCTGCCTGAAATCGGTGGGGGGATGGGGGTGTCCGCTGCCACTCTCCCTGTGGTCATTGGGAGGAAGGGGGGAGGGGCCTGCGATCGGTCTGGGTGGCGGAGGGGGTGGGGGGATAGGGGGGTCAGTAATGTTGTGGGGGTGGGGCAATGTCTGTGGGGGCCAGGGGGAGGCATTATCTGGCCCGGGAGGGATGTGACAGGGGAACTGCATTCTATCTTTTTTTTCTGCGCATGCGCAGTTGGAGGTGCAGATTGGAGCTGCAGCATTTCGGGCGTGTTAGGCCCCGCCCACAGGCTTCTGCTATGCGATTCAGAATCATTGATATTTTTTCAGACAGAGTGCGTATGGGGGCGCCTGAGAATGGGTCTAACAGTCGGATCTGGAACATTCCCAGTTTCAAGCCTGCCCAGCACTTAGAATCAAAATGGTAAAATAGGGCCCACAGACTGTCTCCAGTGTCCATGACAATTTACGGGCCTACTTGCAGTCCCAGAAGCTCCCACTACTCTCTTCTGGCACTGCTGGGAGTGCAGGAGCTACCAGCCAATCAGATTAGTCAGCAGCTCTTGAGGGCAGGACTTGTTTCCATTGTGGGGTGGAAGTCCAACCCTCCACTTGTTAAGGCCACACACGGCATCTATCGTATTGCGGCAACCTTTTTTGAAGTCGCTTTCCAGCCAACCTTTCTTCCAGGGTAGCAAGCAGTATGTCCCCAGACAATGGAACCCATTATGACCCCAGACTGTAACTATGTCCTTCAGGACTCAGCCAGCTTGGTGAGTAGTGCTACTACAGAACACTCTTCGTAATGGCCATTGAAGACCCCCACAGAGTGTATATTGTGGGCCCTTTCCACCCTCAGTGCTTCTCCCAATTGAAGTTCATCATTGAGCAGTTCGGATTCATCAGCTGAAGTGTGGTGGGGTGGGGAGGGCAGGGGTGGTAGTTGGTAATCCGCAGGTTTCCTTGCCCATGTTTGACCTGGTACCATGAGACATCATGGGGCCCAGAGTCAATGACGAGGACTCCCTGCCAATTGTATATCACTGTGCCTCCATCTCTGGTGGGTCTGTCCTGCTGCTGGGACAGGACATACCCCAGGGATGGTGATAGTGCTATCTGTAAGATATGATTCAGTGAGTATGACTATGTCAGACAATTGCTTTTATTAGCCTGTGGGACAAATCTTTTCAATTTTGGCAAGATCCTCCAGATGTTAGTAAGAAGAACTTTGCAGCATCAACAGGGCTGTGTTTGCCATTTCATTTCTGGTGCCAAGGTTGATGTCAGGTGGTCAAATTCACATACAGCGAAATGGAAAGGAATAGGTATTAGTGGCCCCACTGATGGGGAGAGGAGGGAAATCTTGTGTGGGCGGTGAGACAGTGAACCTTTCTGATCTTCGCCACTATAATCCAGCCCAATTTTGAACTGGAGCATGGAAGAGAACTCCCATCAAATATAAACAACTTGAATATTGTAAGATTTTGCCTGATCACCACTTCTGGAAGTATCGCTCAGAAAACCTTTACCATTTTTGCTACAAGTTGTGAGAATGGTCTCAAGGACAATTAGGGACCACTGGACCAGCTTTTGAATCCACATCTGTGAATAAAGAAAAGAAAATAATGGTGCCAACAGCTGGGGAACTTCTCTGTGAAATACAGAAAATGAAGGAATAGTTAGGAACTGGGCCTACTTTTGCTCCACTACCCTGAATGACATTTGTCTCATCCAAGTCTTCAGAGGATTTCCCTCTTCTCTGTCCTGTTTATCATCACTTCCTGGTGCCACCATTTGGAAGTTGGTTAGAGACCCTGGAAAGCTGTGATAAAACTCCTCTTTTAGAGGAGTGGGTTGTGCCAATAACACTGAATCTTCTGCTCTCGCAATGGCCAGGCACCTCTTAGTTCCAACCTGGAATCCACAATCTCGTGAAATTCAGGAGTGTGAGCTGAAAGTCCTGCCCCCCTCAACTCTATTCCAAAGGGATAATCCTGACAATAGCAGGCAGAGGTATTTTTTCTCTCTTGTTTCCAACTCTTTTCATCGCTCGTTTATGTTCTCAATCTCTTTCTGTCCACTGAATTATTTGAATGCATATTGCAATTTTACATTCACTGCCATCAATCTTTTGTTAGTGTCACTAATTTTTTAAAACTTGAAACTTGACGTACGTTTGAACAGTTATCCCAGTATTATTTTCACTTACTTTGTATTATTTAATGTAATTTTATTTTTCCCTGCCTTTTAGCCTCAGTCCCTGAGCGAGTTGATAAGCTGCTGGCTTTCTACACTGTTGGATCATAGAATGATGTAGCACAGAAGGAGGCCATTCAATGTATCATGCCTGTGCTGGCTCTTTGGTAGAGCTACAGAATTAATCCCATCCCCTGGCTCTTTCCTCATAGCTTTTGGTTGAACCACTACAAGTCAATGAATGTAATCCAGGTGTGACCTTTCCCACCACTTTTACCACCATTCTTCTCTATCTAGCCTAGTAGTGCTCATAAGTGCTCAAATGGATCACTTGCTGCCTATGCCTCCATTACACGTGACACTCAGTTGAGTTGATTTTTGTCTCCAGTTCTGTTCTCCCCCCTGCCTCCTGACGCCATTCAATATGTTGCTGGAACTTGTACTTGTGTAATAATGAGTGGATGAGGAGTACACGTGAGAAAGAGAAAGAGACTGATTGAGGTTGGGAGCCATCATGAAATGAAAATAATGTGCAGGTTTAAATTAGCCCTTGCTCATATGAACTGCAAATGATCAGAAATCTCTGTAAACACTAAATACCACCGTGTGTGATTCTCATACAGTGAGAGGAAAAATAATGACTGGTTTGCAGAATCATTCCATTTGGAAGAATAATACTTCCCCATTGTGTTTGTAATTGGCAGAGTATTAGCCTGTTCTCCAGCATCATTATCCAGACTGTAGCTCCATCATTGTCCTCTTGTTGCACCAGTACATGCCATAATTATTTTTAATCTATGACCTCATTTCAACCCCTATAAAAGACATTCAGACTCTCCATGTGATTACATACTTATCTGCCAGGTTTAGTAATATTGCAGTGCACTTAAAATGAATATTTTTCATTTTTTTCACAAGACAAAAATATACAAAGCAGTGTGATCACATTTTGGCTGTAGAAGCCTGAATGCTAATGTACAAAGGAGCCAGCATGCATTATCTTGATGCTGTCTATAGACTCCCAACCTCTGTTTTTCACACATTTAGACCAGCTCTTGTTTATTATTCCAAGTTTCTGGGAACACTTCCGTCCAACAAAAGAATATTTTCCTTCCATCCCGGGCATATGCATCTGCTTTTAATAAGTCTGCTTCCGAATTCCTGGTTCTCAGAGTAGATACTGTTCATTCTTTTCTACAAAGGGATTGGACTTAATTTAGATAAATGTGATTTGCATTTACTTGCATTGTTCCAGATTTCTCCCCCTTACAGTGGAAAGCCAGCATTTGTGTAGTAAGAACTTTAGTTAAAATAAGGACATGCATATGGTTACGGTCGAAAGGTTTAACTGTTACATTCCCTGCCACGTCACTTACATAGTACCGTTAATATCAATGAATAACACTGTAGAATTTACTTACTGAGTTTACACAGAGTTAGTCCTGTTTTTAAGCTAAGGTCCAACCAAAGTAAAATTGCAGTTCAAAACATTCGAAAAATGAAAGAAATACTCTGGAAATGAAAGTGTATAAATGGACAGGATATTGTGTGATGCTATCCATAAAAACTTGTATAAGTTCTTTTGTAATGGAAGAGCTGCTACAATTATCTCGGTGTTCCTGAATCAGGAGGGGGATTAATCAGCCCATTTTTGCATACCTTATTACTTCCTGGGAAGTATTGAGGCGCAGTGAGAAATGCCCCAGTCTCTGAGCCAGAAGCTCTGGGTTGCTCACCTGATGAAGGAGCCTGAGACTCCGAAAGCTAGTGCTGCCAAATAAACCTGTTGGACTTTAACCTGGTGTTGTGAGACTTCTTACTGTGTCCACCCCAGTCCAAAGACGGCATCTCCCCATCATTGAAATCCCACTCCAGGGCTTGATGGTCAGGGCTTGTAAATCTTTCCAACATTTGTCAATGCAGGAAGTAAGAGTGGGAGAAATTCCTGGTCAGCCATTTTCCAAAAATAAATTGGAGCCTCTACCATCACTATCCATAGCTGCAACCTACAACATGCATTTAAAAGTGTATGTTGTCTTTGGTGGGGTCGGCTGGTTCAGTTGACTAGACACTCAGTGCAGATCAGATTCTTGCCAAAAGCATGGTTGCAGCTAGGAAGAATTTTGGACCTGTCTCCTGGACCTATTTGTGGTGGAGGTGTGGCGTCATGGATCAGACCTTCATTCAGGCAGATAACTCCAGAAGAATTATTTTCCAGTGGCCCTGTTCAGTACATACTAACTTGAGTACTGTGCAAGGATAGAATTGGACTTTCCTTGATTAAATAGCCCACTCCCACTGATGTTGTTATGATCTCTGTCGAGACCAGTAATTTTTAAAAATAAGATCCGAAATACCAGTTATTTACTGAAAGGATAAAGCCACAAGATTCCACAGCTTAAAACAAATTATTTTTTATTATACAAGAGTCAACAAAGCAAACATTAAATACTGGTGGGGATTCTCCAGGCTTGCTAGACCCCAGCGGGAATCGTGTTGACCAGAGAATCGGGCATCAGCAGAAAAACTTTCTTTGTACCAGGTGTCAAATTTAGAGTGGATGGGAAGCCCAATTTAAATCCCTCTCGTCATTCACCACTTCCCTAGTGGGATCTACATCGGGCGGACTTTGGTGCAGGTCCTAACAATTGTGGACCTGGCGCATTGGACCCCGAGAGGGGTCAAGGAGGTAAGTCCAGTGCCCAGAAATATGTCCAGTGTCCAGAGCCATAGCAGTGTGGTTGGCTCTAATAATTATCTTGTAAATTGAGTTTGCCCTGTTTGTGAACACAGTTCCCACTCACCTGATGAAGGGGCAGTGCTCCGAAAGCTTGTGGCTTGTGCTACCAAATAAACCTGTTGGACTTTAACCCTGGTATTGTGAGACTTCTTACTGCACCATAACCATGCCAGGGGAAGTGCCAAGGGGGTGGGGCCTGTGTGGGGATGAAGCCTGAGTGGGGCTACAACACAGGGAGTATGCAAAGGGGGTGATTTTTAAGGGGGGAATCTCTGCATGGGGGCGCTCTGCATGAGGTGGGAGCTCTGCAGAGGGTTGATCGGCAAGGGGGAGCTCTACATGGGGTGGTGTACGCGAGGGGGGATCTCTGCAGGTATGGTATTTGAGGGGAGTGATAATCAGCAGATGGAGGGGTGATCGGCAAAGTGGGGGGCGTGTGAAGGTGCTGCAAAAGGGGTTGTGATGGTGGACTCATTGGGAAGTCCCCGATGCCCTGATGCCAGCAACCCTAACTATCCTGGGGAGATAAATAATACTGAAAACAAGTATTGTAGTATTAAGTTCGAAGTGGGTGAACACCCCACAGACATTAAACTGGACACAGGAGTTGGGGTTTCTGTTTTATCACATGAAGTTGAATTAAATTGAATTGATTTATTATTGTTATGTATTGAGATACAGTGAAAACTATTGTTTCTCATGAGCTGTTACAGATAAATCATACTGTTCATAGAGTACAATGGGGAAAAGGAAAGGATATGTGCAGAATATTGTGTTGCCGTTATCGATAGGATGAAGCGAAGGATCAGCTTAATGTGTGATGGGACCATTCAAAAATCTGAAAGCAGCAGGGAAGAAGTTGTTCTTGAGTTGGTTGATACTTGTTTTCAGACTTCTGTATCTTTTTCCCAATGGAAGAAGGTGGGGTGTGTGGGGTCCTTGATTATGCTGACTGCTTTTCTGAGGCAGCGGGAAGTGTAGACAGAGTCAATGGACAGGAGGTTGGTTTATGTGATGGACTGGGCTACGTCCACAACCCTTGGTCAAATGGCTTAAGCAGATTACATTGCAACCCTCGTATATCAAATTAGAAGGCCCTGGAGGAACAACTTTAAAAGTGAAAGGCCAACTCATGGCAAAAAGCAACCAGTCTGGGAACTTTAATCACAAGCATAGAGCATGTGAGTTACCCAGGGAGAGAATATGGATACAAGACTAACAAAAGAAAGCACAATCATTGAAAACACTTTGCAACCAAGATTGTATCGGATTGAGATAGACCAAAGTATCAGAAGGAGAAATCACAGTTCATTAATATCCTTGGAGAGGAAATCAATAGAAACATGGGCTTACAATTTAGATCCTGATGAAGAAAAAGAAAAATTTATTACAAGGTCTACAGTCACCCAGGAGAAGGACACACACACCAACAGAATGGAGAGTATGGAATATCCTCGACCACAAAAGAAGATCAGAACTAGATGAGGGAGATTGGTCAAGGAACCTCAGAGACTAACCCTGTAAAATCTGAGATGTTGTGGTTAGATGTACATATGATGGGGATAAAACTTGGGGGAGATGAAGGGTTAACATCAGAAGCGTACATGATGCTGATGCAATAATGATGTCGGATCACACGACAGAGAAGTAAAGGAGATCAGAAAGGAAGAGGTGCTCCAACCTCATATTGAGGTCCAAATGTGTAAAATACTTGTTGTAAATAAGAATAATGGCTTTTAGAAACTACTGACTCATATTTTGGGAGACTAGACAATCTCCAAAATCCCTGTCTCGATCCCGATGACATGATAAAACAAAATTTAGATGAACATTTCATTTCACTGAAGTAATTTAGAATACAGTGCAGAAGGAGGCCATTTGGCCAATCAGGTCTGCACCTACCAGAATCCCAGCCAGACCCTATCCCCATAACCCCATGAATTTACCCTAGCTAGTCTCCCTGACACTAAGGGGAAACTTGGCATGGCCAATCAACCTGAGTTGCACATTTTTGGACAGTGGGAGGTAACCGGAGCACCCGAAGGAAACCCACGCAGACATGGGGAGAACGTGCAGATTCCACACAATGACCCAAGTTGGGAATTGAACCTGGGTCCCTGGCGCTGTGAGGCAGCAGTGCTAACCTCTGTGCCACCATGCCACCCACATGCTTCTCATGATTATCCAGCTATGGACATCTGTGTTTTCATTATCTGCAAACTTGATGAAGCAGTTCCTGTTTTTCCTTTGCACCCTGGCAGAGCCCAAGGGCCAAAGTCACCTTGGCACTGCCCAACTGAAACAAAATACAATGTTAGAATATTAAATGAAACTCAAATGTCGCAGTATCAAAAGATAAATAAGCCTTTTATTTCAAACTTGAAAATGGCCATTCACACTTTCCCACTTAGACCAGCTGTTAATAGTCTACCAAGAAAATTGAAGCTTCTTAAAGAAGTAAAGGCACCAGATCAGATCTGTGTTCAAGTCAAACAGATACAAGTGTGTAGCTCTGGACTTAAATGCACTTATTTGTTGACCAAACAGGTACCAAGATGTTCTGGGGATGTCAATCACAAAGCTGAATAACATAAGTAAAAGATCAAATCTGTAGTCAGCTGTAGGACATGCAGGAATGCCAAGCCACTGAAAGCATGAAATAATTAATACAAGATTCTTTTGGTTTCACAATAAAGGGAAATCAGAGTACTGACACAACATATTGGGTAGAATTTCACATCTGCTCGGCAGGTGCGCGCCCGACCAGGAAGCACGTTAAACAGAGCGTAATTACATCAGGGTGTGTTTCCCAACGTCATTGCGCACTCACGTGCTATTTCAGTTGGTGGGTGCAAGCGTGGATTGGCAGCACACCCGCCAACAACTATGCTGCTTGTTAATGTTGAGGGGGATTAAATCCACAACTGTCCAATACTTTACAGCGGGCGGCACGGTAGCACAGTGGTTAGCACCAGGGACCTGGGTTCGATTCCCAGCTTGGGTCACTGTCTGTGTGGAGTTTGCACATTCTCCTCGTGTCTGCGTGGGTTTCCTCCGGGTGCTCCGGTTTCCTCCCACAGTCCAAAGATGTGCGGGTTAGGTTGATTGGCCATGCTAAAATTGCCCCTGAGTGTCCTGGGATGCGTAGATTAGAGGGATTAGCGGGTAAAATATGTAGGGATACGGGGGTAGGGCTTGGGTGGGATTGTGGTTGGTGCAGACTCGATGGGCCGAATGGCCTCTTTCTGTGCTGTAGGGTTTCTATGATTTCTGTGCGCTTTCTAGCTCAGTGCATGGAAAACATGGGCAGGCAGACCAACTGTTTTGTAACTTTTTGGATTCAAGGGCGGGATAAAAGGAGAATGGAGAAAAGGCTGGATGAGGAGTTGGGAGTTTCAGGGAGTGAATTGAGTTGGTGTTTTGGGGTTTTGAGAGATAGATTTCTCTGTTGGGTTCAGCACAGTGTGGAGCTCTCTAGATATTGCTGTCGTCACTGAAGCTCCCCTTCTGCCTGCTATATCTACCAGCACTGCTGGCAAAATTATCAGAAACATGAGGAACACAACTGCAGCACTATATTTGCCTATTGGCAAGTGGTACCTCATGGGAAGGGAGAAGGGAGTACAGTATTGCTGTACCATCACCGGCATTGCCACTGGCATAATTCTAGCTCAATTGATTGAAGGCCTAAACCACTCCAACTCTCTACCTCTGTCTCCTCCTTTAAAATACTCCCTAAAATCTACTTCTTTGATCAAACCTTTGATCAATTCTCCTAGCAGTTCCTTATGTCTTTTTTATGATGATCCTCCTATGAAGCACCTTGAGTGATTTTATTGTGCTAAAGGCACCATATAAATGCAAACTGTTGTTTCCTTGGCAGCAGAGGGGCTGATTGTGAGTAAATGCTAGAGGTAGGAACATCAAGTAATTCCATATGATTTTGGTTTAATGTGAAACTCATTTCTTTCAGAGATTGATTTGATAAATTAGTCCGTTCTGAAATCATAAACATTTGAAATGTTGAACTGGTGACGCTGGCAGAGTGAACTGTATTTAGTCTAAGTAACAGCCTCCTTATCCTAGATTTACCCAGAAGGTAAACAACTCTAGGTTTATAGGGGCATATTTCTATTTCTAAATCTAATAAACACATATACAACTATTAGCTGTTTATTTTTAGCTCCTTTTTTTTCAGGGCCATGGATGTAGGCAGAGGGGACGGCATTCAGAGTATTCAAGCACCCTCCAAAATTTCTAGTTTTAGCAACAGGCTGCTTCTTCTTTCAAAAGAATGTGCCTGAGGTCACAGGTTCGAATACAGAAACAACGGTTGTTCCTCCAGAACCAGTTGGTTCAGCAACTTAATCAGTGAAAACCCATTAGTTGGATGTGCATTTCTAATTGTTCACCAGGACACCGCATGAAAAGTAGTAGTGTTATTAATACAACAATGGCTTAAAGTTAGTGCTTTTGTGCTTTGTCCAACTATTTATGCCTGCAAAATAGGTGCAACAAGGCTCAATTTTGACAATCCACGACCTGAAGGACATCTGAACAAAAATTGGATTGAACAATTTTTTCCAGTGCCCCGGCAGCTGCCTGAACCAGACATTAGGTGCCTTACATATAGAAATGTTTTTAATCCCTGGAGTAAGGTTTGAATACAAAACCCTTCTGACTCAGAAGTGAGAGCAATACCACTAGAACAAGACATGCATTTATCTTACATGTAAGGTAGACAAATTAACAAAGTGAAAAGGTGGTGGTGTCGTGGTATTGTCACTGCACTTGTAATTCAGAGACCCAGGGTAGTGCTCTGGGGACCTGGGTTCAATTCCCACCACGGCAGATGGGAAAATTTGAATTCAATTACGATGTGGAATTAAAAGTCTAATGATGACCATGAAACCATTGTCAACTGTTGTAAAAGTCCATCTGGTTCGCTAATGTTTTTCAGGGAAGGAAATGTGCCATCCTTATCTGGTCTGGCCTACATGTGACTCCAGATGCACAGCAATGTGGTTGACTTTAAATGCCCTCAGGGATAGGCAATAAATGCTGGCCCAACCAGCGATGCCCACATCCTATGAACGAATACAAAAAAAGAGTATGATAATAATTAAAACAATTTCAATCCTCTTCAGAACAAATTTCTTACATAGTCCAATAACGCACAAAACATTTAGATGAGCCTTTGCAGATTCTCTGATGCAATGTTATATGCGTGTAATTCTGTTCCTGTGTTAAAATTTAGGAGTTCACGTTTGTAAGTGTACTGAATGAAAATACAGAGAAAACGCTTGAATATAAATTAGAATGCCAAAGGCCTTTGGATAAAGAGTTATTGGTCAATCATACTTCTATAAAATGCTCCTGTTATCAAATTATGGTGAACTTTTAGTAGCGTAAATGGGGAGAGATTATTTCTTCTGGAATTGATATCAATTTCATATTATCAGTACGATAGGATTGGGATATGTTAGAAGAAATGTACTTAATTAGATACTTGATGGAGCATGAACTGCTTCATGCACAGGGAATAGTCGAGGCTTAAGCTAAAATTGGACAATCATTTGAATCAGATGAACATGTAGGAAAAAAATAGTACCTACACCACATGGACATGGACAGTGCAGCAGGTCAAGGTGCAGCTCACCACCACCTTCCCATGGGTAATTGCGGTGAACAACAGATGCTGGCCTGCCAGCAACATTTACAGCCCTTTAATAGATGGAAAACAATCAGTATGATGTTTCCTTGTATCATGGATCTGCCTCGTAATAGCAATAACAAGAATGTAACAAAGCATGACAGGATACAATCTGCCCAGCAACAGGTAGAAATCAGCCTAGTGATGTGATTTTCCCACAAACGAGATTAGCAGGCATCTTCTCTGGACCAGGAAAGATGTTTCCTAGACTTGACCCTCAGCCTTGTATTGTATGGTAACTATAAGCTGGATTTAACTTATCGATTTATTTAATTCAGATGTTGTTTGGGAAGGGAGCAGTCTTAAGGAATTAGGGATCATAAACATATTTTGCAACAAGGGGTCATTTCTACATAAACTGTGTATGTTTGTTCAGTGACTCATATACTTAATTATCTTAGGAGTATTGTCCTGTTTGTGTGTGTTTGTCTTTTCTTTAATGCAATAAATAGTCTTTTGTAATTGTTATACAATGACTGGACTGGTTATCTTCGCTGGGGTTTCATGTGACTCCTCACACCATTCCAAAAACAAAACTATACACCACCACAAACTGGTGTTTCAAGTTGGGACACCCTCGCAGATAGCATCAGCATGGTTCGTGACATTTGCCCTTGTTTGACCTCATGCCATGAGGCTTCATGGGATCCAGTATTAATGTTGCGGACTCACAATGCCATTCCTTTTTGACTGTATATGTGTTGGTGGGACAGGACACATTCAGGAATGGTAATGGCAAAATCTGGGCCATTGAATATGAGGGTATAACTCAGTAAGTATGAATATGTCAGGCTGTCGCTTGACTTGTCTGTGCTACAGGTCTCCCAATTTTGGCACAACATCAGATATATTAGAGAGGAGGACTTTAGCGTTGATTGGGCAGAGCAGGTTTTAGTCATTGCCTGTGTCTAGCTTGATGCAGGGTTGTCCATCTGTTTTAATTTGTTTGATTTTTTCATAGCATATTGATACAACTGAAGGGTTTGCTAGCCTGACTATTTTCAGGGTTGCAGTACCAAAGGGTCATGGAGCACAAGATGCAGATGAGGGAGACATTTTATTATGCTAAAGTCATTGTATGGAGGTCTTGTTGTGCAGTGATAGCACCCCTACCTCTCGGCTAGAAGCTATGGTTTCAAGTCCCCACCAGAACTTGTTAGCCATGGAAGGTGTGTTCATAACATGGATGGGGAATCTAGAACATGGGGACACAATCTCAGGGTCAGGGGTCAATTATTTGGGACTGAGATGGGGAGGAATATCTTCACTTGTAGGGTTGTGATTCTTTGGAATTCTCTATCCCAGAGGGTTATGGATTTTTCATCGTTGGAAGGGTTTAAGGTTGGGATAGGTACATTTTGGTTTGTCAGAATCAAGCCATATGGACAAGGAGTGGGAAAGTGCAGTTGAACCCTGAGTGGTGACTGGCTGTATCATCTACTATCTATCCTGCTCTTATCTCTTGTGTTATCCAACAATGCATACAAAGTTGAAGTATTCATCCTTGTTCATTCCCTTATTGAACATCTGATTGTTTATAATTAACTACCTGCTACCATCAGACATGCTGGTATCTCCCCATTTCCAGCAAGGTTGTTCAGAGGAGGGAGCATGTTGGGCCTTCCATCTGACGCATGCATTTCAGGAACTCCCCCTTCTTTTGCCTTCAAAGCCGCATTTGCATGGCTGATAAGATTCATGATGTGGAGATGCCGGCGTTGGACTGGGGTAAACACAGTAAGAGTTTTAACAACACCAGGTTAAGGTCCAACAGGTTTATTTGGTAGCAAATGCCATCGGAGCGCTGCTCCTTCCACTCCATCTGACGAAGGAGCAGCGCTCCGAAAGCTAATGGCATTTGCTACCAAATAAACCTGTTGGACTTTAACCTGGTGGTGTTAAAACTCTTACTGTGATAAGATTCAGCCCATTGTGTCTGTGAAGACTGTTTAGCCGAGCTATCTAACTAGTCCCATTCCTCAGTTCTTTCTTCATAGCCCCGCAAGTAAAGTTATTATTGGATCTGCATCCATTAATCTTTCAGGCAGTGCATTTGTGACCATAACAACTCACTATAATCCTCATTTTGTCTCAATCCCCTGCCAGATACCATAAAATCTGTGTCCCCTAGTTACCAACTCTTCTGTCACTGGAAACTGAGATTCTGTGGAGTATGAATCTGCTGTTCGCTCTCAGAATTTTGTTTTAGATACTAAACCTAAACAGGCAGGAAAAAGCGAAGTACTTTTAGAATATGTATATACACAAGATTTAAGTGCAAAATATAGTAGGGTTGTGTACAATATAATCTGCTGCAATTTCTGTCCATTTTCAAATTGAATAATTACAAACAAATATGACATGGATCAGGAGAATCACTAAAGTAAGTCACCTGTGAATGCTGGATTGCACAGGGGTGGCACAGTAGCACAGTGGTTAGCACTGCTGCTTTGGGTTCAATTCCGGTTTTGGGTGACTGTGGAGCTTGCATGTTCTCCCCGTCTCTGCGTGGGTTTCCTCTAGGTTTTCCGGTTTCCTCCCAAAATCCAAAGATGTGCAGGTTAGGTGGATTGGCATAGTAAATTGCCCCTTAGTGTCCCAAGATGTGTAGGTTAAGGGGATTAGTGGGGTAAATATGTGGGGTTACGGGGGTAGGGCCTGGGTTGATGGGCCGAATGATCTCCTTCTGTACTGTAGGGATTCTATGATTATCTCACCATTTGATTCTGAGTTGTATAGTCTGAAATCATGCAGCAGATTATTTCCAGTAATCAATTAACCTGTTCTAATATTTCTACTGCTCATATAACTGAAAGTACGATACGCAAAATGTTAGATAAAAGCAGTCTATGCCCAAATGCAGCAAGACCTGGATAATATTTAGGCTCGGGCGTATTCATTTAAAAAAAATTAATTTTACAAGATTTGGGCATCGCTGGCTCGCCAGCATTTATTGCCCACCCTAATTGCCCTTGAAAAGGTGGTGGTGAGCTGCCTTCTTGAACTGCTGCAGTCCTTATGGTGTAGGTACACACAGTGCTGTTAGGGAGGGGCTTCCAGAATTTTGACCCAGCGACAGTGAAGGAATGGCAACATAATTCTAAGTCAGGGTAGTGAGTCGCTTGGAGGAGTGTTTCCGGGTGCTGTTGTTCCCATGTGACTACTGCCCTTGTCCTTCTAGATGGTAACAGTTGTGTGGAAGGTGCAGTCTGAGGAGCCTTGTTGAATTCCTACTGTGCAACAGTGTGTAGATGGTACACACTGCTGCTACTGTGCATCGGCGCAGGGAGTGAATGTTTGTGTAAAGGATGTCAGTCAAGCAGGCTTCTTTGTCCTGGATGGTGTCAAGCTTGTTAGCATTGTTGGAGCTGCACTTATCTAGGCAAGTGGAAAGTATTCCATCACACTCCTGACTTGTGCCTTTTAAGTGGTGCTTAGGCTTTGGGGAGTCAGGAGGTGAGTTACTCGCCACAGGATTCCTAGCCTCTGACCTGCTCTGGTAGCCACAATATTTATATGAATAGTCTAGTTCAGTTTCTGGTCAATGATAGCCCCAAGGATGTTGATAATGGGGGATTCAGTGATAGTAATGCCATTGAATGTCAAGGGGTGACGATTAGAATCTCTCTTGTTGGAGATGGTCATTTCCTGTCATTTATATGGTGTGAATGTTACTTATCACTTGTCAGCCCAAGCCTGGATATTGTCCAGGTCCTGCTGCAGTTGGACATGGAATGCTTCAGTGTCTGAGGAGTCATGAATGCTGCTGAACATTGTGCAATCATCAGCAAACATCCCTACTTCTGACCATAAAATGGAAAGAAGGCTATTGATGAAGCAGCTGAAGATGGTTGAGCCTAGGATACTATCCTGAGGAACTAAGGGCTGATAAGTAACAAATAACATTCATGCCACATAAGTGCTAGGCAATGGCCATCTCCAGTAAGAGAGAATCCAACCACCTCCTCTGGACTGACATTCAATAAGAAGTCTCACAACACCAGGTTAAAGTTCAACAGGTTTATTTGGTAGCACAAGCTTTCAGAGGTGAGTGAAGAGTTGTGTTCACAAACAGGGCATACGTAGACACAGACTCAATTTACAAGATAATGGTTGGAATGTGAGTCTTTACAGGTAATCAAGTCTTTACAATGTGAGTGGGGAGAGGGTTAAGCACAGGTTAAAGAGATCTGTATTGTCTCCAGCCAGGACAGTTAGTGAGCTTTTGCAAGCTGAGGCAAGTCATGGGGTTTTACAAATAGTGTGACATGAACCCAAGATCCTGGTTGAGGCCATCCTCATGTGTGCAGAACTTGCCTATCAGTTTTTGCTCAGCGATCGTGAAGGCCGCCTTGGAGAACGCTTACATGAAGATCAGAGGCTGAATGCCCTTGATTGCTGAAGTGTTCCCCGACAGGAAGAGAACACTTCTGCCTGGTGATTGTCAAGCAGTGTTTATTCATCCGTTGTTGTAGTGTCTGCATGGTCTCGCCAATGTACCATGCCTCGGGACATCCTTTCCTGCAGCATATCAGGTAGATAACGTTGGCCGAGTCACAAGAGTATGTACTGTGTACCTGGTGGACGATGTTCGTATGTGAGATGATGGCATCCGTGTCAATGATCCAGCACGTCTTGCAGAGGTTGCTGTGGCAGGGTTGTGTGGTGTCGTGGTCACTGTTCTCCTGAAGGCTGGGTAGTTTGCTGCGGACAATGATCTATTTGAAGTTGTTTGAAGGCAAGAAGTGGGGGTGTGGGGATGGCCTTGGTGAGATTTTCGTCTTCATCAATGACATGTTGAAGGCTCCAGAGAAGATGTCATAGCTCCTCTGCTCCGGGGAAGTACTCTGTCCGCCATGTCTCGTGTTTGTCTTCTGAGGAGGTTCGTGCGGTTTTTCGCTGTGGCGCGTCGGAACTGTCGATCGATGAGTTGAGTGCCATATCCTGTTTTTATGAGGGCATCTTTCAGCGTCTGTAGGTGTCTGTTGTGATCCTCCTCATCTGAGCAGATCCTGTGTATACGGAGGCTTGTCCGTAGGGGATGGCTTCTTTAATGTGTTTAGAGTGGAAGCTGGAGAAGTGGAGCATTATGAGGTTATCCGTGGGCTTGTGGTACAATGAAGTGCTGAGATGACCGTCCTTGATGGAGATGCGTGTGTCCAAGAATGCAACCGATTCCGGAGAGTGTCCATGGTGAGTCTGATGGTGGGATGGAACTTGTTGATGTCATCATGTAGTTGTTTCGCTGATTGTTCGCCATGAGTCCAAAGGAAGAAAATGTCATTGATGTATCTAGTGTATAGTGTCAGTTGAAGTCCTGTGTGGTGAAGAGGTCTTGTTCGAACATGCGCATGAAGATGTTGGCATATTGAGGTACGAATTCAATGGCATTGCCATTGCTGAAGCCCCTGTTCTTAATATCCTGGGGGTTACCATTGACCAGAAACTGAACTGGACTAGCCAAATAAATACTGTACCTACAGGAGCAGGTCAGAAGCTGGTAATTTTGTGATCAATAACTCACCTCCCGACTCTCCAAAACCTGTCCACAAGGTACAAGGCCAGAAGTTTGATGGAATACTCTCTAGTTGACTAGATGAGTGGATCTCAAACAATAGTCAAGATGCTCGAAACCATCCAGGACAAAGTGGCCTGCTTGATTGGCACCACATCCACCACCTTCAAAGTTCACTCCCACCACCACCGACAAACAGTGGCAGCAGTGTGTACCTTTGAGAAGGTGCACTGCAGCAACTCACCAAGGCTCTTTTTACAGTGCCTTCCAAACCTGTGACCTCCACCACCTAGAAGGACAAGTGAAACAGATGCATGATAACACCATCACCTGCAAGTTCCCCTCCAAGCCACATACCATCCTGACTTGGAAATAAATCACTGTTCCTTCACTAGTGTTGGGTCAAAATTCTGGAACTCCCTTCCTAACAGAACTGTGCATGTACCTGCACCACATGGACTGTAGCAGTTCAAGAAGGCTGCTCAACACTACCTTCTCAAGGAAACTTAGGTATGGGCATTGAATCCTAGCCTATACAGCAATGCCCATATCCCATTAAAAAAACATGAAAATTCTAATATTTTCCAGGGACGACAATACCCTTTGATTATCAAAACACTAAAACCAACACAACATTCCAGACATAATTCATACGTCATATTCTGAACAAAGCTAAAGCGCGATTTTAAATATTGCACTACTGCCATGCATCACAGCATAAAGAAAGAGGTAATGCATAACCAAAGATACCAATATAAGTCAGGAAGAATTCGTGAAGAATCTCTTTTCTCTGTCTTACTTTGCATATTGATTAGAGAGAAGATCAGAGAATGAGAGCGGAAGTGGGAGCTGACACTGCGAAGGAATTATTTTTCTTATTTGTACCAACTAATAGGTCTCAACATTTCTGCAATGGATACAAACATGATATAAGCCCTTGCCCCTCTATCACCTTGACAGTGCCCCAGCCACTGTAGAGCATCTTCATCATTTTATTCAATCACAGTGATAGTTCAATTTTGCTTCGTCTTTCACCAACACCATCAGTCGGTGAAGTTACAGAATTAGTGGTAATTAGGGATGAATTATGGATGCATTATGGTGTAGATGTACACCCACTGGGACCTGCACTGAACTGTGGCAGTCCAATTATTTTACTGAGGGTCATTAACAGTTGTCAGAATGATATGTGAATCAAGGCTCAAACCGTGGTGCTGAAGCTGAAAGGATATTTTCCTTCTTTATCATCCAGTTTATGTTTTAATAATATTTAACAGAACAATCTGCTGTTTTTGATACAACCCTACAGAGCATGGAGTGCATCAAAATCACCTTCTTGAAACCATTTTCTTTTGATCTCATCCATGTTAAAGACAGAAAGATCTGATTTAAAGTATGTTCTTGGGTACAGCAGCTGTATCTCCTAAAGGGATATTGTTTTCATGCGGATGTGATATTTGAAAAATCTGTTTGTAGTTTAATGGGGCAGAAGAATAGGAAGACCTGTGCATTACTTGACCGTACATTTGATGTGATGATGCATTTTCACTTCTGACTTATTAAGTTGTGCCTTGATAAACAAACTACAAAGTGCTAATCACTGTAAAAATAAAGGTAGTCTTCCTTTAATGGACCCAACTGCAACTATGATAGCATTTGCAGTGTGATGATTGATAATTCAATAAATATAATGCTAACGTTATGAATGTTGACATGCTTGGGGAATTTTCATCATTTTTGGAAAGCCTGGCAAAGCTATATGATGATGTTATTGAACTATGAATGATACCTTTGATTTGCAGATAAGTTTTTACAGGGTGTGTCAAGCAGTGTCTCAAAAGAAGCAAGCAGTTTTCCTAATAAATTCCACAATTAAATTTGCCCCATTCAGACATGAATTGACGATACATAGAAACATACATAGAAAATAGAAGCAGGAGTAGGCCATTCGGCTCTTCAAGCTTGCCCACCATTCATTATGATCATGGCTGATCATCAAATTCAATACCCTGATCCTGCCTTGCCCCCCTATCCCTTGATCCTTTTAACCCCAGGAGCTACATCTAATTCCTTCTCAAAATCACACAACATTTTGGCCTCAGCCGCTTTCTGTGGTAGTGAATTCCACAGATTCACCACTCTCTGGGTAAAGAGATTTCTCCTCACTTAAGCCCTAAAAGGTTTACCCCCTTATCCCCAAACTATGACCCCAAGTTCACACCATCCAGAACATTTGAGTCTTTAGGAAAGGCAAATCCTTATTTACCATGCAACTTATTGTTAGGTCTAGTAGGGATATATTGGTAGAGCCCACAATAAGTCCTGCCCCAATTCTGAAGCTCCTTCAAAAGTTTCTTGCTTCACCAAAATGCACCGCCAGTGTCAGAAATAAATGTGGCAACCAAATTTAAGTGGTTTAAAAATCAAGGCCAACATGTTCTATTGTCAGGTTTGGCAATAAGAATCACTAGATACTTGTATTGGTCTCCAAAATTTAAACTGCTATAGAAGTGAAAGGCTCTAGATAATGATAGGACATGAGGTATTCAAAGTTTATTTTAGTCTGCTGTCCAAGCCTGCTAGTTACTAAAACATGCATTTCAGTGATAATGTTCATGGAAGCTGTGCTGACCTGCACTGACCTGCTTACTGACAGCCCAGTGGGTTCAGGGCCCTGCTGATAGAGCTGGAATTGGCTGTGCTTGACCAATCCCAAACATTCCCATGTTATGATTTTTACCGACAAGCTTCATACAAACAGATTCTGCTTTGAAGAATCCTCCTGAATATGCTAGATAACATAAAACAAAAGGCAAATGGTGTTGGCAGAAGATCCATTGTGGGGAGAGGGTGAGGATAGTGTGTGTGAGTGCACCCTGTACAGTCCACGGTGCTCATTCATCGAAAGGGAAACAATGATTGATGAAGGACCAGGTGCGTTTAAACACATCAAAACAAAGGGACAACAAATGGATTGCTAGAAAAACATAATTATGTGATCTCAACGGCGAGTGCTAACCTTCACTTCTGATTTCAGGTGAGTAATTGTAGGTGCTACTGCCATGAAGATATTTAGATTATTTCATTAACTCATTTTGTTAGATACGCACAACTTAAAGCAGACTTCATTCTTTATTTGAATTATCTCTTCACCAGTATACAGGGGAGTCATCCAAATCACTAGCATTTCTGGATATTTGCTTTTGAATACATTTTTCTTTTGAAGCAAGTATGAATAATATTATCAACCACTACAGGTGCAACAATTAATCATTGGCCACATGTAATCATGCTCGCAATGCCAAGACGCTTCGCCAATTTATGCTGCATAGTTAATGGGATTGTTATGTACTGTAGCTGCAGATGTGCCCCATGGGAAAGGGAAGCTGCTCTGAAGCTCTGACAGAACTGATATAAAGTGCCATCAGGGCTGTGCACTGGAAAAATGAGTGGAGTTAAACCTGAGAACTTTATTTGTGGGCAATGGCTTATCTGGCTGCTACTTTTCCAAACACAACTTCTTAACTTCTTATGCGGAATTTTCCTGTCCTGCCCGCCATGGGAATTGTAGTGGGTGGGACATGGACCATGCCAAGGTCCGTTGACCTCGGGCGGGATTTTCCAGCCTTAGGTGAGCGCGGCTGGAAAATCCCTCCCCGAGTGTTTCTTTTACTGAACTGCTGTAGTTTTGATTGGCTGTGCTGCTCAAGTTGTCCATTTGCATAGCTTATTATCTATATATTCCTGATGGTGGGGAAGATACATTTGTCCCTTTTCTGCACACAGTATTGAAGTGTGCAAAATATCACTTGATATTTCAATAAGTTTCCGGTTTAGTTTCTCCCCGTGGCAACCATATAGGATGGGCCTGTTTTGATTTGATTTATTATTGTCACATGTATTAGTAAACAGTGAAAAGTATTATTTCTTGCATGCTATACAGACAAAGCATACTGTTCATAGAGAAGGAAAGGAGAGAACGCAGAATGTAGTGTTACAGTCATGGCTAGGGTGTAGAGAAAGTTCAACTCAGTGTGAGGTAGGTCCATTCAAAAGTCTGATGGCAGCAGGGAAGAAACCGTTCTTGAGTCAGTTGGTATGTGACCTCAGAGTTTTGTATCTTTTTCCTGACAGAAGAAGATGGAAGAGAGTATGTCCAGGTGCATGGGGTCCTTGATTATACTGGCTGATTTTCTGAGGCAGCAGGAAGTGTAGACAGAGTCAATGGATGGGAGGCTCGTTTGCGTGATGGACTGGGCTTCATTCACGATCCTTTGTAGTTTCTTGCGGTCTTGGGCAGAGCAGGAGCCATACTAAGCTGTGATACAACCAAGTGCATCTGTTTTTGAATGGAAGTTTTCAGTATGACCTCACTATCCCCCTATTCAGAATATTCTGTTTCACTTCAAGTTAAAGGAGACATTTTAAAACATAACTCACTTGTAGAATCCAGCGTTCATAATAGCTACCCTTAAAATTGCCATAGTAATGAATTTTCCATAATACCATCAAAATATAACAAATCTCATTATTCTAACAACTAACATACAGGACCAGTAACATTCTTTCCCCTTTTGTCACATTTCATCATTAAACATCTTGTACTAGCAAAACCTGTAACAACCAACCACATGTGACAACCGAGATTTAAAGCGCAGCTTGTGTGAGTTCTTAGAGTTCCATTTCACTTGAAAATTAGAGTTTCTTTTACCACTGGCCAATTCACTTTCTTTCAATCTCTGCAAAAGATTTTATTTTTCATTTTGCGCAGTCTGTACAGCTTTTCCATGAGCCGCGTTAAAAGATCGTACTGTGGTTTTGCATTCTTCATGTTGCTTCTTGAAATCTACATTGGACTGTACACAGTCGAGACCCTGGGATAGTATTCGCGATGGCCCAAAGATTTTACAATTTGTTTGTTTTGGTTAACTTTGTCAAGGACAATATTGCTGCTTGCTGGCAAATCATCTGGCTTCTGCATTCTGACAACTATTAATTGGAATCCAAGGAGATATCCCATACCATTGCACTTCTTACCCTTTGGGTGCAGCAGTTTCCTTTGCTCTTCATTAAAGTCAGACACTAAATTGTCATTAGGGATTTCATTTTTTAAAACGGATTGAATACTCTGTTGGATATTAACCCATGATCTTTATTGTCTTCCATGGCTGTGAGTTGTTTTTACTATCCAAATCCATGAAAAACATTTCATCTGATTTGCCATTAAGGACAATTGAATCCACCTTGTCCTGCTTAAATTCAGGATCACCTTTATTTTGAAGTTCTTCTCCATGATACAATGCCTCAGTTTTCTTTTCCTGGACCTGCAGGTTTAATTCTGCCTCAGGATCACCCTTTTCATCTTCAAAGTTCAAATCCTGAGCTAATTCTTCACCAATCTCTGCCTTTTTTGCTCTTACTTTCAAGTTGACTTCTCATTTCTCTGCCACAGACTTCAAATTAACCTTTGTTAACTGTTGCAAGGCACTAACAGAGAGGTCTTCTCTCTCCAGAAAAGCCTAGCATTGGAAGTGGCAATGTTGACAACATTTCAGCTGGGGGTTGGGGGAATACAGCGCCCCATAGAATCCAGCCCACAGGTAACATTTCAGGGCAATGACCTTTCATCAGAACTGCAGAAAATTAAAGGTACAGAGGTAGGAAAGGGAAAGGGAAGAAAGAACAACAGGAACATCTAGGATAGGGTGGAAGCAGAAGAGATCAAATGGCAAACAAAATTATGGTGCAAAGAAATGATAATGGGAAAAGTAAAGAAACAAAAGATGCTTTTAGAGGAAAGGGCATGAATAGCTCCTGTCCAAAAACAGTGGAGTAGTGGTTGCGATCTGAAATTGTTGAATTTGGCATTGATTCGGAAAGACTATATTGTGCCCAATCTAAAAAAGGGGGTTTCAAAATTAATCTCTGCACTGCTTGTTTCCCTGCTTTATTTTACAACCCCCCCTCCTTCAGATGCACTGGAGGGTGCAGGGTCTAAAATACAGTTTTTCTTTCTCTCTCTTCAGATGCTGACCTGCTGAGTATTTCCAGCATTTCCCTTTTTATTTCAGACTTACAGCATCTGCAGTATTTTGCTTTTGTAAAGTATATCATTATTCAGGTGTAAGTAAATTCACCTGGGCCTGCGCTTCGAACAGGACGTTGTGCTGAGGGGGAATGCGAAATATTACAACAGCATCTCTCCCCTCAATTGTGGTTTTTCGCTGGTACAGAGAACTTGTGAATTTACTCCGGTATATTTATTAAAATCAGTATTTTCCATGGCTATCTTTCTGTGAAACATTTTTGGAAGAACGTTGGAGTTAAATTGAAGTGGTTTAGAATTAACCTCTGTGACTTTATCTATTAATAATCACTATCTGATTTGTCTTCATTATTACATATTGATTCAATTTCCTTAACTTTCAATATCATTTAACTGCCTTAGAATTCAAATATCAAAACATACAGTAAATTACTTTAATCATCCTTCTGCATCTAGAACTGTTTTTTTTTGCTTCGGTATCCTTCTTCCCACATGAGGTAAAACATGGCCCGGCTATTATTGCCTTCCTGCTTGAAAGTGATATTTTCCTCCGGGTCCAGATGTGATTACATAGCTTCTTGGGTTCAGCAGGGGCCAAGTCTGTTCATCTCAGGATGTCTGCTTAGTGTCAGAGCTGTGCTCTGAAGACACTGCAGGCAGTTAGTTCTGTGTTTCACATGGTCTTCTTTTTCAGATGTATGATCCCCAAAGGCACTTTGAGAGGCATAATTTAGGGCGGGCATTCACTTTGTCAGGGTTGTTGATGATTATACACATATTGAAGAGTGTGAAATATGAACACTCAACTCCATGTAATGTCTTTTTTTGCAAGGGCACTAACGGACTAAATATTCCCCCACTCCCCACTGCTGATGAAAGCAATGTAATATCATTTTTCAGGAACGGCTGGAGGGGGAGGGTCTGATTATTTCAAACCAACTATGATTGTATTATGTGCTGATCCAATTATTGAACTCTTTACTGTGGTTACCCAGGGCATGGAGCACACAGGCATCATACCCCAGAAGAAAAACAATTTACAACACTGAGTAAGCCCTGCCTGGATACTTGTTTTTTTTAAAAGTTTATTTATTAGTCACAAGTAGGCTTACATTAACACTGCAATGAAGTTACTGTGAAAATCCCCGAGTCGCCACGCTCCGGCACCTATTCGGGTACACTGAGGGGGAATGTAGCAAGGCTCATGCACCTAACCAGCACATCTTTTGGACTGTGGGATGGAACCGGAGCACCCAGAGGAAACCCGCGGAGAACGTGTAAACTCCACACAGACAGTGACCCAAGCCGGGAATTGAACCTGGGTCCCTGGCGCTGTGAGGCAGCAGTGCTAACCACTGTGCCACCGTGCAATCTTTTGATGAATTGAACTTGTTGAGGTAAGGAATATCAGTATTGTGCAGTGAAACATTTCTCTAATCAGGGGCAATTCTCCCAGCCCACTGTGCTGCTCTAGCAGCGCAAAAGGCCAGGAGACATCAGTGGAGGTCCGGAAATCGGGGCGGAGCTGATTTCAATACTAAGATTAGCATTTCCATCCTATTGGCGGTCCCGGGACTGGAGTCACTGGGCCCGCTAGCCTTCCCCCCAGCCTCCCCGCCCCCCCCGGACAGGAGTGTTTCACTCCAGTGGGGTTTACAACAGCTCCTCACTAATGGGGAGCTGGCGGCCCGACCCCACTGGAATGAAAGGAGGTCAAGAAGCCCCCACAGGAGGTTAGGGTAAAGGGGGTGCCCGCTGGGCACTGTCAGTCTAGCAGTGCCAGTCCAGCCCTTGGCACTCCCCAAGCAGTAAAGTGACAATGCTCAAGGGGCACCTTGGCACTGCCCAACGGGCATCGCATAGTGCCAAGGGGGTGGGGCCAGAAGGGTAAGGCCAGAGGGGAGGGGCCTATTGGAGGCAGGGCATATATGGGGGGGGGGGGGTGCAATCGGTGTGGGTGGAGGGTCCCGCTGCCACTCTGCATAGGGATCCATGGCAGATGGAGGGACGGGGTAGGGTGGCTGCCAGGGGGTGTTGGGGTCAGGGAGACCAGTGATCGGGGTTGGGGATACTGGAGGGACAGCGATGGGGGTTTGCTGTGCTGGCCAGCAATCGTGAGACCAGCAGTGTGGGGCTACTGCGCATGTGCCAATCTCCACTCTGACAGATCGGCGTATGTGCAGTGCCCCACTCAGCGCTATGCTGCCAGCTTTCCCAGTGGGAATAGGCCCCCCCACTGATCTTCAGCAGGAATCTCCCTGAAGCACTCTGCAGTGCACAGAGTGTGAGAGATTCATTTTGAAAATCCTGCCAAAAAAAAGCAGCAGGAGTTACTCCCATTTTTACGCGAATTCGGCACTTAGAGTGTTTTTGAGAGAATCCCAGCCAACTACTTCCAAGTGAGGCCCAGCATGGAAAGTCAGAAATTGTGATGCTGACAGTTTCAGAGTTAAATCTGATCCAAGGCCGTGCCCACACTTGTGTCGTATAAAGGATTAATATCTAATGTGCTCAGTGCTGGAGTGCATCGTCAGTGTCAGATCATACGGAACTGGAACCTGAGGGAAGAACGTTTTAATGGAGTCCTGCTAAAGTCCATCTCCAGTGGGTAGGATTTTCTGGACCTTCCCGCTGGCAGGATCTCCTGGTTCCACCGACGGCAATCCCCAGTCACAGGCTCCTGGTGGCAGAGAGTGCAAACAATGAAAAACCCCGGCGACAGCAGCAGGATTGGAATATCCCTCCACCAGCCAATGGCAGGCTGTCTCCGCCACTGCAGAACATGCCAGGGGCAGGGGTGGGGTGGGGGGGGAGGGGGGGGGGGAGTGTAGTGGGGGGAGGGGCGGGGGGGCAAAAGATGTCATGAGTGGGGGGAGTCGCACCCAATATTTGTTCGCTTGCTGGCAACAGCATGTTTTCCATCTCTGTTCTATCAACAGCATTCTAATCAGTATTCTGTAACTTGATTTTTGTGTCTCTGTGCCCTGTTTGAGAGCACATTTCCATTCCATCTGACGAAGGAGCAGCGCTCCGAAAGCTAATGGTGTTTGCTACCAAATAAACCTGTTGGACTTTAACCTGGTGTTGTTAAAACTTTTACTGCTATCAACAGCACCCAGAGTCTGGTCTTGATCATGATACATGGTGGCAGTTGTCTGCAGGCTGTTTATTAAGAATTACTGTTGATGCCAGGAGAGGTGGAAAAATGGAAAAGCAGTCAGCTGAACAGAGCACACTAGGAAATGCCCGTAACAGCAAACAAAGTGACAGATTGTCACAAGTGTCCCGTGGCAATAGGTGTGCAGAGATGTGGAGAAAACCTACCCCTTCCCGAGCCCCAGGACCATGTGGAGGGACATTACCAGGCTACACGCCTGGTAAGAGAAACTGGTTAGAGAAACTGGTGTTGCCAATTCAGTTGACACTGGACTGCCTCTGGACTCTCTCAGAAATCATGGGGGGGGGGCGATTCTCCCAAAAGTGTTGAATTGGCAAGTAAACTGGTCGAGATCACGACTGTTTTTTCAGTGCAACTTCAGACAGTGGGTGGGGCCAACTTGCGCCAAAGAACCTGAAATCGGTGGGATGAGCGGGAACCCGCGCATGCCCACATCTCTGGGAGATTGCTGAAAAGACCTCCCAGCATCCAGATCACTGCCATTCAACCCCCACAGACATCGCTGGCCACCACAACCCCACCACACACATCGCTGGCCTCATCACTGGCCCCCACAACCCCGCCACAACCCCCCCACAGACATCGCTGGCCTCATCGCTGGCCCCCACAAACCCCCCACAGATATCGCTGGCCTCATCGCTGGCCCCCACAACCCCCCCACAGATGTCGCTGCCTCCCCTCCCCATACAGACAATGCTGCCCCCTCATACAGACATCGCTGTCTTCCCCAATACACACATCGCTGGCCTCATTGCTGGCCCCCACAACTCCCCACAGACATCCTTGCTTCCCCTCCCCATACAGACATCACTGCCCCCCCATACAGAAACATCGCTGGCCTCATCACTGCCCCCCCCCGCCCCCGCCTTATCCCCACCATACAGACATCGCTGGCCTCATCACTGGCCCCCACCAACTCCCACACAGACATCGCTGGCCCCCACCTCCCCCCACACACAGACATGGCTGCCCACACACCCCATGCCCCTATGGATCCGGATAATGCGGGAATGCAATCCCTCCATTCCTTGAACATACTGTCCTCACTGCTGCCCTGCAGAGAACTAGCGATATGCTGACATGCACAACCCCAGCTTGCGATCATTCCCTCTCTTGAACGGGAGCCTTGAGTATTGCACCCCCACTGGACACAGCAGCCTATTGAATGGCAGCCAATCAGCACCCTGAGGGATGAATGACACTCAACTGAAAGCAGCCTTCAAAATCTCTCACAAGTATTTGTTGCCAACAGGCCCTTGACTGGCCGCACTCACTGCACCTGCACTCCCCGAATAAACCAGAGCTGTATATAAGCTGCAGGAATGGCCACACAGCCAGTCACGTCACAAAGATGTCTGTGCGGAAACCTGCTCCCAGATTCACAGAGGCCGACCAGGAGCACCTGCTAGATGCCGTGGAGGAGAGGAGTGAGCGGATCTTCCCCGGCCAGGGCCCTCACCCAAGGGGTGCATCTGCCACAGCATTGTGGGAGGAGGTGGCAGAAGCGGTGAATGCCAGGAGCCTGACACCGCGCTCTGGCCGGCAGTGTCGGAAAAAAATATACGACCTTCGAGCAGCAAGGGTGAGTGAGCATCCCTCTTGGAACCCTGCACATGCTTGGCATGGCTCTCCAACCCTACTTAGACACCTGAAGGGCATGCAATAAGTGACCCTTCCCCCAGGAACATCCTTTCCCCTCACCTCTCAACGAGCACCCTTCAGTGGTGACTGTTTTCTCTGAAACTGCCAGCACAATGCCCGAGACATGGGCACGCATTGCGCACCATGCACTGCAAGATGTTAATGCTTGCTATCCACCTTATGTTCCGACAGGTGAAAAGCATACATAACATATATGAAACTGCAAAGACTAATGCTGGTGTGCCTGATCTATTGCAGCTGACCAGCATCGAAGGGCGTGCCATGGAGCTGGCAGGGGGTGATGGGGCATCCAGAATGGTCACCGAAAGCCAGGTCGGCATCCAGCATGCAAGTGAGCAGAAGCGCATCCTCAACCTAGGTCCTCCTCTAAGTAAGTGCAATGCTGCATAGAATGTTTTACCTCTCTCCCCCTAATGTGTGTTCTTTATTGCAGCTCTGGACCCAGAGGAACCCGGCCCTTCGGATGTTGGCGCCCCCTCTGCTGCTCTGGAGCAAACTGCCCACGACCCCCTGGATGACACCTCGGAGGGAGGCACTGAGGAATCCTCCGAGGGCAGCATCACTGAAGCGGCACCAGCATGGACCACACAACCCACCAACACAGAGACTATCACCACGGTGGGTTCCTTTAGTGTTGAGGCTTTTGGTCGCTAACTGGTGAGCACATCACAGACACTGATGCACATCAGGTGGAGGTGGGCATATCCGAAGGCTTGGGCACGAGGAGGTCTTCTGGAGGCCAGGATTCAGCTGTCCCCAAGCCAGCTGCTGGGCCTCTGGGTTTGTTCATCCCAAGGCTGGTGGAGATGCATCAGGAAACCCAGGGAGTTGTGGAAGGGCTGTCAGCAACCATGTTGCAACTGCAAGGCTGTTTAGGGGAGTCCAACAGAGTGCTGTTGCAGGGGGTAGTGCCGATACAATGTGTGAACCAGGCCAACACTGCAAGGGTGGCGACCGCAGTGGAAAGTCTGGCTCAGGGGTCTGTCCTCATGGCTAACAGTGTCCTGGCCATCCTGAAGACACAACAGGCCATGGGCGAGTGTGCTTCAGGCACCCAGGAGGCACAGCATTCGATGGCCATGGGTGTCAGGGGCAAATGGGAGACACTGCTGGGACTCTCGCTGGCATTCTGGAGACACAGCAGGCCATGGCTGTGAGCCTCAACAACTTAGCCCAGGCTCAGAGGGCTACTGCTGAGGGGCTCCAGAGCCTGATTCGCTCACAGAATGCTGCAGCGGAGGGGCTCCAGATCTTGGCCCAGTCTCAGAAGGTCAGGGCTGAGGGATCACAGATCATGGGGCAGACGCATCTGGGCCTCCAGGATTGGCAGAGCCAGGTAATGCCAGAGCTTCTGGAGCTCAGTCCAGCTACCCTGGCATCCCATGGAGTGTCACCAGGGCCTCTGGGCACCCCAAGGGAGGAGGAAGGGCTTGGGTCCATGCTGGGGTGTTACACCCAGGAGATCCCGGACGGCCCGAGACCTTCCGATTTCCCCCCCTTCCTCACACCGGGGCATCTCAGGGCCAGCTAGATGAATAGGGTGGCACTGAAACATAAAACCATAGAACCATAGAACATTACAGCACAGAAACAGGCCTTTTGGCCCTTCTTGGCTGTGCCGAACCATTTTTCTGCCTAGTCCCACTGACCTGCACCTGGACCATATCCCTCCACACCCCTCTCATCCATGTACCTGTCCAAGTTTTTCTTAAATGTTAAAAGTGAGCCCGCATTCACCACTTTATCGGGCAGCGCATTCCACACTCCCACCACTCTCTGTGTGAAGAAGCCCCCCCTAATAATCCCTTTAAACTTTTCCCCCTTCACCCTTAACCCATGTCCTCTAGTTTTTTTCTCCCCAAGCCTCAGTGGAAAAGCCTGCTTGCATTCACGCCATCTATACCCATCATAATTTTATACACCTCTATCAAATCTCCCCTCATTCTTCTACATTCCAGGGAATAAAGTCCTAACCTATTCAACCTTTCTCTGTAACTCAGTTTCTCAAGTCCCGGCAACATCCTTGTAAACCTTCTCTGCACTCTTTCAACCTTATTAATATCCTTCCTGTAATTAGGTGACAAAAACTGCACACAATACTCTAAATTCGGCCTCACCAATGTCTTATACAGTGCCATTCGCAAGTCAGCCAGGGCCGTCCAGGTCTCGGCCACCCGGGGGACATCTGCCAAGGACATCACAGGACACGGGGCGTGCATCACAGCTGGACACCTCCACCTCTGATGTGCATCCTGGGGTAGCACCTAGAAGAAGCAGTAGACAGCACAAAGTTAGAAAGTTGTAGTTCACTAGAGGGTACGGGTGAAGGTCAGCATTAGTCAGGGCTTATTCATCTCTAACGTTAAGAACACAATAAACTTTTATTTATCAGCTGTGGCTAATGTGTCTCTGATTCTCTACCCCCCTCCCCCACAGAGCTGAGTGGTCCCGATTCCCATGCATAGAGATGCTGTCTGTTATGCCTTGGAGACTCAACCACATGTTACGGAGTGCCTGCCCTACCTTCCCCAACATCCACCAGACCCTTGCAAGTGCCCCCCCACCCCCCTCCCCGCCTGCCCCATTGGCCAAAAAAGTGTGTCCCCAACCCTTACAGCTATGTGGGCCAGGGTGGCAGCGTGCATTCGGATTACAGGTAGGAGTCAGACTTGAGTGGCACAAGGGGCAGGATCCCAGTCTGCACAACAGCGAGTCGTCATCATCCTCCAGCCTTCAACCAAGACTCGCAACCATTGCCAGCCCAGGCACATTAACAGGTTCGGATATTTCTGGGGGATTTGGTGGTGGGATGACAGAGGCTGGGGAAGGGTGATGTGGTGGTTTGAGGGCCCAGGTCAGTTTGGAGGGGGAATAGCAGTTGCACTTGCTCCTGGGGTGTGGTGGATGTGTGATGGTTGCAATCCCCTCACTCCATAGCACCAGTTTGATGAAGCGGGCTGCAATCAAGGTGTCCCTCGCTGCCCTTCCCTGCCGGACACCTGCCATCGCCGCCCGCCCTCTTTCCTCCGGCTCTTCATACGGAGCAACGTCCACTTTGCCCCATCGCCGCTCCTCCTCCTCCTCCTCCTGCTCCAGCTGGTCTCCCCACTGCTGGACAATGTTGTGAAGAGCGCAGCAAACGATGATGATGCGTGAAGCAGGCACAGGGTCATACTGGAGGGCCCCCCCAGAGCAGTCCAAGCAGCAGAACCACATCTTCAGCAGGCCGATGCACCACTCTACGATGGACCAGATGGCTGCATGGGCCTCGTTGTAGCGGGTCTCTGCCTCGCTCTCGGGCCTCCGCACAGGCGTCATCAGCCATGACCTTAGTGGGTAACCCTTGTCACCAGTAGCTGTCGCGGGAGCCTGGGCTGGTCTTCAAAGAGCCCAGGGATGTCCGACTGCCTGAGCACAAAGCTGTCATGGACACTCCCTGGGTGGCGAGCATCGACCTGCATGATCCGCATGAGATGGTCACAGACAATTTGAACGTTCAGGGAGTGGAACCTCTTCCTGTTCACAAATTGCTGTGGTCCTGCATGTGGGGCCCACAAGGCGATGTGTGTCCCATCCACTGCTCCCTGGACATTGGGAATCCCAGCAATGGAAGCGAAGCCGAGAGCTCGGGCCTCCTGCTGTGCACGGCCCACATCAAAATTTATGTATTTCCCAGCCCGGGCATACAGGGCATCTGTGACCTGCCGCACACATCTGTGCACGGAGACCTGGGAGATACCAACTAGGTCACTACTGGGTACCTGAAATGAGCCGGAGGCATAGAAATTGAGGGCAGCCGTAACCTTCATGTCAACAGGGAGCAGGTGACCGCCCCTCCCCTGAGGTGCCAGGTGTGCGAGCACCTCACAAAGGTGTTGCACCGTGGTCTTGGAGAGCCACAGCCGGCGACGGCACATCTCTGCCGAGAGGGCCTCGAATGAATTGTGGGGCCTGTACCTCCTTGGCCTTGGCACCCTCGGCCTTCTGTACACCTTATCGGGAGCCTGCTCACCCACCTCCTGGCCCTCAGCTGCAGCCCCCTACCCTCCTTACTGAGGGACTGGTAGTGGCTGCTCCTGCGGTGGTCTCTCCATGCCCACCATATCCTGAGCTGCCATCTCCTCCTCCTCCTTCGCCCCTGCTGCCACATAATGGCCAGCTCCAGATCGAGCAAACCGAGACCCATCTGCACAATGGGGTTTGGAAAGGTCATAGCATGATGGATTATCCTCATTGGCTGCATAGACCCAGCACCACCCCAATCCCTCACTTGGGCCAGGACCCCCACTTGTGGGTGCTGGTAACACCACATAATCCATGGTGCCACGCGTGGCCCGACTAAGGTTGTGTGAGATTCCCATCATGACAAATGCTGGCACAGATTGTGCAGGTCGATGTGCAGTCGTGGGCAATGCGCGCCCTTGAGCCATTGCTATGTGTGCAACTGCAGCATCCGTTACAGACATGTGTTGTTGGTCCGTGTCACAGGGCAGGGACAGACTGCAAATCAGCACCAGATGGGTGCCCAGTGACAGCAGATTCCAAGCAGTCCATGTCTGAATCTCTGCAGCTGCTTCACCTGGTTAGGCCTCAGTCAGCACATGGTGCACTCCTCCCCCACCCCGGAACACCAGCACTCAGTTGAGTCCCTGACCACACCCCGCGGCAAGACAATGCCACTGCACAGTGCCCTGGAGGGGAAGGCTGAGCAGGACTCCTTGAGGATGCCTCCCACACTGAGCTCCAGCACTGCTCTGGAGGGGAGAGCTGAGCAGGTCTCCTTCACGGAACCTCACCCAGAGAGCTCTGAGAAAATAGAAGCTCCCCCCTCCCCCACCTACCCTAGATATCACTGGTCCATGGGCCAGCACCTGAAGACAGCAGGAAGAAGCCCACCAGGCATCTCCAGGGCCTGCCTGCAGCATCCCCCACGCTCCGCTAGCAGCATTTACCTCCTCACACCAGTTCAAGGCTGCCACGCCAGGTTGAGACTTTTATATAACTACTCTGGTTCGCACCAAAGTGACATCACGCCAAAGAGGTGGGAGACCAAATGTGGGCGGAGATTGCCGTGTCGATCCCGATAATGGCATGCTAAAGTACGGTAAGTAATGCAAATCAGCGGCATGCCGGTTTTCTGCGCTGTCCCGGCGGCGCCATTCTTTTCCGGTTGGGAGATGCGTGCGGGTCGTAGACGCTCACAGGAATCCGCAAAATGGCTGACGCACACATCTCGCGACCTGACCCATCAAAACATTTGTGCATCGCAATGGGAGAATTGCCCTCCCCAGATACGGATCAGATCACTGTTCTCCTTTATGGAACTGACAGCTGTGGAGACATTTTAAGAAGACAGGGATTTGAGGAAGAAACCGTTAAATATGAAGAGGTCACAAAAGCCTTAAATTCCCACTTTAGCCTATGGCATAATGACAATAGACCAGGCAATGATATAATAGTCTGCAGCTAGGTACCAGGAGAAATATAGATACTTTTATAAACAACTTGTATTGCTTAGAAGTTAACTGTATCAGACTTCTTACAACCCAGAGAAGATCCCATTTCGATTTGATTTGATTTTGAGTGTTGATTTTGATTTATTATTGTCACATGTAATAGCATACAATGAAAAGTATTGTTAATTGCACGCTATACAGACAAAGCATACCGTTCATAGAGAAGGAAAGGAGAGTGCAAAATGTAATCAATTACAGTCATAGCTAGGGTGTAGAGAAAGATCAACTTAGTGCGAGTTGGATCCATTCAAAAGTCTGATGGCAGCAGGGAAGAAGCTGTTCTTGATTCGGTTGGTACATGATATCAGATTTTTGAACCGTTTTCCTGATGGAAGGAGGTGGAAGAGAAAATGTCCGGGGGGGGGGGGTCCTTAATTATGCTGGCTGCTTTTCCGAGGCAGCGGGAAGTGTAGACAGAGTCAATGGATGTGAGGCTGGCTTACGTGATGGATTGGGCTACATTCACAACCTTGCGGTCTTGGACAGAGCAGGAGCCATATCAAGCTGTGATACAACCAGAAAGAATGTTTCCTATGGTGCATCTGTAAACGTTTGACAGTCATAGCTGACATGTCAAATTTCCTTAGTCTTCTGAGAAAGTAGAGGCTTTGGTGGGCTTTCTTAACTATAGTGTCAGCATAGGGGGACCAGGACAGCTTGTTGGTGATCTGGACACCTAAAAACTTGAAGCTCTCGACCATTTCTACTTGTCCCCATTGATGTAGACAGGGGCATGTTCTCCACTACGTTTCCTGAAGTCGATGACAATCTCCTTCATTTTGTTGACATTGAGGGAGAGATTATTGTTGCTGCACCAGTTCACCAGATTCTCTATCTCATTCCTGTACTCTGTCTTGTCATTGTTTGAGATCTGACCCTCTACGGTGGTGTCGTCAGCAAACTTGAAAATCGAGTTGGAGGGGAATTTGGCCACACAGTCATAGGTGTATAAGGAGTACAGTAGGGGGCTGAGAACACAGCCTTGTGGGACACCGGTGTTGAGGATTTTGTCTAAAGCAGTACAGTTCACCAGGCAGGCTGAACTTTGCAAGCAAAACAGGCTATATTCATCCTTCTTGAGAGCAGACCATCATCTCGATCCAATTCATGAACCATGGGGCTTTCAGCACACCTCCCAGAAAAGAGTCAGCATGAGGAAGATGTGGCCAACACCATTGTTCCAGGTTCCAAGGTGATTTTTTTAAAAAGCCTCATTGGCACAAAGCCTGCCCAGCCATGAATGCTGAGTGCTGATCCTGCCATAAGAGGGAGCATTTTAAAATGGCAATGCCATAGCAGCAGGGATCTTCCATCTTCAGCTCAAACATTTAAAGACAATCCATTCCAATCTGCAAGTTTCCAAGAAATAGAGGAGAACAGGATTCATTCTTCTCAGGTGAAGTGGCAGAGCTGCAAGTGTATACCTGGTTTGTCAATATCATGATCAATGGCTCGAAGACAAATTTTGAACTGGACGCAGAAGCAGGAGTGTCCATTATTTCTGATACCACACTATGAAATCTGAATATCTTCAACTGTCCACCATTCAACATCATGGCGCAAGAGACATTCCATTCATGGTGTGAGGAGAGATGACTGCCACATTTTGATATGATGGTATAGAGTTCTCCAGCATGCCATATGTCATTCATAATCAACATTACCATAGAATCCCTACAGTGCAGAAGGAAGCCGTTCACCCCACCAAATCTATACCGACTCTCCAAAAGAGCATCGTTTTCTTTATTCATTTGAGGGACATGGACATCACTGGCTAGTCAGCATTTATGTGCCTAGTTGCCCAAGGGCAATTGAGAGTCAACCACATTGCTGTGGCTCTGGAGTCACATGTAGATCAGACCAGGTAAGGATGGCAGATTTCCTTTAAAGGACATTAGTGAGCCAGATGAGTTTTTCCGACAATCGACAACAGTTTCATGGTCATCAGCAGATTCTTAATTCCAAATATATTTTATTGAATTCAAATTCCACCAGCTGCCGTGGTGGGATTCAAACTTGGGTCCCCAGAACATTAGCTGAGTTTCTGGATTATTAGTCCAGCGATAATACCACTAGGCCATTGCCTCTCCTTTCTCTTACCCAGGCCCTCCCCTCCACCCTATCTCCATAACCCTGCACACGTATCATAGCCAATCCACCTAACCTACACATCTTTAGACACTAAGGGGCAATATAGCATGGTCAATCTACCTAACCTTCACATCTTTGAACATTTTCCATTGCTGAGCAGAGAAGCTTGTATAGACTTGCATCTTCTTGATTCACCAGTTACAGAAGAAACTCAAGTTGATTTGGAATATTGCAAGTCAGTCTTTATAGAAAAAATTCCTGTAACCACAGGTGAGGAAAGGCTAGATGAAGTGGGAGACTGATGCACCAAGGATGAAGGTGACCTGTTGCAAGATGACATTCTGGACCTTATGTTGCTCTTTTGGGAAAGGCTGGAAGAGGATGAAACCAAGATGCCACTGATATCAATGATTTGTCACAGGAGGAGGTCTTGAATCTTGCGTCATCTTTTGAAGACACCATAAGCCCAGGTACCTCTACTGAGGGGGAATTTGCAAATTATTGAAGAAGACAATGATGATGCAAATGCCTACCATTGACATTGTAACTGTTGTTGAACAAAACCCTGCTATTATTGAATCAGAAGTTTATTCTGGAGATCAGAAAACTTAGAGGTGCTTACTACAGCTCCTCCTAACACCAAGGAAGTGTCATTTCTCTGCCTCTGCATGTTTCTTTCACTGCTGCTGCTGATGACAGCATCCATTCTGAGGAATCTCCAGAGATGTTCAGGCCTGCAGAATTACCTGAAGTTAAACCATGACCTACAGAAAAACAAATTCCTCCATATTGTTTCTTGGAAATATTTTTCATCCTTCTCTTCATCCATCTGATTCAATCATGAATGAGATATTACATAAAACCTTGTCCATTACGGTAGTAGATGAGAGGTCACACGACACTAGGTTATAGCCCAACAGGTTTATTGGAAATCACAAGCTTTCGGAGCGTTTCTCCTTCGTCGGGTAAAGGCGAAGGAGCAGTGCTCCAAAAGCTTGTAATTTCAATTAAACCTATTGAACTATAATCTGGTGTCATTTGACCTCTCATCTTGTCCACCACAGTCCAACACCAGCAGCTCCACATCATTACAGTAGTAGAAATTTATAGACCCACTGCAGCTATACAAATCTTCACAAGAGCTGAATGAGCTTCATTTTTACATCAGAACAACCAATAGTTCAACCTTTCCCCAAAGTACCAAGAAGAAGGGAAATAAGAAAAGAGTGAAGAGCAGGAAAATCTAACCATTATACTATGAACCAGAAGCAGAAATCTGTGTCTGCAGAGGTCAGTATCTTCTGAGGAGAAGATTATGGAGAGCATATGTCCTCAAAGAGAACCAAGAGTTTGAGATTGACACCATTGGGGCAAGAGATTATGAGGGGTGGCAATGGAGGGGGGAGAGGTTGGTAGTGAATAGGATGTATGCGTAAATAGTTAATGTTAATTAGTAGAACAAAAGACGTGGGGGGTGTGGTGTAGTATAAAGTGTTAATAGCTATTATGCTAGTAGTTAGAGTTCGTCATCAGTGATGTCAGGTCACATGTAACTGGAACCTGAGGGAAGAAGGTTTCAATGGAGTCCTGCTAAAGCCCATCTCTGTAAATCGTCAATTAATGTTCACTTGTTTCTAACAGCATCATTTCCAGCTCTCTTCTATCGAAGGCATCTGGAGTCCAGTCATGGCATCAATTCAGCAGGTAGGATGGCTTCATCAGCAAAGGTAGATCCTGCCACTAATTGTAACTAGTTGCTTCAGTGAACTGGAAGAAAAGGCAACAATCAATTAATTTGTAGGGTAATCCTGGCGATATCTAAGGAAATATTTTTTTTAAATACCCAGCTTTATAAAATGCAGGAAACACATATATATTTCTACCAAAGCAAACATATTTTTCAATATTTTCCAAGGGTAAAGGTAACGTTAAAAAGCTAACTGTAGTAGGCCAAGACCCTGGACCTTACATGAGCAGAGGTGTTTGGAGATATAAAATGGAATTCCTTCTATTTTAGGTGTTACTTTTATCTGCAAAAATTCCCTACTACCACAGTGTGAACGTTTTCACTTTTCCATGCCAACATCCCTATGGTATCAGAGTAAAAATGACAACTTTGTGTAAATTTATACTGAAATCTAGCCAATTAAACTTCTGTCTGCTTGGAATTGGATTTAAATTGTCTGGCATTGTTTCATGTACGAACCACTGAAGATGAGATAACCAGCCTAGAAGACATGAGCAGGGTCAGTCAGATTCATGTGGGATCCAGTGCAGCTCTGGTGGCAAATGGCATAAAATCTCTAAGGGCTCTGTTTGTCTATTTTCCATTTGTCTTCATGACATCTAACATTTCCTACCTGGAATAAGATGTAGAATATGAGCACCCAGGTTTGGGTAGTTTGTTCAACCTGAATACAAATTATGGAAGAATGTGGAACAATGGCCCATATCTTCTGTCCCGAATCCCGACTTATGGAGATTGTGCGCTACACAGGCGTGTTGGGACAATACAGTAATCCTGACTCACAGACATACGCGCTCAAAGCGTGTCAAGTTCAAACCTCCGGTTGGTTTTTTTATAGCTGTCAGGATTGAAGCACTGCGCTAAAGTGCCTGAAAGAAAAGTGATGGGACAACACTAACTTTGCTTACTTGCTCTGATGATAGGTGAGCATTTATACCTATTTATTTGCACACATTTGTTCTGTTCTAGCTGTAGCAAGAAGAGGCAGCAGACATTTTAGGTGTTTTTTTTTGTAAATGGAATCATAGAATCAAGGAAGCCCTCCAGTACAGGAGGAGGCCATTCAGCCCATTGAGTCTGTACCGACCACAATCCCACCCAGATCCTGTTCCCGTAACCCCACACATTTACCCTGCTAATCCCCCTAACAATAGAGTCAATTTAGCACAGCCAGTCAACCTAACCTCCACATCTTTGGACTGTGGGAGGATTCTGGAGAGTAGTCCATGGTGAGTCTGATGGTGGGATGGAACTTGTTGATGTTATCATGTAGTTGTTTCAGTGATTGTTCACCATGAGTCCAAAGGAAGAAAATGTCATCAATGTATCTAGTGTATAGCGTCCGTTGAAGGACCTGTGCGGTGAAGAAGTCTTGTTCGAACCTGTGCATGAGGATGTTGGCATATTGAGGTGCGAATTTGGTCCCCATGGCTGTTCCGTGTGTCTGGATGAAGAAATGGTTGTTGAAGATGAAGACATTGTGGTCCAGGGTGAAGCAAATGAGTTGTAGAATTGTGTCCGGAGATTGGCAGTTGTCGGCGTTGAGTACCGAGACAGTTGCAGCAATGCCGTCGTCGTGGGGGATGCTGGTGTAGAATGCCGAGACATCCATTGTGACGAGGAGTGTTCTTGTTTCAACTGCTCCATGGGTGTTGAGTTTCTGTATGAAGTCCAGAAGCTGAGGGTTCTTTGTACGGTGGGTTTCAGGGTGCCCTCGTCGTAGCCAGAGAGGTTCTCACACAAGGTCCCATTGCCTGATACGATGGGACGGCCGGGTGTGTTGGCCTTGTGCATCTTCGGGAGGCAGTAGAGATCTCTAATGTGAGGAGTATGTGGGATAAGAGCACGGAGAGTGCTCTGAAGGTCCGGATCAAAGACCTTGATCAGTCTGTTGAGTTGACGGGTGTGTTCTTTGGTCGGATCTGCCTTGTTGTTCAGTTGTTGGTACACTTCTTTGCAGTAATCCATTCTGTTCAGTATGACAGTGGCCTCTCCTTTGCTGGTCTGATGATAAAGTTGCGGTTGGTCTTGAGAGCGCGGATGGCATTGCGTTGTGCTTGGGTGACATTCCGGGCTGTCTTCTGAGTGCGGCTGATGAATCTGGCATTGACGCACCTCCTGACCTCCTGACAAGACCGCGCAGGACCTTCAACTGACGTTATACATTACATACATTAGTGACATTTTCTTCCTTTGGACTCATGGCAAACAATCATTGAAACAACTACATGATGACATCAACAAGTTCCATCCCACCATCAGACTCACCATGGACTACTCTCCAGAATCAGTTGCATTCTGAGACACACGCATCTCCATCAAGGATGGTCACCTCAGCACTTCATTGTACCACAAGCCAACGGTAACCTCACGATGCTCCACATCTCCAGCTTCTACCCTAAATACGTTAAAGAAACCACCCCCTATGGACAAGCCCTCCGTATACACAGGATCTGCTCAGATGAGGAGGATCACAACAGACACCTCCAGACGCTGAAAGACGCCCTCATAAGAACAGGATATGGCACTCAACTCATCGATCGACAGTTCCTACGCGCCACAGCGAAAAACCGCACAGACCTCCTCAGAAGACAAACACAGAACACGGCGGACAGAGTACCCTTCATCATCCAGTACTTCCCCGGAGCGGAGAAGCTACGATATCTTCTCCGGAACCTTCAACGTGTCATCAGTGAAGACGAACATCTTGCCAAGGCCATCCCCGCACCCCCACTGCTTGCCTTCAAACAACCGCGCAACCTCAAACAGACCATTGTCCGCAGCAAACTACCTAGCCATCAGGAGTTCAGTGACCACGACACCACACAACCCTGCCACACCAACCTCTGCAAGACGTGCCGGATCATCAACACGGATGCCATCATCTCACGTGAGAACACCATCCACCTGGTACATGGTACATACTCTTGCAACTCGGCCAACATTGTCTACCTGATACGCTGCAGGAAAGGATATCCCGAGGCATGGTACATTGGGGAAACCATGCAGACGCTGCAACAACGGATGAATGAACACCGCTCGACAATCACCAGGCAGGAGTGTTCCCTTCCAGTCAGGGAATACTTCAACAGTCAAGGGCATTCAGCCTCCAATCTTCAGGCAAGTGTTCTCCAAGGCGGCCTTCAAGACACACGACAATGCAGAATCGCTAAGCAGAAACTGATAGCTAAGTTCCGCACACGTGAGGATGGCGTCAACCAGGATCTTGGGTTCATGTCACACTATCTGTAACCCCCACGACTTGCCTGGGTTTGCAAAATCTCACTAACTGTCCTGGCTTGAGACAATTCACACCTCTTTAACCTGTGCTTAACCCTCTCTCCACTCGCATTGTCTGTACCTGTAAAGACTTGATTACCTGTTAAGACTTGCATTCCAACCATTATCTTGTAATTGAGTTTGTGTCTATATATGCCCAGTTTGTGAACAGAACTCCCACTTACCTGATGAAGGATCGACGCTCCGAAAGCTCGTGCTACCAAATAAAGCTGTTGGACTTTAACCTGGTGTTGTGAGACTACTTACTGTAATAAGTTTCAGCTGAAATTCGTTTCGCTTTTGCTATATATTTTAAGCAGTGTTGTTTATCCCAATTTTAAGAGTCTCTATGATGGTGGTTGATCTTTAGAAGTCTCTTAAGACATGGGGTGAATGAGTTCTACATTTACAGTGGGAAGTATGCAACTTGGTTATTTCAAATGCTTTAAAAAAGTATAATCCTTGAGATGACATTTGCAAGCCTTGTGTAAGCTGATGTGAAATATCTCTCTAATAGCTATTGTAGAATCCAGTGCAGTTTGAAACACTGGAGTCATGCTTCATCACATCACACATTTAACTTGGCTTCTTAAAATCACTGTAGTTCTTTTGAGGCTTTGACATAGGCACAGAGATCATGAGAGAAGAATTAGGCTAAAATGTACAATTAATATGCCCAAATCCTCCCCTTCCCTTCCTCTCCCCTCCCCCTCCCTTTCTCTCCCCTCATTCCCCCTTCCCCTCCCTCCCCTCCCACTCTGCCCTTCCCCTCCCTCCTCCTCCCATCCCCTCTTACACCTCCCTTCCCCTCCTTTCTCCTCCTTCCTTCTCTTTACATCCTTCCCTCCCTCTCTGACCTCCTTGTTTACAGAAAGATAACAAAACTGTTGTGTTAAACTTTAAAAAAATTGATTGTTGTCTTGAAGAGAAAAAAAAATATTTTATTGCAAGAAATTTGGAAAAGATGAGGCAATGAAACAAAATGTCATACTGCAGCTGCTAGATGTTTAGCTAAATGTTAACATGTTATCAAAGTTTTATATTTATAACGGCACGGTAGCACAGTGGTTAGCACTGCTGCTTCACAGCTCCAGGGTCCCGGGTTCAATTCCCGGCTCGGGTCACTGTCTGTGTGGAGTTTGCACATTCTCCTCGTGTCTGCATGGGTTTCCTCCGGGTGCTCCGGTTTCCTCCCACAGTCCAAAGATGTGCGGGTTAGGTTGATTGGCCAGGTTAAAAATTGCCCCTTAAAGTCCTGGGATGCGTAGGTTAGAGGGATTAGCGGGTAAAATATGTGGGGGTAGGGCCTGGGTGGGATTGTGGTCGGTGCAGACTCGATGGGCCGAATGGCCTCCTTCTGCACTGTAGGGATTCTATAACATTAGTTTTGTTAATAAATATTTTCCATTAAAATTTACAAAATTCTACAAATGCTTTATTGAAACGTCAAAACACAACATTTAAATATGAAATTATACAAACATTTTATTGAAGCATTAAAAAACATTTAAATAGGAGATAATTACAAATGAATAGCATAATTGAAGTAAACAAGGCAGAAGAATACTAATGATAAACACATGGTGGTTGAGATTTTCCATCGCCCAAAATGTGAACTCTACTCAACCTGATGCAGTAAGGTATTGGGGTGGCATGGTGGCACAGTGGTTAGCACTGCTGCCTCACAGGCGGCCTTCACGACACACGACAGCGCAGAGTCGCTGAGCAGAAACTGATATCCAAGTTCCGCACACATGAGGACGGCCTAAACCGGGATGTTGGATTTATGTCACATTATCAGTAACCCCCACAGCTTGTCTCCTTGGCTTGCAGAGTTTCACTGGCTGTTCTGTCTGGAGACAATACACATCTCTTTAACCTGTGTTGAATGCTCCCTCCACCCACATTGTCTGTACATTTAAGACCTGGCTGGCTGTAGAGATTTGCATTCTAATCAGTATTCTGTAATTTGATTTCTGTGTCTGTTTGCACTGTTTGAGAACAGATAACCACTCCATCTGACGAAGGGGCAGCGCTCTGAAAGCTTATGGTATTTGCTACCAAATAAATCTGTTGGACTTTAACCTGGTGTTGTGAGACTTCTTACTGTGCCTCACAGTGCCAGGGACCCGGGTTCAATTCCGGCCTGGGGTCACTGTCTGTGTGGTGTTTGCACATTCTCCCCGTGTCTGCGTGGGTTTCCTCCAGGTGCTCCAGTTTCCTCCCACAGTCCAAAGATGTGCGGGTTAGGTTGATTGGCCATGCTAAATTGACCCTAATGTTAGGGGATTGGCAGGGTAAATGTGTGGGATTGTGGGAATAGGGCCTGGGTGGGATTGTGGTCAGTGCAGACTTAATGGGCTGAATGGTCTCCTTCTGCACAGTAGAGATTCTACCTATTTATTTTCTGGTAAAACTTATCATATAGTGGTATTTCATGATAAAATCCTTATAAAGACAATCATATTTTGTTAAGAAAACTTAAAAATATCTGTTTATCACAGACAACCATGAGAGATTGCTTCCTATTACCACCTTTGAAGGGCAAACGAGTTTCCAACTAAATTGATGATACATTTTCCTGCAACAGGCGGAAATATGCAAATATTTCCACAAATATTTGGGAAAGTTTAAGTTTTTCATTAAGTGCTATGTGCAAGTTTCCTTGCATATGAAACCCTGCACGCAATATTCAAAGGACTTACTATCGTACCAGTCTCACATCGGTATCTCGTGTGAACAATGCAGCATTAGCATTCCACTGCTGGTTTTTACCGAGTTCTGTTAATGCATGCATAACCCCCTGCTCAGTAACAGTTTCAGTTTACTGTTAACAAAGAGCTGATGCTGGAGGGGACTCTTTAACACAAGAAAAGATTGAACATGGAGTTCACAAATAGATGTGAAAAGGCAGCAGTGTTTCACACCTACTGGAGATGATCTCATGTCTCTTTTCTAAATATCCTTGGGTGGTTTCACACCCAAATTAAGCCACACATATTGCTTTGATTGAATGCATCAATGAAGATTGTGTAATACAAGTGGCCTATAAATAATATCTATTCATTGATGGGTGTGAATTTGTTCACACAGCAATTACTTTGATGATGACAAATCTGTTGTTGAAAATGCTTATATTTCAATCATTTAACAATACTTTCCTGATTTATATGTGTTGGAAAAGCTAGCTTCATCACAATGTACTAATAAAGGCCATTTAAAAATAAATTTTGATAGCTAGTTGATCATATAGATGTTTGAATTTATCAATAGAAAATTGTTGCTTATGTTTACACATTGTGCAATATTTGTAACTGAGCAACTCAGCAGACATTATTTTGGGGCAGAAATCAGGAGATTTCACGGCCAGTTTTTATTTCATGTGTCAGGAATTTATTACAATGCACGGCGAATTGATAAAATGCCAACCAGTCTCAGTTGGGCGATGATAGGAACCCTAATTGGTGTCACCATCTCAAAGCTAAGGACAGGAGAGGGGGGGAAACAGCCAGAATTTTGGTTTGTGAGTGAATGAGAAAAGGGTTAGGCTTGGCATTATGAAGCCCAATCCATCACGCAAACCAGCCTCCATTGACACTGTCTACACTTGCTGCTGCCAGCAGAATCAAGGACCCCCACGCACCCCACATATGCTCTCTTCCACCTTCTTCCATTGGGAAAAAGATACCAAAGTCTGAGATCACGTACCAACCGACTCAAAAACAGCTTCTTCCCTGCTGTCATCAGACATTTGAATGGACTTACCTCACATTAAGTTGATCTTTCTCTACACCCTAGCTATAACTGTAACATTACATTCTGCACTCTCTCCTTTCCTTCCCTATGAACTGTATGCTTCATCTGTATAGCGCGCAAGAAACAATTCTTTTCACTGTATACTAATACATGTGACAATAATAAATCAAATCAAATCAAATCAAATCTTTTGCAGGCAGCCATCTTCTAGAGCAGTGGTTCCCAACTTTTAATATGTCTTGACATACCTCGATACTAAGTTTTGAGATACAGCTCCTATTTTCTCTGAACTGCCCTCTAACAAAAGACTTTTTTGGGGGGGATTTTTAACCCATGTTCGCCATCAGGGAGAACTGCGCTGCGGGCGGAAAATCTGGAGGGTATCGGAAAATGCGGCTTTCCATGTTTTACTGCGCATGTGTGGAGGCCAAAAATTGGATTTCCACTATAATAAGGCTGAGCACTGATAGCTTCAGTTCCATCAATCACAAAACCTGGGGCCATTGACTTCAGAAAATGTAAACAATACAATATTAATGCAAACTGTATAAAGGGAATTTTGATTTCCTTAAAAACAGTTCACAAGTAATTTATCCAGTTCATACAAGATTTAATATTTTGACATGAATGTTGACTGTTTCTCTCTGAGTTTTTCCAGCATTTTTGTTACGTCAGATTTCCAGCATCTACAGTATTTTGCTTTTGTATTAATACTTTGAGTACCTTTATCTCAGGTAGAAAAATGAAGTATGAGAGAAAAGCAATAGCATCATTAAAAAAGAAAGAGGAGAAAGCTGAAATGCAGGACAGAAGTCTCAGCATAATGCTAATCTCATATCTAGGCATTAGCTAAACATAACTATAGATACAAGTTTCTGGCATGGTTTCAATATTGTGATTTTCAGAAAAACATATGCCTTTTTTTTACCTCTCTCTGTCTCTCCTGCTCACCTGAAGAAGGGGCTTGGAGCTCCGAAAGCTTGTGTGGCTTTTGCTACCAAATAAACCTGTTGGACTTTAACCTGGTGTTGTTAAACTTCTTACTGTGTTTACCCCAGTCCAACGCCGGCATCTCCACATCATCTCCTGCTTCTCCCAGGGTTTTTGTGCCCTTTTTGAGTTTTTTGCTTTTTGTGCAGGTGCATGGGGCCTTTGTCTTCAGCTCCAAGTCCCGTTGGTCATGGCATGGACCTGACCAAGGTAAAAAATTGAAAGCGCACATGTGTGGCTCTTTCCCAGACGGTGTGCGCGCGGGAGGCCTGCGGTTCATCGAGTCTTGGAGCTGCCGACCACAGAGCTGAAGACAAAGGATAGTTTTAGCTTAATTACATGAATTTTTAATAACTTTTCATCTTTGTTCGCAGCATACTTGGGGGGGGGGGGGGGTGTGGTTTCTGGCGCTCTGGTTGGGGACCACTGTTTCAAGAGAAACCAATCACAATCAATATTGCAAACCTCTTGCTCACAGCTGATATCCTTCCACCAACATGGTTAATACCAATGTGATATGAGTTATCCTTTATTACTTGTCCAAGACTGATAAAATAGAACGTGCTGATTAGTTTGATTACTTTCTGTTTCTATAAGTCTTGGTATGAGTCAAAGGAAAGTTAATCACTCAAGAATTTTATTTGCTTTTATAGTCTTCCTCTGGTTTCTCACCTTCTTACTGGATCTAGCAGATTTTTCCTTTGCTATCAAAGGGGATGGGTCTGGGTAACATGCTCTCTCGGATAGTCCGTGCAGACTCAATGGGCCAAATGAGGTTACTATCACTCATTGTGAACTTCAAGGACTGATACGGTTGCTAAACAAAGTATGTTCAATGTAAACCTTAGTGGTAAACCACTTGAACTAAATTAATCAAACCGCCCATCCTTGAAAAGCATGCATTTTTTGAGAGAAAAACTGCAGGAAGTTCTGTTGTTGGTTATTATGGAAAGGGTACAAAATGGTCTGATTTTCATTTTTTATTTGACACATTTCCTTCACCAGTGTATTTAGACCTTTATACATATTTATGCTGGCAACCATTATTTATATGAAACTCTTCTTGACATGGGATAATATTTGATGGTTAGTTAACTCCTTTATAATCTAAGTAATGATAGTCATTGCAATCTCATTCAGCCTTTTGATCAGCGTAAGCAAGATTGAACATGTTAGCCTGTAGAAGGATGTGACCTCATATGTCCACTTAAAGGTTCTTTCTCAGAATGGCAACCGGTGACAAGTGGTGTCCCGCAGGGTTCAGTGTTGGGGCCACAGCTGTTCTCTTTATATATTAACGATCTAGATGACGGGACTGGGAGCATTCTGGCCAAGTTTGCCGATGATACAAAGATAGGTGGAGGGGCAGGTAGTATTGAGGAGGTGGGGAGGCTGCAGAAAGATTTAGACAGTTTAGGAGAGTGGTCCAAGAAGTGGCTGATGAAATTCAACGTGGGCAAGTGCGAGGTCGTACACTTTGGAAAAAAGAATAGAGGCATGGACTATTTTCTAAACGGTGACAAAATTCATAATGCTAAAGTGCAAAGGGACTTGGGAGTCCTAGTCCAGGATTCTCTAAAGGTAAACTTGCAGGTTGAGTCCGTAATTAAGAAAGCAAATGTAATGTTGTCATTTATCTCAAGAGGCTTGGAATACAAAAGCAGGGATGTACTTCTGAGGCTTTATAAAGCACTGGTTAGGCCCCATTTGGAGTACTGTGAGCAATTTTGGGCCCCACACCTCAGGAAGGACATACTGGCACTGGAGCGGGTCCAGCGGAGATTCACACGGATGATCCCAGGAATGGTAGGCCTGACATACGATGAACGTCTGAGGATCGTGGGATTATATTCATTGGAGTTTAGGAGGTTGAGGGGAGATCTGATAGAAACTTACAAGATAATGAACGGCTTAGATAGGATGGACGTAGGGAAGTTGTTTCCATTAACAGGGGAGACTAGGACGCGGGGGCACAGCCTTAGAATAAAAGGGAGTCACTTTAGAACAGAGATGAGGAGAAATTTCTTCAGCCAGAGAGTGGTGGGTCTGTGGAATTCATTGCCACAGAGGGCTGTGGAGGCCGAGACGTTGAGCGTCTTCAAGACAGAAATTGATAAATTCTTATGGTCTTAAATCAAAGGGGGGTACTCAATTAAAATCCATAAACAGTTTAAAAAAGTTTCATCAAAAGACAAAAATGCGTCCCATTTACTTTGGAAAACCTATAAGTGCATGAAGTAATGCCTATAACTTAATTGCACACAGAAAAATTAAATGTCACTTCTCCACAAAAGTGATTATATTTTCATCATATCTCCTCTTGCTGTAAGATAAATGTTCTGTTCCTGTCATGGGATAAGCCATCTTGGCGTTTGAATTATGTTTATTGTTATTTGAGGTTTCAATAAGATGACTCGCTGATATGATGATTACTGATGATAACTAGTTAGGAATTATGGAACTTAATTACGACTTGAAAAAGGTGCAGCTATACACTAAAGTAGGAGATTCGGGCTATCAGAAGAATTAACTTGGGTGAGCCAAATGATCTTTATCTTCTGGAACTCTACAGTGTATGCAAAGTGATATGAAAACATTATATACTAATGTGATTACTGTTACAGCATCACTTTATATTTCAAAACAATTTGATTTGTGTGCCTTGACAACAATAATGAATTCATTGTGTCACAATGCTCATTCAGTTTATAGACAACACAATTGACTCATCAGTTGACCACAAGACAATTTTGATGTGCTTGATTCTACACCCTGTATGCAAAGTCTACAATTAGTTACATTTATGTGGGAAAAGTATTTATGTGGTGGGAGGCGTGCCTGTCTATAATAACTCAACTGTTACTCAAACATTCCTAGGTGTTTTTTCTAATTGCATGAACCATTTTAGAGATAAAAATAACAAACTGGACGGAGGTTTCCTTCCCATCAGATCCCTTGAAAGAAGGGCATGTTGGGAACAATTTATATGCCTTTAGTTTAGTTTTTAAGCCCTAAAATACTTCAGCATTTTTACTCCAACTTCTATTTCTTCTAAATATTTTCCTTGCCTGACTTTATGTGAACAATGATCCATTGGTGACAGTCAGCCACCTTTTGGTACTTTGCTCAAGTGGTTATTCTTTATCTGTGAATCTTGCTGGTGGGTGCTAACAGGCTGGTCTCAGTCCAGCACACACTCAAATTCCTCAGACACCTGCTCTTCAGCAATAGTCACTTGCTAGTGATAAGGAATCCTGCCTAATTTGTCACTCTGGTATAACTGAGGTGAACAAAAGCCAGCTGTGTTGTTCCTACCTGGATCTATTTCATGCACTTTTTAAAAAAGTGTTGTTCGTCTGTGTGTCAGTTCACAAAACTTTCACATGAACCAGACAATATTGATGCGATGATATTTTTAAAAAATTCTTAAAGCAGTTTTTAAAAATTATACAGTGGTGTATTGAACCAACAGGGTTTATTGATAAATGTATCTATTATAATTATAATATAAATAACATGCACACCATTACTTAGAAAATAGGAGCAGGGGGAGGCCATTCGGCCCTTTGAGCCTGTTCCGCCATTCATTATGATCATGGCTGATCATCCAACTCAAGAACCTGATTCCACCTTTCCCCCCATATCCTTTCACCCCCTTTTCCTCAAGTTTGATGTTTATCTGCTTCTTGAAAACATACAGGACGCGATCTTACCAGCTTGCCAAGCTGGTTGATTGATGTGTCGAGCCGATAAGATAGGGCGAGAGGTGAAAAATTAGGTTCGCACCCGGTTTCTCGCTTCTCCCAATCGTAGCAGCATTATTTTGCCGGCAAAATCAAAGGGCACAAGGCTGATTTCAATATTAATGACATAATTTAAATGTCATCAACGAGTCCTGAACACCATTGTCTGGGCTCACTTGACCTTACCTGCTGGATGGTCAAGGTCCTCACTGGCAAGAATCACAACTGATCTCCATCTGCGGGGACCAGACATTATTGCCTCGCTGGTGAGACCGGAGGCCATTTTAGCCCCTGGGTTGTTAGGGGCATGGCCGGGCACTGCCCCTTGGACAGTGCCAGCCTGGCAGTGCCCACTGGGCAGCCTGGCAGTGTCAGGGCAGTGCCAAGGGAGCGGGACCTGAGGGGTTGTGTGGCAGGAAAAAATACATAGCCACTGGGTAACAAGAGAATTGTACATTTTCTTTGCAGCTTCAGTGCTGCCAGCCCAGATAAATGTTCACATGTAGTTTCTGTGAGATAAAGGAGACATGTCAGCAGTAGATAATCAACCAGGCAAAGATATTGGTGTTGTACTGTACCAATAGTTTCTATATTATGTTGTTCAATCATATTACTGGATGATTTCAGAAAAGTGTGATGCTGTAACAATCAATTTTATTGAAGCAGAAGGGCGTCTTTAGTTCTTAAATCTCGAGCAGTAAAAAGCAAGGGTTGTCATTCAAGATGAATGGAGTTTTGCAGCTTCTGGCTATGTGGATCTGTGTGTAGGGATTAAATCCACTTTTACAATTTATGATGAAATGCCAGGATCCATTAAGAAAAAGAATCAACTTTCAGCAAGTCTGGTTGCCTTATCCTGAAACTTACAGAATGGCAACATTTCTGAAGGTTCTTCAGGACAATCAGTTCCTGCATGACTTTTATAAATGACTTGGAGGAGGGGGTTGAAGGGTGGTTCAGTAAATTTGCTGATGACACCAAGATTGGTGGAGTAGTGGATGAGGTGGAGGGCTGTTGTAGGCTGCAAAGAGATATAGATAGGATGCAGAGCTGGGCTGAAAAATGGCAAATGGGAGTTTAACCCTGACAAATGCGAGGTGATTCATTTTGGTAGGACAAATTTAAATGTGGATTACAGGGTCAAAGGTAGGGTTCTGAAGAATGTGGAGGAACAGAGAGATCTTGGGGTTCATATCCATAGATCTCTGAAGGTTGCCACTCAAGTGGATAGAGCCGTGAAGAAGGCCTATAGTGTGTTGGCGTTCATTAACAGGGGGTTTGAGTTTAAGAGCCGTGGGGTTATGCTGCAACTGTACAGGACCTTGGTGAGACCACATTTGGAATATTGTGTGCAGTTCTGGTCACCTCACTATAAGAAGGATGTGGAGACACTGGAAAGAGTGCAAAGGAGATTTACCAGGATGCTGCCTAGTTTGGAGGGTAGGTCTTATGAGGAAAGGTTGAGGGAACTTGGGCTTTTCTCTTTGGAGCGGAGGAGGTTGAGAGGAGACTTGATAGAAGTTTATAAGATGATGAGGGGGATAGATAGAGTGAACGTTCAAAGACTATTTCCTCAGGTGAATGGAGTGGTAACTAGGGGGCATAACTATAGGGTTCATGGTGGGAGATATAGGAAGGATGTCCGAAGTAGGTTTTTTACTCAGAGAGTGGTTGGGGTGTGGAATGGACTGCCTGCAGGGATAGTGGAGTCAGAAACTTTAGGAACATTTAAGAAGCTATTGGATAGGCACATGGAGTACTTCGGGATGATAGGGAGGAAATAGCTTGATTTGGGTTTCAGACAAAGCTCGGCACAACATCGTGGACCGAAGGGCCTGTTCTGTGCTGTACTGTTCTATGTTCTATGTTCTATGACTGACATCTTTATAACTAACATTAACAGACCTGGCCGGCACCCTGGATATCCATGTAATACCAAAGTACTTTCCAAGAAATGAGGAATTATCTCTCAGAACAAAAGCTCAAGATAAGGTATGAAAAACAAGATATCGTACTTTAAATTTCAATACACACTGCAATTCAATAATCACTTTAATAGTATGGATCTGGCAGAAATAAAACTGCTAGATACATGATTGCTTCAAAAGTCAGAAGATAGACAAGTTAACACACTGCTTTACTCAGTCGGCCAAATAGATGACAACATTATTGCTAGAGAAGGAATCAACAAATCATCTGCTAAATTTGAAGAAGTTATAAAATCATTTCGGGCAGGATTTTCCAGCCACACTCACCCCAAAACCAAAACTCCTGCCCAAGATCAGCGGACCTTTGCATGGTCCACCCTCTACCCGCTACGATTCCCGTGGTGGGCGGAACAGGAAAACTCCCCGCTTGATGTCTATTTTAACCTAAGAGATAGCAAAATCTTCAAAATGTCTAAATGTAATAAATCTGTCAGCAGTCAGAAAAATCTGTCAACTCATTAATTAATGATCTATAAAGGATGACTGAAGGTTGTGAATACAAAGACCTAAAATGCGAACTTATCAGGGCTAGAATAGTTGTAGGAGTAGCAGACGATGCATTCTCAGACATGCTGCAACCAAGGGAAGATCTGACTCCCGAGGAACCTATCCAGATTTTTAGGCAATCTGACCTCCATGTGCAGCACAGGAAACCCCACAGATCAATTAGTTAAACAGAACAGAAACAGGGACACTGCAGGCCAAGGGAAACAATACTCTAATTGACCAGTAAACTGAGCATGTGGATTAAAGTGCTCTTGCAGATGAGATCAATGTCCTGCAATTTCAGCCCAGTTCTTTCAATGTAACAGAATTGAACACTTTAGCAAACTGTTCATGGCCAAAACAGCGAAACACACAGAAGACCCAAAGATGAGTGATGAGGTTGAGACAGTACACCACCATACCTCTTGGGTGAGCTGAAAGATCTGGTATTTTTGGTTTGGAATGTGGATATTTTGGTAAAGTGACATCTCACAGAATTTAAAGTGGACATGGGAGTCAGTGTTATGGCCCTGTTAAGCAAAGTTTTAGTTTCAGTGCTGAATTTTGTAATCTTTGGACTCGCAAATGGTTTAGAAAGCCATTGATGCCTGTCTCGGAAAACGCTAAGAAGCCCAAAAGTAAAAGACCCAAAGCCTGATGCCACCCATGACATACTTAAAATGAAGCAGAAGGTATAAAATTCCCTGCAGGCAACATTGAGGAACAAGGATAAAAGAATCCAAGCGATCCTGATCGGGGTCCACAGCCAAGACAAGCCACAAAGCCTGCGTTGAACTTAACCTTCCACAACGTCAGGTCAACTAGCAAGGGTCTGGCTCCAAGTATAAAAGTAGTTCCTGAAACTCTTTATAGGACTGGTGTGACTGAAAAATACTTACAAGAGCACACCAAGGGAGGATGCTAAATCAATTTGCATATTTATCCCACAAAAGATTCCCCATCTACTCATGAAATAAATGCAGCAGCTGCTGGCTGGGATAACAAACATGGGAGTCATCTCACCAATCACACGACTGTTACAGACAAGAGAGTGACAAGCAAACTGTATCCCTTTCCTCTCACTAACTGTCTGTAAGCAGAAGGTGTTTTCAATTCCCTGTAAGGTATGCTGTGGCGTGTTTTCCCAAACCCTCGGTTTGTGAGTTCCAATTTATTAATAATTTGCAGCACATTCGCATTATAATTAATTTAGATTAGTTTATTTCACATTCAAACACTGGGGAGGAATGTTCACAACTTCCCATTTTATATACATACAAAGACACACACATACAGTAAAGACAATGCTTTGAAAAGGGTTGGGGAGGGGGGGGAGCAGGGGGAATGTTGCTAGAACCAAGAATAACAGTTCAAGAACCACAGAAATGAATATTGGTTCACATGCTTTCCAGAATCTGAGAAATTGAAGTCGAGAGTGAGTTGCCCCTTAATGTCCTAAAAATGTGTAGATTAGGGGGATTGGGGTAAATACGTGGAGTTATGGGGATTGGGTCTGGGTGAGATGCTCTATCAGGAAGTCGGTGCAAACTCGATGGGCTGAATGGCCTGCTCCTGTACTGTATTCTATGTTTCAGTGATCAATTTTCCTGAGCCATGGCTCATAAATATGCAGCATTCCCAGTGCAATATGATAATACCAAGTATCTAGCAAAAGATCTTAAAACACAAGCATACCAAAGAATAGAAGCAAAGTCGCACTAAAGGCCTTAACCTCACAGCAAAGACTCTGGGCTGACTGGAGGGTGAGGAGAATGATACAAAACCCTCTTTCTCATTGGGAAAAATCTGAGCCATTGCAGCTTCTACATGGCAACATCCTGTAGTGATCTTAACTGTGGCAACTACAAGAAAGATTCACAGGGGACCCAATCGTTGTTGTAGCATGATGGGTTAATAATTATGGTAATGAAATAGTGACGTGTACAATATTTAACAGTGGCATCAGCAGTCATGTGCTAAGTGACTCTGTAGAAAAATGGAATAGTCTGCACAGAGGCAGATGTATTTATGTAGACACTTCTTAGTGAAAATAAAGTAAACCAACCTGAGTCAGTGCTGTGTCACTCAGGAGCCAAAGAAAACCTTCCCAATATAGATTAGACCGCAAGCTACCCAAAGAGTGATTCAATACTATTTAACATTGAAACCAAACAATGAAACAGTCATCCTCCAACATTAGGGGAGGCGATGGCCAAGTGGCATTATCGCTAGACTATTAATCCAGAAACTCAGCTAATGTTCTGGGGACCTGGGTTTGAATCCCGCAACAGCAGAAGGTGGAACTTAAATTAAATAAAATACATCTGGAATTAAGAATCTACTGATGACCATGAAGCCATTGTTGATTGTCGGAAAGACCCATCTGGTTCACTAATGTCCTTTAGAGAGGGGAAAGGTGCTGTTCTTACCTGATCAGGCCTACATGTGACTCCAGGACCACAGCAAGGTGGCTGACTCTCAACTGCCCTCGGCAACGAGGGCAATAAATGTTGTCCAACCAGTGATGTCTATGTCTCAAAAATGAATAATAAGACATTTGCATGCAATATGTGGGGAAGGTGTGTGTAATGGTGACGATGGGGGAAATCTGCAGTGAGGTGGTGGCAGGTTTCAGAGGCTGAAACTTCTGACATTTTCTGCTACCTGAGATCATGGAGACTTCCTCTAAGTTTTAAAAAGGGAATCCGGTGTATAAGTAATTAAAAGGCCAATGGAAGTTGTTTTCTCCAGTGTATAAAAAAGAAACAATGTTCTTGTAGGACATTGATTCCTTTCTATCTGTGAATACAGAAAAAGGAAATACAGACACACAACACATGGAATCAGTCAGGTTTTTTAAAGAGAAAGCAATAAAGGCACTCATCAAAATGTAGAGATTAGAAAGAGTTAGTAAAATGTAATGATTGTGAGGAAGCCTTTTTTATTTTTCCTCATTATATAAAGATAAATTGTGCTGCTTGAATTAAGAGAGGCCGATTACAACTGTTATTGTGTTTTTTCCACTTTAATTATTAACAATTTATTGATTCGTATCACCCTCATCTCCTACAACTGTTTACTTGGATTGCATTCAAATCGATTTAAGAGGCACGTTTGTGAAGAAGACAAAAATCTGGTTCAAATAACAGCTATTATTGTGCCCCTTGATTATACAATTTCATGGGTAGATACCGGACAGATTAAGCCAACTTCCATTAAAGCAGACCACTTTAGGGAGTGACTCATATAATTGAATCCAAGGAGGTATCTGCAGCAGACATGAACTCAAAGCAATTTTCTGAGGAAAAAAACCACAATTGCTTCAAATTCCTGAGAAGTTAATTCGAAGAGCACTTCAGTTTTGCTGAGCATAGCTCATGAATCCATTCTCAAGTCCTTAAAGTGCACCACCTCCACACTTTACCACCTCTCCTGCATCAATGCGACCTTCAATTAATGTCACAGGAAATTCAGCAACCATATATTATTATTGCCAACAACTCAAACATGCAAATGACTTCCCAATTTTTTCATGAGCTCATTAGGTTACAATGTCATTCCCTGAACACTGTCATATTTATCTTACCAACTCCCGTGGGAAGCTTTTCTCCACACTTAATGGGCGGGATTCTCCCATGGCACACCCCAAGACTGAAAGTTCCTGCCTGAGCTCAATGGGCCTTTAAATGGTCGCAGAATTTTCCATCTTGCCCGCTACAATTCCCACGGCGGACGAGATGGGAGAATTTCGACCAATATTTCCCCAAAGACTATTCACATTTCCGGATTGTCTTGGGATTCAACCCATGAATTTGGAATGATTGGCATCACGTGGTAGTGAATGGAATGAACTGGCTGCTATCTAGAGCTTTTACACCATCAGGTCTACAGTAGCAGGCATGACAGCCCGGATAGGTTTAGCTCAGTTGGCTGAATTGAATTTTGGTGATGAGGAGCGATGCAAACAGCACAGGTTCAATTCCTGTACCAGCTAAGGTTATCAATGAAGGCCCTGCCTTCTCAGCCTTGCCCCTCACCTGAGCTGTGGTGACCCTCAGGTTAAATCACCACCAGTCAATCTATGGTCCTCTGAGACTGTAGCGACATTTCACTATCATGATAGAGAGGATTGGTTCAAAGGTAAACTCAGTATTACATTTTTAAAAAGAGAATGACAATAGAGAACTTTTAGTGAGATTCAAATTGGTGGCATGAAAATAAGATGTAGCCAGAAGCAGCTGTAACAAGGCCTTTCAAACTTGGAAAGTACTAACAATTAATAAAAATGCAACAAATTATGTAATTTATCTATCTAGGCAAGTACTCATTTAATACCTCGCCCATGTGAGAATGAATTCACCAGTTTGTTATAGTCTAAACATCGTAATAAATATATTTTCATGATAATCACTCTCACCTGCACTATATTAGAACATAGAACATTACAGCGCAGTACAGGCCCGTCGGCCCTCGATGTTGCGCCGACCAGTGAAACCAATCTAAAGCCCCTCTAATCAACACTATTCCAATATCATCCATATGTTTATCTAATAACCATTTGAATGCTCTTAATGTTGACGAGTCCACTACTGCTGCAGGCAGGGCATTCCACGCCCTTACTACTCTCTGAGTGAAGAACCTACCTCTAACATCTGTCCTATATCTCTCACCCCTCAATTTAAAGCTATGTCCCCTCGTGCTAGCCATCAGCATCCGAGGAAAAAGGCTCTCACTATCCACCCTATCTAAACCTCTGCTCATCTTGTATGCCTCTATTAAGTCACCTCTTAACCTTCTTCTCTCTAACAAAAACAACCTCAAGTCCCTCAGCCTTTCCTCATACGATTTTCCCACCATACCAGGCAACATCCTGGTAAATCTCCTCTGCACCCTTTCCAACACTTCCACATCTTTCCTATAATGCGGCGACCAGAACTGTACACAATACTCCAAGTGCGGCCGCACCAGAGTTTTGTACAGTTGCAGCATAACTTCCTGGCTCCGAAACTCAATCCCTCTACCAATAAAAGCTAACACACCGTATGCCTTCTTAACAACCCTATCAACCTGGGTGCCAACTTTCAGGGATCTATGCACATGGACACCCAGATCCCTCTGTTCATCCACACTACCAAGTATCTTACCATTAGCCCAGTACTCTGTATTCCTGTTACTCCTTCCAAAGTGAATCACCTCACACTTTTCCGCATTAAACTCCATTTGCCATCTCTCAGCCCAGCTCTGCAACTTATCTATGTCCCTCTGTAACCTGCCACTTCCCTCTGCACTGTCTACAACTCTACCGACTTTAGTGTCATCCACAAATTTACTAATCCATCCTTCTACGCCCTCATCCATTAATAAAAATGACAAACAGCAGTGGCCCCAGTATTGGAGTGATAACATTCATGCTTAAAGAAATAAGGATTAACCTATGCACTATGAATATTGAAAAGTGAATTTGCTATGTTACCACTTCCTCAGCCCAACATGAAGAGTTTTTATATAATATTTGTAAATCTTCCTTGATTTTTCACACTGCAGTTTTAAGTTAAGTTTATTTATTAGACACAAGTAGGCTTACATTAACACTGCAATGATGTTACTGTGAAAATCCCTTAGTCACCACACTCAGGCGACTGTTCAGGTACACTGAGGGGGAATTTGGCATGACCAATGCATCTAACCAGCACATCCTTCGGACTGTGGGAGGAAACCGGAGCAACCTCACGCAGACACATGGAGAATGTGTAGACTCCGTACAGGCAACGACCCAAGCTGGGAATTGAACCTAGGACCCTGGTGCTGTGAAGCAGCAGTGCTAACCACTGTGCTAGCCACCTCAAGTAAAGACCATGTAGTCTTCGTTTAATGTAGGGCAACAGGGTAAGGGAGGGAGGATGCAAAGATGGGAGATTTTTAGAGTTCAGAATTTTAAAAAAAAATTACCTGAATTAATGCAAAGTTACATACTCAGTCTCTCTCTCTCTCTCACACATACACGCACATGCACACACATGCACACACACACACACACACACACACAGATATATACACACAGAAACACAACAGCGTTTGCTTTGGATGGCAGATGAAATTGAATGCAGAAATGTATAAGACTGATGAAAGGCAATATAAAGGAAAGGTCCAATTGCAGACAGGATGCAGAGAACAGAAAGGATTTTTATACACAACGAGTGATTAGAATCTGGAATGCACTGCTTGAGAGGTGGTGTAAGTAGATTCAATCATGGTGTTCAAAAAGGAATTGGGAAAGGACCTGAAAAAAAAAATGCAAGTTTACCGAATGGGGTAAATTAAACTAACTAAATTGCTCTTGATTTGCCAAGTAGCCTCCTTCTGTGTTATATACATTCTATGATTCTGTGAAAAATCTGATAGTGTGGCATAATGGATAATATGGTATAAGGTAATGGAACTGTCAAATGAACTATAAGTCTTGTAAATTCCCACATTCCCTACCTTTTACAATTTACAAACATTCAGAGCCAAGCGTGGCATTTTGTTGTCTTGGCAACTATAAAGGTATTCTGCACTTTGGTCTGCTGCTATGATTTCTCAAGAAACAAGAGTGCCACCAGTTCAATGTACAGTTCAAAGGATTTTTAATGTATTGGATGCTGACATCCAACCAGCATTTGATAATGTCCTCCAATAATGGAAAAGGTCATGCTTAATTATTTGGCTAGTTTATCATTCTTTAAATGAAGGTGAATGACCACCACAGGCAGTAACTAGCAACATTTTTACAGCTGAGTGAGGCAAAACACATTACTGCAGTGCTTTTGATCCCCCCTTAGTCGTATTCACTATAAATGGGAATGTTATATCAAGTGCTTCCAAAATAAACCTCACCCTTGACCCAAATTCTGGAGCTTATAGGATTAATAATTGCTTACGTTGCTTTAATTTTGGCAGAACAATACAATGTGGGTGGTATTTGATAGAGGTAACAGAGGTCCTGCCCACCAGCATAAGAGCCAGGAAGGGCCCCACACTGTCTCCTTGTCGCAAGGCCCATTGAACCACATGCCAATCAGACACTTAAATTGGCAGTGGCCAGCCTTACTCAGATCAAAGACCCTCGAGGCAGAAATCCCAAGCCCCCAAGAGCTGTCAGTCCATCAGAGGCCGGCAGCTGTGCATTACTCAGCAGCGTCATTGGGGGAGTTGGTGGATTCTGCCACCACTTGCCACCCCACATCACTGAGAGAACTAGATCACAGGTGAGTGCTAGAGAGATGGGGGGGTCACAGTCTGGGCTGGCAATGAGGGCAATGTGGCGGTCCTCACTGGTCCTCAATGACCCCGCCCCCCTTCTCCAATACCAGCTTTCAGGCACTGAGTGTATTAAATGATGAACTGTCCTCCACCCCCTCTCCACAATCCCCTGCCTCCCCCAGAAGCCTGCAAGCAAACACAACAGTCCCCCACTCACCTCTGGAATACCAGCAAGGGATGTGGCCCTTATGTGGATATCAATTGCCTACTTAAGGGCCTCAATTGACAGTGTAGTAAGAGGGCCGTCTACAAGCCGTCCTGCCCTGGACTTGATCCCACTGGAAGGCAGTGGGATCCCTACATATCACATTTACACCAAATAAAATGTCCTCTGCCACCAAACCTTGAGAGTGTTTTTGGTATACAGTCTGTCGTAGTGGATCGATATACATTATGGATATACAAGCAAGTGAAAACAACATAGATCCCAAATCATTCTGGAATGGTTTAACATACCTCTTGCGTTTAAAAGAAATGTAATGACTCTTTCTATAAGCATAACTTTTCCAATCATTATTTTTTACTTTCTAATATATTACTAGTCGTATTTTTGGATCATTTTAATTGTCTTTGCATTAATATTGCTCTGCATGAATGAAAACAAACTTTCAATCCTCAACTGTGTCTTCAATAGAGTTCAGATTTTGTTGAGTATTAGTTCAGTGTTAATATCAGCCTTTATGTCTGTTGCATTAATGGTTGTCATGATGTGGAGATGCCGGCGTTGGACTGGGGTAAACACAGTAAGAAGTTTAACAACACCAGGTTAAAGTCCAACAGGTTTATTTGGTAGCAAAAGCCACACAAGCTTTCGAAGCTCTAAGCCCCTTCTTCAGGTGAGTGGGAATTCTGTTCACAAACAGAGCTTATAAAGACACAGACTCAATTTACATGAATAATGGTTGGAATGCGAATACTTACAACTAATCAAGTCTTTAAGAAACAAAACAATGGGAATGGAGAGAGGATCAAGACAGGCTAAAAAGATGTGTATTGTCTCCAGACAAGACAGCCAGTGAAACTCTGCAGGTCCACGCAACTGTGGGAGTTACAAGTAGTGTGACATGAACCCAATATCCCGGTTGAGGCCGTCCTCGTGTGTGCGGAACTTGGCTATCAGTTTCTGCTCAGCGACTCTGCGCTGTCGTGTGTCGCGAAGGCTGCCTTGGAGAACGCTTACCCGAATATCAGAGGCCGAATGCCCGTGACCGCTGAAGTGCTCCCCAACAGGAAGAGAACAGTCTTGCCTTCAACCGATACTATACACTAGATACATCGATGACATTTTCTTCCTTTGGACTCATGGTGAACAATCACTGAAACAACTCTATGATGACATCAACAAGTTCCATCCCACCATCAGGCTCACCATAGACTACTCTCCGGAATCGGTTGCATTCTTGGACACGCGCATCTCCATTAAGGACGGTCACCTCAGCACCTCACTGTACCGCAAGCCCACGGATAACCTCACGATGCTCCACTTCTCCAGCTTCCACCCTAAACACGTTAAAGAAGCCATCCCCTACGGACAAGCCCTCCGTATACACAGGATCTGCTCGGATGAGGAGGATCGCAACAGACACCTCCAGACGCTGAAAGATGCCCTCATAAGAACAGGATATGGCGCTAGACTCATTGATCAGCAGTTCCAACACGCCACAGCGAAAAACCGCACCGACCTCCTCAGAAGACAAACACGGGACACAGTGGACAGAGTACCCTTCGTTGTCCAGTACTTCCCCGGAGCGGAGAAGCTACGGCATCTCCTCCGGAGCCTTCAACATGTCATTGATGAAGACGAACATCTCGCCAAGGCCATCCCCACACCCCCACTTCTTGCCTTCAAACAACTGCACAACCTCAAACAGACCATTGTCCGCAGCAAACTACCCAGCCTTCAGGAGAACAGTGACCAAGACACCACACAACCCTGCCACAGCAACCTCTGCAAGACGTGCCGGATCATCGACACAGATGCCATCATCTCACGTGAGAACACCATCCACCAGGTACACGGTACATACTCTTGCAACTCGGCCAACGTTGTCTACCTGATACGCTGCAAGAAAGGATGTCCCGAGGCATGGTACATTGGGGAAACTATGCAGACGCTGCGACAACGGATGAATGAACACTGCTCGACAATCACCAGGCAAGACTGTTCTCTTCCTGTTGGGGAGCACTTCAGCGGTCACGGGCATTCGGCCTCTGATATTCGGGTAAGCGTTCTCCAAGGCGGCCTTCGCGACACACGACAGCGCAGAGTCGCTGAGCAGAAACTGATAGCCAAGTTCCGCACACACGAGGACGGCCTCAACCGGGATATTGGGTTCATGTCACACTACTTGTAACTCCCACAGTTGCGTGGACCTGCAGAGTTTCACTGGCTGTCTTGTCTGGAGACAATACACATCTTTTTAGCCTGTCTTGATCCTCTCTCCACTCCCATTGTTTTGTTTCTTAAAGACTTGATTAGTTGTAAGTATTCGCATTCCAACCATTATTCATGTAAATTGAGTCTGTGTCTTTATAAGCTCTGTTTGTGAACAGAATTCCCACTCACCTGAAGAAGGGGCTTAGAGCTTCGAAAGCTTGTGTGGCTTTTGCTACCAAATAAACCTGTTGGACTTTAACCTGGTGTTGTTAAACTTCTTACTGCATTAATGGTTAACAGATGTGATATATCAATATATGATATAGAAGTATCTCTGACAATCATGGGTTAGATTCTGTCTCTCGTGCCTACTCTGTAACCTGTTTAGATGCAGTGCAAATAAATAAGTGTTAAGCAGATACCAGAGTATAAATATTCATAACTCAGCATTTGGAAGGCAGTGGTATAATCAGACAAAGTCAGCATGGATTTACAAAAGGGTAATCATACTTGACAAATCTATTGGAATTCTTTGAGGATGTAACTATAACAGAGTTGACCGAGGAGAACCAGTGGATGTGGTTTATTTAGACTTTCAGGAGGCTTTCGACAAGGTCTCACATAACAGACTACTATGTAAAGTCAAAGTGCATAGGTTGCAGGTAATGTCCTGAGATGGATAGAAAGCTGGTTAGCAGATAGGAAGCAAAGAGTTGGCAAAGATGGGTCATTTTCTGATTGGCAGTCAGTGACTAGTGAGGTTCTGCAGTATTCTGTGCTAGGACTCCAACCGTTCACATTATATATTAATGATGTGTAAGAAGGAACTGAATGTATTACAGTGGAGCCCCGTTTTAACACGATGGTTGGGGTCCATGAAATGTGATCGCGAATGTTATCGGGGTCACGCTAATTCACTAAACCGGAAATAGTTTTAAAAAAGGTTCCGTCGCACGATCGCATAATATCCGATTTTGCGCTAAATCGGGACGCGTAAAATCGGGGCTCCACTGTATCTTCAAATTTGCAGATGACACGTGGTGGGAGGGTGAGCTTTGAGGAGGATGCAGCGATGCTTCAGCGTGATTTGGACAGGTTGAGTGTTTGGGTATCTGCATGGCAGATCCAGTACAATGTGCATAAATGTGAGGTTATCTACTTTGGTAGCAATAATAGGCAGACAGATTATTACTTGAATAAGTGTAAATTGAGAGAGGTGGATACTCAGTAAGACCTTGGTGTCATTGTACATCAGTCGCTGAAAGTAAGCGCACAGCTACAGTAGACAGTAAAGATGGCAAATGGTACGTTGGCCTTCATAGCGAAAGGTTTTGAGTAAGGGATAGGGATGTTTTGCTGCAATTGTATAGAGCATTGGTGAGGCCACACCTGGAGTACTGTGTGCAGTTTTAGTGTCTTATCTGAGGAAGCATGTCCTTGCTATAGAGGGAGTGCAGCAAAGGTTAACCAGGCTGATTCTTGAGATGGCAGGTCTGTCATGTGAGGAGAGACTAAGTTGGTTAGGATTATATTCACTGGAGTTTAGAAGAGTGAGAGGGGATCTCACAGAAACTTATAAAATTCTAGCAGCGTTAGGCAGGGTAGAATGTTCCCAACAGTGAAGGAGTCCAGAACTAGGGGTCATAGTTTGAGGAAAAGGGTGAACTTTTTAGAGGTGTAGAGGTGTGGAGAAATTTCTTCACCCAGAGAGTGGTGAATATGTGGAATTCACTACCACAATGTAGTTGAGGCCAAAATATTGTCTGAGTTCAAGAAGAAACTGGATATTGCTCTTGGGGCTAAAGGGATCAAGGGATAATGGGGGGAAGGGGGGATCAGGATATTGAATTTGATGCTCAGCCGTGATCAAAATGAATGGCGGAGGAGACTTGAAGGGCGAAATGGCCTACTACTGCTTCTAGTTTCTATGTTTCTATAAATACTAACTGGAACTTTCTGGCTGTTCTGGCACACTGGAGGGTTCTTCCGATGCCCTACTCTCACTACGGGTTTATGATGGTCAATGGGAAACCTCGTTGACAATGGCGAGACCAGAAGATTCCACCACTGGCCTATGGTGGGCCACCTACGCCGCCATGAAACACGCGGCGGGTCATGTGGAAAATCCCACCCTTAGAGTCCAAGATAGAACACATCTCACAAAAGACTTCAATATAAAAAAATAACACATCCGTGTTATTGAAGGAACCAAATGTGAAGAAACCTTTAAAAGCAGCTTGAGAAATTTCAGTGGAAGAAGGAGGCATACTGGAGAGAGGTAATGACCAGACCTGTTGAGCAGGCCCTGCCCTGTCTCCGCCTGTTTGACTGATGCGAGGGTCTACAGAGAGGCCAGCAATGGGAGTTATGGAAATGCATCTTCTCCAGTACTGAGCAGTGTCTGGTCTTCATGAGGAAGAGCCAAAGATGCAAGTTAACTCCTTTCTCTATCCAGCAGGTTCAGTAGCAGTTCTCAGGCTGGGTGTGCAGGAGTTTCAAATGTGTCTGCAAATCCAGCAATTTTAATCAATGTCAAAGACAGAAAAATATTTATGAAATAAATTCCTTCTAAGAAATGGAAAGTCAAGGACAAGATGAATAGAGTCATAGAGTCATAGAGGTTTACAGCATGGAAACAGGCCCTTTGGCCCAACTTGTCCATGCTGCCCTTTTTTTTTAAAACCCCTAAACTAATCCCAATTGCCCGCATTTGGCCCATATCCCTCCATACCCATCTTACCTATGTAACTATCTAAATGCTTTTTAAAAGACAAAATTGTACCCGCCTCTACTACTACCTCTGGCAGCTTGTTCCAGACACTCACCAGCCTCTGTGTAAAAAAAATGCCTCTCTGGACACTTTTGTATCTCTCCCCTCTCACCTTAAACCTATGCCCTCTAGTTTTAGACTCCCCCACCTTTGGGAAAAGATATTGACTATCGAGCTGATCTGTGCCCCTCATTATTTTATAGACCTCTATAAGATCATTCCTCAGCCTCCTACACTCCAGAGAAAAAAGTCCCAGTCTATCCAGCCTCTCCTTTGTGGTGATATAAACAGGGCCTAGTTTTAAGGCTGATAAAATTGGATATCCTAAATTAAAGAATTGGGCATATTGAAATCAAACACAGTCAAACCTCAGGCAGGCCAATTGTACAACTACACAACCGTGTCTGGGCCTGACCCATCAACCACCCATCAAAGGTCGTTACACTCTACTTGAGACTTAGCAGGAGATCATGGCACCTCATTGAAATGATGTGGAGATGCCGGCGTTGGACTGGGGTGAACACAGTAAGAAGTCTCACAACACCAGGTTAAAGTCCAACAGGTTTATTTGGTAGCAAATACCATAAGCTTTCGGAGCACTGCTCCTTCGTCAGATGGAGTGGAAATGTGCTCTCAAACAGTGCAAACAGACACAAAATCAAGTTGCAGAATACTGATTAGAATGCAAATCCCTACCGCCAGCCAGGTCTTAAAGGTACAGACAATGTGGGTGGAGGGAGCATTAAACACAGGTTAAAGAGATGTGTATTGTCTCCAGACAGAACAGCTAGTGAGATTCTGCAAGCCCAGGAGGCAAGCTGTGGGGGTTACTGATAATGTGACATAAATCCAACATCCCTCATTGAACAATAAAATCCAACATACCTCATTGAAATGCATCGGTCTATTGTTAGAAGCCCAGGTCGGGCCAGACTTTCTGTCACCAAGAATTCCTATAGAAACCTTACCTGATAACAACTTCAACAACATAGAGATGGACACCTGGGGGGCGGACCCTGGTGTCTTGTCAGGCAGACATCAAGAAACCTGGGGGGCGGACCCTGGTGTCCTGTCAGGCACACATCAAGAAACCCACTGGGTATTGGAACCCCCTCCTGGGAACTCATTGGCTGGAAGCCAGAGAAGTTTCTGGAAAGGCAAGCAGGCTGGGGATAAAGGGACACACTCAGAGGCACACTGCAGCGAAGACTCGACGAGGGAGGCAGTTGTGACCATCCAGAAGACTGACCAGAGAAGGAAGAAGCTGCCATCAAGACTCACCTTCGTGATGACAGACCAGAGGGACTCAGAGAATCGGGCCTGCAGTTTAACCAAACCATCTTTACGGGTAGTATACTTGAATCTGGGGTATCCTCTTGTTTTATGTGGGTAATTTAAGGGTTAAATAGTGTTATTATTAATAAACTTGTGAACCTTTACTTGTGTTTGTCCTTTGTCCACCTTGCAAATAAGGGCACCGGGGTAAAACCTTGGAGTAAGTAAACTGGTTGAAAGTATCTGAGAATTAACAGGTACAACACCTTATAACTCAATCCGTCAAGTTCCGGTAGCATCCCAGTAAATCTTTTCTGCACTCTTTCTAATTTAATAATATCCTTTCTATAATAGGGTGACCAGAACTGCACACAATATTCCAAGTGTGGCCTTACCAATGTCTTGTACAACTTCAACGAGACATTCCAACTCCTGTATTCAATGTTCTGACCGATGAAACCAAGCATGCCGAATGCCTTCTTCACCACTCTGTCCATCTGTGACTCCACTTTCAAGGAGCTATGAACATGTACCCCTAGATCTCTTTGTTCTGTAACTCTCCCCAACGCCCTACCATTAACTGAGTAAGTCCTGCCCTGGTTCAATCTACCAAAATGCATCACCTCGCATTTGTCTAAATTAAACCCCATCTGCCATTCATCAGCCCACTGGCCCAATTGATCAAGATCCTGTTGCAATTGGAGATAACTTTCCTCACGGTCCACTATGCCACCAATCTTGGTGTCATCTGCAAACTTACTAACCATGCCTCCTATATTCTCATCCAAATCATTAATATAAATGACAAATAACAGTGGGCCCAGCACTGATCCCTGAGGCACACCGCTGGTCACAGGCCTCCAGTTTGAAAAACAACCCTCTACAACCACCCTCTGGCTTCTGTCAGAATCGGCAGAGTTTCTTGGTAAGTAGATAGTCTTTATCCAAATTACTGGCCAGTTACAATCCAAGTTCAAGACTTTGATGCCACTTTTAAAATTGATCCTGGAGAGGCTGTTGTTATAATTCAGGTCGGAAACTCCAAAGTGTTTCATGAAGTCCAGCTGGATCATAAGTTTTGCAATTTGAATTTGGCTAGGGTATGCTGAGATGTTTCACTTCAGGTATGATTCAAATGACCCTCTAGGGAGCTTTCATCAAACAAATTTATTTAAGAATACAGTTAACATGTGTAGAAAGAAAATTAGCAGTGAACTTTTACCAATTTCAAACAAGAAAAAAACCATAATATTGTATAAATTTAACAAATATATCAAATGCTCCAACCAAACATATCCCATAAACAAAACCCTTGCCACAGGTTTAGCACAGAAAGTACAAATGCTCACGTGATGCTGGAACTTGGTCCCTTGGTTGGATGCTGAACTTCTCTTGAGACACACACAGACAAGCTTGGCTTCAGAACAGCTTCCCAAAACACTAGAGAGAGAAAAACTCTAGTTACTAGCTAGCGAACCATCAGCAGCAGAATTTTCACTTCAGGAAGGCGAGAACCCTTGCTTCCAGCTAATCAGCCAAATTTCCAATATCAGGGGAGAGGGAGAGAAACATTGCTTTCCACTTGACAACCAGGACACTTCTGACTGTAAAACCAAAACTGAAGATGGATCCTTGGATTTTTCTGGAGAGGAACCACCTGACTTTGACTTGTCAATCAATCTTCCCAGGACACTTCAATAAACAAAGTCCCATTTAAACCATTTAAGCAGCAATAGAAAGACATCTAAGCAGGCAGCCGGTGCCACAGTGAAACCAAAAGGCCTGCAGAGAACATGATTAAAAAAGAATAGATTTCTTAAAGGTACACTAGCGTCACACTGAGGAACAGGGGCCAGCAGGGCCACATGTAAACCCAGAAGCTGAGCCATTTAGCTCGACCCAGGGTGTACCGAAGACACCTCATACTTTGAGATGAGTGAGACACAGTGCTGCAGATGCCTTCATTTGTCAATGGAGGTGGTGGCTCACATTTGCCACATTGTTTGGAAGGATTTGACACCACAGGGACTGCGAGGCTGTAAAGGTGACCACGACACACACAAAATATTTGCAAGTAGCTTAGTCCAGGGCTCCACTGGAGAACTTCATGGAATATCACATTCCTCCACTCATAAATGCCTGTGAGAGGTCACCAAAGCCCTTTTCAATAAGGCACACAGATCTCCCTAGATGAAGCCAGCCAGGTTGCCAAAGCAGTGCTATTTACAATGATCTCCAGCTTCCCACAGGTGCAGGATGCCATCGACCGCACACATGTGGCATTAGAAGCTCCCTGCAGCAGCCCAAAAGATTCATTAATAGAAAAGGATTCCATTCTTTCAACGTACATCGGATCGGTGAATACTGAAAGCAGATTCTGCTGATATTTGCAAGGTACACTGGGAGCATGAATGACTCTTGCATCTTGAGTCACTCCTTGGTGCCACAGATGTTCAAGGGCCCTTGGTGCATTCAGGATTGGCTCATCAGTGGTAAAGGCCACCCACAAAATACATGGCCATCTGGCGCCTGAAGAGTGCTTCAGAGGAGAGGTACAATGCGGCGCATTCTGTAACATGCCCCTTGTTTGAGCAGACCATTAGTATGTTGAAGATGCATTTCAGGTGTCAAGATCAATCGGACAATGCCCTCCAGTATTCTCCCCTGAGGGGGTTTATGGTTTGCTACACTCTACACAACCTGGCACTCCAAAGGGGAGGATGAGTTACCACATGGAGGGATGGAGGAGATCTATATCTCCTCCGATGATCAGGACACCAAAAGGGATTACATTGAAGAGGACAAGGATGATGATGCCCCACAGGAAGAGGCCATAACACAGGCCAGATGAGTCAGGTATGCCCATGAGACCCTTGTAGTGACAATGTTCCAGGGCGATGAAAAAGACTAGCTCATACAACCCCATGTTTCCTGGTCCTCCGATGCAGGGTAGACAAGGACACCTTCTTTGCTATCCTCAACATCTGAGTGAATCTCAGAATGAGCAATCTTGCGTGATGATGGCCTCATCCCTGGAAGGCTAGGGGACATGTGCTCATTCCATAATGGGATAAGACCGGTACTCAATCTGAATCAAATAGATATGGTTCAAGCATCGCGGCAGCATTCCACTGCCTATGGCAGCCTTCAAAAGGCAGAAACATCACCGCAAATACCGATATACTCATGGCAGTGTGCCTGGAGTGTTGCAAGGCACCTCAAGGGGGATAATCATAAATCATTGTTCTTGCTTGACTGTCCTGAGGACAGATCTAAATCCAAACGGCAGCATATCTCCAAAGGCCATCTCTCATACATGAATAATGTTCTACCCTCATCCTGTGACTGAGTCTTTGGGATGAAGTCGCTCTTCTGGACTCTGTGATCGATCACAATCAATCATAGATGCAAGCCTGTGAGTCAGGTTACCTTTGTGTGCAGAGAAAGAGCTCAGCAGCATCAATGGCTGATCATTAACAAAACCTCAAGACCCAGTATATGTGCATTCCTGACATCTGCAGCAGAGGTGGAGGCAACCTGTTGACTGCTATTGCCTGAGATGACCTTGGTGTAACATCCTCTGGAGGCCCGTGGTCTTGAGGTCCCTGTATGCTAAGGATCTCCTGCCCAGGGGCAAGTGCACCCTCCTTAGTCTGACCAGCTGGAGTTACTAGAGTGACAGGTAGAGGAGATTTGGAGTGCTTGGACACCTTTGGAGTGTCCTATATGGAGGTGCCTGGAGTATCTGGCTGATACTTCTTCCTGTGGATGCCCTTGAGTCCCTGTCTGAGGAGAATGGGTTCCTGGAGGGGGATCAAGGTGCCTTGTCTCCTCTTGCCCAGCCACTGATTGCTCCAGCCATGACTGGGGTCTATGGTGTGCAGGTCCAAGCACATACCCCATACAAGCTGCTGGACCAGGGTCTCATGGCAGATGCCACCCTTTCAATGGTAATCATGATGTGCTTACATATCGGTCCAATAATATTAGACAGAATGTGGCTGGACTCATCCATCCTTCATTCCAATCTGGTGATGGCCTCTGCCAGCCCTGCCTGTCTTTGTATTTCTAACATTTTCTTGATGGCCAAAAGCAGAGGTTCAGCATTGGACTCAGCAGGAGCCTGGTCTCCAGTAGTTTTCTGAGTGTTGAAGACCTTGATTGCCACTGCCTCTTCCTTCTGTGGAGCCATTTCAGTGTTGGGCTGACCAGTGGCCTTGATCCAGCTGTAGAACTAGGTCCATGAAGGGTGAAAGATGCAGATGAACACAGTGATGGGACTTACCTCAGATGCTTCCTCAGGATCCTTACCTGAGGTGCTCGGAGGGCTGGGCTGCTGGGCTGGCTGGCTGTGTCCCTCTCCCTCTATTTGCTGGTTACTGTAATAGAGAGAAGAGACAATTAGTGATTGGCGAGACAATAATCTACATGAAAGAGCACTCCCAGTATCCATGTGTTTTTATTTATTCATTCGTGGGACATGGGCATCGCTGGCTGGCCAGCATTTATTGCCCATCCCTAGTTGCCCTTGAGAAGGTGGTGGTGAGCTGCCTTCTTGAATCGCTGCAGTCCACATGCTGTGGGTTGACCCACAATGCTGTTAAAGAGGGAATTCCAAGATTTTGACCCAGTGACTGCGAAGGAACGGCGATATATTTCCAAGTCAGGATGGTGAGTGGCTTGGAGGGGAACTTGCAGGTGGTGGTGTTCCCAAGTATCTGCTGCCCTTATCCTTTAAGAAGGAAGTGGTCATGGGTTCGGAAGGTGGTCTCAGAATCTTTGGTGAATTGCTACAGTGCATCTTGTCGATAGTACACACTGTTGCTACTGAGCGTCGGTGGTGGAGGGATTGAATGTTTGTAGATGTGGTGCCAATCAAGTGGGGCTGCTTTGTCCTGGATGGTGTCAAGTTTCTTGAGTGCTGTTGGAGCTGCACCCATCCAGGCAAGTTGGGGGTATTCCATCACACTCCTTACTTGTGCCTTGTAGATAGTGGATAAGCTTTGGAGAGTCAGGAGGTGAGTTACTCATCGCAGTATTCCTAGCCTCTGACCTGCTCTTGTAGCCACCGTGTTAATGTGATGAGTCCAGTTGAGTTTCTGGTCAATGGTAACCCCAAGGATGTTGACAGTGATGGTAACACCATTGAATGTCAAGGGGCGGTGGTTAGTCCAAAAGATGTGCTGGTTAGATGCATTGGCCATGCTAAATTCTCCCTCACTGTACCTGAGTGTGGCAATTAGGGGGTTTTCACAGTAACTTCACTGCAATGTTAATGTAAGCCTTACTTGTGACAATAGTAAAGTTTTTAAAAAACTAGAGTGTCTCTCATTGGTGATAGTCATTGACTAGCATTTGTGTGGTGCAAATGCTACTTGATGCTTGTCAGCCCAAGAGTGGATATTGTCCAGATCTTGTTGCATTTGAACATGTGTGTGGCCGATGACTACAGCATGGGCCCTCACTGGCCTGTTGGGAGATGTCAATGATCTGGGGGGTTCTCGCCAGAAACAACACTCTGCCATTTTTTGGTAAGATTTTGCTCACTCGGTGCATTTGCAGCAGTAGCCACTGCTCCTGGTGATGCTGCTAGGCATAGAGAACTATTAGCCATTTGATTGGCCAGCAATTCTCAGAGGCAGTGCTTCCTGCCCAGGTGGAAGTGAAAATCGTGTCCCTCTGAGCATTAGCAAACTATAGAACAGCTCGCCACAGCGAGCAGGGCGAGCTCTCCACCCGCTCTTTTGGCGGGTGGGTGAGATAGTGGTAATGCCAGCAAAACATAAAATCCTGTCCTTGAAATGTTGGAGAAGTCCGTCTGGACTGATGTAAACTCACTGGTAGATAAATTCTCATCAGAAACCCCAAATCTATTTCTATCTCCAACTTGAAATGTATGCAACAGAGGAGCAGCATTGAATTAAACTATTAGTATGTTACCCCAAATGCTCCCTGATACACACCTAGGTGGCTCATGAAGATAAAATCATTCCTGCTTTGAGGATATGTTAGGTCCTATTCTGCCCACAAGTTTGACAGCTAACTTTGCTTGTGTCACTGAAGGTCAAACCATACACTGAATCTCAGAATAACGATTCTTTAAGTACTATTACAATTGCATCCAACACAACTTCTATCAGCAAGTAACCACTGAACCCAGACTCTCGGGTCCTTTGAGACTCTGCCAACTGCTGGAGTTTTCAGCACTAGATTTGATTGATAGTAATATGCAGCCATATTTTATTTCACCCAATGATCGTATAACAGCACTCCAGACACTTTCTCCTTCAAATCAAACAATCACTGCTTCTTACTTTGAGAAAATGTCCAATAGGAATGGGAACACAGTGAAATATGTTACACCAGGGACGGCTATATATTGCTATGGACAGTATTAATTTTCATGCAGAGCTCTCGTACAGAAACCGTCTCACTCAGTTGTGCCATTATAACTCTTCCAACTTCCTTGAATCTAGCAACTGTAATTAATTCTAGTGTCTCCTGTGGAGGTCAGTATGAAATGTGGCTTTTCAGAATCAAAGCTTACTATCTTACTAAGCTGTACATTGACGGAGAGGGCTGTGAACTCTACAATATTATAAGCTGTACATTATCAGAGGGGGCTTTATACTCTCATATTATAAGCTATACATTATCAGAGGGGGCTGTGTACTCTGTGATATTATAAGCTGTACATTAATGGAGATGCCGGCGTTAGACTGGGGTAAACACAGTAAGGAGTCTAACAACACCAGGTTAAAGTCTAACAGGTTTATTTGGTAGCAAACGCCACTAGCTTTCGGAGCGCTGCTCCTTCGTCAGGTGAGTGGGAGTTCTGTTCACAAACAGGGCAAATAAAGACACAAACTCAATTTACAGAATAATGAATAATGATTGGAATGCGAGTCTTTACAGCTAATCAAGTCTTAGAGTTACAGATAGTGTGACTCTTGCAACTCGGCTAACGTTGTCTACCTGATACGCTGCAGGAAAGGATGTCCCGAGGCATGGTACATTGGGGAAACCATGCAGACGCTACAACAACGGATGAATGAACACCGCTCGACAATCACCAGGCAAGACTGTTCTCTTCCTGTTGGGGAGCACTTCAGCGGTCACGGGCATTCGGCCTCTGATATTCAGGTAAGCATTCTCCAAGGCGGCCTTCACAACACACGACAGCGCAGAGTCGCTAAGCAGAGACTGATAGCCAGGTTCCGCACACAAGAGGACGGCCTCAACTGGGATCTTGGGTTCATGTCACACTATCTGTAACTCCCACAACTTGCCTGGACTTGCAAAGTCTCACTGGCTGTCTTGTCTGGAGACAATACACATCTCTTTAACCTGTGCAAATGCTCTCTCCACTCACATTGTCTGTACCTTTAAGACTTGATTAGCTGTAAAGACTCGCATTCCAATCATTATTCATTATTCTGTAAATTGAGTTTGTGTCTTTATATGCCCTGTTTGTGAACAGAACTCCCACTCACCTGATGAAGGAGTAGCGCTCCGAAAGCTAGTGGCATTTGCTACCAAATAAACCTGTTGGACGTTAACCTGGTGTTGTTAGACTCCTTACTATATTATAAGCTGTACATTATCAGAGGGGACTTTATACTCTGATATTATAAGCTGTACATTATCGGAGGAGGTTGTGTACTCTGTGATATTATAAGCTGTACATTATCGGAGGGGGCTGTGTACTCTGTGATATTATAAGCTATACATTATCGGAGGCGGCTGTGTACTCTGATATCATAAACAATACATTAGTGGATGCAGCTATTGTTACTCTGTAATGTTGTTGTGAGAAATACTCTGATGGAAGCACTTTCATACTTTGTGAAACAGTCTCCAGAGAAGGAAGGTAATTAATATAAACTGAATCAGCATTCTCAAAAAGATCTTAAGCAACAATCCAACTCGAATACAAGAAAGCAACACTAAAGATGACTGAAGGCTGAGGTGCAGCAAAAATCTCATGACCTAAAGAACACCAGGTAGATGGGGAAAGAGCAGGCAATCCAGCAATTAGCCAGCAACCGTGATGAATGAGTTTTCTTTAGCGCAGTCAAGACCATCTATGGTCCATGTGCCCAATGTCCCACCCCACGTCTGGCCCAGAATGGAGAGGTGCTCAGCTAGAATAGAGAGCGGCCAGCACCCGCTGGAAGGAGCACTTCAAAGACCACCTTAACAGAGACTCTATCTTCAATGTGAATGCCCTCGACTCCATCCCGCAGCATGCTACCCATCACCATCTCAGCACAATCCCAACGCGGCATGAGGTAGAAAGGGCCATCTGACATCTAAATAATAACAAGGCATCAGAGCAGATAGAATCCCCGCCAAAGCAGTAAAACAATGCGGAGAGGCACTATTGGCAAAAGTACCCTTACAAATTTTCCTTATCTGGAAGGAGGAGAACATGCCAGGAGGTCTTAGAGATGCTGTAGTCATGACCATCTTGAAGAAAGGTGACAAGTCCGACTGCAGTAACTGCAGAGGGATTTCCCTGCTGTCAGCCACAGGGAAGGCCATCACCTGAGTCCTCCTTAATTGCTTTCTTCCTGTGGCTAAAGAGCTCCTCCCAGAGTCCCAATGCCCACTAAGAAGCACAATGGGCATAATCAGGGAACAGCACTAATTCTTGTATACAGCCTTCTTTGACCTCACAAAAGTTTTTGACACCGTCAACCACAAGGGATCATGGAGTGTCCTCCATTTCACCATCCTCCTCTGCCTGCTCCATGATGACATGCGAGCTGTGATCCTAACCAATGGATCCACCACCAACCCAATTCACATTCAGACTGGAGTCAAGCAAGGCTGTGTCATTGCACCGATGCTCTTCTCCATCTTCCTTGCTGCAATGCTCCATCTCACCCACAAAAAGCTCCCCGCTGAATTGGAGCTGAACTACAGAACAAACAGGAATCTGTTCAAGCTCCACTGCCTGCAAGCCAGATCAAAGGGCGTCCCATCCTTTGTCATTCAACTACAGTATGCAGATAATGTTTATGTCTGCTCAAATTCAGAGGCCGAACTCCAAGTGATTGTCAACACCTTCAACGAAATGTACAAGAGCATGTGCCTTACACTAAATGTCTATAAGACGAAAGGTCCTCTACCAACCTGCCACCACCGCATAGCATCCCAGTTATCAAAATCCATGATGAGTGCTTGGTCAATGTGGACCATTTCCCATACCTTGAGAGCTTACTGTCAACAAGGGCAGACATCGATGATAAGGTTCAACAGCGCAGCCTTTGATTGCCTGAGGAAGAGAGTGTTTGAAGACTAGGACCCAGCAACTAGCTCATGGTTTATTGAGCAGGAGTGATATCCGCTCTCCTCTTTGGCACAGAAATGTGGACAATGTACAGCAGGCACTTCAAAACCCTAAAGAAGAACCACCAGCACTGCTCTGCAAGTTCCTGCAAACCAATTGGCAGGATAAGCACACCAATGTCAGTGTTCTCGTTTAGGCCAACATCCCCAGCATTGACCATGCTTGATCAGGTCCGCTGAGTGGGACACATCGTCCCCATGCCTGAACAAGTGTCCTGAAACAAGCGTTCCACTTGGAGTTTCAACTCGGCAAGTGAGCTCCAGGAGGAAACATTTCAAGGACACACTCAATGCCTCCTTGAAAAAGTGCAACATCCCCACCGATGTCTGGGAGTCCCTGGCACAAGACTCCCAAAGTGGAGGAAAAGCATCTGAGAAGAAGCTGAACACCTCGGGTGGGATTTTACGGCCTCGCTCGACCCGAGACCCGGAAAATCCCACCCGTGGTCAATGGACATTTCCATTGGCTGCCCCTCACCTGCTCAGGTTCCATGGTGGGCGGGCGGTAGAATTCCGGTGCTCGAGTTTCATTGCCGCGAGCAATCTGAAGCCAAGCGTCAACAGCAAAAGGAACATTTAGTAACCTGCACAGGCACCCGCCTGTTCCTCCACTCAGCATCTGGCCCCCCTGTGACAGAGTCTGTACATCATGCATTGAACTCCTCAGTCACCTGAGAACTCATTTTTAGTGTGGAAGAAAGTCATCCTCAACTCCGAGACTCAAGAAGATGAGGACGAAGAAGAAGAAAAAGATGAAGATAAAGCTGCTGCTGTGGCTTCCCCCTGGTCTTCTGGACTATTCTACAGCAAGGACTCTGCTATTCTGCTAAACCACCTGAAGCTCCTTGGCCGCTATAGCTCTCTTGTGCTAAACTCCCCCAGGTTTCTGGACTGAGCTCCACTGCACCATTTGTTTTCAAACTTGACTTGTAGTGTTTTCCAGGGCAGAGGTCCACTGCTCTGCTGGTTTCCTGAGCTAGGTTCACTGCCAATCTGATCTTTTGAGCTAAACTTTGCTTTTCTGCTAGTTCCTGGTTTGAACCCTGCTCCTAATCCCTGTGTTTCAGTCTGCTCCTTCACTATTTGCCTGAATTAGAGTGCACTGGCTCATGGTCAACATTCCACTCCTTTGATGGCTACTGGATCATTTTTCACTTGTCCAACAGTTCTTACTGGTGCTTACTGTTGGCTTTGAACTGGGCGACACTCCTCTACGGTCTCCCTGATCTTTCGCATCACATCAGGGCTAATGAGATGACACATTCCTGCAATTTCACATGGGAGGACCATAGAACATAGAACATTACAGCGCAGTACAGGCCCTTCGGCCCTCAATGTTGCGCCGACCAGTGAAACTAATCTCAAGCCCATCTAACCTATACTATTCCAATATCATCCATATGTTTATCCAATAACCATTTAAATGCCCTTAATGTTGGCGAGTCCACTACTGTTGCAGGCAGGGCATTCCACGCCCTTACTACTCTCTGAGTGAAGAACCTACCTCTGACATCTGTCCTATATCTATCACCCCTCAATTTAAAGCTATGTCCCCTCGTGCTAGCCATCACCATCCGAGGAAAAAGGCTCTCATTGTCCACCCTATCTAATCCTCTGATCATCTTATATGCCTCTATTAAGTCACCTCTTAACCTTCTTCTCTCTAATGAAAACAGCCTCAAGTCCCTCAGCCTTTCCTCATAAGACCTTCCCACCATACCAGACAACATCCTGGTAAATCTCCTCTGCACCCTTTCCAACACTTCCACATCCTTCCTATAATGCGGCGACCAGAACTGTACGCAATACTCCAAGTGCGGCCGCACCAGAGTTTTGTACAGCTGCAACATGACCTCATGGCTCCGAAACTCAATCCCTCTACCAATAGAAGCTAACACACTGTATGCCTTCTTAACAACCCTATCAACCTGGGTGCCAACTTTCAGGGATCTATGCACATGATTTAAAAACATTAAGAGCCATTTACCTGTCATTGAGCTGAATACTGACCTCAAGGGACATGATATCAAAGAGTGGGGTGGCTTTACCAGCAATATCCCATGGTGTGGCCCTCTCCAGTCAGTTGGATCCCCGCTGCAGCTGGCAGAGTGGTTTCCCACTGGAACCGATGGGAAAAGTAGGTTCTTAACCTTTCACACAGTCAGCACTAAATGCCCCTGCTTTGCTGCTGACCACAAAGTCTGGGCATATGTAATCAGATTTAATTTGATTTGATTTATTATTCTCACATGTATTGGGATACAGTGAAAAGTATTATTTCTTGAGCACTATACAGACAGCGCATACTCTTCATAGAATACATAGGGGAGACGGAAAGGAGAGAGTTCAGAATATAGTGTTACAGTCAGGGCTAGGGTGTAGAGAAAGGTCAGCTTAATATATGATAGGTCCATTCAAAAGTCTGATGGTAGCAGGGAAGAAGCTGTCCTTGGGATCGTTGGTATGTGATCTCAGACTTTTGTATCTTTTTCCCAACAGAAGAAGGTGGAGGAGAGTATGTCTAGGGTGCATGGGTCCTTGATTATGCTGGGTGCTATTCCAAGGCAGTGAGAAGTGTAGATGGAGTCAATGGATGGGAGGCTGGTTTGTGTGATGGACTGGGCTATGTTCACAACCCTTTGTAGTTTCTTGTGGCCTTGGTCAGAGCAGGAACCATACCAAGCTGTGATGTAACCAAAAAGATTGCTTTCTATGATGCATCTGTAAAAATTGATGAGAGTCGTAGTGGACGTGCCAAATTTCCTTAGCTTCCTGAGAAAGTAGAGGCATTGATGGACTTTAACTATTGCGTCAGCGTGGAGGGTCCAGGACAGGTTGATGCTGATCTGGACACCTAGAGACTTAAAGCTCTCGCCCGTTTCCACTTCATCACCGTTGATGTAGACAGGGGCATGTCCTCCACCACGCCTCTTGAGGTCGATGACTGTCTTCTTCATTTTACTAACATTGAGGGAAAGATTATTATCGTCGCACCGTTCTACCAGATTCTCTATCTCTTTCCTGTACTCCATCTCGACATTGTTTGAGATCTGACTCACTACGGGTGGTGTCATCAGCAAACTTGAAAAACATTGACATAAAGGCATGAACGCTGATGTGTTTGTCTGAAGTCCCACTCTCTGCTATTTTAAAGAGACATGAATCCATTCCTTTGGCAAAATAATTCTGATTAAAGAAAAGATATACCACAGATTTTGCAATAGCTGACCATTCGTGACAGTTCTGAGCACACAAGATGTTTCTGTAGAGTGTGACACTGTTTATGCTCTGCCCAATGAAGAGATTACAAAAAGTTGGCAGTATGAAATTTTAACAAGGACTGCATGTGTGTGGTCCCAGCATCATGCAGGCATTTACATGACCCATCTATAATCTCCAGAGCTGTCACAACCTACATCGTTTCAGATTTTTACAGCTCTATTGTTCACTAGCCAGCTCCTGCAGAAGCCTATTTGTTCACACAAGCAGCGGTTTGTACCTCCTCCAGATAGTCCATACACAGCATCACACAGGGAGCTAATCTGTGCCTTAATGGTAATATTCCAAACAGTTTCAGTGAGTGAACACTGGAATTCCAGCTCTGAATTTTGGGATTTGATCGCCGGGTCATCTGCATTCGAGGAAAACAGGGAAAGATATAAAAACAAAAACATTCATACACTGGATTCATTTTCCATTCAAAGCCTTCTCATTTTACTCTGCCATTTATAATTATGGGGAACTAAACAGTGAAATAACAGCAATAATGTGAACAAAGCATATAAAGCCGTGTCTGTACCATCATTCATCAATTGTGAAGGAAAGCCACAGAAGCAAATTACGTTTATAATGTTGACTCAATATGCACTTGGATTGTCTCATGGCTTCAAATCATAAACCAGGAAATGGGAAAAGATGGACATTGGAGGCCCACCGTGTTTCTTTGCAGTGAAATCGTATCAGTGAGAAATGGAACAGGAACAGATAGTATCCCTCACATGACGGCATGCTGCACAGTTAGCACTGCTGCGTGGATTTCCTCCGGGTGCTCTGGTTTCCTCCCACACTCCAAAGACATGCAGTTTAGGTGGATTGGCCTTGCTAAATTGCCCCTTACAGATTCTACAACCTCATTGCACCCATTTTTCAGCAAGCCAAGGGCTAGACATCAATTCGCATGCTTTTTCATGCATCATGGTAAAATTAGCGCTCGCAATCACATACCTTAACCACCTTGTTCGTGGCAGCTACAACCGGTGAGTAAAACACCTGCTCTGTAAAAGTCTGCTGCAGGCGTAGCAACACTGAGGGTGAGCAAGGAGGTAGGTGGTCTGTCCACAGGGCTCCGTGCCGTGAGGGTGGAAAACGGAAGTGGCCATGTTGCGTTCTGGGCCAGATGTGGCCTGCGTGTGTGCTGGGCAATATGCACTTTTGGCCTGGGCCAGGCCCAGCAGGAAGCTCAGGCTGCAGGATTTGCCACCATTGCGGGGATGCCCAATGTCCAGGGGGCCATTAACTGCACACACGTTGCACTGAGGTCCCCTGAGCGGAACACCCAGTGCTTCATAAACAGAAAGGGATTCCACTCGATCAATGTTCAGTTGGTGTGTGACCGCCGTACGCACATCATGCACGTGTGTGCCTGACACCCGGGCAGCGTGTGTGCCTGACACCCGGGCAGCGTGTGTGCCTGACACCCGGGCAGCGTGTGTGCCTGACACCCGGGCAGCGTGTGTGCCTGACACCTGGGCAGCGTGTGTGCCTGACACCCGGGCAGCGTGTGTGCCTGACACCCTGGCAGCGTGTGTGCCTGACACCCGGGCAGCGTGTGTGCCTGACACCCGGGCAGCGTGTGTGCCTGACACCCGGGCAGCGTGTGTGCCTGACACCCGGGCAGCGTGTGTGCCTGACACCCTGGCAGCGTGTGTGCCTGACACCCGGGCAGCGTGTGTGCCTGACACCCTGGCAGCGTGTGTGCCTGACACCCGGGCAGCGTGTGTGCCTGACACCCTGGCAGCGTGTGTGCCTGACACCCGGGCAGCGTGTGTGCCTGACACCCGGGCAGCGTGTGTGCCTGACACCCTGGCAGCGTGTGTGCCTGACACCCGGGCAGCGTGTGTGCCTGACACCCGGGCAGCGTGTGTGCCTGACACCCTGGCAGCGTGTGTGCCTGACACCCTGGCAGCGTGTGTGCCTGACACCCTGGCAGCGTGTGTGCCTGACACCCGGGCAGCGTGTGTGCCTGACACCCGGGCAGCGTGTGTGCCTGACACCCGGGCAGCGTGTGTGCCTGACACCCGGGCAGCGTGTGTGCCTGACACCCGGGCAGCGTGTGTGCCTGACACCCGGGCAGCGTGTATGACAGCTTCATCCTGAGGAGCTCTGACATTCCTGAGGTCTTTGAGGCACAGCCCAGGCTGCAGGGATGGCTCGTGAGGGGCATGGGATACCCGCTGAGAACTTGGCTGACGACGCCAGTGTGGAGACCAATGACTGAAGCGAAGACCCGATATAATGGGGCCCATGCTGCCACCCAGTCAATCGTGGAGAGGTACATTGAGCTCCTCAAGATGTGGTTCCGGTGCCTGGACCGTTCTGGTGGGGCCCTCAGTATGACCCTGTGAAAGTGTCCCGCATAGTGATGGTTTGCTCTGCACTCCACAACCTGGTGCAGCAGTGTGGAGACCTTTTGGAGCAGGAGGAGGTGGAGGACGACCTTCCGGGTGTTGCTGGGGAGGAGGCAGCCCAGAAGGATCTGGAGGAAGAGGAGGAAGATGATCCAGGCCATGTTGGACGGGCGGCAGCAAGTGTATGGCATGGCAGGGCAGCGAGGAAGGCCCTAATCTCAACCAGGAATGCACACTGGGGCTGTGTGTTGCAGCAGATGGAAAACAGCCCCCACCACCCGCACCCACCCCCCAATATAACCCTATGAAATCTCCTGCGCTATGGTGACACCAGGGTGACGGGCCTGGGTAGGCCACGTTAGCAAGTTACTATTGTAGGCAGGCGGATGATGACAACTCACTATGCGGCACACTGTGATGATGTCCTGCTGCATCCTCCCTGACTCCTGCCTGAGCTCTGCATGCATGCTGGCACCTGGGCCCACATCTGGGTGGGAGGTCAGGGAATACGAGTCATTGCTGTAGGGCCTCAGGATGGGTGGGTGTCCAGTGGCTGCTTGGTTCAGGGGAAGCCATGGCAGCCTCAGTGACTCGGTGGCCCCGAATGGCACCCGGAACTGGCAGGGATGGTTTTGAGCTCCTCGACAGCTGGAGGATAATCAGAAACTCATTAGTTACAGCCGTGGGGTGCAGGTACATTTATTTGTCAAATTAAGTGTTCAATATATAAACGCCCATTCTTAACATGTGCTTGTGAAAACTAACTGTGCTTTATTCCCTCAATCTAGGTGATACACCTTCATCCGTGCCATCTTGGTGACCTCCAACTTTCTAACTTATCATGGCCTACCACTACGTCTGGGTGTGTCCCCAGGATGTACATCGGAGGTGGAGGCGGTCAGCTGCGTTGTGGGCTCCGTGGCCTGTGATGTCCTTGGTGGCCGTCCGCTGGAGGGCCGGAACCGGAAGGGCCCCGGCAGGCTTTCTGATGACACAGGCGTATCCATGCCACCCTGATCATCCCCCTGGGTGGAAGGGCCCAGCGAGCTGCAGCCATTCCTCCTCTATCGGGGTGCCAGTGGGCTCCTGGGTCACTCCATGGGACGGCGGTGCTTCTGGCCTGAGCTCCAGAAGCACATGCATCATCTGCCCTGCCAGTCCTGGACACCCACCTGTGTTTGCGCCATGGTGGGCGAACCTTCACCGATGTCCCTGTGAGCCTGGGACCACATGTCAATGGCAGCATCAAGTGCCCTCTGAGTTGGACCGCACTCTGTAGCCCCTCCGCCATGACCCGCTCTGAGTGAGCCACGCTCTGAGGGACTGCAGCCATAGCCTGCTGGGTCTCAGCGCTGTCCCGCTAGGTCTCCTGCAAACTCTTGAGCCTCTTGGCCATCGGTTGCAGAATCTCCATTCGGCTGCTGAGTGCCTCAACTGTAGCCCTCTGGGTCTCTGCCATGGCCCGGTGCAATTCGGCCATGGCTTGGACCCTGCCAGTCATGGCAATTATTTCCTGCCCCAGACCTTCCACCATGGACGCCACCCTTGCAGTCTTGACCTGGGCACCACGCAAGAACATAGGTCCCTTCTCTCCTCTACCGCGGCCTTGCAAGTTCTCCCTTGGAAAACCAAGGCGCAGTTTTTCTGGCAGCCATCCTCCTGCCCAGCCTGCCTGTCTGTCCATTCTTGGGGCTTATATACAGCTCTCCCTTATTAAGATAGTTCAGCTGCAGGCAGTTTGGGCAAGTCACATGCCCATTAAGGGATTCCAGCAAGATGCAGTTTGATTTTTTGTACAGAGAAAAAACCTAGGCAACGCTTGCAGGTGTGTAGATGGGGGAGGGATGTAGGGAGAGGATTGTGCTATGTGGTGATGGGGGCAGGTGGAGACAGGGAGATTCAGGGGAGAGGGGAGATATGCACACTGCTATCAAGGGCATGGGGGGGAGAGAGTGTGAGGGAGACTGTGCAATTGGAGGGAGGGGGGAAAGGGCTGAGGGACACTGTGCAATAGGGGGAGGGGATGAGGGCCACTGTGGGATCAGGGACACTGTGGGATCGGGGGAGGGGGTGAAAGTCACTATGCGATTGGGGGAGGGGGCGAGGGACAGTCTACAATCGGGGGCATGAGGGGGACAGGAGATGAGGGACACTCTGCAATAGGGGAGAGGGGGACGAGAGGCAGAGTATGTGAGGGTGGGGTGCTGGAGGGTGTCAAAACCATGGGGCAGGGTTTGTGATGTCCGTAGGGGGTAGGGGAAGGTTGTGTCCATGGCGGGGGACGGGGTGGGGATGGGGCTGCTGGCAGGAGAGCTGCCTGTTTTTAGCTTTTTGCACGCATGCACATTGTGATCCTCCGATCTGAGCTGCCGGCTCTCGGGCGATTTAAGCCCCGCCCCCTCTCCCTACATGCGAGTTTCAGATTCTGCTGTTTTTTGTTGAAGTACATAAGATTGCAGATTTGAGTTTGCCCAAAAAATGGGTGAGCAACTTTCCTGTTTCCCCATCCGTCCTGGACTTAGAATCTTTTTGGCGAGGTCACCCCTTTCGTGTCCCAAGATGTATTGGCTAGGGGAATTAGTGGGGCAAATACATGGGGTTACACTTGCTAAGAGACGTGAGGGGCGATCTTACCAAAAACTCTAAGTGTCAAATGAGCGTGCAAACGGGTGCAAATCGCGCCCATTTTTTGGGCGAGCTCACAGATGCAATCATACAGCACTTGGAAGACAAAATGTGATTCTCGCCAGCAGGGGGAGGTGGACGGAGCCTATTCACGCCAGGAAACCAGCTGCTGAGCTTTAGGGGCGCCATTGCGCAAGCACCTGATCTCCCACTATACAGTGGACACACAAGGTACACCGTGCACTGGGAGATCTCCTATCACTCTCAGCATTCCCCTCCCCATGATGTCAATATCGACCCCTCAGATATCGCCCCACCTTGCCCCAATCACTGCTCTGGCTGACAACCGCCCCCCCCTCCCCCCCTCCCCCACCCCATGATGGTCACCTCGGCCGATTGCTGCCCCCATCCGATCACCACTCTGACCAACCCACCCATCCAATTGTTGCCCTGGCTGATCGTCATCCCCATGCCCTGATTCCACCCCCCCTCTCTATCGCTGCCCTGGCCAGCCCCAACTCATCAGCAAAATGGGGCTAGTAACATCACAAGAGGCGAAAAGCCAAGTGCGAGTCCCAACTTTTCACCTCTTGCCCGATTTTACTTGCTTGCCACACTGATCGACCAGCAGGACGAACCGGTAAGATCACCTCCATGATTTCTGAACAAACAAAATAAATTTTATAACACAAAGTCAGAAAGGGGAAACAATGTACAATATCTCTCTTATTCTCTAACATTCAGAATGAACATTAGTTATGTGGGAATTAACAGGCAAACTGTTGTTGAACACCCTACCCTGCACAATAAATGCGACCAAGACAGATTCCATGGATTTCTCAGTGACCCACCCAGACGTCTATAAACACTGTCAGTCAGTAATCTCACTGAAACTCTGTATCTCGCACAAGGAATTCCAGACTTCATCTTTGGAGGTCTTCGAAGCCCCTCCAAAAGCTGCTCCATCTCAGACTACTTCAAAGACTGTTCACCTTGCAGGGTTTCAATCTCGTTTCCCAAAACTCCATGGTCCTGGATTGCGGAGTTTGCACTCCAGGACTACTCACAAGCACAACTTCAGCTCTTCAACCAAATCGGGCAGAACTCTACCACTCCAAACGGTTCCTTTTTCCCTAGTGGGCTGCAGCATGGAATCACCGACCTTCTGCCGCCTTTTCAAATGTTCAGGGTTCCTCCCATGTCCCTCACGACTTGAAGACTGCCAACCAGACATGTTCTACATGTACCTTGATGATCTATTTTTGGAATCACTTTAAATGATTATGAGTCAGTAATCTGATCAACTGGTTATAGAATCCCTACAGTGCAGAAGGAGGCCATTTGGCCGATCGAGCCTGCACTGACAACAATCCCACCCAGGCCATGTCCCTGTAACTCCATGCATTGACCCTGCTAGTCCCCCTGACACTAAAGGCCAATCCACCTATCCTTTGGACTCTGGGAGGAAACCAGAGCACCCAGAGGAAATTCACGTCACATGGGGAGAATGTGCAAGCTCCACACAGACAGTGACCTGAGGCTGGAATTGAACCCGAAGCAATATGCTTGAAAAGAAATAGCCAACATATGACAAAAATAATTCATTGTGTGAAGCATTTTAAGATTTTAAAATGACTAAATATTGTGTCCACAAAATGAATATCATATGATTTGTTGTTCCATGTGCTGGGTAAAATGGCTTCTGCATCAATGGAATGTTGACCTTTATCGTGAGAGGGGTGGAGTATAAAAGCAGGGAGGTCATGCTGCCACTGTACAGGGGTACTGGTGAGGCCGCACCTAGAATACTGTGTACAATTTTGGTCCCCTTATTTAAGAAAGGATATATTAGCTTTGGAAGGGGTACAGAGAAGGTTCACCAGGTTGATTCCAGAGATGAGGGGGTTAGCTTATGAGGAGAGATTGAGTAGACTGGGCCTGTACTCATTGGAGTTTAGAAGGTTGAGGGGAGATCTTATAGAGACATATAAGATAATGAAGGGGCTAGACAGGGTAGAAACAGCAAGGTTATTTCCACTTACAATGGAAACAAGGACTAGGGGGCATAGTCTCAAAATACGGGGGAGTCAATTTAGAACAGAGTTGAGGAGGAACGTCTTCTCCCAGAGGGTAGTGAATCTTTGGAATTCTCTGCCCAATGAAGCAGTAGAGGCTACCTCGTTAAATATGTTTAAGTCGTAGATAGATAGATTTTTAACCATTAAGGGAATTAAGGGTTGTAGGGAGTGGGCGGGTAAGTGGAACTGAACCCACTATCAGATCAGCCATGATCATATTGAATGGCGGAGCAGGCTTGAGGGGCTAGATGGCCTACTCCTGCTCCTATTTCTTATGTTCTTATGTTCTTATAATCCTTTCCTCACAAAGGAATGGCTGCAGAGGCCACATGACTCTGGTGGTAGCATGACAGCGACAAGCCACAATACACAATAGGCAACTGAACTCAAAGGCATTTCACCAAGCTTTCCCCTTTTCATGAAAAGAAAGCACACATTGCATGCATTATCATTTGCAATTACAAGTTACCCACATACACGGGTTGATAAAAAAAGTCATCAGGCGTGAACAGGAAATGCTTCATTCTAGTCTGCCTCACTTTTGTTTGTCTCTACCCACACATTGCACATATTTGGGTTTACTAATGGGACGCGTGCAGGTTATTGTCTACTGATTGCTGGAGGGACTTTGCCCCTCCCAGGAATGCCATTGTCAAGATGAGTGTTGATGATCTTGTTGCATCTGTTAGGGAGCAATTGATCTCTGGGGCTGCAGTTCTTTGTTCAGTTGATGAAATCAGCTCTTCCTCATCAATGTCGGTTTGCCTTGAAGGAGCAACTTCTCCTATTGCACGTATGTCTGTAGATGCACCGATATTTCTCGTCATTCACTTTCACTGTGCATGCTCACGGTGACAACTGCTTTCCACAGGTTCCAAGTTGACTTTTGTTGAGTGCACTGAATATTTGCACTTTCAGCTTTCCAGGTACTTCCACTGCTATCACACTGCTAATCCAGTCTGTAATCCAGTCACTTTCATAACTACTCCCATCTTTTCAAGATCCTCTAACTTGCCTTTCAGGCTGGATTAATGGGCAGCAGAAACTCTCCTCGGAAGATGCTGAGTTGGTCTGACACTCTCGTCAACTTCACGATGATGTTTCAGTGGGAAGACATCGAAGAACCTGTGCAAACATCTTTGTAATTTATCAGGATCTGTTCAGCAGTCAATGGCTTCATGCCATCGTGAATACCAAAAATCTCTTCTGGTACATGGAGGGGATTTTGCTTGGTGTTTATTACCTGGAACTGCAGATCTTCTATCTTCCCATTGCATTGGGCTCTCAGCTTAGTTTGTCCTCTTGACGTGAGCATCATTGCAGCATGTAACCCTAACATTATCTTTGACGGCCTTTCACTCCCTGGGTCACCTTCACACAGGTCAATGAAACTCATGATATTGCACGTAGTACATGTGTCTATCTGACACTTCACATTAACTTGATGCTTTCCTTCTGCAGTCATCATTCCAATAGTCACAAATCATTTCTTTATCTTGCGACTTGACAACCCAATCTAGGCTGTAGACTCATTTGTCAGAATAATAAGCAAAAAGGCAGTTTGTCATTTTATTTTTTTTAAACTCGTATTTTTGAACAGTGAACATTCTTCCAGAAGTAAGGATGAGGGAACATCGGAATTGTCTAGTGACTTGCCGATATCTGGAGTCCACATAAGTTGAATAAGTAGACTCTGAAGTAACAATGCAACTATACGATTTTGCCGATTTTGTTAAAAAAAGGGAAGAAACGTTCCTGAAGACATTGCAATATGGCCAAAACCTATTTCATTGGATATGACAGAATATTTTGTACTGAATAAACTGGAAAGCGTGGGTAGTACGGAAGATTTGAGAAAAGAATATGCAGTTGGATGCTGAAAGCAATTTAGAAGTCTTCAAGGGTCTCGGTTTCTAAGGATTAAAAATTATTTGAGAAATACGATAAGTGAGGAAGCGCCTCTTTACAAGATATTGTCTACAATGATGTAATTGGTGATTTTGTAAAGAAAAATTGCTCAAGAATGCTATCTAAATTGCCATGCTAACAAGGAATGAAGCTAGAAAATCTTAAAAATCAGTCCCTCTTCCATATTCTCTTGTTTAAATTCTGTTTTTCAAAATGGATGATTGTTGGGCTAATATAATGGTTGTAGTTGGTCACATGCTGGTAGTTACGTGAACAGCAGTCTGCCTCTAACCACCATCTCACTGTGAGATATTGAAATTTTGTTATAATATTGTCTTCTATTGTAGAAATTGAAAATATATTGTACTGAGAAGCAGCAATCAGAGCATTCAGACTTGCTGGTCAAGAAAACACAGTTACAATTGTGAATCATTTAGTCTTTGTTACCTGGCCTCTCAAAAGTAGTGTTGTACAAAAACAACTGGGGGCTCCAATACTTCTCACTGACAGTGAAGAGCTGTGTTTTCAATCATTTCACTTTGTTACTCATGAGTCATTTGATCTGTCTACCTGTGGGATGACTGATAAAATAGATTTCAATACACCTCATATATGTAATGATTAAATTGAATAATACCATGCATCCAGACAGGAGGAAATTTTCTAAATATTCTACAGACTAGAAAAAACCTTATGCAGTTTATCTAGGTTGCAAGTATTGAATCTTTCTCCCAAATATATTGGTGAGAGTTGGGAAGAGCGTTCCTTATTCAGGTAAGTTCTTCATCTTTGTTGTAGGTGTTTCACAGGTTTGAGTTGCATGAATGCAACCCATGAGCAGGGACATCAAGCTGGCATCAAGTCCTTTATTTGCAGATTCAAAATGTTTAATACCTGCTTCAGGCATGGGGAAGGGGCACAGTTTCTAATTCCTTACTCAGTACAGTGGATGTCACACTTCCAGCCAGAAGTGTCATACACTTCCTGCCCACCACTTTGGGGTCTTAACATGAGGCCATGATGTTTTCCATTCTACCAAGGACTTGTCCTGGAATGATCAGTAGATTAATTTGTGTTGGAGTTGTTACTTTTACCTCCAACACTTGCATAATTTTAGATCTTTTTCCAGATATATATCAGAACATTAAGCCATGAAGTTAGCACGCCTGCTGGTTCTCGTACAAGTGGCAGCCACAGGGTTTAACACAACTTCAAGTCTTTGCATAGCCAACAGCAGAATTTATTTTGAAATTGATCTTGCTTTAAGTATCACTGGATCCACTTACTTCGGACACTGTGATCCATCAATCCTCTCCACTCTTTGCTGGCTGATTGTAATGCCCCTCCCTTCAAGACAGTGAGGCCCAAGGTCCAATATCAAAGCTTCCTCAGACCTTACCATTCTGGTGCAGAATATTCACCCTATATACCCTGACAGCTGATCACATTTTTAGTCCCATTCATTTTGGCTGCTCCGTTCTAATTCAAGATTTTGAGTTCCCCCTCAGAGTTTAGCTCAAATTAATTAAGAATTTCTCTTGGTTAAAACTGGCTGCAGCAGAGATACAATACGGCTTTGTTTCCGTTCATCAACTGTAGGGATCTGCCTGATCCCCCAGTAATTTGTGCGCAATCTTTCTATTTACTATTTGTAATAGAGAAAGCCTCTTTGTCTTTTGATAATGGCTACTGCATCGTCAAAATGACTAAGAAGGAAATTTCCCTGGTAACATGGGTAGGGACAAGGGAAACTGGCAATTTAAATACACACATGGAAAAACTTTTTCTATGGACTCTATTTAATATAATTATGTGGAAATTCTAAGTGCTGCATGAATATGGCTTTCTTTTAGGACACATTAGCATTACTGTTGTGCCTGGAGGCACATAAGCCAGCCCAGCCGCAACTTGGAGTAATACAGTGCATTTAATATAGTATAACATCCCAAGATGCTTCTGGCAAATAAAGTATAAGATGTGCGAATTTAAGTTAGTGGCAGGCTTGCACAACAATGGGCAAAAGGACTTCCAGTGGGTTGAAATGAAATTAACAGTTGTGAGGAAACAATGAGCCAGATTTTTCTGTCAAATAATGGTGAGGTTAATGATGTCTGTTGTTTCTCCATAAAGAGTATTGCAACTTCAGGCAAAGAGCAGATTTTATTTTTTATTCATTGGAACATGAGCGACACTGACCTATACAAGAAAGCCAGATATTATCTAAGGAGATACATCAAAGATGCCCAAAAGACAGTACCAGACTAAGCCAGAGTTCCAGGCTAGCCACACACACCCCCGCCGACTATGGCAAGGTCTGCAAGACATAACAGGCTACAAGATCAAGGTAGGTAAGATCGTCGGCTCCAGCGCACCCCTCCCTAATGAAATCAATGCATTCTATGCCCGTTTTGAGCAAGAGGTCAGCAAGAGCATGCCCTCCACCCTGGAAGCCCTGGATGAACCTATCTGGTGTCACCATTGCAGATGTCAGACCAGCTTTCTTGAAGGTCAATCCACGGAAAGCGACTGGCCCGGATGGGGTACCCAGACGAGCACTCAGATCCTGCATGGGGGTATTCACAGACATCTTCAACCTCTCTTTACAACAATCTGAGGTCCCTATCTGCTTCAAGAAGATGACCATCATCCCGGTACCTAAGAAAAACCAAGCAGCGTGCCTTAATGACTATCGGCCAGTGGCTCTGACATCCATCATCATGAAGTGCTTCGAAAGGTTCGTCATGGCACGAGTCAATTCCAGCCTCCCGGACTACCTGGATCCACTACAGTTTGCCTAATGCCGCAACAAGTCCACAGCAGACGCCATCTCCCTGGCCCTGCACTCAACCCTGGAACACCTAGATAATAAGGACACCTATGTCAGACTCCTATTTATTGACTACAGCTCAGCCTTCAACACTATTATTCCCATGAAACTCATCTCCAAACTCCGTGGCCTGGACACTGGCACCTCTCTCTGCGACTGGATCCTGAACTTCCTAACTCTCAGACCACAATCAGTAAGGATAGGCAACAACACCTCCTCCATGATCATCCTCAACACCGGTGCCTCACAAGGCTGTGTTCTCAGTCCCCTACTATACTTCTTATACACCTATGACTGTGTGACCAAATTCCCCTCCAATTCGATTTTCAAGTTTACTGATGACACCACCGTAGTGGGTCGGATCTCAAACAATGACGAGACAGAGTACAGGAATGAGATAGAGAACCTGGTGAACTGGTGTAGCGACAATAATCTCTCCCTCAATGTCAACAAAACAAAGGAGATTGTCATCGACTTCAGGAAGCGTAATGGAGAACATGCCCCTGTCTACATCAACAGGGACAAAGTAGAAAGGGTCGAGAGCTTCATGCTTTTAGGTGTCCAGATCACCAACAACCTGTCCTGGTCCTCCCATACTGACACAACAGTTAAGAAAGCCCACCAACGCCTCTACTTTCTCAGAAGACTAAGGAAATTTGGCATGTCAGCTGCGACTCTCACCAACGTTTACAGATGCACCATAGAAAGCATTCTTTCTGGTTGTATCACAGCGTGGTATGGATCCTGCTCTGCCCAAGACCGCAAGGAACTACAAAAGGTCATGAATGTAGCCCAATCCATCACGCAAACCAGCCTCCCATCCATTGACTCTGTCTATACTTCCCCGTTGCCTCGGCAAAGCAGCCAGCATAATTAAAGACCCCACGCACCCCAGACATTCTCTTTTCCACCTCTGCCTTCGGGAAAAAGATACAAAGTCTGTGGTCATGTACCAACCGACTCAAGAACAGCTTCTTCCCTGCTGCTGTCAGAATTTTGAATGGACTTACTATGCATTAGTATGCATTGATCTTTCTCTACACCCTAGCTATGACTGTAACACTACATTTTGCACTCTCATTTCTTTCTCTATGAACGGTATGTTTTGTCTGTATAGCGTGCAAGAAACAATACTTTTCACTGTATGTTAATATATGTGACAATAATAAATCAAATCAAATCAAATGAGTGTCGTTGACTGGCCAGCATTTATCACCCATCTCTGGTTTCCCGAGGGCAGTTGAGAATCAACCACATTGCCGTGGCTCTGGAGTCACATGTAGGCCAGACCAGGCCAAGACAGCAGGTTTCGTTCCCTAAAAGACATTAGTCAACCAGATGGGTTTTTCTGACAATCGACAAAGTTTTTTAAAATTAATGTCACAAGTAGGCTTACATTAACACTGCAATGAAGTTACTGTGAAAATTGCCTAGTCGACAGACTCTGATGCCTGTTCGGTTATACTGAGAGAGAATATAGCATGACCAATGTGCCTAACCAGCACGTCTTTCGGACTTTGGGAGGAAACCAGACCACCCGGAGGAAAGCCATGCAGACACAAGGAGAACGTGCAGACTCTGCACAGTCACCCAAGCTGGGAATCAAACTTGGGTCCCTGGCGTTGTGAGGCAGCAGTGCTAACCACTGTGCCGCCGTGCTGCATGTGTGTTTCATGGTCATCAGTAGATTCTTAATTCCAGATTTTTAAAAATTCAATTCAAATTCCACCAACTGCCCTTTCAGGATTCGAACCTGAGTCCCAGTACATTAGCTGAGTTTGTGGATTAATAGTCTAGCAATAGCACCACGAGGCCATTGCCTCCAATGAGAGTGGACAAAGTTGCTGTCTGATCTCCACTGTTCTGCCAATGGCTTTGTAGAAATGGCATTTTGCTGTCTGCCTCACCGATGACACATTGAGGTTTCTGTATTTACGTGGTAGATATGAATTAAATTGGGAAAATGATTTAGGGGTAGAGACTACAAATTTCAATACCTGGTTAACAATGAAGTTTGTGTTATTGATTACCAGTCAATCTCTAGCATTGAAAATGAACTAAATGTGGAGTCTAATTTATTTAAATAGTTAATTGTTTTGGAAGATTTTTAAGAATATGAAATTTAACATTTTTATATTCTTTTCTAATAGTTCCTTCTGTGTCTTTTTTCTTTCTTTCAATTCAATCTTTCTTTCCCCCACTTTAGGCTGGGGCGGCACGGTAGCACAGTGGCCAGCACTGCTGCTTCACAGCTCCAGGGACCTGGGTTCGATTCCCAGCTTGGGTCACTGTCTGTGTGGAGTTTGCACATTCTCCTCGTGTCTGCGTGGGTTTCCTCCGGGTGCTCCGGTTTCCTCCCACAGTCCAAAGATGTATGGGTTAGGTTGATTAGCCATGGGAAAAAAATTGCCCCTAAGTGTCCTGAGATGCGTAGGTTAGAGGGATTAGCGGGTAAAATGTGTAGGGATATGGGGGTAGGGCCTGGGTGGGATTGTGGTTGGTGCAGACTCGATGGGCCAGATGGCCTCTTTCTGCACTGTAGGGTTTCTATGATTCTAGGCTGAATTTTCTTGGTCTGTTGAGGTGGGTTAGGAGGTGAAACCAGGGGCAAAAGCAGAAAAGAATGCATTGGATTGGCTACCCAATACATACCCATCTTCAAGCATTCTTGCTGGAGGCAGGATGAGTATTGCAGTAACAGGTAACCAGTTAGGGGACACCGTCACTGCCGAGGCCTTCTATTGGTGGCTGGGAACTCTGCTGAGGTCAAAACCCATAAATTGATGTAGCCTCCCAGTACCAGACCTCAGGGCGGGGTTGGTGCTTGCGATCGACATTTCCTCTCTAACGCCCCAAATGGACCACTAAGGAGGCAATGGCTGCAGAGGTAGCTGCATACCACGCTTTGAAGGGGTAGCCCCTCCACAACGATGGCCTGACTGCTCTAGCCATGAGGGGTTTTTAACTTTTTATAATGCTGCAGAGGACACCTCCATTTTGAGGCACCCTCATGGTCTCCAGCCAGTTTGATGAACACCCACCTCTCCCAGTGGAACTGCAGGCTGGACATTGCTGCAAACCCTCCCATTGGGCCTCCCCTTTCACTGGTCCTTCATTGGATGAGGCTCCCGGAGATGCCTTATCAGTTGGCTGCCTCCAAGATGGATGTAAGCCATGTCCCATCCTGGCCTCTTTCAGATTGCTGACCATGAACAAACCAGTAAAATCCAACCCTTTATTTTCTTTTCTGATCATGATTTTACTAAATTTACCCCCTTTAATTCCTGCTTCTTCTCAGTCCTTCCTCTGTATTTCTGAAAGATGATTGATTAAGGGGACACCCCATTATTTGCCTTGTTCACTAGAACCCCAGATTCCCTGTTTTCTCACTGTGCCATTATCTGCTCACACTTTCAGCAATTTAATAACAAGAAGAATTTGGAGCACAAAGGGTAAGTCTGACTAAAGTGAATAAGCCTTTAGATAGCCTGATACAACAAGATTGGGTGCAATATGATTTAGAATTAATGATTATGTAGGTTCTAGACTCCAGAATTATTTTCTCGCTTTGTGATTCACCGGAACGAAAAGTGAGAGACAGCTGGGTGACACAAAAGGCCAAATTTTAATTAGGAAGGAATGAAATTAACCAAACCTGTCTGTGGTGGACCTCAGTTGTGCCTTTGTCCTATATGGACCACCGTTGTGTGTGTTTGTCATACCTGGACACATCCCCTTCCAGTTTGGTTCCTCCCCTCAGCACCTAGTATAAAGGTGGCTGTCTCCTCCCCCTTGTTCAGTCCAGTTCGGTTAATTGTTGGGATCTGCTCCTGATTCTGTTGTGAATAAAAGCCTACACTTATATTGGCATATCGGTAGTCTTTCGCCTTATTGATAGTGCATCAATTTTATTCACAACAGTTACTAGTATGGAGCAGTTTCTAAAACCCGACAAGTTAGCTTTAGACCCTCAAGAGGTTGGAGCCTCTGATAAATTTGATCATTGGTTGGACTGCTTCGAAGCATTCGTCGACACCGCTACGGCCATCGACACCGACGCTGCTAAACTCCACGTGCTCCGCGCCCAGGTAAGCGAAACTGTCTATGGAATCTTCCGGGACGCTGCTACTTACGCGGACGCTATCGAACTCCTAAAAGGGCAGTTCCGAAAGAGCCCTAACGTGGTTTATGCCAGACACCTCCTAACTACCCGCAAACAGCAGCCAGGAGAATCGTGCACCCAATTTCTGCGCGCCCTGCGAGTCCTCGCCCGAGCATGCGACTGTAAGGCTGTTTCAGCAGCTCAGAACACGGAGGATCTGATCCGCGACGCCTACGTTGCGGGCATTGAGTCTACATACATCCAGCAGCATCTGCTGGAACAAGATGACCTAGACCTCCGGAAAACGGCCACGATGGCTGAAATGTTAGAAGCAGCCTCCCATAATCTCGGGTCTTACCTTGGATCCCGTTCCACCGACGGCTCCACTGCGACGGCTGCTCCAGCAGGGCCCAAATGTTACTTTTGTGGCCTCCCTAAGCACCCTCGGCGTCACTGCCCGGCAAAGGACGCGATTTGCTCCGGATGCGGTAAGCTAGGCCACTTTGTTAAAGTCTGCAGAGCAAAGCCGCTTCTGAAGACTCGTGGAGCCATGTGTGCTCCGAGGGCGCGGCCATCTTTGATGCAGGCGGCGGCTGCGCGCGAATCGCCATCTTGGATGCGGTCACCGGAAGTGCGGGAATCGCCATCTTTGAGACTGGCATCAAGGCAAGCTGAGCAGGAAGCTTCATCCGTGACGTCATCAGACGGCGACGAAGATGGATTCTTCTTTAATTCAACAGTGGCATCGATTTGCCTGGACCAGTCGCAGCCACATCAACTCTCCAAGTCCATAATGGAGATCAAGGTAAATGGTTATGCAGAAAACTGCCTGTTTGACTGTGGGAGCACGGAAAGTTTTATACACCCTCGCACAGTGCGTCAATATGCCCTTCCCGTGCGACCCTGGAGCCAGACCATCTCCATGGCCTCGAATTCTCACTCAGTGGAGGTCCTCGGGTGCTGCTTGGTGACGCTGACGGTACAGGGCACAGTCTACGAGCGTTTTCGGCTCCTCGTGCTGCCGCGACTCTGCGCAGCTGTACTGCTGGGGTTAGATTTCCTCAGCCATCATAGGAGCGTCACCCTGCGTTATGATGGCCCTCATCCCCCGCTCTCCGTCTGCCAGGCACCGTCACTGCAGCGCCCCTCGCGCACCACCTGCAGTCTCTCGACCCTCAAGATCACCCCCCCCCCCGTTATTTGATAACCTCACCCCGGATTGTAGGCCTATAGCCACCAAGAGTAGGCGCTATAGTGCGGATGACCGGGCCTTCATTCGGTCCGAGGTACAACGTTTGCTCCAGGAAGGGATTATCCAGGCCAGCACCAGCCCCTGGAGGGCGCAAGTGGTCGTAATTAAATCGGGGGAGAAACACCGCATGGTGATTGACTACAGCCAGACCATAAACAGGTATACCCAACTAGATGCATATCCTCTGCCCCGTATCGCGGACATAGTCAACCACATCGCGCACTATAGGGTTTTTTCAACGATCGATTTGAAATCGGCTTACCACCAGCTCCCTATCCGCTCGGAGGATCGCCCATACACTGCCTTTGAGGCGGATGGCCGCCTCTACCAGTTCCTCCGAGTCCCCTTTGGTGTCACCAATGGGGTCTCAGTCTTCCAACGGGCCATGGATCAAATGGTGGACCAGCACGGACTACGGGCCACTTTCCCGTATCTGGATAACGTCACCATCTGCGGCCATGACCTGCAGGACCATGATGCCAACCTACAAAAATTCCTTCGTACGGCCACTCTCCTGAACCTCACATACAATGAGGCGAAGTGTGTTTTCCGGACACGCCGCCTCGCCATCCTTGGGTATGTGATAGAAAATGGTGTCCTTGGCCCCGACCCAGCCCGTATGCGTCCCCTTATGCAGCTTCCCCTCCCTACTACCCTCAAAGCACTGAGGAGATGCCTGGGCTTCTTCTCCTATTATGCCCAGTGGGTTCCCCGTTACGCAGATAAAGCCCGTCCGCTCCTAAAATCGACCTCTTTTCCCCTGGCGGAGGAGGCCTGTCGGGCCTTCGATGACATCAAAGCGGACATCGCGAAGGCCGCGATGCACGCTGTGGACGAATCCATCCCATTCCAAGTGGAAAGTGATGCGTCTGACTTTGCCCTAGCTGCCACCCTTAACCAGAGGGGCTGTCCGGTGGCCTTCTTTTCCCGGACCTTACAAGGCCCTGAGATTCGACACTCCTCGGTCGAGAAGGAGGCCCAGGCCATCGTGGAAGCCGTCCGGCACTGGCGCCATTATCTCGCGGGCCAACGATTCACCTTAATTACGGACCAGCGATCAGTTGCCTTCCTGTTTAACACCAGGCAAAAGGGCAAGATTAAGAATGACAAGATCTTGCGGTGGAGGATTGAGCTCTCCACCTACAGATATGACATCATGTACCGGCCTGGGAAGCTCAATGAGCCCCCAGACGCCCTGTCCCGTGGAGGTCACCACGTCCTTCCGCCCCACGGTCCCTGGTGTCGTCCATTCGGAGACTGCTACGCCTCTTCCTCCCTCAGTCCCTGTCCCCAATGTAGTGTGCCCAGAGCCTGTTGCAGCCCCCCACCCCCCAGCTCCGGTTCCCACTGTTCCCCATACGCCACCAGGGCCACAGCCCATTCCTCTCGCCCCTATGTACAGCTCGCTTGAGTCGCCGGAGCCGTCGCCACGCAGTACCCGACGACTGGACGGGACGACGGATCGGTCCGCTTCACACCACCCAGCGCCTTCTCTCGACGCTCACTGTACGGAGCCTGGGCCGACATCGCTCCCTGCTCGGACGACTCTGCGACCTGCACTACGACGATCGCGACGACGGATCAAGCCACCGGTTCGTCTGGACTTGTGATATTGTTTCCGCTTCACCCCCGTGTTGTTTTTTTAAAAGGAAGGGGTGAATGTGGTGGACCTCAGTTGTGCCTTTGTCCTATATGGACCACCGTTGTGTGTGTTTGTCATACCTGGACACATCCCCTTCCAGTTTGGTTCCTCCCCTCAGCACCTAGTATAAAGGTGGCTGTCTCCTCCCCCTTGTTCAGTCCAGGTCGGTTAATTGTTGGGATCTGCTCCTGATTCTGTTGTGAATAAAAGCCTACACTTATATTGGCATATCGGTAGTCTTTCGCCTTATTGATAGTGCATCACTGTCAACATGCACACATAACCAGTTACTACGCTATGGATGGAGGAGATTATAATGACATAACAGATATTTTTAGGTTTACACAATTTTACACAATTCCTAACCACTCTTCCTCAACACTGGCTAATGGGGGATTTCTGGGGACTGTAGATCATACTCACCATCCTGTGGTCAAAGGGGCAGTACTGTCTTTAAAGAAAACTTAGGGCCGTCTTCCCTTTAAGAGACACGCATCTTGGTCGCATGGTCAGGTCGGTATAAAAATCTTTGCTGTGCTTCCCAGGCCTTCAGTCTACGGTTGTGTCTGAAAATACGGTTTCTTGTGTCTTGGATCTTTGCTGGTTAAGTACTTGTTGAATTTCTTTCTTTGGTGGATCTTCCACAGTGTCTGATCTTCAGGCCTTGTTGCCAGCTATTCTTGATTGCGATAGGCTGGATAAGAGTCCCTGGCTGTAGTCATGAAGAAAATGAATTGAACTGACTAAAAGTCGAGTGTCCTCTATCTCAATTCAATTTTAAAAGATGCAGTCGGTCGAATTGATGGGAGTGCTTGGAGCTGATGAGGTGTGAAATGGTTTGGATAGGCCTCAGCATGTGTTGATCGCTTTCCCATTGAGATGGCTTTGCAAGACACAGCCTGGGCCCAAATCTGTTGGATTTCACAGACAAGTTGGAGTCTATAATGTGTACTGTACATAGATGTTGTTATGGGTAGCATTGTTCTTTGGTTTCGAGCCAGGTCTACCAGGGCCCATTTTTGTATAACTAGCAGAATAATTTTACCCATGACTCATTGTCCTATCTCAGCTCAAGCAACTCCCAGGTGGATTTGATAAGGCTATGTATCTCTTTGTCTGTCAATGTCTCATTTGCAGCCATTTTAAGTCCGTGTATTTTGAGACGCAGAATTTTAAGTTTGTCCGTATTTCAGCCAGTTTTGTCCATATTCCACATATTGTATTAACGTTCATTAAAAAGTGGATTTACCTCATCTTACAATTATCGTAGTATTTTACATCTTGGGATCAACAACAACTTGCAGTTATGTAGTGCTTTGAACGTAACAAAACATCCCTAGACACTTAACGAGTGTTATTAAGCAAAAATTTGGGCACTGAGCCGCCAATGGAGATACCAGGACAAAAGTCTGGTCAAAGAAGAAGGTTTCAAGGAGCATCTTCAAGGAGGAGCAAGATATAGAAAGGTGGAGCAGTTTCCAGATGGAATTCCAGAGCTTAGGCTGTGGCAGCTGAAAGGACAGACACCAATGATGGGTTGCACAAGATGTCTGAATTGGAGGAGTACAGGGATCTTGAAGGTTTGTAGGGTTAGAGGGTGTTACATAGATAAGGAGGGATGAGATTATAGAGAAGTTTGGAAAACAAGGATGAGAATTTTCAATCTGAGCTGTTGCCAGACAGGAAGCTGGTATAGATCAGTAAGCATTGGGGTGATGAGTGAATGGGAATTGGTGCATGTGAAAATGCGAACGACAGAGTATTAGATGTGCACCTATTTACATAATATGGGCTGACTAGGTGAGCACTGGAATCGTCAAGTCTGGAAATAACAAAGGCATGGTTGAGGATTTCAAAAGGAGATGAGCTGAATCAGAATCGGAGTCAGGCAAAGTTGTGGAAACGGAATTAGGCAGCCTTGGTGGCGATGCAAATGTGTCGTCAGTGATTCATCTTGGGCTCGACCATAACATGAGGCCCAGAATGGTCTGGCTCAGCTTCAGACAGGTGCAGGGTGATAGGTGGTCAGGGAGCTGAGATTGTGACAGGATTCAAAAAAATGGCTTCAGTCTTCTCTAATATTAGCAGGGGCAAATTTCTCCTCAGCTAATACTGGATGTCGAATAAATGTGACAAATCAGAGACATTGGCGGGGTCAAGAGAGATGGTGATGAAATAAAACTACATTTTGCCAAATTACATGTGACAAAGCAATATCTCTCTTCTATATAAGTGATTCTGAGAGATGTGACATTTTCATTTCCTCAGGTAGATTTTTTTAAATGTAACCAGTATCATTAATCTTTATCATTGCTGCCCGAGCACTGAATGAGTGAACTCTGGCTGTGATCCAAATGATTTACACCAGAAGGGATATGAATGATGATGATTATTAACAAGCAACATCCCAGATTAACGTATCACTCACACAACAACAAGAACAATGTACATTTTTATAGCACCTTTAAAAGAATTATACTTACTATAAATGATGATGATTATCAACAGGCAACACCCCAGATTAATGTATTACTCACACAATCACAAGACCAACCTACACTCATATAACACCAAGGCACTTATAAATGAATGGTAGGTGAAAGGACGAACAATCACACAAGTTTAAAAATCACTTAAGAAGCTATGAGAGAAAAAAAGGCTTTATAAAAGTCTTCACAGATAAGCACCAAGACCTTTAGTCTGAGTGAATTCATTAAATAAGACATCTGGAACTAGAAAAAGGGAATGATAGCCACAGACACAAACTGGGACAAAGATAACGTGTAACATTGATGAATTAGGTCAGCTGACATGATTAAATCTTCACGGTGATTGGATATCATAATTAAGCAAGCGTGAGGTGATTGTGATTGGCTTTAATATCTGGACCTTATGAATGATGTAACCTTAATCAATAACTGTGAGTGGATAGAGATAACTCCTATACGTTGATTGGTATATCAATTACTTGCAATCGAATTTGAAACTGTAACTGCTTGCATATTCTTGAATTCTGGGCTCTGGCTAGTTACCGGCCCTGACATGTGACTGTCCAGGGACCAAGCTATAGCTTGCATTAAAACAGCTGTTTAAGAGAACTCTGTGACTTGATCTGGTTACTTGAAGGGTTAAGTTGTGATCAGTTTAAAGGCTGACATCAAAGCCCACAGCAATAGGTAAGGGAATGGATGATATGCTGGGTCATTTTATCTCTGGGACCCAGGGTTGAATTCAACCCAAGCAAATAGTGGGAAAAACCATTACTAACAGGAAACTGTTTTAGCAGTTGCAACTTGAATGCGAGTCATCAGCTTGGGCTATTAGTATATAGGTTTTGCTATCACAAAGAGGTACAAGTGCTATCTTGGGAATTTGGTGCCGGTGCAAACAGAGGGAAAATGTAGTGCTGCTTTTTATATATTTTTTCAGTATCCAGAAGCTAGTGAGTATTCATGCCTTTGATTAGGTGCAGTAAGAAGTCTCACAACACCAGGTTAACGTCCAACAGGTTTATTTGGTAGCAAATACCATAAGGTTTCGGAGCACTGCTCCTTCATCAGATGGAGTGGATATCTGCTCTCAAACAGTGCACAGACACAGAAATCAAGTTACAGAATACTAATTAGAATGCGAATCTCTAGACAGCCTGGTCTTAAAGGTACAGACAATGTGGGTGGAGGGAGCATTCAACACAGGTTAAAGAGATGTGTATTGTCTCCAGACAGAACAGCTAGTGAGATTCTACAAGCCCAGGAGGCAAGCTGTGGGGGTTACTGATAATGTGACATAAATCCAACATCCCGGTTTAGGCCGTCCTCATGTGTGCGGAACTTGGCTATCAGTTTCTGCTCAGCGACTCTGCGCTGTCGTGTGTCGTGAAGGCCGCCTTGGAGAACGCTTACCTGAAGATCCAAGGCTGAATGCAGTCACGGGCATTCAGCCTTGGATCTTCAGGTAAGCGTTCTCCAAGGCGGCCTTCACGACACACGACAGCGCAGAGTCGCTGAGCAGAAACTGATAGCCAAAATCCGCATACATGAGGACGGCCGAAACCGGGATGTTGGATTTATGTCACATTATCAGTAACCCCCACAGCTTGCTTCCTGGGCTTGTAGAATCTCACTAGCTGTTCTGTCTGGAGACAATACACATCTCTTTAACCTGTGTTGAATGCTCCCTCCACCCACATTGTCTGTACCTTTAAGACCTGGCTGGCTTTAGAGATTCGCATTCTAATTAGTATTCTGTAACTTGATTTCTGTGTCTCTGTGCACTGTTTGAGAGCAGATATCACTCCATCTGACGAAGGAGCAGTGCTCCGAAAGCTTATGGTATTTGCTACCAAATAAACCTGTTGGACTTTAACCTGGTGTTGTGAGACTTCTTACTGTGCTTACCCCAGTCCAACGCCGGCATCTCCACATTTTGATTAGGTGAGCAGACTAAATTTATAGCTTAACTAGTTAAACTACTTGGTGTAACTACAGACAATAGCTGAGTGATATTTCTTAACTTAATACCTAATTAGCTAAATTAAACACAATAAAGATGGCAAAGCAGCTGATGTGTTGCTGCTACAGCCTGTGGGAGCTGGTGGACACCAGTCTGATGCACCACAACCATATCTGCAGTGTGTGTCTGCAGCTCAAGGAACTTGGGCTCTGATTTACATGCTGCTTCATATCACAACCTATCGATCCTGAATACTTGCTGCACACATTGCCAGTGCCCACATTAATGACTTACCCTAAATTGCATCGGGTGCGGCCCACATAAAGATGTGTGTGCGTGGCACGAATCCCATTTTGTTGCTGAATTGGAACTCTTAATGCTGAAAATATGCGCATAATGCATCCAAGTTTTGAAGCTTCGGCCTAAAAATAAGTGTGCTAATAAGTTGAATTATTGAATATTCAATCAAACAATTAAAATGGGAAATTTCCATACAATATAAAGTTCAAAAAATAAAATGATCCATACTTCAAGCATGTATATTGAATCATAGTGGCATGGTGGACATGTTTGCTCCTGTGACAAGGTGGTTAATACCTTTGGGGTACCCAACAGCATAAAACAAGGATGAATCATGGTTTCCTAACTCTTCAATTTCTTCTTTGATGCAATGCTTAAAGAAACCACCTAAGACATGCCTGCACCCATTCACATGAGGTTTCATTTCGGGAAGATTCTTAATCTCTCTAGACTATGTACCTCCACCAAAATCACAGACAAAGTAATCAGAGAGCTTCTGTGCCCTAACTGCCCACAACAAGGAATATATCCAGATTGTGGTGAACAGATTCTCAATTGTCTCCAAGTCTGAGGATATGTTTCAACCAACACCAAGTATATGCTATGAAGAACAAGACATAACTGGTGATGACACTAGCCTCAAGTTTGCAGAGCAATTATCATACCTTGGCAGCGTGCTCTCTAAGGGTGTCACTATTAATGAAGATATCAGTTGTTCTGATCCCTGTGGAGAAAACAAACTGACAAAGTGCATTTACGAAATAACCCAACAAGTTATTTCTTTACCCCAGTAACCTGAGGCCGCAACCCAGTTCTCCAAAACCTGGCGCCGCAGCCCATTCACAGAAACCATGAAGTCTTGGATTCTCTTTCAGTCCAGAACAGAGTTAAAAAAAGCTTCGAAACCAGAGTTAGTATACCCAATAAAACAATCAACAAGCCATCTGTGCAAGCCATAGTTCTTTCTCACTGCTTCTGCAAACCCTGGATTTTAACTCAGTGCATGTATCCAGAAAGTAAGTTCCACCTTTGTCTGAATCCATGTCTGGAAGCAGCATGGCATTGAGCTGAAGACTAAAGTCAGACTCTACCAAGTCATTGTCCTTATTACTCTGTTGTATGGTGCACAATCCTGCGTCTGCTATAGGTACCACATCAATGCTCTGAAACATTTCCACCAAAGACCCTGAGGTCCATCAGGAGATTTCAATGGCAGGAGAAAAACACAAATAACTGAGATCATTCATTATTCTGGGTTCAATAGCAGGGAGAGCAGCCTCCCGAAAATTCAGTTTAGTTGCGCAGGTGATGTCTCCCACATGGATGACTACAGAACCCCCAAAGCAGATTAATATGGGGAACTGTCTCAGGGCAAACAACATTTAGGTAGTACAAATTATACATGGATATGCTAAATAAAAGTCTTTCAAACCTTTGCATTGCAATTCACCTCTCTTACATCTCTCAGAAACATCCAGAGTGAATATAATGAATTCCTCTCATGTGTTGACACTATCATTTTGTGGACATATTAAAGTTTGCTATTATCTCTGTGGGGAAACTGTATACCAAAATAACCAATTTTACTGACTGGCCCCAACAAATGAAGAAATTACCAACAATATTTCATCTTTTGTAACTTTGTTGTAACTTTATCTTTAACATGAATCAGAACCAATGAACTGAAGCAAAAGACACTTCCAATAAAAATAAAATTTTCACTTTAAATAGTCAACACAACAAAAATTAATTTTACATATTCACAAGTAATGGCTTCACTCCCCGCAGACATGTGACTACACTGTTCCACAATATGCTGTTTGTTATGAAAGTAGGTAGGTCAGGAATCTTATTGAACAGCATCTTTCACATTGAGTTTCCTGTGTTCTATTATCATCAACAAAGCATACTTCTATGATCCTCTCCCTCAGGTCATGACAGTCCTGATGGTGTAGCTCTCCAGGACTCCTTTTCAATTGATCAACCAACAGCATCCCACTTCATGGTTTGGTCACCTCTGGTAAAACATCAAACTCTTTAATGTCTGAGCTATTAACACAGCTTTCCAGGTTTGAGACCTTTTTAGCCAGTTCACAGAATCAAGAATCATAGAACCATACAGCGCAGAAGAGGCCCTAAGGCCTATCGAGCCTGCACCAACACATTAGAAACACCTGAACTCCTACCTAATCCCATCTGCCAGCATTTGGCCCATAGCTCTGACTGTTATGATGTACCAAGTGCTCATCCAGATACTTTCTAAAGGATATGAGGCAACCCATCTCCACCATACTCTCAGGCAGCGCATTCCAGACCGTCACCACCTTCTGGGTAAAAAGGTTTTTCCTCACATCCCCTCTAAACCTCCTGCCTCTCACCTTGAACCCATGTCCCCTCATGACTGACCTTTCAACTAAGAGGAATAGTTGCTCATTATCCATTCTGTCCATGTCTCTCATGATCTGGTACATCTCAATCAGGTCGCCCCCTTAGTCTTCTCTGCTCCAACGAAAACAACCCAAGCCTATCCAACCTCTCTGCATGACTTAAATGTTCCATCCCAGGCAGCATCCTGGTAAATCTCCTCTTCATCCCCTCCAGTGCCATCACATCATTCCAATAATGTGGCGACCAGAACTGCTCACACTACTCTAGCTGTAGCCTCACCAAAGTTCTATACAACTCCAACCTCACTTCCCTGCTTTTGTAATCTATGCCTCGACTGATAAAGACAGTAAGAAGTCTAACAACACCAGGTTAAAGTCCAACAGGTTTATTTGGTAGCAAAAGCCACACAAGCTTTCGGAGCTCCAAGCCCCTTCTTCAGGTGACCTGGATCTCACCTGAAGAAGGGGCTTGGAGCTCCGAAAGCTTGTGTGGCTTTTGCTACCAAATAAACCTGTTGGACTTTAACCTGGTGTTGTTAAACTTCTTACTGTGTTTACCCCAGTCCAACGCCGGCATCTCCACATCACGACTGATAAAGGCCAGTGCCCATATGCCTTTTTCACCACCCTACTAATATGCCCTTCCGCTTTCAGAGATCTGTGGACAAACATGCCAAAAGGTCCCTTTGTTCCACAAAACCTCCAAGTGTGCTGCCATTCATTGAATACTTTCTTGTCAAATTACTCCTTCCAAAGTGTATCACCTCACACTTTTCAAAGTTAAATTTCATCTGCCACTTATCTGCCCATTTGACCATTCTATCTATATCTCCTTGTAGCCCAAAACACTCAACCTCACTGTTAACCACCCGCCCAATCTTCGTGTCATCCGCAAATTTACTAATCCTATCTCCCACATAGTCATCAATGTCACTTATATAAATGACCAATAATAGGGGGCCCAACACAGTTCACACAATGCATCCATGAGCTATGGTCTCCTTTACTGGCAAATAGCACTGACCTCTTCCTGAGAGATTTACTTCTTCTCTTCACAAGAATCCTGTGTGTTCTCCTTTCTGTCTCTGGCTGCTTCCTCTTTGTGTCGGCAGATGTGTGCTGATCACTCTCTGCTTCCAGCTTTCTTTTGTTTTGCAACATTCCTTTGTGTCTGCCAGGTGCATGGCTTCTGTATCTTAACTTTTTTGCTAGTGGTACTGTTCCCAGGTCAAAGGTCCTCAGGTCACATGGATCAGCATTTCTTATTAGCTAAAAAATATAATGAATCCCTTTACAAGTGATACAAAGACCTTTTCAAAATTCTTTCAAAAAATTACATAGTCCACAAACACAGTGGTGAGCATTGCTGCCTCAGAGCGCCAAGGACCCAGGTTCGATTCCCGGCTTGGGTCACTGTCTGTGTAGAGTTTGCACGTTCTCCACGTGTCTGCGTGGGTTTCTCCCGGGTGCTCCAGTTTCCTCCCACAGTCGAAAGATGTGCGGGTTAGGTGGATTGGCCACACTAAATAACTCCTTAATATCAGGGGGACTAGCTAAGTTTATGGGTATATGGCCTGGGTGGGATTGTAGTCGGTACAGACTCGATGGACCATATGGGCTCCTTCTGCACTGTAGGATTCTATGATTCCTTACTGTACCACTTCTGCATCAAGGGTCATTGTGGGCTATAAAGAATAGTAAGTATCCAGGGATATCATTTGCAACAGTATTGTAACTTATGATTAAAACTAAGTTTATAAATTGCTTAAGTTTTGTTTTCATTCTTCATTTCACTCCTTGAAGGCCTATTATTCAGGTATACATTCCTTGGACTCTATTAACAGTAATAATTTTGTGGCTGACATAGAAACATCCCATTGCATGTTTCTGATATGATCAAGGAAGATTGTTATGACATCACTTCTAAACTCCCATTATCATCTATCCCTGTCTGCTCTCATTTTCACTGCCAGCTCGGAATGTCACAGAATGTTACTGATGGAGTTGAGTAGCAGTTTATCTTGGGTATGTTATAAATTAGAGAGTATTGAGATTCACGAGGACTTTAGATCCGTGAACAAGGCTTAGCTCATAAAGGAAAGGTATGTACTCTCACAGTACGGAATAAAACCGCGACTGCAACCGCAATCATTTCCTCTTGCCTCACAAAGACACAGAATGATTTAATGACAGCATTAGTTTTGATCTTCGTAGGTATATGGAAATATAGAAATATTTATCACACAGAAAGGAACCAATTGTGCTGACCATTAAAGAGCTGTCAATTCTAATCCCATCTTCCAGCGCTTAGTCTGTAACCTCGAAGGTCCCAACAATTCAAGTGCTTATTCTCGTGTTTTTAAATGAAATCAGGGTTTCTGTTTCTGCCATCCTTTCAGGATGGGGTAGAAAAAAAATGCTCCTCAATTCCCCTCTAATGTTTGTACCAATTACTTTAAATCTATGTTCCCCCCTCCCCCTCACGTTATTGATCTCTCTGATAGCGGAAATATGTCCTTCTTATCCGCTCTTTCTGTGCCCCTCATAATGTTATACAGCCTCCTTTAAAGTTTAAAGTGTATTTATTAGTGTCACAAGTAGGTTTACGTTAACACTGCAATGAAGTTACTGTGAAAATCCCCTAGTCGCCACACTCCTGCGCCTGTTCAGGTATGTTGAGGGAGAATTTGGCATGGCTAATGCATCTAACCTTGATTGATATGTGCCTCTCTAAAAGATGGTTCAGAATTACCGAGCAGTATTCCTTCTGCAGGAACAGCGTTAATCTTTGATGGAAGATTTTGAACAAAGCACTGCTGAGCATTGAAGAACTAAAGATGCAGTGAAGATAATTTAGTTAGAATCACAAAATAGAATCATAGAAACCATACAGTGTAGAAGGAAGCCATTTGGCCAATCAAGTCTGCACTGATAACAATCCCACCCCAGGCCCTATCCCCACAACCCTATACATTTACCCCGCTAATCCCTCTAACCTACACATCCTGGGATTAGCATGGTCAATCAACCTAACCTGCACATCTTTGGACTGTGGGAGGAAACTGGAGCATCCGGAGGAAACCCACGCAGACTCGGGGAGAATATGCAAACTCCACACAGACAGTGATCCAAGCCGAGAATTGAACCCAGGTCCCTGGAGCTGTGAGGCAGCAGTGCTAACCGCTGTGCCTCCAATTGTTCTTGGAGTAACTGAAGGATTTGTCTCATGAAAATTGTCAACTTGCATGTGCCAAAGCAATTATATCTCTTATGAGTGAATAAATACTAATTTACACGGAATGGGTGTTTTGTTTAGTAAAGCTACTTAATTGTTGGGATTAATAGGGGTCTTTAAAAGCCTTTATGCATATTTAAGAACTAATAAATCCATGAGTGAATTGCATTTTCAACTGGCATGTTGATAGTTCCTCAGACTTGGATAATGTTTATTCGCTTAATCTGCACATCATTGGAATGACATAGGAACAGGAATAGGCCATTCTACCCCCTGTGTCTGTACCACAATTCCATTATTGCTGATCTGTGGATCCTTAACCTTTACTTGCCTTGGTTCTATATCCCGTAAGGCCCTTACCTAACAACAATCTATCAATATCAGGTGCGGGATGTATGACGACTAGACGATTATCACAGTAGCTTCATTGCACTATTAATGTAAGCCAACTAGTGACACAAATAAATAAACTTTAAAAAATCAGTTTTGAGGTTTTCAATTGATTTGATTTGATTTATTATTATTGTCACATGTATTGGTATAGAGTGAAAAGTATTGTTTCTTGCGCGCTATACAGACAAAACATAACATTCATAGATTACATAGGGGATAAAGGAAGGAGAGGGTGCCAAAGGAGAGGGTGTAACAGTCATAGCTAGGGTGTAGAGAAAGATCAGCTTAATATATGGTAGGTCTATTCAAAAGTCTGATGGCAGCAGGGAAGAAGATATTCTTGAGTTGGTTAGTAGGTGATCTCAGACTTCTGTATCTTTTCCCCAACGGAAGAAGGTGAAAGAGAGTATGTCCGGGTTGCGTGGAGCCCTTGATTATGCAGGCTGCTTTTAAAGGCAGCGGGAAGTGTAGATGGAGTCGATGGATGGGAAGCTGGTTTGCGTGATGGACTGGTCTATGGTCACAACCCTTTGTAGTTTCTTGCGATCTTGGTCAGAGCAGGAGCCATACCAAGCTGTGTTACATCCGGAAAGGATGCTTTCTATGGTGCAGCTGTAAAAATTGGTGAGAGTCGTGGCAGACGTAGCCTCAAAGCTTTTGGAGGGAGATCTTTAAGATGTTTGCTATCCTGTGCATGTATAAATATTTTCTAACATTGTCCCTGAACAGCCTGGCTCTAATTTTAAGGCAATACCCCTTCTTTCCAGACTCTTCCACCAGGGAAAATAGTGAGTTTGATTTTAATTGCCCCGAACCTGCCTGCTGGAAGTTGCAGTAAGAAGTTTAACAACACCAGGTTAAAGTCCAACAGGTTTATTTGGTAGCGTGGCTTTTGCTACCAAATAAACCTGTTGGACTTTAACCTGGTGTTGTTAAACTTCTTACTGTGTTTACCCCAGTCCAACGCCGGCATCTCCACATGCTGGAAGTTGGGCAGGGTGAATGTTAAAAGAATGCAAGTGAGATATCTTCCTCTGATCCCATTTCCCTCTCACCATAGCGTAGGAATCAGGAAAGAGGATCAGTAAAAAAAAAGGAACTATTAAAACATAACATGAAACAAAATGGAGACAGAGGACATGATCTAAAATTGTTGAACTCAGCTTTGAGTTCAGAAGATGTTAGGGAGCCGAGTCAAAAGATGAGGTGCTGTTCCCCGAGCTTGCATTGAGATCCATCGAAACACTTAACAGGCTAAGGACAGTAGGTCAGATAATCAGAGTGAGGTGAATGAAATGTTAAGGTACAGGAAGTTGAGGGCCATGTTTCTGAAAGGAGAACCAGAAAGGGATCAACCAGTCTGCATTTGCTCTCCTCATGTAGAGGAGGCCATATCATGAGCAGCGAATACAGTATATTAAATAAAAAGAAATACAAGTCAATCACTGTTTCATTTGGAAGGAGTGGTTGGGGTATTGGCTGGGGAAAAGAGAAGCGATCAAAGAGCAGATGTTGCATTTCTTGCTCTTGAATGCAAAGGCACTGAAAGAAAAGGAGGGGAGAAGTTTTGGGGTGGCTGAGGAGTGGATCATGGATACGCCAAATTTCCTTCGCCTTCTGAGAAAATAGAGGCATTGGTGGACTTTCTCAACTACAGCATGGGCATGGAGGGACCAGGACAGTTTGAAAAGATCAAGAAGATCAATTTAAAATCTATGTTTCAGGTTTTCCTGAGGGACTGAAGTTCCTTGAATGTTCATTGGACTGTTTATCCTTCCCTGCCTTCAATCACAATCAAATCCCATACCCACCCAACGTTGATCAGTGCCAGACTCTCCCTCTGGGACCTCTAGGGTAGTAATCTCAGGATTACTCCCCATGCCACATGCTAGTGAGGCTTGGAACAGGGCGATAGTACAGTTGAACACGTGGCTAAAGAGCTTGTGTAGGAGGGAGGGCTTTAGATATATGGATCACTGGGATGTCTTCTGGGGAAGGTGGGACCTGTACCAGAAGGACGGGTTGCACCTGAACTGGAGGGACACCAATATCCTGGCCGGGAGGTTTGCTAATGCTGTTCGGGAGGATTTAAACTAATATGGCAGAGGGGTGGGAACTGAACAACAGGCCAGTAAGTGTAGGGACTGGGGAAGAAAGTGAGACTGAGATAAACATAGCACAGAGTAAAAGCAGGCAGAGGGAAGCCGTGGGGCTCGGCAAGACTGGATGTCTGGAGTACGTTTGCTTCAATGCAAGAAGTATATCAGGTAAGACAGAAGAACTGAGAGCCTGGATTATGATATTGCAATTATGGAGACATGTGTTGTGAAGTTGAGTTTGTGAAGTGTGGTCTCTAAAATCTGGTTTAGTGTCAGTGCTTGGGTGTTTAAAACACAGTGTACACAAATTGCATCAATTGTAACAAGGACCAAGCATCAGCCTTGGTAATAGTCTTTGCAGGCTTATGAATTTTAAATTCAGCAGCCTATCAATTTAAGGGAGACACTCAGCTAGAACAAAGAACAAAGAACAATACAGCACAGGAACAGGTCCTTCGGCCCTCCAAGCCCGTGCCGCTCCCTGGTCCAAACTAGACCATTCTTTTGTATCCCTCCATTCCCACTCCGTTCATATGGCTATCTAGATAAGTCTTAAACGTTCCCAGTGTGTCCGCCTCCACCACCTTGCCTGGCAGCACATTCCAGGCCCCCACCACCCTCTATGTAAAATATGTCCTTCTGATATCTGTGTTAAACCTCCCCCCCTTCACCTTGAACCTATGACCCCTCGTGAACGTCACCACCGACCTGGGGAAAAGCTTCCCACCGTTCACCCTATCTATGCCTTTCATAATTTTATACACCTCTATTAAGTCTCCCCTCATCCTCCGTCTTCCCAGGGAGAACAACCCCAGTTTACCCAATCTCTCCTCATAACTAAGCCCCTCCATACCAGGCAACATCCTGGTAAACCTCCTCTGTACTCTCTCGAAAGCCTCCACGTCCTTCTGGTAGTGTGGCGACCAGAACTGGATGCAGTATTCCAAATGCGGCCGAACCAACGTTCTATACATCTGCAACATCAGACCCCAACTTTTATACTCTATGCCCCGTCCTATAAAGGCAAGCATGCCATATGCCTTCTTCACCACCTTCTCCACCTGTGACGTCACCTTCAAGGATCTGTGGACTTGCACACCCAGGTCCCTCTGCGCATCTGCACCCTTTATGGTTCTGCCATTTATCGTATAGCTCCTCCCTACATTATTTCTACCAAAATGCATCACTTTGCATTTATCAGGATTGAACTCCATCTGCCATTTCTTTGCCCAAATTCCCAGCCTATCTATATCCTTCTGTAGCCTCTGACAATGCTCCTCACTATCTGCAAGTCCTGCCAATTTTGTGTCGTCCGCAAACTTACTGATCACCCCAGTTACACCTTCTTCCAGCTATCAGGAACCTGTCAAATTTGACTTTGCTGTTGTTGACAACATCAGACCAATCCTGGTGTAGGAAAATTGATCGGTCTTCAAAGTTATAAAGAGGAATTCAACTGCCTACCTGCAGTTCAACTGAAGGGCTGCCACCTCTCAACACCTAGAGAGGGAAGAGCAGCTCCTTGCCAGCTTAAAAATATCTCTTAAGAGAACTCTCCATCTAGCTAACAAAGGGTACCGAATCAGAAAGAGCTTGCAAACAGCAGAATTGACAGAAGAACTCCAAAGGTATTCCAAAGCTAAAATACCTGGTTGTATATTGTTTTGAGAGTGACTGTTATTATTTTTTCTTTGGTAATGAATGGACCTTGTATTTATTTGAACAGCATTCCAGTAGTATCTTACTTTAATCGACTTGTTTCTTGTTTAGTTAAACTTCCCGATTGGTTAAATAAATAACTTGTTAATTGTTCACTTAAAGCGAGTGTCAAGTATTTCTGTTAATGAACCTCTAAAGGGTAATGAAGAACAATTAACACCTTCCCAAACACTTTTAACAGATTACAAAGTGAAGTATTCCTCTTTGGGGGATTCAGCATGGCTTCTTAAAAAGGGGATCAACCTCTGCGTCATAACACATGGTTAAAGGAGGGACAGAACTGGCAGCTTAACATTCCGGGATATTGCTGTTTTGGACGGGACAGAAGAGGAAGCCAAAGGGGTGGAAGAGTCGCATTGCTGATTAGGGAGCACATCACAGCTGTGTTGAGGGAGGACACATTGGAGGGATCTTGTAGTGAGGCATTATGGGTGGAGCTCAGGAGTAGGAAGAGTGAAATCACAATGTTGGGAGTGTACTATAGACCTCCCAACAGCCCGCAGGAGACAGAGGAGCTGTTGTGTCTTCAGATACTGAAAAGGTGTGAAAAAAGCAGAGTAGTTGCAGTGGGTGATATTAACTATCCCCATATTGAATGGGACTCCCTTACAGCCAGGGGCTCAAATGGAGAGCATTTTGTTGGATGTGTCCAGGAGGACCTTTTGATACAGTATGTTGACAATCCAACCAGGGAGGGGGCAATATTAGACTTGGTATTGGGGAATGAGCCAGGCCAGGTGATCGATGTTTCAGTGGGGGAGAATTTTGGGCTTAGCGACCATAATTCCATTAGATTTCGGGTAGTCATGGATAAGGAGAAGAATGGCCCTCGAGTGAGGGTGCTTAAATGGGCGAGGGCCAGTTACATCCAAATTAAACAGGAACTGGGGAATGTGGATTGGGAGCGGCTATTTGAGGGCAAATCGATGTCTGGCATGTGGGAGGCTTTTAAAGGCCAGTTGATTGAAGTGTAGGATAGGCATGTTCGCACAAAAATGAAGGATGGAAATGGCAGGATTCAGGAACCACGGATGACAAGGGAAATTGTAAGCTTAGTCAAAAGGCAAAAAGGAAGCATATGATAGGTCTAGGCATCTAAAAATTGATGAAGCCCTTGGGGAGTAGAGAGAAAGTCGGCAGGAATTGAAACGTGGAATTAGGAGGGCTAAAAGGGACCATGAAATGTCTTTAGCAAACAGTCAAGGAGAATCCCAAGGCTTTTTATATTAGGAGCAAGAGGGTAGCAAGATAAAGCGTAGGCCCACTCAAGGACAATGGAGGGAAGTTATACGTGGAGCCACAGAAAGTGAGTGAGATTTTCAATGAATACATTGTGTCGGTATTCACCAAGGAGAAGGGTGTGATGGATATAGAGGTCAGGGATAGGTGTATGAACGTTCTAGAAGATGTCAATATATTGAAGGAGAAAGTGTTGGATATCCTAAATTGCATTAAGGTAGACAGGTCCCTGAGGCCGGATGGGATCTATCCCAGGTTACGGTGGGAGGCAAAGGAAGAAATAGCTGGGGCCCTAACCAATATCTTTACATCCTCTTTGACCACAGATGGGGTTCCAGAGGACTGGAAAATAGCCAATATTGTTCCCTTGTTTAAGAAAGGAAGCAGGGATAATCCAGGCCGGTGAGCCTGACGTCAGTTGTGGGAAGCTTTTGGATAAAATACTGAAGGACAGGATATATGCACATTTGGAAGAAAATGGACTAGTTAGTGACAGGCAACATGGTTTTGTATGGGGTAGGTCATGTCTCACCAACTTGATTGAATTTTCTGAAGAGGTGACAAAGATAATTGATGAGGGAAAGGCTGTGGATGTAGTTTATGTGGACTTTAATAAGGCATTTGACAAGGTCCCACATGGCAGACTGGTACAAAAACTAAAATCACATGGGATTCAGGGTGGGGTGGGCTGGCTAGGTGGATACAGATCTGGCTTGGTTATAGAAGACAGAGTAGCGGTGGAAGGGTGTTTTTCAGAATGGAGATCTGTAGCTTGTGGTGTTCCACAGGATCAGTACTGGGACTTCTGTTGTTTGCAGTATTTATAAATGATTTGGAGGAAAATGTGGGTGTTCTGATTAGTAAGTTTGTGGATGACACGAGGATTGGTGGAGTTGCTGATAGTGCTGGGGATTGTCAGAGGATACAACAGGATACAGACAGACTGGAGACTTGGGCACAGAAATGGCAGATGGAGTTTAATCCAGACAAATGCAAGATGATGCATTTGGAGGATCAAATTTAGGTGTGAATTATACTCTAAATGGCAGAACCCTTGGGAATATTAACATACAGAGAGATCTGGGCACACAGGTCCACAGTTCCCTAAAAGTGGCATCACAGGTGGCCAAGGTGATTAAGAAGGCATATGGCATGCTTGCCTTCATCAGCTGGGGCACTGAGTACAAGAGTTGGAAAATTGTATTACAGCTGTATAAAACCTTGGTTAGGCCGCATTTGGAGTATTGTGTGCAGTTCTGGTCACCACACTACCAGAAGGATGTGGAAGCTTTAGAGTGTGCAAAGAAGATTCACCAGGATGTTGCTCGGTCTCGAGGGTGTTGATTATGAGGAGAGGTTGAATAAACTGGGATTGTTTTCACTGGAAAGATGGAGGCTGAGGGGAGACCTGATAGAGGGGGCACAGGTTCAAGGGGAGAGGGAGAAAGTTTAAGGGAGATATGTGGGGCAAGTTTTTCATGCAAAGAGTAGTGGGTGCCAGAATGTGCTGCCAGAGGAGGTGGTGGAAGCAGGCACATTGGCAACATTTAAGAGGCATCTGGATGGGTACATGAATAGGGAGAGAATAGAGGGATATGGACCAAGTAAGGTCAGAAGATTTCTTTTTAGTTTAGTTAGAGCATCATGATCGGCACAGGTTTGGACATCTGAAGGGCCATTTCCGGTGCTGTACTTTTCTTTGTTCTTTGTTCATCACGACAAGATCCCATAATTGCAATACCCCACACTACATCAACAACAGCTTATATTTATATAGTGCTGGTAATGTACTAAAACATAAGAACTAGGAGCAGGAGTAGGCCATCTGGCTCTTCGAGCTTGCTCCGCCATTCAATAAGATTATGGTTGATCTTTTTGTGGACTTAGCTCCACTTACCGCATGCTCACCATAGCCCCTAATTCCTTTTATTGATCAAAAATCCATCTATCCTTGCCTTAAAAACATTCAATGAGGTAGCCTCGACTGCTTCACTGGGCAGGGAATTCCACAGATTCACAATCCTTTGAGTGAAGAAGTTCCTCCTCAACTCAGTCCTAAATCTGCTCCCCCTTATTTTGAGGACATGCCCCCTAGTTCTAGTTTCACCTGCCAATGGAAACAACCTCCCTGCTTCTATCTTATCTATTCCCTTCATAACCTTATATGTTTCTATAAGATCTCCCCTCATTCTTCTGAATTCCAATAAGTATAATCCCAATCTACTCAGTCTCTCCTCATAAACCAACCTGACCTCACCAACACCTTATACAGCTGCAACATAACCTCCCTCTTTTTAAACTCCATCCATCTAGCAATGAAGGACAAAATTCCATTTCCCTTCTTAATTATCTGCTGCACCTGCAAACCAACCTTTTGTGATTCATGCACAAGGACACCCAGGTCCCTCTGCACAGCAGCATGCTGCAATTTTTTACCATTTAAATTATGGTCCATTTTGCTGTTATTCCTACCAAAATGGATGACCTCACATTTATCAACATTCCCGCTCGCTTAGACTATCTATATACCTTTGCAGACTTTCAGTGTCCTCTGCCACTCATCTTAGTGTCATCTGCGAATTCTGACACACTACACTTGGTCCCCAACTCCAAATCATCGATGTAAATTGTAAACAATTATGGTCCCAACGCTGATCCCTGAGGCACACCATTAGTCACTGATCACCAACCAGAAAAACTGTGGTTGATTTCCACAGTCAGAGTTATAGATATTCCTGCAAAACTTGGTTACTTCCTTTTTGTTGGGGCAATGCTTCTGGTATTGTGTTACACACCTTCAGTGTGGAGAGCCTCCAGCTGCTTTTCCTCACAGCGCACACACAGGCACGCCGGCAGGATGCACACAGGCAGGCAAGCTCTCTCAGCTAGCTCTTTAACCCCCTTCTTTGTGTATTCCAACTGGACCTGGAATCCAAGTGACCTGGCAGCCTACTGAGGCAATTACACCCAGAGTTTTTAGATGAGATAGCAATTATGTTGTTTTGTCTTTACCAGAGATGGTTATCTGTCTTTGGATATTTTTAGAAGTACCTCATCTGGAAACCCAGGGATGAATTCCATTGCCCCTTAAAGACACACCCTGCAGCTATTCCTGTCAGTGGCTAATGATACATTCACAGCCAGATTCAGGGTTTGTGTCCCTTTTAAAATATAAAGCTCATGCTTTTCAAAGCCCAATATTTCTGTGTATAATTCCAAGTATTTTTCTCCATCATCTTAACAATCACCGACATTATCATAGAAATCATAGAAACCCTATAGTACGGAAAGAGGCCATTCGGCCCATCGAGTCTGCACCGACCACAATCCCACCCAGGCCCTATCCCCATATCCCTACATATTTTAACCGCTAATCCCTCTAATCTACACATCCCAGGACACTAAGGGCAATTTTAGCATGTCCAATCAACCTAACCCGCACATCTTTGGACTGTGGGAGGAAACCGGAGCACCTGGAGGAAACCCACGCAGACACGAGGAGAATGTGCAAACTCCACACAGACAGTGACTCAAGCCGGGAATCGAACCCAGGTCCCTGGAGCTGTGAAGCAGCAGTGCTAACCACTGTGCTACCGTGCCGCCCTGTTATCAAATAAAATTTGACACAAAGAGATATTAGAACAGATGACCAGAAATTTGGCCAAAGAGATAGGTTTTAAGGAGCATCTAATAGAGGAAAGAGAGGTAGAGAGGCAGATAGATTTAGCAAGGGAGTTCCAAAGTTTAGGGCCTCAGTAACTGAAAGCAGAGTCGCCAGTGGTAGAAAAATTAAAATCAGAATGTGATATAGTTGAGAGGTCAGAATTGAAAGAACAGAGATACCTTGGTACCTGGGATCATTTCCATGATCCCCATACTGTGGCATTGGTGGCACAGTCGTTAGCACTGTTGCCTCACAGCGTCAGAGACGCAGATTTGATTCTGGCCTCGAGTGATTGTCTGTGTGGAGTTTGCACGTTCTCCCCGTGTCTGTGTGGATTTCCTCCGGGTGCTCCGGTTTCCTCCCACAGTCCAAAGATGTCCGGGTGAGGTAGATTGGTTGTGCTAAATTTTCCCTTTGTGTCCAAATATGTGTAGCTTAAGAGGATTGGCTAAGGTAAATGTGCAGGATAACGGGAATTGGGCGAGGAGAGGGCCTGGGTGGGATGCTCTTTTGGATAGTCAATGCAGACTTGATGAGCTGGATGACCTTTGCACTGTAGAAATTCTATGATTCTCCTGTGGTCTCTTCCACTGCATTGTATTTGAGCACCCTTGAGATAAAGACAAGCATTCCATTAGCCATTTTTATAAAAATTCTACCCTGTCCACTGGTATTAGTACATGGACACTTAAACCTTCATATTCCTTAGTTCCACTATGTTCTCACTACTTAGAAAATACTCTGACTAGACTAGCAGTTTTAAATTATGTGACAGAACAATTGGAAAGCCCCTATCACATGGCATAACCACTAAAAAGTGTCTAATTGGTACAACCATGTCAAACGGAGATTTGCACCCACGACGAGGTTCTGTGGAATGTAGAGAGTAGGATTAAATGAGATTGCAGCCATATAGTTATGCACATGTTATAGTATGAATCAATAGTACTCTTCCTTATTGACCAGTTTCAGAGAACAGTCACACTCCAGTTATGAATGAGCACCTCCCTAATGTTGGAATTTGAGTTCTGGCTTAACGGAAGTTCATAAGAGGCTTTCAACTTGCATTGTAATCTCAGTTCTTCATAAAAAGATCCCCATTTTTGTGCAATATCCTACTACTCATTTTGAATCTCATCCCAGTCCATTTTATTTTTGTATCTGAGGTGTTGCAATTGCTAGATGAACTTAAGGTAGTTCCCGAGTCATTGTTAGCATTGATTGGTAGATGGCCGAAAACATTAGACCAACAACTCATTTTAACCCCATGATCAGTGGAGCACTTTTCAGCCACATTCCCTTTTTAATGTTTACAACAAATCCACACTCACTTCACATGTATTCAGCAGCTCTCCTCTGAATGTCTGTCAGGGCCTTGGCACAAGCAATTGTGGTAGAGGATCAAAACGGGTCGTATAATTTTAGATGAGACCTAAATAAGTTATTGTATTATGACAGAATATTACTTTGTATTTAATCACCTTGGCAATCACCCATCTCCAATACATTTTGCAAGTGTTCTTTCATAGCACAGGTTATGGGCTTTGAGAGATCCATCGATTATAACATCTAAGCTCACAACTCTGGCTGCTACACTCATGCCTGGTGTTCTCACTACCCATTACATAGAACATAGAACATAGAAAGCCACAGCACAAACAGGCCCTTCGGCCCACAAGTTGCGCCGATCACATCCCCACCTCTAGGCCTATCTATAGCCCTCAATCCCATTAAATCCCATGTACTCATCCAGAAGTCTCTTAAAAGACCCCAACGAGTTTGCCTCCACCACCACCGACGTCAGCCGATTCCACTCACCCACCACCCTCTGAGTGAAAAACTTACCCCTGACATCCCCCCTGTACCTACCCCCCAGCACCTTAAACCTGTGTCCTCTCGTAGCAACCATTTCAGCCCTTGGAAATAGCCTCTGAGAGTCCACCCTATCCAGACCCCTCAACATCTTGTAAACCTCTATCAGGTCACCTCTCATCCTTCGTCTCTCCAGGGAGAAGAGACCAAGCTCCCTCAACCTATCCTCATAAGGCATGCCCCCCAATCCAGGCAACATCCTTGTAAATCTCCTCTGCACCCTTTCAATGGCTTCAACATCTTTCCTGTAATGAGGTGACCAGAACTGCGCGCAGTACTCCAAGTGGGGTCTAACCAGGGTCCTATAAAGCTGCAGCATTATCTCCCGACTCCTAAACTCAATCCCTCGATTAATGAAGGCTAGTACGCCATACGCCTTCTTGACCGCATCCTCCACCTGCGAGGCCGATTTAAGAGTCCTATGGACCCGGACCCCAAGGTCCTTCTGATCCTCTACACTGCTAAGAATGGTACCCTTCATTTTATACTGCTGCTCCATCCCATTGGATCTGCCAAAATGGATCACTACACACTTATCCGGGTTGAAGTCCATCTGCCACTTCTCCGCCCAGTCTTGCATTCTATCTATGTCTCTCTGCAACTTCTGACATCCCTCCAAACTATCCACAACACCACCTACCTTGGTGTCGTCAGCAAACTTACCAACCCATCCCTCCACTTCCTCATCCAGGTCATTTATGAAAATGACAAACAGCAAGGGTCCCAGAACAGATCCCTGGGGCATCTCTATTACACGACATCATTTAACCATTCCTCCATCACATCTAGATCTGCCTTCGATGTATAGTTCTTTAATCCAAAGTCCAAATAGTCAAACAATTTTTATATGGAGATTGGGTCCTTAAACGAGAAAGCTAAATGATAGCAGAGGATGATTATCTAAAGGTGAAGGTTGGAAACAAAATTGCCTGACTTGGCAATATATTGCCGTTCCTTCACTGTCGCTGGATCAAAATCCTGGAAATTCCTCCTTAACAGCACTGTGGCTGTACCTACACCACATGGACTGCAGCAATTCAAGAAGATAGCTTACCACCAACTTCTCAAGGGTGATTAGGGATGGGTAATAAATGCTGGCCTAACCAGTGATGCCCACATCCCAATAATGAATTTTTAAAAAAACTTATAAATAGCTCCCCCTCCAATGCCTTCATCTAAATCATTAATAAAGATTGTAAAGAGCAATTTCCCAAACAACAATTCCAGTATTGTTTCATGATTGATTAATCCCCATGAACTGACACCACCATTCATAGTGATAGCATTAATAACCACAACATTGGTTAGAGGATAAACAACATTGGTTAGGGGATAAACATGGAAAGCTATTATGAAAGAAGTTATTGCAGTGTATTTGAATAAACGTAAGATAATGAGGCAAAGTCAACATGGTTTTGTGAAAGGGAAATTGTGTTTAACCAACTTATTGGGGATCTTTGAGGAAGTAACTTGTCATAGAATCATAGAATCCCAACAGTGCAGAAAGAGGTCATTCGGCCCATTGAGCCTGCACTGACAACAATCCCACCCAGACCCTATCCCTGTAACCCCACATTTTTACCTTCCTAATCTCCCTGACAGCAAGAGGCAATTGAATATGGCCAATCAACCTAATCCGCACATCTTTGGACTGTGGGAGGAAACCAGAACACCCTGAGGAACCCACGCAGACATGGGGAGAATGTGCAAACTCCACACAGACAGTTACATGAGGCTGGAATTGAACCCAGGTCCCTGGCGCTGTGAGGCAACAGTGCTGTGCATAAAGTTGAACAGGTGGATGTACTATACTTGGATTTCCAGAAGTCATTTGATAAAGTGCCTCATCAAAGGTTATTGCGGAAAATAAAAACTCATGTTATAGAGGGCATGGATGGAAGATTGGCAGGCTAACAGGAGCAGAGAGTAGGCGTAAATGGGTTCTTTTCAGGTTGGCAGGATATAATGAGTGGTGTACTGAAGGTATCAGTGCTGGGTCCTCAACTGTTTATATGAATGACTTGGATGAAGGGATGGTTGCCAAATTTGCTGATGACACAAAGATAGGTAGAATGTAAGTTGTGAAGAGGACCACCTGGCATTCTGGAATGTAATTATAGCAGCACAGGATGATTGCCTAAAGTTGAGGGTTGGAAACTAAGAAAAGGTATGAAACAGAAAATTAAAATCCTAGTGGTCATTCTGGAAAAGGACAGAAACAAGTGTAAGTTGTTGGGGCATCATTACACTCATATTCTGAGAATCTGACAGGTGGAAGAATGACGTGGATATGTGGAACACGGGGATTAAAGAAAAACAAACGATGGTCTTGGCATTGTTGCTTTTTAACAAAAGGTAAAGTATTTTGTGAGGTAGATGCCTGCCATAAGAACATAAGAAGTAGGTGCAGGAGCAGCCATTTAGCTTCTCAAGACCACTCTGCCATTCCAGAAAGTCATGTTGCATAGTGATGCAGGTTTTAACCCATTAGAGTTCTTAAATGAAATCTACAAGAATGCTAATCTTTGAAATACCTCCAAGGCACGTACAGAATTTGATAGATTTTGGAAAACAGATAAGTTATTCCATGGAAGAGTATTGAGCGGGATTCTTTGACCATGCGCACCTGAAGACTGGAAATTCCCACCTGATGTCAACGGACCTTTATATGGTCTGCCAAATTTTCTGTCCGGTCTGCTACGATTCCCACAGTAAGCAGGATGAGGGATTTCCAGCCGATATCATGGGAATTTAACAGGTTTAACCTAAAATTGATGAAAATCAGTTTGGGGATTCAGTTCTAGCATTTAAATTACTGGATTGTGCTAAGGTGCCTGAAATGGACAGTCTACTGGTTCTAACTGCTGTTTAGTTCTTGGAGAAGACCTGGTTCAGCCTGCTGCCTTAAAAGAAATCTTGGAGAATCAGTACTTTCCTTCAATTTTCATGAAATAAATGAGATATTCCATGGTAATAAACAATAGAAGGTTCAACAATTGCCAGATTTAAAAATAGTCCAGTGACTGGATGCAGCTGTCAATGCAATAGAAGGATTAAAGACTGAAAGAATGAAGAAGAAAGCACCTTTAATAGATACAGTTTTTAGAACATAAGACAAAATTGGAACAACAATAATAGGTGAATGAATCCCAGGAATGTCCAAGAAACAGTTAATAGGTGTTTCAAGTGTGAATTGAAAGATCATTATGTAGTGAATGGCCCAAAATGAAGAGGCAGGATCCTCAAAAAATGACACATGACGAGAATTCTGAGGTGGCACAGTGGTTAGCACTGCTGCCTCACAGCCCCAGGGACCTGGGTTCAATTCCGGGCTTGGGTCACTGCCTTTGTGGTGTCTGCACCTTCTCCTCATGTCTGTGTGGGTTTCCTCCGGGTGATTTGGTTTCTTCCCACAATCTGAAAGAAATGCTGGTTAGGTGCATTGGCCATGCTAAATTCTCCCTCAGTGTAGCCGAACAGGCAACGGAGTGTAGCAGGCAACTTGGGGATTTTCGCAGTAACTTCACTGCAGTGTTGATGTGAGCGTACTTGTGACACTAATAAATAAACTTCAAACTTAAATTTTACTGGTCACAAGGAGCTTTATCCTCTGAATGTGCTCGCCATAGATTCCTTAAACTGTGCAGTGCAAGATGGTTCTTGTACTTCAACAATATGTGGGAGAGATATTTAAAACGCTATCTTGATTCACTAAGTAAGCAATATAAAAGTACTACTTGTTTTAGGCTTGGTGATGACAACACCAAGACGTCACTAAACGAATTTGTAATTGCATTTAGAAAAGTTGGATTAAGCCAATGCTCATGTAGCCTCGAGTGAGATACCTTTGCTGTTGAGAAAAACTTCTATATAAAAGGCTGAAATGTAATTTGACTTGGAATATGATACGGCAATTATTTTTGTAAAGTTAGTCAATCTGCAGTTCACCCAGTCAGGTCATAATTGTATTCCCTTAATAAAGCCTGGGGTGTTTCTCATTAGAGTGTCAGACAAATATTACTGCCATAAGGTGATAAGAATCAGGGAGTGAATAGTCTTAAAGTTGCATCAATAAATTTCTCACCCAACTTTAACAATGGTTGCAAAATCCTACAAGCTGTGCTTAAAGAGCAGAATAGGCTAATAGAAGAGATGAGCGAGATTGGGATATCTGTCAGAAGTTATTGGGGGACCTGGCGCATCATGTTGTAAGCCTTCCATTGACTTTAACAAGGCACTTGCCATGGGTATAAAGCTGTCAGAAAAAGACAGAAATATTTTAAGTCTACATATTAACGATCCTGAGGTGAATATTCCCGTTCCGCCCGCCACGGGAATCGTAGCAGGCGAGGGGCGGACCATGGAAAGATCCATTGTTCTCGGGTGGGATTTTCCAGTTTCGGGGCAAAGGCAGCCAGAAAATTCTGCCCATTGTGTCCAGACTTAGGGGGAAGTTTTATGAAGCGTGTATGGGATGATTTAATTCAGCAGGATGTGAAATTACCAGTTCCCAATGGCGGGTTGAGGTGCAGTGATGAAGTCATCGGCATATGTGTGGTGTGATGAGCCTTATTCCTGTAGCAGGTTCCTACTTGTAATACATATACATTCCATGAATATTCATTTGTAAAATGTGTTAAAAATTACCTCCCATCTTCAAGATTATTCACTGGCGCACGAGAATCCTGCGGCACCCAGGTAATGTTTGTATACATGAGTTGGCTTTGTGTAGTTGTGTGTAAGGTCAGCAGTTTTCCTTGTTTAAATCTACAGCATAAGGGAGGGGAACAAAAGAATGACAGCTGGCATGGAGGCTCAGGACCGGCGTCAGTGGTCAGTGGGTGTGGAGTGGGGTCAGGGACATGGAGGAGTGAATGAGAGATGCAGGGGAGGGTAGAAGATGAGGTTAGGTGGCGTAGCAGAGTGAAGTGACAAGGGCCTGGTGTCTTGGGTGTGGTGCGTGTTGGGTGTGGTGCGTAGAGAGGGGGGAGAATAGTCAGTCAAGGAAAGAAAATGAGGGGCTTGTAGGGCTGTGTCAGTACTGTGCAAATATGTGTCCATACCAGGGTGTTGGCTGGCAGACTCCTCACAGTGGGTTTGAGTTTGCCTACAATTCAGTTATCTCCATTGAGAGGGAACCTCAGATAATGTTCTTTAAAATGGGCAGGAGGGAGAACCAGCTAAGCCTATATGTTCGCCCATGTCCCACAGAGCGGCGAGTACAGCAGTGGAAACTAACATGAACATTCACAAAAGAGTGAACAAGAAAACCACAACATTGTTTCTTGCAAAATAAAGACCCCAAACTCCCTGTAACCATCAATGTATGCCAATCATGAGGCATGCCGCTTAACTTCCCAACTAAACTAATCAATAAATAATGATGATGCACATACGAATAAAGTGAAACAAAATGTAATGTGAAATCCTTACAAGTGGAATTTAATTTTGAAAAACCCCCATGTCACCTTTGTACTCTCAGTTCCTACGTGAATGGAAATGGAAATGGGCAGGAATGGTTTGGCCATGCTCCAAAGCCTCCCCGTTTGACCAGGGATCTTTTTTATAGCCTGTCTACAGCTGCAGCATTGAAAAACTTCCCCGCTGCAGAATCACACGCATTTCCTATGTATGCTGCTGGCACTTAAATTTTAATTGTAATCACATGAGAAAGGTCAAAAAGAGAGATCAACCTAAACCTTACAATACAATGATCACTCTCTCCTAAAAGTTGCCCCACTGACATTTGATCTACTAGGCCCACCTTATTTCCAAGAACCAGATCCAACAGTGCATTCTTTCTTGTTGGACTGAACACATACTGCTGTAAAAAATTTCCGTTAACTCAATCTAGGTCTCTCTCCGCCCTTAACATTACCACTGCCCCAATCTAAATTTGGATGATTAAAATCCCCCATTAAAACTACTCTATAATGTTTGCATCTCTATAATTCCACTGCAGATTTGTTCTTCTACATCCTTCTCACTAGCTGACTATCTATAGACTCCATCGAGCAATGTAAATGTACTTTTTTTTGTTCCTTAGCTCTAGCCAAATTGATTCTGTCCTTGAACCTCCTGGGACATCCTCTTTCTCCAGCACTGCAATGCCACCCACCCCTCCCCCTTTCCTTCCTTCCCCATCTATTCTAAACACCTCATGCTCAGGAATATTTAACACCCAGTCTTGCCCTTCCTTGAGCCAGGTCTCTGTTATCGCCACAACATCATATTTCCACAATGCAATCTGCACTTTAACTCCCCAGTCTTATTTACTATAATCCGTGTAATCACATACATTTACAGTAACTATTGTAACTTGAGGTATCACAACAAGGAAGCCTTGAATCACAATGGTGATTTGTTGAAGGAAAGATAAAGCTATATACGAACAAGCTCAGTACAGATACAGATTTAGTCCCACCAACCACCGGCTTCACACTGAAGGTTCCCTCCTACTAGGATCCACACCCTAACACCCAATAGGTGACGGCTCGCATGCTTCTTCCTGATAGGTCACAGGGGCCATGTGAGCCATGGACAACAATCCCTTAAAGTGATCATGCTACCACGGTAGCATTTAAACCCTGATTTAAATGTCATTTACTTTCTCCTTTACTCCAACTTCACTTATTAACTTATTAGTCACAGAACATGGGGGCGATTCTCCCAGCCCGCTGCACTGTTCGAGTAGATACCAATGCCGGCATCTCCACATCATGACTGTTCGAGTAGCACAGTGGGCCATGAGACATCAGTAGAGGGCCTGTAGAGAGACTCGCGACTGGCTTCTAGCCGATCGCAGGTCTCCCAGGCTTTGCTTTTAGGTGTAATCAGCCTCGTGTCGAAATCAGCGCAAGGCCGATTACATATTTCCACATCGTTAGCAAGCCCGGCCAGGAGAGGTTCCCACCAGCCAGGATTAAAGCTGGGGTACTTGTCAATAGAGACAAGGCATAATCACCCTGCTGGTGGGGACAGAGGCCATTGAGGCCCCCCCCCTGCCCCGGGAGATCGAGGAAGGGGTTTGCCCCTTGTGCAGCGCCAGCCTGGCACCCTGACACTTCCCACTGGGCACCCTGGCACATCCCACATGGTTTGGACATGGTGTGAGTCACATGCTGTGACTCACCTGAAGAAGGGGCTTGGGGCTCCGAAAGCTTGTGTGGCTTTTGCTACCAAATAAACCTGTTGGACTTTAACCTGGTTTTGTTAAACTTCTTACTGTGTACATCCCACATGGGCCAACCTCCCCACTGATAGATTGGCACAGAAGTTCACTCAGTGTGCTGATTCTGGTCTCTCCAGCGGTGTACATATATATATGCAATATATATTAATGACTTAGATGAGGGAACAAATACAACATCTTAAAGTTTGCAGACGATACCAAGTTGGGTGGGAGGGTGAACTGTGACGACGATGCAGAGATCCTTCAGAATAATCTGGACAGGTTGAATGAGTGGCCAAATCTATGGCAGCTGCAGTGTAATTTGGATAAATGTGAGGTTATTCACTTTGGAAGCAAAAAAAAGGCAGATTACTACCTGAATGGCTGTAAATTGGGAGAGAGGAGTGTGCAGCGGGACCTGGGTGTCCTTGTGCACCAGTCACTGAAAGTAAGCATGCAGGTGCAGCAGGCGGTAAAGAAGGCAAATGGTATGTTGGCCTTCATTGTGAAAGGTTTCGAGTACAGGAGCAGGAATGTGTTGTTGCCACTATACAGGACCTTAGTGAGGCTACACCTGGAGTTTTGTGAGCAGTTTTGGTCTCTTTTTCTGAGCAAGGATGTTCTTACTCTCGGGGGAGTGCAGCAAAGGTTTACCAGGCTGATTCTGGGGATGGCAGGACTGATGTATGGAGAGATTGACTAGGTTAGGATTGTTTTCGCTGGAGTTCAGACGAGTGAGGGGGGATGTCATAGAGACTTATAAATTCTAACAGGATAGGGTAGATGCAGGAAGGAGGTTCTCACTTGTTCGGGAGTCCAGAACCAGGGGTCACAGTCGGAGGATTCGGGGTAGACTATTTAGGACGGAGATGAGGAGACATTTCTTCATCCAAAGAGTGGTGAGCCTGTGGAATTCATTTCAACAGGAAGTAGTTGATGCCAAAGCATTGAATGTATTCAAGAGGTGGCTAGATACAGCACTTGAGACGAATGAGATCAAAGGTTATGGGGAGAAAGCAGGATTAGGCTATTGAGTTGGACAATCAGCCATGATCGTGATAAATGGCGGAGCAGGCTCGAAGGGCTAAATGGCCTCCTTCTGCTCCTATCTTCTATGTTTCTATGAGGCCCCATCCCCACTTACCAGTGTGAATCTCCCTGAGGTGCTCTGTGAAGCAGAGTGCTGGAGATTCATAAAACTAAGTACGCCTAAAAAACCGGCAGGAAAATCTCCCGTTTTACCACCCATTGGGCACTTAGATTTTTTTGGGAGAATCACCCCTTATATCCTCTAATTACTTGAGTATCCTTGAGTGGCTGACATCAGGATTAACAGTCCCATCTGCTTTGAGACCTCTAGGATTATATACTGCATCCATTTTGGCACTTACAATGTGCAGTTGACTGAATTTGTAATACTGATAATTGTCCACGGTTTACTGGAGACGTGTCTGAAGCAACGTATTCAATTAAAATCTTTGCCATTTCCTGGGTGGTCATCTGAATCTACTGCAAAGTCTTTCACTAACCCTATACAATCATTATTGGCCCTCTAACTCCTAAAATAGCTGAAGAACCATGTGGTTTTCTGGTATCTTTTTCTCCAATGTTCTTTTGGCTGTTCTGATGGCAGATTTGGTTTCCTTCAGCCGTGATCAATATCTCCAAAACCTGTAAATAAAATATTTCTGCTTGAGTCTGATATGTCTTTGAACATAACCTGTTAACCAATTCTTTGTTTTTTTAAATCATGTCCTGCATTAAGTTTGGGGACACACATGTATCCTTAATCATGAAGGCAATCTTGAAAGCCTTCCTTTTATTTTCAAATCAGTAACCTTCCCAATCCAGTTCAAGTCATTAGCTACCTTTGCGAATCTAACCTTCTTAAAATCTGATTGTATTTTCTGCAGCTTGAAAGAAATATTCCCTTTTTACCCTTCATATGTTCAATGACTTTCAAATCTGTTCTTGGCTTTTATGGAGAGGATTGTTTACTTGAAATGATTTTGTTTATTTTTGAACAGCCATATCAAAAGCAGACATCATATGCAATAGTTATGGTTGTGCTATTCCTTCAGGATTTATCTTTTTAAATAAGAACGGAGAGAAATATTGCAGAACTTTTTCACTGGAGATTAAATGAGTTGGATGCATTCTGTGATAGAATAATGCTTCGTGTCTCTAGGTGGAACGGACGTGATTGATCGAGCAACCTTTTCTTGTTCCATGAGCTTTTCTGTGTACTAACCTGTGAAATTACCATTTACAACATCAACAAAGGCATCTGCTGATTTGCCCTACACAGTAATAAAGTGTTAACTTTTAATACCAATCTCCATGTACCTCAAGCTGTCTCGATTTATTGTCATCGACTTAATTGAACTCTTCATCTCGTGTGCATTATGCTGCATGTTGCAGGTGTCCTGGCACACAATATGACCTTGATGGCCTGAGGTCACAGAAACTGATTTATATTTAAATTTGTGCCACAAAAAAAGAAAAAAAATTAGAGGATTTGAATTAAGTGCAAATCAGGAGTTGAAGCTTAGAAACGGAAAACTTTTCATGTGGGGCTTCATTCATCACAATGATGTTCTTAGTGTTTTTGTAGACAGCAGGGAGTCTATTATTAAAAAGTTATTTCATGTTAGTTTGTATTATTTAGCCAATTTTAAAATATTTGTTTATATGCACTATAATAATGCACTTTGAGTGTGTTAAACCAGTTATTTAATTATACATGGGAGCACCTTTGTAAAGTATGCATTTAATAAATTGCATAATGCTGAGTAAAAGTCCAAAGATCTGTATGTTAGGTTGATTGGCCATGCTCAATTGCCCTTAGCGTCAGGGCGATTAGCAGGGTAAATACGTAGCACTACAGGGATAGGGCCTGGATGGGATTGTTGTCAGTACAGGCTTGATGGGCCGAATGGCCTCTTTCTGCACTGTAGGGATTCTATGATTCTATGATAAATGTATAAAGAGATTGGCCGATGCCTCTCTTAGCCTACCTGTCTTTATATTTGTGTCTCTTAGTCTCTTTCTCTCCAGATAAAGTTTATTTATTCGTCACAAGTAGGCTTACATTAACACTGCAATGAAATTACTGTAAAAATCCTCTAGTCGTCACACTCCGGCGCCTGTTCAGGTAAACTGTGGGAGAATTTAGCGTGGCCAATACACCTAGCCAGCACATCTTTCAGACTGTGGGAGGAAACCAGAGCACCCAGGGGAAACCAATGCAGACACGGGGAGAACGTGCAAACTCTGCACTGACAGCGACCCACGGCCAGGAATCTCTAGTCAGAGGTATTCCCAGGTACCTGCTGCTCTTGTAGTAGTGGTCATGGATTTGGAAGGTGATGTCCAAGGAGCCTTAGTGAGTTCTGCAGTGTAAATGGTACACACGGCTGCCAGTGTTCATCGGTGGTGGAGGGAATGAATGTTTGTGGAAGGGGTAGCAATCAGACAGGCTGCTTTGCCTTGGATGGTGTTGAGTTTCTTAGGTTTTAATTTCTAGTCCCATCTGGATTCATAACTGATGACAGCAGACACAGCAATTAGAGATCCATCACGGCTTCAATCCCCTGGGTAGAGAAACAGCTAGCATGGCCTTTTCTCATTGCAGTCCAATAATTCCTGCTAAGTAAATGTACGCGTGTGGACAGTGAAATAAAACAGAATTGGATTAATTTATGATACTTTATATTGTTGCGTAACCTTCCAATTTCCAATATCCTGACACACACATGGAGACTGGTTATTTGGGTGAAGTATCAGAGGGTGGTTGACACTGGTGAACCATACCCTGCCATTAGTCAGAACCTTTTCTTATGGACAGTAAAGACCCATTTCAAATGACACTTTTTCTTCTTGCCACCTGTCCATAAGCAGGTGCTTTGTATTTGTTTTGTTTTAGAATAAGAGGCGGCGTGTTTCCTCACCCCCTCAGCTTTTTGTGTGATCCAATTTTAATAATCATCCTACAGAAAACCCAAGTTAGGATAAACTCAGATGGTTAGTTTATTTTTACAATTCAAACATGCATGAAAAAGAGTGTTTGCAATGTCCCACTCCACACACACACAGAAAAGGGAGGGGCACAACAAAGGAGATTAGCGGTACAAGGATCACAGAAAAAACTGAATATAGGTTCACGTGAGTTCCATAGTCCCATGGCAGAATTTTCCCACCTCCCCACCACAGGAATCATAGCGGGTAGGGCCAGACCATGCAAATGTCTGTTGACCTTGGGTGAGATTTTTTGGCCTTGGAGCGAGCATGGCCGAAGAATCCCGTACCCAAAGTCAGAGTCCAAAAAGGAGGTTTATCATGTAAGCATTCGTTGCTGTCTGAAGACTGGTGTTGTAAGATTCACTTTTTCAGGTGGTTTTGATGTCACAAGATGGAGCTGGCATGCAGAGATGGTGTTATTTCTGTAGTCTAGGATACAAAATCTTCCAGTAAAACCAGGATATATCGGTTGGTGGTCACATCTGGCTTGTCAGTTGGATGTTACACAGCAGACTGGCTGCACAGTTCAGAAAGATAATAGTAAACTTCTCAAAATAGCCAGAGTCTTGGGTCATATGACTGTCCTCCTCCACAGTGACTTTAAGGAAGGATGTTTATCCAGCATCTGAAATTTGGCTTTGTTTTCAGGACTGATAACGTCTCAGCCATGGTATGTTGAAAGGGGTGCCATTCGCATTAGGGTCTGATGTTCGGGGAGTCATTATCTCCACCACTACCAATGTTGGCTTATGAAATGCAAATGGAATTCTTGTAGCTCCCTTGGAAATTGGTCTGTATAGTCCTAGGTAATCTGTCAGAAGCCCCTTCAGCATAGATTGCACTGTGGTTAGCCCTGCTTCCTCAAAGCTCCAGGGACCTGGGTTCGATCCCCAGCTTGGGTCACTGTCTGTGTGGAGTTTGCACATTCTCCCTGTGTCTGCGTGACTTTCCTCTGGGTGCTCCGGTTTCCTCCCACAGCCCAAAGATGTGTGGGTTAGGTGCATTGGCCATACTAAATTGCCCCTTAGTTCCCAGGATATGTAGGTTAGAGGGATTAGTGGGGTAAATATGTGCAGTTGCGGGGATAGGGCCTAGGTGGGATTTTTGTCGATGCAGACTCAATGGGCCGAATGGCCTCTCTCTGCGCTGTAGGGTTTCTATGATATCGTGGTGTGACCTTCCCAAAATGGAGAAGGGAATTATTTTATTTGGTTGAGCGTTGGGGGATAACGTCCACAGAAAGTCAACCATCTTAATTGCATTCATTCAGTAGAAAAGTCCAGTTTAAAAGTAAGAAATAGTAATAAGAATAAAGATATTTGTCAACATATGCAGGGTTGTGATTTCAGTTCCGTGTCAGAGCACACAACACTTCAGTAGGGAAAGAGTGACCTTTTTAAAAAGTTTTTTCTTGGGGCTTCATGTCACTATTGATGCTGTTTCTACACATTGGGAGGCGCATGTTACAGTTTAACTCGTGGCGGCCTAAGCTAAATACTCCATAGCAGCAGAAGGGCCAGAGGAAGAATTGGACAGCAAGAGAAGGTGTTCCACACTATCTCCACAATTTGTGAGTTGATGAAGTATGGGGGGGTGTGCAGGAAATCGTCATTCCTTAATTTTGATATGTGTTGGATTAAAGGTGACAACATTTAGTCAAAACCTCACTTGCTAATTTTTGGGAATCAATTATTTCAAGGGGAATCTCGTTCAAAAATCATTCCATCCACTATGTATATAACGATATGTTCACTAGGTAAATTAGTGGCACAAGCTGGCTAAGAAGTAGCATGGTGCCTTTAAAACTGGACAACACATAGGCATTCTGGGTGTTATATGTGCTTATTTCCATTTTCCCATTCCCCACTTATCTCTACAGCACTCATTTCTGATGTACCTTCAATGTTCAGAGCAATAGATAAGCCACAAGTTCCAGAGGAAGAAAAAGCAAAATACTGCAGATGGAAGTATGAAATAGAAACAGAATTGCCTGAAATATTCTGATCTGGCAGCATCTGTGGAGAGAGAAACAGTTAATATTTCAGGCAGGTTTCCTGAAATGGGGCCAACCTGAAATATTGGACTGAATTTTATGCGTCCCGCCCCCCCCCCCCCCCCCCCCCCCCCCCCCCCACCCCCCCCCCACCCCCCCCCCCCACCCCCCCCCCCACCCCCCCCCCCCCCACCCCCCCCCCCCCCACCCCCCCCCCCCACCCCCCCCCCCCCCCACCCCCCCCCCCCCCCACCAATGTGTTTGAAGGTGGGGGACTTGTAAAGTGCAGCGTGTGTCTGCCCACACCATCACACCCGACCCTGACCTGTCTCCCATTGCTTAGGTTGGAAGTGTCAGATGGCTAGCATGTCCTTGGGCCTATTGAAGCTCCAAGTGGCCAATTAATGGCTGCTAAGTGCCTCATTCCATCTCTGCTGCTATTTTACCCATGGCGGAGGGAGGCCTAATCGAGGTTGGTAGCCTGGCAGTCTACTGCATGGGTTGCTTTGATCAAACTGGAGGATATGCTTAGAATCATAGAATCATAGAAACCCTACAGTGCAGAAGGAGGCCATTCGGCCCATCGAGTCTGCACCGACCACAATCCCACCCAGGCCCTACCCCCACATATTTACCCGCTAATCCCTCTAATTTACACATCTCAGGACTCTAAGGGGCAATTTTTAACCTGGCCAATCAACCTAACCTGCACATCTTTGGACTGTGGGAGGAAACCGGAGCACCCGGAGAAAACCCACGCAGACACGAGGAGAATGTGCAAACTCCACACAGACAGTGACCCGAGCCGGGAATCGAACCCAGGACCCTGGAGCTGTGAAGCAGCAGTGCTAACCACTGTGCTACCGTGCCGCCCCTTTGAGGGTCCTGTGTGCCCACTGGAGGCAAAGGTCAGACCCTTCTTTAACCCTCCCACCCAGTCATTTGTGCATAGCTTCCACCCCTCCACCACTAATGCTCCTCACTGGGGGTCTGCCAACCAGGCCTTGCCTATACCCTAGAGCTGCCTTGAGGTTTGGTTGCATAACCACCGATTGGGTACTGGCTAAAGACTCAGCATTGGCCAGTGCTCCTGCCTGTTAGAACTACAGAGATGCCGGCCAATCAGATTTGCTGGCAACTCTTTAATGTGGGACTTCCTCCCCAGATGGGAGCGACAGTCTTACCCTGAACTAATTAACACACCTCCGAGCATAGAATGGCTCCCAATCAACTTTTTAGTCAGCTGGCAAGAAATATGGCACACTGTAAAATCCAACACTTTAATCTATTTCTTTCTCACCAAGAATGCTGCCAGACCTGCTGAGTATTGCCTACATTTTTTTGTTTTTCATTTGACTTACTCAGTACAGTCCAAAGCTAAGAAAACCAATGGACGTGATGAGAATGGACCATTCCCCACCAAACTCACACCTGGCTATTCTTGTCGCATGTTTGTCTATGTGCCATTGATGAGAATAAATGAAATCAGAGAGAACTAGAGAATAGATGGCACCTGGGGAACTGGATAGGAAAATAATTTGCGATGGCGAGTATGCAGTTGTGGATTGCATGTTTAAGCAATGGGCAATTTTTAAAATGTTTTCCCAAGCAGAAAATATATGACAAGATTTGCTTCAAGATAATGACTGGAGAAGGACTGTATGGTGGCATGGTGGCACAGTGGTTAGCACTGCTGCCTCACAGCGTCAGGGACCCGGTTTTGATTCCTGGCTTGGGTCACTGTCTGTGTGGAGTCTGTATGTTCTCCCCATGTCTGCGTGGGTTTCCCCCGGGTGCCCTGGTTTCCTCCCACAGTCCGAAAGACGTGCTGGTTAGGTGCATTGGCCATGCTAAATTCTCCCTCAGTGTACCCAAACAAGCGCCGGAGTGTGGTGACTCGGGGTTTTTCACAGTGACTTCATTGCAGTGTTAATGTAAGCTTACTTTTGACACTTAAAATAAACTTTTTTAAAAATTAAGCATGTTTTTACACCAGCAACACTAGAGGTGCTGCCCCAGCTCCATTTCCTGTATTAATTCAAAAATTCCACACTAAATACCATCCACAAATCTTCACAGACTCCTGCTTCTGCCTGTGGAACTCACTTCCAGAGCACAGTGCAGAGGTTCAAAGTTAACTATTATCTACTGAATAGAGTTAGTGGTGCGTGTAGTAGAGCACACAGCATCAATGAGAAAGCCAAAGATGCTATCGCAGAATTCAAGCAAGTCTGTTTATCTTCTGAATAATCACCAGTGTTAATTACATGAGTCATTCACCCTTATTGCAATTGTCCTGATTCCATCATGATGTTGTGGTATCTGATCCACTATAGGTAACAAAGAAGTCCATAGTTTTGCTTATGCACTTTGCTAGGAAGGTGTTTAATTCATGGCTGAGTAAGAGACAAAGATGCCTATTCACAAAACTTGGGAGAATCTACAGAACTGTGGTTTTCTGTTATTTTGGCTGTGAGAGATTGTGGAAAGGTGGATCCTAAGCTATATACATGTTGGCATAAGAAAATCCAAAAAGGTTTAAAGGGACTGGTCAAGAAAGTAGAGTGTTATTACTGAGAAAGGGTGCAGAGACATGTTTGAAATCCAGATAGAATTGCATTACTGATTCTATTTCTCCAACTTTTTTTAACCTATGTTTCACTAAAAATAGCATAAAAACCTAATCACAAATGCGTTGCAACAGATGCAGCCTCCATACAATACACACACCGATGGAAGGGTTCCACACAGTTTTAAGAGTTGTGGAGCAATGGCAAGTGAATGGAGTTGAGCAACAGACCAAACACCTGCCCTTAAGACTCAAAGGTCCGATTGGCAAACTCCTATGTTTTGGTAACTATTTGCTTCCCGCTGAAATGGCAAATTACTAACTCAAAATGATATCCTTTTTCAGCCTTCCATCTCATCAACTCCATATTAAATATCGCCTAGTGTTACTCCAGTGGTGGATCTCCAGTGTCATGGCTGCATGACCTGCAGAAGAGGACAGTGAGCTGAGAAGGCGAAGGACTCGGTTACCCCATTTTCGTTCGGCCCTCTTTTTGGCCAGCTGGGCTTCCCATTTCTCCTTGCCACTTCCAATAGCCCTCTAAGCAGTCAGCCTCCAGAAGTCACGGCCAAGGGCAACTGTCTCCTAGCAGTGTATGTCAATGCCTGCCAGCTTCATATCTTGTTTAAAGGTGGCCTTGGAGCAGAGGTGTGAGTTCCAGCAGAACATGACTGAGCAGTCCATTCACCATACAGAAGGTTATTTGTGTACCCGTGTCATCCATCCAATGAATGTACCTGAACCAGTGCAGACATTGGCCGGAATTTTACCAGCACCCCTGCCCGATTCCGGGGGCAGGCGAGGCTCGGAGAACAGCATTCTCCGTTGGCCTCGAGCAGGATGGTATGAATCTCGGGCGGACATGTGCCAGTAAAATTCCGCCCATTGATTGCTTATCAATGAGTGTATGCTGATGGAATTAGCATGCTCCAATAACTCAGTAACCTTGTCTACCAAGAGATAGAAAAGATACATCTGAGACAGCAAAGGTGGAAAATGTTCAGCCTTTTCTCCTGCCTAATATAGATTGTCATTGCTTCACTACAGCAGAGGAAAGCACTGAGGCTTGGTAGATTCACAGATTGATGTTTTCAACCAGGGCCTAACAGTTTTTGCAATGCGCTTGTAGATCTTAGCATCATGTGACAGATTATTGGTGGTTATGGAGCTGAGGTATGTGAAGATATCAACAGCCTCCAACATCACATTACCAATGCTGATTAAAATCCTTAACCAAGGCATTGGCCCTGCTGATTCTGATAGTCAAAGAAATACTTTACAGGCAAGTGTGTCGATTTGCCGCTGGAAGTTTTCCTCGGTAGAAACACTGATGCAACATCATTTTTTGATCAGGACTTGTCAACACCTATATCTTGTGTTACAGACAGGGGATGGCAGATAAAATTAACCCTCCATTTTTCTTCCCGTGCTGTCTGTAGTTTGTGTGGTTTTGGAAAGGGAGGCATAAGTCCATCTCTTAGCCTCCTTGAGTATGCAGCCAATTTGATTAACAGCAGCAAGTTTTTGTGGGTTTAATTAAATATGATTATTTATTCTCACATTCATCCGTAAAGTCTAAACACTATGTCAGTCACTGAGCACTCACACAAGCTCAAAGAAATACAGTTGAAGAGAATAGGGCACTTTTAAAGTGTAAACAAAATAATAGTTCAGAGGTCGCATGTCGGCTTATTGTAAGATAAAAGTCATTTCAGGCCCAGCAAAGAAAAGGGTTTTTTCTACACTTGGGTTGTGGTTTAGATGAGTTCAGATAGCTAGAGCCAGATATCATGATTATTGCAGGATTCCATTGAAAAGATGGATGTTTAGTATGTCACAAAGTTAGACACTTGTAATTTTCATTTCAGGAGATCCAATTTCTTCAGTGGATTTAGATTTAGGAATCAGGCTGGGAGGGTTTTTAGACTTTACAGTCTCCTGTTTTTATAGTCAAAAATGACATTCCCTTTTCTACAGCTGTTGTGGCTTGTGGGGTTCTCTGCAGGCTGCTCACATCTTTCTGGGTCTTCAGATAAAAACCACTATTTCTGGCTAGTCTCAATCACATGACCAATACTGGTATTATCCACTCAAAATGGCTTGGCTGAAAGCCACTGCTATGGAATCGAGATAGTAGACTAGTCACACTTACTCAGGATGAATTGGTTTCTGCTCAGTTTAGGGTTCCAACTTGGAACATGGAGTGTAAGCTTGTGTTTTGTTTAGTATTTGATAGTATTTGTCTCGGTATCTCCATTCCAACGAGAGGCGCCCACTCAGAGTGATTCAATTAGGAGTTTTCCAGAAGATTTAGATGGTCTGTATTGAAAGATCATCTGACACCTATTATCTGAGCCACTTTGTGAGTGTTTATTTTTTTAAATGAAAGACAGTTCTAGAAGTTTCCATGTTTGAAATTATGAAAAGAATATGCCTTCACTGGCTTGACACTTGGGTTTTGGGCAGGCAACACTTTCTATCAGTTCTGGTACATAGGTAGATACCCTCTGTAGATAAACTGAAGGCATATTACAGCAGTATGAGAAGAATAAGTGAAGAATTCAACCCTGTTTGACTCCACTGCAGATAGCAAAGGATTCCAAAGTTGTTCCGTCAAAGCTGACCCTATCCATCAAGTTGTCATCGAAAGAGGAGATTGCATGAAGCAGATTCTGAGGGCAGCCAATATTCTTCCACAGTTTAAATAAATTGTATTTGCTCACATGGTCAAACCCAAACTGGCACAACTAACACAAGATGATATACTTTGAAAATTAACCAGATCTGCTCTAAAGCCTGAACTGCTAAGAGAACTTGGAACTAAGGATTTGGAGTTTGGTAGCACTTCACACTACCAGAGACACAGTCCAGAGATCTGCACTGCCATATGTACCACATCAATCACCATTATTACACAAGGAAATAACAAAATTCAGACTTACATTTTAAAACATTTTGCTGTTCAAAACCTGAAAACATTCTTTGAAAATAACAAATTAAATTAGATTTGATCTGATTTAAAATCTGATTTTTAAATCAGTCTTTCTAACTGTAGCTGAGATAGAGAGCAATGTTACATAGATATGTTGGTTAAAGCGATTACTGTAGAAGCGAGCTTTTCAGCAGCATCCAAACATGTTGTCAATAAGACTGCAGAGGTTAGTAACATGAGGGATATGGAATGTAGAGGTCAGTAAAGAGGTCTGACAGGTACAATAAATAGCAGTAAGCTTGGGATCAGCTTTCTTCAGGGCATTGTCATGACCAGGTCAGCTGGAGTGAACCGACTCCTCTCTTTGTCCCACTCCTGAGATGATTATAACAGTTTGAATTTGAAAGAGAGGTGATATTGCCAATTCAATATAAATATTTAACTGTGTGAAAAAATGAGCCAGCAAGGTTCATTTAGTTAACAAGTAAAGAATTAGTTTCATTGCTATAACTCACTCAGGTAAAGATGTCAAAATTTTCAATAAATGGTTCAAAATGTACAATATGTTCAACTTCCCACTAATGCAACACACACACACAGCCACCCCCACATCCTCACCTCAAGTATGTAAAAAAGCAAATTTCTGTAGAGTGTCAGAATTTACAAACTTGGCCAAGTAATAAATAAAATCAGAAAAAAAATGGACTTTCCAGAGGCTTGCGTACAGTTAAAGGATCTCTCTCCACAATGGAGCAGTCAATCTGCAGTTATAGTTGGTTGATTTAGAATTCGCCTTTAAGAATGCTTGGTTTGCAGCAATGAAGTCTTCTGGAGGGTTTTTCAAATCTCAAGCAGCTCAGTTTTGATGAGAGAAGTTTTAGAGAAAAAATAGAGATGGGTTAAGGTTGCTGCCTCTGTAGCAGTCTCTCTCTATCACAGTATTTCTCCGTTTACTAGACACCTCACGATTCTAACTAACTATCAAATCACCTTTTGACTTTCAATTCTCCAAGGAAAACAGCCCCAACTTCTCCAATCTATCTGTATAACTGGTATCAGGGTTTACTGAACTCTCTCCCAACTCCTGACTTCCCTGAACCTGTCCATTATCTACAAGGGATAAGTCAGGAGAGTGATGGAATACTTTCCCCTTGCCTGGATGAGTGCAGCTCCAACAACACTCAAGAGGTTCGACACCATCCAGGACAAAGCAACCTTCTTGATTGCTGCCCCTTCCACAAACATTCAACCCCTCCATCACCGACAAACAATGGCAGCCGTATCAACCATCTACAGGGTGCATTGCAGAAACTCACCAAGATTTCTTAGGTAGCACCTTCCAAACTCATGACTGCTGCCAGACAGCAGATAGATGGGGACACCACAACCTGGAGGTTCTCCTCCAAGTCATTCATCATTCTAATTTGGAAATATATCACCATTCCTTCACTGTCACCGGGTCAAAATCCTGGAATTCCCTCCCGAACAACACTGTGCGTAGACCTACAATTCAGAGACATTTAAATTGCATTCAAATTAGGACGTACATAATTTATGTCCTAATTTCCAGCGCGGAGCTGACGGTGCCGGAAATCCGGCTACCGGAGACATGTGGCGGCCATGGTGCCCAGCGGGTAGCCAATGAAACGGCCTCCGCTCGAGTCTCCCGGCCCGCTGTGCTACAAAAGCAGCGCAGTGGGCTGGGAGAATTGCCCCCTCTATCTCCAGGTTTGATCAGGGATAGTCAGCATAGGTTTGCCAGATGGAGGTCGAGCCCAACAAATTTGATTGAATTTTGTGAGGAGGGGACCAGATGCGTTGATGAGGATAGTGCAGTTGATGTAGTTTTTATGGATTTCAGCAAAGCCTTTGACAAGATCCCATGTGGGAGACTTATAAAGAAGGCAAATGCATATGGGATTCAGGGTAATTTGAAAAGGTGGATTCAAAATGGGCTTAATTGTAGGAGACAGAGGGTGATGACAGAAAGCTGCTTTAGTGACTGGAAGCCAGTGTCCAGTACCGTACTTCAGGGATCTGTGTTGGGTCCCTTATTATTCATCATTTATATAAGCAACATAGATGATTATATGGGGTGTAGGATGAATAAGTTTGTGAATGACACAGAGATGGGCCAGGCGGTTAACAGTGAGTTTGAGCATCTTGGAATACAGGAAAATATAGACGGAATGGTCAAAAAGACAGATAAGTGACAGATGGAATTTAAACATGAAAAGTGTGAGGCGATACACTTTGGAAGGAGTAATTTGACAAGGAAGTACTCAATGAATGGTAGGGCACTAGGAAGTTCTGAGGAACAAAGGGACCTTGGCACGTTTGTTCATAGATATCTGAAAAAAGGGCATGTTGTTGAGATGGTGAAAAAGGCATATGGGACACTTGCCTTTATCAATCGAGGCATAGATTACAACAGCAGAGGAGTCATGCTGGAGTTGCACAGAACTTTGAGGCCACAGCTAGAGTACTGTGTGCGGTTCTGGTTGCCACATTGTAGGAAGGATGTGATTGCACTGGAACGGGTGCAGAGGAGATCCACCAGGATGCTGCCTGAGATTGAACATTTAAATTTTGAAGAGAGGATAGGCTTGGGCTGTTTTCGCTGGAGCAGAGGGGCAACCTGATCAAGGTGTACAAGGTTGAGGGGCATGGACAGAGTGGATAGGGAGCAGCTGTTCCCCTTCATTAAATGGTCAGTCATGAGGGGACATGGGTTCAAGGTGAGGGGCAGGAGGTTTAGGGGGGATGTGAGGAACAACTTTTTTACCCAGAGGGTGGTGACGGTCTGGAATGCGCTACCTGGGAGGGTGACAGAAGCAGGTTTCTTCACATCCTTTAAAACGTACCTGGATGAGCATTTGGCACATCATAACATTCAAGGTTATGGACCAAGTGCCGGTAAATGGGATTAGGTCCGTAAATTAGGTATTTCTCACATGTTGATGCAGACTCAATGGACCAAAGAGTTTCTTCCGCTCTGTGATTCGGTGATGTGGTAGGTTTTACATACAACATGCATGTTAGAGGTTTCTGCACGTTTGGTTTTCTGTTCAATTTTATGCTGTTTCAAGATAAGGGACAAAGTACTTGCTAATTTGTTCATACAACTGTTACTAATCTCAGTTCAAGAATCATCTTTCACACTGTCTGCATGAGCACAAAATGCAGTTTTCACGGGAAAGTCTTTCCAACAGCTTTTACACATTTTTTAAAAACTCAAAGAAGGAAACCTTGAGAGTTAATGGGCTGAAATATCTGTTCCTAATTTTACCATCCTCCCTCACCCGTTGACACCGGTCTGCTTTACAGTTAAACAGAACAACCAGAAGAATCTGTGAAAAATATTATCAGCCCATAATTCTTTTCTCTGCATAAAAATGGTTGATTTGGCAGAATTGGAATATGGGAGAAATATTTTTAATCAAAGAAGCAAAAACAAATGACCGTTTGTAATTTTCAAATTCCATGTCACAAACGCATGCCAGCATTCATTCCAGCAGCTGTTCTCTTTGACCGCAATGCATCCTTCTTCTCTCTGTGAAAGCCATTCTCTGTTTCCTGTCTGTTTTGCAGACTGGAAATTATTTTCCTCTTGGCCCTCCTGACACAAGCCAGAACTAATGTCAAGATTTTTTTCCCTTCTCTCTTTCCTTGAATCAGTGCTGCACCAGGAACTAAGACAGCTGCTCAAGCCCTTTTAGAATCATAGAATCCCGACAGTGCAGAAGGAGGCCATTCAGCCCATCAAGCACTTGCCGATCCCCGCCCCCAGTGAAACTACCCTTTGAAGTTGGTACTCAGTCCTGCAGCTGACTGCACCATGCCTTATTTTACTTCTATCAAAAGGGTCACACCTAAAACATTAGCTTATCTCTTCTCTCCTCAGATGTTGGTTGAGGAGAGACAGTGGTGCAGTGGTATTGTCACTGGATCAGTATTCTACAGACCCAGATCTGGGGACTCGGGTTCAAATCCCACCATGGTGAAATTTGACTTCCATAAAAATCAGGAATTAAAAGTCTAATGATGACCATGAAACCATTGTTGATTGTCAGAAAGACCCATCTGGCTCACTAATGTCCTTTAGGGAAGGAAATCTGCCATCCTTATCTGGTCTGGCCCAAATATGACTCCAGATCCACAGCAATGTGGTTGACTCTCAGATACCCTCTGAAATGGAGGGCAATTAGAGATGGGCAATAAATGCTGGCCCAGCCAGTGGCGCTCATATCCCATAAAAGGAATTTTTAAAAACTTGCTAAACATTGACTGCTTTTGTATTAAATTTCTAGTGTGCAATTTTTCTTTAGTTCTGACAATGGCTGTACTGTGATATAAATAAATACAACTTGTGTATAATCATTTGATATGTTCTCCTGTGGCATCTTAAAGCTCATGGACATGTAAGCATCCTGCAGGAAGAGCGTGAAATGAGTCATTGCACTGGGTTGGTTCTCAGATTATTAACAGCAACAGCCACATGGGCTTGTCGGGATAGGGAGACCAGGAGAGTTCACGAGGGAAGAGCATGAGAAATATTTGAGTGATTTTATTTGGGAGGTGCTGCAGGTTGGTTGAAAGTAGAGGTCAATCAAATGAGGGTGAAACAGTTCCTCATACTGAGCACAGATCATCAGTATAAAGTCAATGAGAGTAAGCCTCAAGGGAAAAGAGAAGCAAAGTAGGGGGAGGGAAGCATTAGAGAGCTTGGTAAAACAATATAAATGATATCTGCACACTGGGATGCACTGACTGGTGAGTAGGTGGGGTTTCTTTTTATAAATCTTTAGTTTATTTCTGATGAGTTTAGTTAGTCTAATAAATAGGGTCAGGGTAGGGCAGCTCAGTCCCATAGTGCCCCTCCTGTTCTATATAGGAACTCTAGAGTACATGTGCAGGAAGTGTCATTAGCTGAAGATCTCAAGGTCTGGGCCTGAGCAATAGCAGGTGTCGCTACAGTGCATCCGCAAAGCTGAGAGTTTCATGTATAGTACATTTCTGGATGAGGGCACCTGGCAGCATAAGGGCATGCAGGCATAGAGGGAATGGGTTACCCCATAGAGTGTCAGTGATGACCAGACAGGTAGTGCAGGAGCTCCCTGAAGCGCTGACTGCATTTTGCTTTCTAACTGGTATTCAGTTCTGAATATTGGAGAGGGTGATTATTCCTCTGGGGAGTGCAACCAGTCCACAGAACTATGGTTGGCACAGCTGCCTGTGTCCAGAAGAGAGATTGGGAAAGCGATAGTGATTCTAAATTGGAGAATGGCCAATTTTAGTGATAGAGAAAATACAATGGCCCAGGTAAATTGGAATCAAATATTGGCAACAAAACCGTAACAGAACAAGAGCTGCCTGAAAAGAGATTTGAATACATGAAGCTGTTTACCCACATGGGGAGAATGTGGGGAAACCAAAGCCAGAGCTCCCTGAAGGATGAAAGAGAATCTAAAAAGAGGCAGAAAAAGGATGCATATGACCAATGACAAATGGATAATACAAGCGAGAACCAGGCTGCATGAAATGAAAAAGGAAATAAGAGAAGAAAAGAGGGGGTATAAGACGAGACTGAAAGCTAATATAAAAGGGGATCCAAAAGTCTTCAGTAGGCATGTAAAATATTTTTTTAAAAGAGTGTACCATCTACAAGATGCACTGCAGCAACTCACCAAACGTTCTTTGACACCATCTTCCAAATGCCTGACCTCTGTCACCTGGAAGGACAAAGACACCAGATGCATAGGAACACCACATGCAAGTTTCCCTCCAAGTCACACACCCTCCTGAGTTAGAACTATACCACTGTTCCTTCACCATTGCTGGGTCAAAATCCTGGAATTCCCTCCTTAACAGCACTGTGCGTGCACCTACACCGCATGGACTGCCACGATTCAAGAAGGTGGTTCACTAGCACCTACCTTCCCAAAGGCAATTCGGGGTGGGCAACAAGTGCTTTCCTGAACAATGATGCTCACATCCCATGAAAAAGTAAAAATAAAATTGAGACCCAGAGGACACCAGTATAATGTGAATGGCAAAAGAACCATAGGGCAGCATGGCGGCACAATAGTTAACACTGCTGTCTCACAGCACCAGGTACCTGGGTTCAATTCCGGCATCAAGTGACTGTGGAGTTTGCATGTTCTCCCCATGTCTGCGTGGGTTTCCTCCAGGTGCTCCGGTTTCCTCCCACAGTCCAAAGATATGCATGTTAGGTTGATTGGCCATGTTATATTTTCCTTTAGTGTCCCAATATGTGAAAGGGGTATTAGCGGGGTAAATACATGGGGTTATGGGGACAGGGTCTGGCTAGGATGCTCTGTCAGAGAGTTGGTGCAGACTCAATGGACCGAATGGCCTCCTTCTGCAATGTAGGTTTCTTAGGATTCTAACCGATGGTAAAATGAGGTGAGGCTTTTTTAAAAATCAAGATACTTGCGTTGCCTGAGAATGTAGTGGTGGCAGAATCAATTGTGGCTTTCAAAAGAAATTGGATAAGCATCTGAAGAGAAATTGAAGTGCTGTAGGAAAAGAGTAGGGGAGGGGGACAAGCTGAGTAGGTCTTGAGGAAAGCCAGCATGGACATAATGGGCCAAACAGCCTCTTTCTGTACTATAACCATTCTATAATTGTATGAATGTTTCAGGTTAGGTTTTAAATCGGAAGCAATGTAACATTTAAATCAGTTACTTCTTCCTTTTTTACTTTGTCCACATATAGTAACAAACTAGGAGCAAATTCAGAGCCCAGGAATCTGTGTTGAGGTGCCATGGGTATTTTATTTTATAGCAAGTGAGTGCCCTGAGAAAGAGATTGATGAGCAAGCTTCTGACTTCCAGGCCAAAATAGTCTGTTCATTAAACAGAGAATAGTGGCTACTGGGAGTAATAACAAATCATAATCTCACCATCAGGATTAGGAAGTAATCATAAAAACAAAAAAAAACTAAAGCTTTAATATTTTATAGATATTAGTTGAACTCCTGTGTTAAGGTTACAATTTTGAATCACATCCAGCTATATGTTTATGTAATATACAAATTCTGTAGGGCTTTGCCAGTTATTTATGGTTTTTTCTAACCTATGGTACATGCCATATTGATTCTTGATGCAATTAATGCTAATGGCCCAAAGTGACAGTGGTCTGCACTTGATGCAGCATCTTGTCTCTCACAGGAGTACACATCAGAGGATCAGGTGCAGAGCGGAGGAGCTGGGCGGAGGTCACAGGGATAGATCAGTGTGCAATGGAGTGGACAGCATTGGCAGGGGAGTGGCTCATAGATGCCCCCTGCCCACACCCCCACTCACTCCCTTCGCCCCCCCATTTCCTAATGTCCAGTCCCTCAATCGGATACTGAGTGCTTTTAATCAAGGGACTTCACCCTCTGGAGGTGACAAGTTATCCGCACAGTTTTAGCTACCGTGCACACGGCACGGTGACAGTTCACCTGCAGCTGGGTTAGTACAAACTGCAGTGGGGAGGATCATTAATTGGCTACTTAAGGGCCTCATCTGGAAGCACTCCCCTTTCTGTGTGCCTCTGGCATTGTCATCTCAACTGGTTTGCGTTTTTGATTGGCGCAGATGTGACATCATGCCAGCTGGTGGGGCAGCTAAGATGAAGACTGAAATAGCACTGTCAGGTCTGCATTTGGGCATGAATCTGATTACGCCCCTGGCAAAGATTGGGGAAGGTCTCATTCTGAGATCTCGCTGGCTCAAATCCCATTTTTGGCCTCTTGCAAGATGTAATGGCCATTGCGGGATGTGGCCCATGGTCAGCGGGGCCGCTAGATCATAGCCACTAAGTCAAATCCTGCTGCAGAGACCTCGGGGGGGGGGGGGGGGGGTGAATCTTATCAAAAATTGGCAGAGTGTTATTTCCAATGAGAAAACCGGCGTGATTCTCTCCAGGGAAACCAACCAGCTTTCTCTCCAGATCTTACAACACTATCTAAAAAAATGAAGGGGGTGTGTTTTACAATGTCCTATGGGGGTGGGGCCTCAACATACCGGCAAAGCCCGGCTGCACTGAGATCGGGGCGCCCTTCTCACTCACCACCCACCCCCCCCACCCCACCCCACCCCTGATCATCAAGCCTTTCCCCTGATCATACAATACAGTATAGTACAATGCAGTACAGTACAATATTGTATAATACAATATAGTACAATACAGCATAGTGCAATACTATACTGTACAGTATAGTACAATACAGTATAGCATAATATACAATATAGTACAATACAGCATAGTGCAATACTATACTGTACAGTATAGTACAATACAGTATAGCATAATATACAATATAGTACAATACAGCACAGCATAGTACAATACAGTATGTTACAATATAGTACAATGAGGTATAGCACAATACAGTACAGTAAAAAATAGTGCAATGCAGTATAGTACAATACAATTCAGTATAGTACAATACAGCACGTTACAATATAGTAAAATGAGGTATAGCATAATGCAGTGCAGTACAATATAGTACAGTACAATACAGTATAATGCAAAACAGTAAAATGTAATAGTACAGTATGGTCTATTACAATATGGTGCAATACAATATAGTATATTATAGTACAGTACAACACAATACAGTGCAATATTGTGCTATACAATGCAGTACAGATAAATGTTGTTGCATGTTTTGTCTATATGCCTCCTGAAAAAGATACATATTGTAATAATTTTTTTGTTTTTTGCTAAACTGTGTGGTAGAACTTTTTTTTCTCTTCATGGCTCTAAATTTATCAAGCACTTCTGCAGCACAGCCATCGGGAAATCACAACACTGACTGTGACGCATACTACTGTCAACATTGCATTTTGCAGCAATATTCCTGCACTTGCTCTTCAATTCCTTAAAGGCTTCTGACACAAAGCAGTAACTGCAATGCCTCATTTACGCAGAAAACATTTGCTGAAGTGTCCCATTAGTGGAAATGGTATTCTTTTGAAACAAGAAGAGGATGCTGGAAAAACTCAGCAGGTCTGGCAGCATCTGTAAGGAGTGAAAGCAGAGTTAACGTTTCAAATCCTGTTGGCTCTTTGTCAGAAAAATACAATTCTTTTGCGTTTGGAAGTCTTGCTGCAATAATTTAAAAAAAACAGGCTTCTAAAACATATCCCTTGTATCCATAATACTTAACTGGATTCTTTGTTACAATTTAAGGTTCATTAGATTGTAATATTTTGGGATTGTGTCTTTAAAATTAGGGTAAAATTAAGGGGACCTGAGCAGAAGTCCGCCTGACGACAATTCTAGGTGATGGGGCTGGTAAAGATTAAATAAAGCCTATACTCTTACTTTGGCTGTAAAAATCTCACTGAGGCCAATCTTCCCTCACCAATCAACCTTTTATTTATAGTGATACCTGAGCACCATTCGACCTTTACAGAGTGCATATCAGTCCCGAGTTAATGGACTGCTGGCCTGAGTGTCCACGGTACATACTCTTGCAACTCGGCCAACGTTGTCTACCTGATACGCTGCAGGAAAGGATGTCCCGAGGCATGGTACATTGGGGAAACCATGCAGACGCTGCGACAACGGATGAATGAACACCGCTCGACAATCACCAGGCAAGTCTGTTCTCTTCCTGTTGGGGAGCACTTCAGCGGTCACAGGCATTCGGCCTCTGATATTCGGGTAAGCGTTCTCCAAGGCGGCCTTCACGACACACGACAGCGCAGAGTCGCTGAGCAGAAACTGATAGCCAAGTTCCGCACACATGAGGACGGCCTCAACCGGGATATTGGGTTCATGTCACACTATCTGTAATCCCCACAGCTGGCCTGGACTTGCAGAATCTCACCAGCTGTCCTGTCTGGAGACAATACACATCTCTTTAACCTGTCTTAATGCTCTCTCCACTCACATTGTTTGTACCTTTAAGACTTGATTAGCTGTAAGTATTCGCATTCCAACCATTATTCTGTAAATTGAGTTTGTGTCTTTATATGCCCTGTTTGTGAACAGAATTCCCACTCACCTGAAGAAGGAGCTTAAGGCTCCGAAAGCTTGTGGCTTTTGCTACCAAATAAACCTGTTGGACTTTAACCTGGTGTTGTTAAACTTCTTACTGGGCCTGAGTGAAACCAGCTGGTTTTAAACCCCCTTGCTGCTCCTTCCCTATTGGACAACCCTCCATTCACCTAATAGGGGAGCTCATATTCAACGAGGCCCACGAGCCCTTGATGATCCCCCATGGCCATCATAACACTGGGGAAAAGGTGCAACATATTCGCACTTGCGAACATTGGCCAAGGCAGCTATGATGCCCTTGGATAGACTGTTGATCTCCAAGTCCCAGGGAATTGTTTAAAAAATGTCAGTATGTAAAAGGATATATTTGAACTGTACATTTTATTCCAGCATAGGATAGAGCTGGGGTCTCAGGAATGGCTAATGAATGGTTTAATCTGGATTCAAGGTCCGTTTGATTCATCTTGCCAAGGGAAGGGTGTGGAGGAAGACATTGTAAATATCAGGTTACAGATGTTCCTAAAATAACACAGACAGGTGGCTTAGTCTGTCAGGGACTGAGGAAGAGGGACAGCAGCTACAGACAGCAAGGTGCTGTGGTAGACCACGTCAGAATGCAGGCAGAAGATCACGCTCATATTGGAAAGCCCAAGGCTGGGATTATCCCGGGCAACTGATCTTCTCAAGCAGTGCAGTGGACCAAGAGACACCAGCAGGAGGCCCGCAGCGGGATTCGCAAGTCTCCCAGGTACTTTTTTATCATAATCAGCACTGCGTTGGAAATCAGCGTGGAACTGATTACCATATTGAAACTAGAATTTCAATATGATTAGTGGGCCCGGGCCTGCCAGCATGTCCTCCCCACTACCCTCCGGGAGTGGTTCCTTCCAGCGGTGTTTATGACTGCTCCCCACTAACAGGGAACAGACGTCCTGACCCCACTGAAGGGAACAGAGGCCATTGAGACCCCCCCACGAAGGTTGGGGATAAGGGGGTGCCCCTTGGGCAGGGGCACCCTGGCAGTGCCAGCCTGCCACCCTGGCACTGCCCACCACTGGACACTGGGTAGTGCCAAGAGGGTGGGCCCAGATACTCGGGGGGCCTATTGGAGGAGAGTGATCGGTGAGGGGGGGGGGGGTGGGGGGGGAGGGGGGGGAGGGGGGACTGCTGCCACTCTGCAATCGGGATTGGTGGAGGAGGGAAGGAGTGAGAGCTATTGGGGCTGGTCATTGGGGTGGCGAGGGGTCGGGTCTGTTAGTCGGGATGAGGGGGGGTCGGGCTTGTCCGGGGGGGAGGTCAAGCCTGGTCATCCAGCTGGGGGTGGCGGGAGATCAGGACTAGCGGGGTGGGGAGGGAGAAATTTGGGCTGGCCAGGGGAAAGGGGAGGAAACATCGGGGCTGGCCCGTGGAGGTCCGGTAAGCCAGTGATGAGGGGGTGGGAGGGTCGGAAGGTCAGTGATGGGGGTTTGCAGGGCTGGCCAGCGATCAGGAAGGCCAGTGATTGGGAGGCCAGCAATGGGATGCCATTGCACGTGCGCTGTTCTCCCCTCTGACAGATCAGCGCATGCACAGTTGCTCGCTCAGTGCTATGCTGCCTACCTCTTGGGTGGGAAAAGGCCCCACCCCCAACTTACCAGAGGGAATCACGCAGAGGCACTCTGCAATGCTCAGGATGTCAGAGATTCACTCTGGTAGGTACGTCGAAAACCAGGCGGGGAATACACCCGTTCCCACCCATTCGTTTCTATGTTTTAAACTATAAAGATAGTGCATAGTCGTGGTGCTTTTAGTCTTTTGTTACAGTGAACATCTTAAAAGCTGAAATGTTGTCCTGTTGTCCTTTAAACTATTAACTGGAAGTTTGAACTTTTAAAAAAATATTGGTCTCTCAAGAGATTGTAATGTCTTAAAGGGAGCATTCACAACAATATTGAACAAGCAAGGATTAAATCACTACTCACTGGTTATGTGATAACCCAGTAACATTCCACAAAAAGCTTTACAAGAATCTTGTAAAACTATCTGCCAATAAATCCAGTTCTAATGTCTTTTAATTGACATAATTCTGCATGGAGAGCTTAACAGTAGCACACTAAATGTGTGCAATGAGTGCTAAAGTCATTGCATTTTGGATTCACTCCTTCAATCATTTCATCTTTATTCAAAACTTCACACAGGATTCAACCCTATAATCCTTTGGGAGTAATTTATAGGGATATAGGGAACAATCTTACCAGAATTCAGCCAAGTGCCAGAGTTTGATTGCAAACTGCTTGTTTCTCTCCAGAGAAACAGGCCTGTCTTCTCTTCAGATCTTTTGACACACTTTCAAAAAAAACAGGCGGGCATGTTTCATGCCATCAAATTTGAGGGGCAGAGCTTAAACCTGCCGATAAATCCCTGAGATCAGGATGCCATGCTTAAAGGGCGCCCCGATCAAAGGAGAAAAAAACCTCTACCCCACCCCACCATGGAAGTCTCAGGGGCTCCCCCCTCCCCCCCCCCATTCCCTTATGATCAGAGCCGGCATTCCCCTCCCACGCCATGCGATCAGAGCCGGCACTCCCACCTCCCCGCCCCCCCGCCCCCCCCCCGCCAAACAGTCAATGCCAGCAACCCCCTTTCCCTCCAACATCGGACCCCGACATCTCACACAGACAGGCATTGCCAGCATCCCCAGCTCTCATGTCCACTTCCCCCCCATCACCACAAATTCTTCCCCTCCTCCCCATGAGGCACCCACTAGGATTCGTCCCTGGTACTGCCCCAGGCATGGGTTGACACTACCAGGTTTGCACTGCCAGGTTGGCATGGGCACGGTGCCAATTTGGCAGTGCCACTCTGTTTTAGAGGGCAATGCCGAGGGGATTGCCAGAGCATTGCCTGGTGATGTTCCTCTCCCCCAGGGGCTATACACAAGACAATTTCACATCTGGGTGAATCTGTTGTAAACCTTCACGTTAGCAAGGGTTGAAATTACGGTGAGGGGTCAATATATGGAGATGGGGTGTTTAATTATATTCAAATATATGCAAATGTATTAAAATCAGCTTAGCCAACAAAGGGCGGTAAAAATCACTGATTGCAATCTTGGTGTAAGACTTGGGATTTCCGGATTTCGCCAGATCTTGGGCCCCACTGCCGATCCCCTGGGCTCACAATCCTGCCATAAGCCATAAATAAAATAAACTATGAACACAAATAGCTTAAAAAACTCTGTACAGTTCTGGTCAACAATGTACAATAAGAATATTTGCAGGTTTTGAGAGGATACAGAACTGGGAAAGTAGCATGTTGGAGGGATTGGATTTTGGGTAAACTGGGCACTTTCTCACTGGAAAGAGGTGAAATGATTCCTGCTTCAGTGATTCTAAAGGAACTAGATGGTGTAGATCACGACAAGCTTGTTACCTTGTGATTACATTACAGTTCAAAGATGTGCAGGTTAGTGGATTAGCCATGCTAAATTTCCCCTTAGTGTCAGGGGGACTAGCTAGGGTAAATGCATGGGGTCATGGGGATAGGAGCTGGGTGGGATTGTGGTCGGTGCAGGCTCGATGGGCCGAATGGCCTCCTTCTGCAATGTAGGATTCTATGATTCTGTTGAGAACTTGAAGCAGGGAAGCAGTGCGGGGAGGGATGGTAAATTCAAAATCAGAATGCGGAAATATTGGGTGGAATCCTGCCAGCAGGACTGGAATCTTGGTGAGTCGGGTTACTTTATTTGGGGTCAGGCCAAAAATCAGTTTCTTGTTGTCAGAATGAACTGCAGGAATTCTGTTCTCGATACTTCAAAGGCTGGTCGAGCTTCCCAACGAACAACGTCAGGAAGCCCTTTCGTATCCATTGGCATTTTATCCATGCTCATTAAAAGGCCACTTCACCGGAATTAAGTCCCCCCAAACAAATTAGGTTCCCCGCCAATGGGAAATTCGAAGGTTCACTTCTACAGTTGTATATAGGTGACATGTACCCGGCGAGCTTCACTTCCTCCATGGCTTTGAGGTGTCAGTCAGTGCTGCTTTTGCCTTTTTTGGGGGCCGCTTTGTGGTAAACCACTGTTGTCTGTTATCTGTGGTGGTTAACCACTGTTAGTTAGTATTTATTATCACCTGTACTACCTGTATATGTGGCACATCCCTGTCGGTTCCGCCCAAGACTCCTCCCCCTGGTCCGGGTATAAAGGCGGTGGCTCCTCCCCCCAGCCTTCAGTACAGACCAGATCTCCGACAGGGATGGCTCCAAGTTCTTGCTAATAAAAGCCTGTTTGTCTTGCTCACAACTAGTCTCGACTCGATTGATAGTGCATCACGCTTATAACTTCACTCACATCAGGTGACGGTAGCACAAGCTGGAAGGGGTGGAGATGGGGTGAATAGGGTGGCAAGGTGGAGGGGAGGCTAGACCTGAGAGGCAGGCAAAGGAGGGGGAGAAAGGGAGGCTGTCCTGGTATCCTTTAAATATGGCACACAGATGTTTGAACCCATGAGGTAACGGCGGGGAGGACGACTCCATGCCTGCCTCACCATCAGATTCGCCGTGCTCTGCATGAGTAGTGAGCTGACCAGCGCAGGATCATGGATGTTCAGCAATCCTGCCTCCCCCACAACGAGAATCACTCGCATTTCTGCACCTGCAACCAGACTTAGACTTAAGATCGGAAGATTTTGCCGATTATTTCAGTGTGCAAGTGGCCAATCCTATGCTCCTATTTGCAGAGGAATATATCAATCACTCTCAGCGTAAGTTACCCGTATACAGATACATTCGGAACCACAAATAAAGATAAACATTTTGAGTGAATCCTAATATCCGACTAGTAATCCATTTTTAGGATGTAATTAAAAGTGATATTTTACAATACAGGGAATATAAATACATTTAACAGCAAAGAATAAAAATGCCCATTTGACTCATCACATACCGACAACATGACCCAAGCTTCTCACCACTTGTCAATTTAACTGTCTGTCTCACTCATTTTAGAATCATAGAACCTCTACAGTGCAGAAGGAGGTCATTCGGCCCATTGAGTCTGCATTAACTCTCCAGAGCACCTTACCCAGGCTCTATTCCTGTAACCTCATGTATTTATCTTGCTAATCCCCTAACCTACACATCTTGGGACACTGAGGGGCAATTTAGTATAGCCAATCCACCTAACCTACACATCTTTGGACTGTGGGAGGAAAGCAGAGCACCCGGAGGAAACCCACGCAGGCACAGAGAGAATGTGTAAACTCCACACAGACAGTAACTCAAGGCTGGAATCGAACCCAGGTCCCTGGTGCAGTGAGGCACCCACTCTAATCTCTCTGTCCTTAGCTTCCAACCCTGTTTATCTTTTGTTTTACACTTCACAGACTTCCAGAAGAGAAGACACTGGAAAATCTCAGCAAGTCTGGCAGCATCTGTAAGGAGAGAAAAGAGCTGACGTTTTGAGTCCAGATGACCCTTTGTCACAGACTTCCAGATTCAATACTGAGTTCAATAATTTAAATCATAACCACTGCCTCAGTTTCTTCAGCAGTAACTGGTGGCAATGATCCTGCTATTCCCTATTTATCCTTCCAGGGACTCACCTTTTCTTTCTCTATTTGTTCCATTACCATCTCCTTCTGAGGAAATTGGACAGAATGGAACTAAAAGAAAACACCAGTGAAACACAAGCTAAAAATAATCTACTTGATCTTTTAGAAAATTCCAATCATGATATGGGCCACAGTCAAATTCTCAGTGTTTGTCTATCACAGAGCTGTCTTGTCTGCTGGGCGAAAACATGAATGGGCATGTGCTGATCTGTCAGCCCCAAGATCAGCGCATGTACAGTAGCCCCACACTGCCAGCCTCCCAATCACTGGTCAACCCCGCGACCCCTCAACCACTGGCCTCCCAGACCTGTCCGGGCTAGCCCCAACCACACACCCCCGGCCAGCCTCGATCTCCCCTCCACCCCCTCGCAGTCCCGACCAACCCCACCACCCCCCCCCCCCCCCCCCCCCACCCACCCCCCGGCAGGCTGACTTTCCCCCTCCCACCCGGTGGCCAGCCCCGATCTCTGTCCACACTCCCTCTGTCACTGATCCCAAGTAGAGAGTGGCGGTGGAAACGCCGCACCCCCTTGATCACCCCCAGAAATCCCGCCCCATTAGGCCCTGCCCCTTCTGGCCATGTCCCCTTGGCACTGCCTGATGCCTGGTGGGCAGTGCCAAGGTGCCCCCTGTGCTTTGCCACTTGGGTAATGCCACGGGGCCAGGCTGGCAATGCCCATGGGGCAACCCCTCTTACCCCCCCCCCCCTCAGCTTCCTGGGGGGCCTCCATGGCCTCCCTTCACTCCAGTGGGGTCAGGCCGCCAGCTCCCTGTTAGTGGGAGCTGTTGTAAACCCCGCTAGAATGAAATACTCCTGGTGGGAGGCTGGGGGGGGGAGAGGCTAGTTGGCCGGAGCCCGCTAATGGGATTTAAATTAAAATTTCAATATTCAAATCAGCTCCATGCTGATTTCTGGCACAGAGCTGATGACGCCGGAAATCTGGCAGCTGGCGATGCGTGGAAGCCATGGCGCCCAGTCGGAAGCCCGCGAAACAGCCTCTGCTTATGTCTCCCGGCCCACTGCACTGCTAGAGCTTTATTTTATATCTGATTGGTTCCCATAGCTAGTAATTTCCTGATCTCTGCCTTGCAAATTTGTTTTTTTGGGTCAGTATAGCTATAAGTGAAAATTTGATACATGGGAATTGGTGTTGCATGAAGGGTTTAGCAGAAGTATCCTCAGTGTATTCCTCCCGATGTTAACCCAATAGAGTGCTCAAAGTTCAGCACAGTGTCCTGTGGCCCCAGCCATTGTAGCCTCCAGAATCTCAGGCAAGACTGAAAGTTGTGAGCAAATTATTTTGAACCTGATTAACCTGCCACCTCGAAGCAGCTTAACTAGTTTAGTGGGTACGGCATCGCCTGCTGCTGACCTTTGCATTTTTCATAAGGCAATGAGCTCAAAAGATGTTAACAGAATCTGAATCCTGCAAAAATACCAGCTCTGGATTCTTACCTCAAGGCAACACTACAACACCTACTATTGGGTAATTCTGGATATGCATCAAAAACCAGCCAGCCTGTCATTTTAATTCTCTACTTTGGTCTCACACTAACCTCCATCGCCTCAGTCTCCTGCAGTGTTCCAATGAAACTCAACATAAGCCCGAGGAACATAGGTGCTCAATATTAAGCTCAGCAATTTCAGATCATAATCTCAGCCCCGATTTTGTTTCCTTTTCTTTGCAAGTTTGGGTTTTTTTCTTGTTTATCCCTTGTCATTGCTTTCAGATGCAGCTATTCATCATTCTGCCATTCAAAGCTTCTCAGGACATTTTTTAAAATGTCTTTATTTGCCCCATTGCCATTGCCCTGTCCTGCACCAGCCTTTTGTCATTTCTCTCATCCCTCTTTCATTTGTTTAAAACCTGTCACATTTCTAACTTTTCCCAGTTCTGATGGTTACTTTCACCGAAAAGGAAATCTGCCATCCCTTACTTGGTCTGGCTTACATGTAACTCCGGAGCCACAGCAATGTGGTTGACTCTCAACTGCTCGCGGGCAACTAGGGATGGGCAATACAGTGAGGAGCAACCACATCCATGCTGCACTTGTAGTCATAGGTCCATCCCAGACAAAGTTACCGAAACAGGCAAAACAGATCCACTCAGGATGAAGGGCAAAGCCCCCTTAGGACAGGGCTTTACAAATAAACCAGCCCGAGAATGAAGAATTGATGCAGATAAATTGCAGCGCCGCACCCAATGTGGCTCCAATCAGAATTAAACTCCAGGTAAATGGCCACCTCTTGGACATGGAGGTAGACACAGGAGCCGCTGTATCTATTATTGTGAGCAAACCTTTAGGCGAATCCAATTGGCCATCTTGTCTTTATGCCTGCAGGACACCAAGGTTAGATTGGCCACAAGTGTTCCAAGAAGGCCTTGGGAAGATTAGAAGTGTTAGGGCCAAGATTTACATGGATCCAGAGGCCCAACTTAAATACTTCAAGGCACAACCAGTCCCCTATGCCCTATGTGCTAAAGTTGAGGCTGAATTGGAACATCTAGAGGAACTTGGCATTATACGCCCAGTACTTTTTGTTGAATGGGCGGTGTTAGCAATCCCAGTTTTAAAACCTGACAATTCAGTCTGTCTCATAGAGTCAGAGGTTTACAGCATGGAAACAAGCCCTTTGGCCCAACTTGTCCACGCCGCCCTTTTTTTTTAAACCCCTAAACTAGTCCCAATTGCCCGCAATTGGCCCATATTCTTCTATACCCATCTTACCCATGTAACTGTCTAAATGCTTTTTAAAAGACAAAATTGTACCCGCCTTTACTACTACCTCTGGCAGCTTATTCCAGACACTCACCACCCTCTGTGTGAAAAAATTGCCCCTCTGGACACTTTTGTATCTCTCCCCTCTCACCTTAAACCTATGCCCTCTAGTTTTAGACTCCCCTACCTTTAGGAAAAGATATTGACTATCTAGCTGATCTGTGCCCCTCATTATTTTATAGACCTCTATAAGATCATCCCTCAGCTTCTACGCTCCAGAGAAAAAAGTCCCAGTCTATCCAGCCTCTCCTTATAACTCAAACAATCAAATCCCGGTGGCATCCTAGTAAATCTCTTCTGCACTCTTTCTAGTTTAATAATATCCTTTGTATAATAGGGTGACCAGAATTGCACACAGTATTCCAAGTGTGGCCTTACCATTGTCTTGTACAACTTCAGCAAGATCTCCCAACTCCTGTATTCAATGTTCTGACCAATGAAACCAAGCATGCCGAATGCCTTCTTCACCACTCTGTCCACCTGTGATTCCACTTTCAAGGAGCTATGAACATGTACCCCTCGATCTCTTTGTTCTGTAAATTTCCCCAATGCCCTACCATTAACTGAGTAAGTCCTGCCCTGGTTCAATCTACCAAAATGCATCACCTCACATTTATCTAAATTAAACTCCATCTGCCATTCGTCAGCCCACCGGCCCAATTGATCAAGATCCCGTTGCAATCTGAGATAACCTTCTTCACTGTCCACTTTGCTACCAATCTTGGTGTCATCTGCAAACTTACTAACCATGTCTCCTATATACTCATCAAAATCATCAATATAAATGACAAAAATAGTGGACCCAGCACTGATCTCTGAGGCTCACCATTTAGCTACCTCACCCTGGATCCCGTGAGATTTAACCTATTGTAACAACCTACCATGCGCTACCTTGTCAAAGGCCTTGCTGAAGTCCATGTAGACAACATCAACTGCACTGCCCTCATCTAACTTCTTGATTACCCCTTCAAAATAAAACTCAAATCAAATTTGCATTTACCCTATCTCTGTGGGGATCTTGTTTATTCGTTCATGGGACATGGGTGTCGCTGGCTGACCAGCATTTATTGCCCATCCCTCGTTGCCCGTGAGAGTCAACCACATTGCTGTGGCTCCCAAGTCACATGTAGGTCAGACCAGGTAAGGGCGGCACATTTCCTTCCCTAAAGCACATTAGTGAACCAGATGGGTTTCTCTGACAATTGGCAATGGTTTCCTGGTCATCAGTAGACTTTTAATTCCAGGTTTTTATTGAATTCAAATTTCACCATCTGCCAGGTGGGATTTGAACTCAGGTCCCCAGAACATTATCTGGTTTACTAAATCTCTGGATTACTAGTCCAGTAATATTACCACTACGTCACCATCTCTCCTTAAAAATTGAAGGTCAACAGAGCCTTCTGCTTAGACAGACATAGAAGATTTATATGCAAACCTCGTTGGGGATCACGCCTACCCCCAACTGGAGCTTGAGGTGTCATCCAGGAAGTATGTCACCATGAGGCGGCACGGTGGCACAGTGGTTAGCACTACTGCCTCACAGCGCGAAGGACCTGGGTTCAATTTCCGGCTTGGAGGTTACTGTCGGTGTGGGGTTTGCACATTCTCCCTGTGTCTGTGTGGGTTTCCTCTGGGTGCTCCATTTCCTGCCGTAGTCCAAAGATGTGCTAAATAGGTGGATTGTCCATGCTAAATTGCCCCTTAGTGTCTGGGGGGCCAGCTAGGGTAAATGCATGGGGTTATGATGATAGGGCCTGGGTGGGATTGTGGTCAGTACAGACCTGATGGACCGAATGGCCTCCTCTGCACTGTAGGATTCTATGGATTCCATGATAAATACTCACAAAGGACACTATGAGTATACTATTTACCCTTTGGGATATCTTCAGCTTTTGTCATTTTTCAAAGGGTGATGGAAAACATCCTTCAAGAGGTGCCCACTGACCAGAAGTTACAGATGACGGAGATGAGGCCACCGGCAAAGAGACAGAGAAAGCCCTATCATCATGGGACTGAGGGCAAACCCTTGGACTCAGGCAGGGAAAGGTTGTGATAACCCCCACGAGATCCATGGGAAATCGCTGATTGATCTTCATGTGGGTCTCATTATGTTTGAGTTCCCCTGGTTACAAGTAGTGGCCTGGCCAGCTGGAACTAATTACCTGAGCCTCTTATAAGGCAGGCCCAGGACTGGGCCTGCTGATTGGCAGTCCCAGGCAGATACCAGTGAGGGCACACCACAGCAGTGGTTTTACTTTGCGGCCTGTGATAAAATATGTTCCTTTAAAGCCGGGCTTCCTGAGTCATTACAGTAGGGGAATTGCACAAACATTTAAACACACAGATGATCTAATTGTATGGCATGAAATGAATCTTTTCAGATTCAAACTGCACGTTTTTGTCTCCTCATCACGATGAAGGATGTTATTGCTGAGAAATTGTGAACTCAACACTAATTTGCTAGAACAAAAAAGGGCAATTTAATGAGCCATCTGGGACACAGACATGAAAATGACACATCCTGCAAAGGGCACATACACCTTGTTATCTCCAGCTAACAATGTTCTCTTTCGTTCATGTGCCCACTTAAAATTGTGTTTGTGTACATTAATATATGAGGAACAGTTTTGTTTTGAAGACTATCGGAATGAGCTGATTTTAATATAATCCTGTGTCAATTCTCTGTAAAATTGACTTCACATTTCGTTCACCAAAGCTCAGATTGTGGCAGTGAAGAGACATACAGGCAGTCCTCGGTCTTACGGTACAATTGGTTGCAGAAAACCATGTCTTAAGTAGAAACAATATAAGTTGGAACTGATTTTCCCATTGGAACCATGTTATAAATCAGGAATTGGATCCTGAATCAAAGCCAGATACCGTATTTTCACCAAAATAACCCAGAATTTTGTTCTGAATTAATTATAAATAGAGTAATATAGCAATAAATTGACAAGATAAAATACAAGTTTTAAGAAAAAGTTTGGGAGCACAAAGATTCACCAAGTAAAAATGCACCAGGACAGCAATTGAGTGTCTTGTGTCAGGGTGATGGATGGCACAGAATGTTCATGTGTATGTATAAATGCTGAACTTGTTCATCAGCGTGGTGTTGTCAAGTCAAAACTGGCATTTTATCAATGTCAATTTATAAACGTCATAAGTGTCGTTCGTGGTAACTTGAATGTTGTAACGTCAAGGGCTGCCTGTACATTGCTTTTGAAAGCAGCTCTTCACCTGATGACAGGATCAAGGACCCAAATTTCTTTTGAATTTCAGTTCTGTCAGCAACATAAGGGAGACAGATTTAGTGGTGTAGGCATAAGGCTTACAGGTCTTTTTTAAAATCCCAGCCACATGAGTACCGATATAAAACCAGCTGCCTGTAGACTAGGGCGGCACGGTAGCACAGTGGTTAGCACTGCTGCTTCACAGCTCCAGGGTCCCGGGTTCGATGCTCGGGTCACTGTCTGTGTGGAGTTTGCACATTCTCCTCGTGTCTGCGTGGGTTTTCTCCAGGTGCTCTGGTTTCCTCCCACAGTCCAAAGATGTGCAGGTTAGGTTGATTGGCCAGGTTAAAAATTGCCCCTTAGAGTTCCAACGCGCCACAGCGAAAAACCGCACAGACCTCCTCAGAAGACAAACACGGGACACAGTGGACAGAGTACCCTTCGTTGTCCAATACTTCCCGGAGCGGAGAAGCTACGGCATCTCCTTCGGAGCCTTCAACATGTCATTGATGAAGACGAACATCTCGCCAAGGCCATCCCCACACCCCCACTTCTTGCCTTCAAACAACCGCACAACCTCAAACAGACCATTGTCCGCAGCAAACTACCCAGCCTTCAGGAGAACAGTGACCAAGACACCACATAACCCTGCCACAGCAACCTCTGCAAGATGTGCCGGATCATCGACACAGATGCCATCATCTCACGTGAGAACACCATCCACCAGGTACACGGTACATACTCTTGCAACTCTGGCCAACGTTGTCTACCTGATACGCTGCAAGAAAGGATGTCCCGAGGCATGGTACATTGGGGAAACTATGCAGACGCTGCGACAACGGATGAATGAACACCGCTCGACAATCACCAGGCAAGACTGTTCTCTTCCTGTTGGGGAGCACTTCAGCGGTCACGGGCATTCGGCCTCTGATATTCGGGTAAGCGTTCTCCAAGGCGGCCTTCGCGACACACGACAGCGCAGAGTCGCTGAGCAGAAACTGATAGCCAAGTTCCGCACACACGAGGACGGCCTCAACCGGGATATTGGGTTCATGTCACACTATTTGTAACTCCCACAGTTGCGTGGACCTGCAGAGTTTCACTGGCTGTCTTGTCTGGAGACAATACACATCTTTTTAGCCTGTCTTGATGCTCTCTCCACTCCCATTGTTTTGTCTCTTAAAGACTTGATTAGTTGTAAGTATTCGCATTCCAACCATTATTCATGTAAATTGAGTCTGTGTCTTTATAAGCTCTGTTTGTGAACAGAATTCCCACTCACCTGAAGAAGGGGCTTAGAGCTTCGAAAGCTTGTGTGGCTTTTGCTACCAAATAAACCTGTTGGACTTTAACCTGGTGTTGTTAAACTTCTTACAGCATTTATTGCCCATCCCCAGTTGTCCTTGTTCAGAGGGCTGTTGAAAGTCAACCACATTGCTGTGACACTGGAGTCACATGTAGACCAGACCAGGTAACGGCGGCAGATTCCCTTCCCTCAAGGTCACTAGTGAACCAGATGGGCTTTTCCGACAATCAACATCAGTAGATTCTAAATTCCAGATATGTTTTATTGAATTCAAATTCCACCATCTGCCGTGATAGGATTCGAACCCAGTTCCCCAGGACATTGGCCGGAATTTCACCGCCACACTCACCACGGGAATCGGAGCGGACGAGAGGCAGATAATGGAAAGGTCCGTTGACCTCAGGTGGGAATTTACGGTTTTGGGACGAGTGAGATGTAGAATCCCGCCCAATAACTGAGTTTCTGGATTAATAGTCTAGCGACAGTACCACTAGGCCATTGCCTCCCCAATAGAGTCATAGAGTCAAAGAGGTTTACAACATGGAAACAGGCCCTTCGGCCCAACTGTCCATGCTGCCCTTTTTTATTAAACCCCTAAGCTAATCCCAATTGCCCGCATTTGGCCCATATCCCTCTATACCCATCTTACCCATGTAACTGTCTAAATGCTTCTTAAAAGACAAAATTGTACCCGCCTCTACTACTACCTCTGGCAGCTTATTCCAGACACTCACCACCCTCTGTGTGAAAAAATTGCCCCTCTGGACACTTTTGTATCTCTCCCCTCTCACCTTAAACCTATGCCCTCTAGTTTTAGACTCCCCTACCTTTGGGAAAAGATATTGACTATCAAGCTGATCTGTGCCCCTCATTATTTTATAGACCTCTATAAGATCACCCCTCAGCCTCTTACGCTCCAGAGAAAAAAGTCCCAGTCTATCCAGCCTCTCCTTATAACTCAAACCATCAAGTCCGGGTAGCATCCCAGTAAATCTTTTCTGCACTCTTTCTAGTTTAATAATATCCTTTCTATAATAGGGTGACCAGAACTGTACACAGTATTCCAAGTGTGGCCTTACCAATGTCTTGTACAACTTCAACAAGATGTCCCAACTCCTGTATTTAATGTTCTGACCAATGAAACCAAGCATGCTGAATGCCTTCTTCACCACTCTGTCTACCTGTGACTCCACATTCAAGGAGCTATGAACATGTACCCCTAGATCTCTTTGTTCTGTAACTCTCCCCAACACCCAACCATTAACTGAGTAAGTCCTGCCCTGGTTCAATCTACCAAAATGCATCACCTCGCATTTATCTAAATTAAACTCCATCTGCCATTCGCCAGCCCACTGGCCCAATTGATCAAGATCCTGTTGCAATCGGAGATAACTTTCTTCACTGTTCACTATGCCACCAATCATGGTATCATCTGCAAACTTACGAACTATGCCTCCTATATTCTCATCCAAATCATTAATATAAATGACAAATCACAGTGGACCCAAGACTGATCCCTGAGGCACACCGCTAGTCACAGGCCTCCAGTTTAAAAAACAACCCTCTACAACCATCCTCTGGCTTCTGTCAAGAAGCCAATTTTGTATTCATTTAGATACCTCACCCTGGATCCCGTGAGATTTAACCTTATGCAACAACCTACCATGCAGTACGTTGTCAAAGGCCTTGCTAAAGTCCATGTAGACAACATCAACTGCACTGCCCTCATCTACCTTCTTGGTTACCCCCTTCAAAAAACTCAAATCAAATTTATTGACCATGATTTTCCACTCACAAAGCCATGCTGACTGTCCCTAATCAGTACTTGCATCTCTAAATGCCTGTAGATCCTGTCTCTCAAAATACCTTCCAACAACCTACCCACTGCAGATGTGAGGCTCACTGGTCTGTAGTTTCCAGTCTTTTCACTGCAGCCCTTTTTAAACAAAGGCACAACATTTGCCACTCTCCAATCTTCAGGCACCTCACCTGTGACTATCGATTATTTAAATATCTCGGCTAGGGGACCTGCAATTTCCTCCCTAGCCTCCCACAATGTCCTGGGATACACTTCATTAGGTCCCGGGATTTATCTACCTTGATGTGCTTTAAGACTTCCAGCATCTCCTTCTCTGTAATATATACACTCCTCAAGACATTACCATTTATTTCCCCAAGTTCCCTAACATCCATGCTTTTCTCAACAGTAAATACGGATGAGAAATATTCATTTAGGATCTCACCCATCCCTTCTGAATCCGCACTTAGGTGACCTTGTTGATGCTTAAGAGGCCCTCCTCCCTCCCTTGTTACTCTTTTGCCCTTTATGTATTTGTAGAAGCTCTTTGGATTCTCCTTTGCCTTATCTGCCAAAACAAAACATGTCCCCTTTTTGCCCTCCTGATTTCTTTCTTAAATTTATTCCTACACCCCCAATACTCTTCAAGGGATTCATTTGATCCCAACTGCCTATGCATGTCATGCGCCTCTTTCTTCTTCTTGACCAGGGCCTCAATATCCTGAGTCATCCAGGGTTCCACTGAAGTGTCAATCAAAATTAAGTGGTTAAATCTCTGGAATAGGTAGGATGTGAACCCATAACCTTCTGACTTAGGGTAATATTGCTGACGTTTAAGTCAAGCTGACAATACCCACCGACAGGGTATGATAACTGGCCAATACTCATAAATGGACAAAATTGGCATAGTGTTTTGGCATACTCCAAACAGTTCTGCTATTGTGATGTATTCTGCCAAGCAACCTTCCGAAAAAGGACCCACTGAAGTGAATCCGGATAGAGATTACCAGAAAGAAAGAGCTTTTAGGAAGCCCAGGAATGAGTACCTTTGGCATCCAGTTTGGCACCAGGCTGTTTTTTACATCCCATTCAGTTCCTATTTCTGTCACATTTGATTGCTACTAACTATTCCTTTCATATCAATGCAAAGCAGCAGATGCACAAAGCAGCATTCTGTTAAAAACCGTTGAAAGCACACAAAGTCTGTTTTGCTTCATATAATTTCACCAGCCTTGAAACAAAGATAAAATTTCCAGATGTAAACTGTCTGAGAAGGGACGATGAAGCCCAGCCAAATGCGGTTGGGTAAAAGTTTACTTTGCTTGGAAAACATGCAGAGTTTTTGGCAAAGTCTCAAGTGACAGTTGCAGTTGCATTCCGCCTTTACAGGGACACATTGGTACAAATCCCATCTGTGGTATGAGAGCCTGTTGTTTCTGTTCCAGACTTTGATTGCTGAGATTTTGCTGGACTTTGTTATGATTCAACATACCATTTGTCAGGTGAAGCAGATAAATTTCTGGAAATTTTCGCTCTCAACATAAACAACACTTGCACATTTCCCCCCCAAAGTATTAGCTGTGAGTCGCTCCTAAGGGTTGGTTTTAACTGGGTTGTCTGGCCTCCTTCAGAGCTTGAGACCTGGAAGAATTTAACTGCCTGGCCTCATTTTCATAGAACCATAGAATCCATACAGTGCATAAGGAGGCCATTCGGCCCATCGACCATGCACCGACAACAATCTCACCGTGGCCCTATCCCCACGTATTCACCCAGCCAATCCCCCTGACATGAAGGGGCAATTTATCGTAGTCAATCAACCTAACCCGCACATCTTTGGACTGTGGGAAGAAACCGGAGCACCCGGAGGAAACCCAAGCAGGCACGGGGAGAATGTGCAAACTCCACACAGTCACTCAAGGCCGGAATTGAACCCGGGTCCCTGGTGCTGTGAGGTAGCAGTGCTAACCACTGTGCCACTCTGCCGCCAGCTCTGACTTCTGCCCTAAATTGGTGGGAAATATATCAACAACAACTTATATTTGCACAGCACCTTTAAAGAAAAGCACCTCAAAGTGCTGAGGAGGAGCATTACAACACAAAATATGACACCTAGCCAAGTGAGGCGATATTAGGTCAGATGGTGAAAAGCTTGGGCGAAGAGGCAAATCTTAAGATAAAGGCAAATTACTGCAGATGCTGGAATCTGAAACAAAACCAGAAAATGCTGGAAAGTCTCAGCAGGTCTGCCAGCATCTGTGGAGACAGAATGGAGCCAACGTCTCAAATCTGGATCCAGACTGCTGTCAGACCTGCTGAGATTTCCCAGCATTTTCTGGTTTTGTTTGAGACAGGTTGCAAGCACTGCTTCAAAGGAGGAAATGAGAAGGAGGTAAAGATACGGGGAGGTTTTCCAGAGCTATAGGCCCAAGCAAGCGAAGGCACAATCACCATTGTTTAAAATCAGGGATGCCCAAGCGGTTGGAATTAGGGGAGCACAGGTATCTTGGAGATTTGTGGGACTGGAGGAGGTTACAGGGATCGGGAGAGGTGATGCCAGGGAGAAATTTCAAAGCAAGGGTGAGAATTTTAAAATCCAGACATTGCTTGACCAGGAATCAAAGCGGGTCAGCAAGCACAGAGGGGATGGAAGAATGGGAACTACCGTGAGTTAAGAAGCAGGCAGCACAGCAGCTAAAATATACACAAGGTAGTTTGTAAAAGATGAGCCAGGAATGCATTGAAATGTCACTGCTGGCGAGTGGAAATCAAAATTGCTGTAGTGAGGCCTTTGCGGAGGCCCTGAGGTAAGTAGATTGCAAGAATGTTGGTAAGCCTCTAATTGGAGTGGAGGAAGCCCTGACTGGGGATGCCTAAGGTTTATTTGTAATGCTAGGAGAAGCACTCATCTCCCAGCCCACAAGGAGTACCATTGCCTGACCAAAATCATGGTTAAAATGGAATGCACATCTGAGTTATGTCATCAAGAAACAATGCTGCCATGTTAGGGTGGCAAGGTGGCATAGTGGTTAGCATTGCTGCCTCACAGCACTAGCGACCCAGGTTCAATTCCCGGCTTGGGTCACTGTCTGTGCGGAGTCTACACATTCTTCCCATGTTTGCGTGGGTTTCCTCCGGGTTCTCCGGTTTCCTCCCACAGTCCATAAAGACATGCAGGTTAGGTGCATTGCCATGCTAAATTCTCCCTCAGTGTACCCAAACAAGCCCCAGAGTATGGTGACTGGGGGATTTCCACAGTAACTTCATTGCAGTGTTAATATAAGCCTATTTGTGACACTAATAAATTAACTTAAACTTAATTAAACCCTGCTTATAGAATCCCTGCAGTGCAGAAGGAGGCCACTCAGCCCATCAAATCTGTACTGACTCTCTGGAAGAGCACCTTACCCATGCCCACCCCCTGCCCTATCCCCATAACCCCACACATTACCATGGCCAATCCACCCAATCTACATATCTTGGAACACTAAGGGTCAATTTAACATGGCCAATCCACGTAACGTGCACATCTTTGGACAGTGGGAGGAAACCAAGGCACCTGGAGGAAACCCACACAGTTACGGGGAGAGCTTGCAAACCCCACACAGAAGTGACCCATGTGCAGAATTGAACCTGGATCCCTGGCGCTGTAAGGCAGCAGTTCTAATCACTGTGCCACTACGTTTCCCACTCTTGAGGTGCAAGCAGCAAGTAGAAACGGTTGGGAAGAACAATGTACATCCAAACACCCTGTCATCTCACTTTGAAATCCTGCACTCTTTCCGCTGGACAAAATTAAAATTGATCTGTTGTCTCTGCAGCAGTTATGTTTTTTTCAGAATAAGGAGATAGCAAGACAGGTGACCAAATACTTAGTGAAAGAGATAGGCATTGGTGAGGCCGCAGCTGAAATACTGTGTGCAGTATTGGTCCCCTTATATGAGGAAGGATATATTGGCATTGGAGGGAGTGCAGAGAATGTTCACCAGGTTGATACCCGAGATGAGGGGTTTGGATTATGAGGAGAGGCTGAGGAGATTGGGTTTGTACTCGTTGGAGTTTAGAAGGATGAGGGGGGATCTTATGGAGACTTATAAGATAATGCGGGGGCTGGATAGGGTGGAGGCGGAGAGATTCTTTCCACTTAGTAAGGAAGTTAAAACTAGAGGACACAGCCTCAAAATAAAGGGGGGTCGGTTTAAGACAGAGTTGAGGAAGAACTTCTTCTCTCAGAGGGTGGTGAATCTCTGGAATTCTCTGCCCACTGAGGTGGTGGAGGCTACCTCGCTGAATATGTTTAAAGCGCGGATGGATGGATTCCTGATCGGTAAGAGAATTAAGGGTTATGTGGATCAGGCGGGTAAGTGGTACTGATCCACGTCAGATCAGCCATGATCTTATTGAATGGCGGGGCAGGCTCGAGGGGCTAGATGGCCTACTCCTGCTCCTATTTCTTATGTTCTTATGTTCTTATTTAAGGGGTGGCTTAAGGGGGGAAGAGAGATAGATGGACTGCCAGAGAGGTTTTGGAGGGAATGGCCTTAGGGATTATCTGTAGCTGAAGACAACCACCAGAGATGGAATAACAAAAATCAGGAATGCATTACAAGTACGAATTAGAGAAGCACAGAGATCTTGGAAGATTGAATAGCTCAAGGAAATTACAGAGACTGGGATGGGCAGGACCACCTAAACAAGAAAGTCAGGTCAATTCTTCCGCTGCGTCATTTACTGACGAAGTTGATGTCCTCAACCTGGAGAGGAGAGAAGAGAAAACAGTGTTATTAACACTAATAATTAGCCGGGGATTGCAATTGGAAAGTAAGGATGTGTGGATGTTGGTAAAGACCAGGACTAAGCTTGGTTGTGACTCCTTCCACAATCCAATAGTATCGGCCAGCACTTTCACACATGGAGGGAAGAAAAAAGTTAGATATTACCGGCAAAGGTTACTTACAAGTAATGTAACTGATGCCAATTTATGAAGTGTAATACTCTTTTAATATTTAAAGCACTCAGCTTGAATAAAATAGTGCCAATAATATCAAAGAATTTGCATGCTCTGGAAATGCAGGAGACAATAGGTACTATTGTTAATGAAATAAAATAGGGCAACATGTACATACATCAGATGAACTTGTTACAACAGAGTATTGGCATAACAATGCACATCAGCCTTTCCTACAGAGATCTGAAAAGATTGACTAGAAATACGGGTCCAGGTCCAAATTGAATATTGCCACCAGCTATTGGTGAAACAGTCGAAGGTCAGCTCTGGTCCCGGACAAGTCAGTCTGTCTTTCTTTCAGATGCTGACACCTACTGCTGCCTTACTCCACTGATGTTATGTGTTTGATTTGATTTATTATTGTCGCAGTGAAAAGTATTGGCTGTGATTCTCTGGCCTTCCAGCTGCATGTTTCCCGCCAGTGGGAGGAGGCGCATTGTTTGCTAGCAATGGGATTCTCTGGTCCCGCTGCTGTCAATGAGAATTCCCATTCCACGGGCGGGGGTGTGCTACCGGTGGGACCGGAGAATCCCTCTGGTGTGAATAGCCGGAGAATTCCAGCTATTGTTTCTTGCGCGCTATACAAACAAAGCATACCATTCATGGAGTACAGAAGGGAGAAGGAAAGCAGACAATGCAGAATGTAGTGTTACAGTCATAGCTACAGTGTAGTGAAAGATCAACTTAATATAAGATGGGTCCATTCAAATGTCTGATCGCAGCAGGGAAGAAGCTATACTGGAGTTGGTTGGTACGTGACCTCAGACTTTTGAATCCTTGTGCACAATGATTAAACAAAAAGGCAACAATTGCCTTAGTGACATGGCAGAGTTTATCTGTACCTAGTTACTAATCTTAGACCAGCAACTTGTCCTAACTGTACCACCAGTTTAGCACTGAGGCGCTACAGATGATAGCAGGTAAGCTGCTCAAGAATCATTACCTCATTTTTTAGTTCCTTTCATTGTCCCTATAAAACAAGAGTGATGGAGCAGTTTCACATTGTGTCCTTTCTAGTATCATAGCTGGAGTCAACACAGTGCGAATGGAGTCTGACGAACATTATCAACTATCTGTCCACTGGACTGACACCAGAACTGAGATTACATGCATGCAACTGGAGAAAGTGACCTGCACAAATGCATTGCCAACTCAGTACTTTATTGCCATGCTCAGATGCAGCATGCACAATGATGCTTCAAATTGTGGATGAATGTTATCGTGGATTAAATGTAAGGGGGAGACTGAAACAAAGTGTTGACTAATTCAACCAGAATCATTGTTATTAAATTGTTCCTGGAGTGCAAAATGCTTCATCACCATTTTTTATCTTATAAAAGAGAAGTCAGAAACCTTGGCCCCAATATGAATATGAAGTAGGTTGAATTTTGTGGGGGATTCAGAATTCCATTAGGTCTATTTTCAGGCCTGAAATTTGCACCGACTGAGAGAACCAAAGTCAGTTTTGAAATTGGGGGCCCAATTTTACCATTGCGTTGCACCCATTTTCGGGCACGAAAACTTGGTAAAGTTGGGCGTGAGGCGAATAGCGCGATCTGCGTCCGCGCTGATTCTCTCTTTACTATTTGCATGCATTTAAATTGAATTAATGGGCTGCCCGCCCAACTTCACCAGCACTTCCCCCTTTACCACCGCGTTCGCCAATCCCGAATCGGCACGAAACAGACATGCTCAATAAAAATCCGAATCGGGCGCTTCATCAGTGAGGGTTAGTGAGGAGGTAGGTGCGTGGCGTCCGACAGCTCTCTGCTACTCACGGGTGTCCTGTAGTTGCGGCCGTTTTCTGTCTCGGATCGGTGGCGGCTCTGTGAGTGTGTGAGGGGTGAGGGGCTGTTGCTCTGCAGGGTCTCCGATGTTTGCCTTGCAGCACGGACCTCAGGTCTTGCCATGCTGCTGGGTCCCAGCGCACTCAACTCACTTCCAACTGAAGGATGTGCACAACGCCCTTGCAAATTACACTGCTGCAGCCTCTCAACTTTGCAAGAAATTGATTGTGGGGAGCATGTGACTGGAGGAATTGGGGGGAAGGGGGGCTGTGATTGTGGGGAGCATGTGGCTGGGGGAATTGGGGGAGGTGGGGGCTGTGATTGTGGATATGCTAGGGGCAAGCAGCGTTGAATAATCTGCACATGTATTCCTCTCCATCTCACCACCGCCTCCCCCCCCCCCCACCCCCACCACCCTTCAGAGTGACGAGATGGCTTTTGCGATGCAACCAATCGATCTTGCTGTTCTTTTGGTTGCTGCTGGAGCTGAGGAGGAGGAGCTGGAGGAAGAATTGCGGGCACAGGAGGCCCAGGACTTACCACTTGCAGGAGTAGAGGGAGATGACCACCAGAGGCAGGAGGTGGCCGCCATTCACCCGGGGGGGGGGGGGGGGGGGGGGGGGGGCGGCATAGGAGAACGAGGGAGCGGAGACCCCGGCAGTTCCGTGCACGAGTGTCCTTCGAGCAGATGTCGGACACCGTGTGCCGCCGACGTCTCCGACTCCGAAAGGAGACCGTGCAACACCTGTGCAACCTGTTGCAGGACCTGGTACCTAGAGGCAGGGGGGGTGGGAGCACCCACTCTCGGTGGCTGTCAAATTGATGGCCGCTCTAACCTTCTACACGATTGGTTCTTTCCAGACCCCTAGCGGAGATGTCTGTGGCATCTCCCAATCTTCCATGCACACCTGTGTGAGGCAGGTCACTGAAGCCCTGTATGCCCGGGCTGGGCCGTACATCAAATTTAACCTGGACCAGGCACAGCAGGAAGCCCGGGCTGCAGGGTTCGCTGCCACTGCGGGGATGCCGAACATGCAGGGGGCGACCGACTGCACCCATGGCATCCTCAAGGCCCCCCAACAGAATCCACAAAGATTTGTTAATAGGAAGGGGTCCCACTCCCTGAATGTTCAGCTAGTGTGCGACCATAACATGACCATCATGCACGTCTGCGCCAGACATGCGGGCAGCGTGCATGACAGCTTCATAGACAGGAGCGCGGACATCCCGGAGGCATTCGGGGAGGAGCCCAGGCTGTGAGGTTGGCTCCTGGGTGATATGGGTTACCTGCTTCAGACATGGCTGATGATGCCTGTGCGGAGGCCTGTGTCTGAGGCGGAGACCCGCTATAATGAGCCCCATGTAGCCACCTGCGCGACAATGGAGAGGTACATTGGGCTCCTCAAGATGCGATTCCAGTCCCTGGACTGATCTGGAGGGGCCCTCCAGTACAGCCCCCTGATCTCCTCCCTCATAGTGGTGGTGTGCTGTGCCTTGCACAATCTGGCTCTGCAGCAAGGTGACCTCTTGGAGGAGGAGGAGGAGGATGTAGAGGATGACCAGCTGGCCTCACTGGGAAGGATGGCCATCAGGAGGAGAAGGAGGAAGAGGAGGAAGAGCACGCCTTGGAACACTAGCCAGGCGCTGGGGGGCTGACAGCTCAACTGAAGTATGCGAGGACAGCAAGTGAAGCCCTGATAACCAAACGGTTCAGTCGCTAGGGGATGGTGTCTGTGCGTTTCAGCTCCCCCCATCCCCCACACCCCCCCATGCCTTCTATACATCCTGCAACATTGTCACACCAGAGTGGTAGGCCTGGGTACTCTGTGTTAGTGAGTTTTTTGGCAGGCAGGAGGGTGATGACGACTTGCTAAGCACCATTATGATGATGCCCTGGTGCAAACTAGTCTGACTCCTAACTGAGCTCCGCATGCACACTGGCACCTGGACCCACATCTGTGTAGTGGGTAAGGGATCTGAAACACTCATACAGGGCCCTGGGGTGGGTGTGGTGGGGGACAGGGGGTGGGGAATCGCTTGTGGGGTCCGTGAAACCAATGGCTTCCTTTTCTCAGGGGCACAGCATTGAGGGGCCTCCTCAACTGAGAGGAAGAGGAGTCCCGCCTCGACTCTGCTGCATCCAGAAAATCTCCTCAGAAAATCGGGGAGCTGGTCATTTTTTTCCTGTCTGTCCAGTCTTGAGTTTTTTATGGAGCTGCCCCTCGTTAGGGCAGATAAGCTGCAGGCAGTTTGGCAGAGCATTCCAGCAAGTTCCATGCAGTTAGCTTGTTAGCACTGAGGGGAAGGCAAGTGAGCACTTGCAGGTGTGCTGCTGGGGAGGGGGAGGTGGGGGGGGTGGTGGATGAGTGCCTCAATGATTGGGGACAGGGGAGAGAGAGGGAGATGTCACACAGCCATCGGATTCCAGAGGAGATGGGGGCCTTGTGCAGAAGGGTCCAGGGTGGGGGGGGGGGGAGGGTGGATCACTCTGCCTGAGATCGGTGGAGGGGGAGAGGGGGTCCACTGCCACTCTGCCTGAGATGAGTGAGGGGGGATCCGCTGACACTCTGCCTGAGATAGGTGGAGGGGAAGGGGGGATCCGCTGACACTCTGCCTGAGATCGGTGGAGGGGAGGGTGGGGTCCACTGCCACTCTGCCTGAGATTGGTGGAGGGGAAGGGGGGGGTCCGCTGCCACTCTGCCTGAGATGAGTGAGGGGGAAAGGGGGGATCCGCTGCCACTCTGCCTGGGATTGGTGGAGGGGAAGGGGGGGATCCACTGCCACACTGCCTGAGATGAGTGAGGGGGAAGGGGGTGTCCGCTGCCACTCTGCCTGAGATCGGTGGAGGGGAAGGGGGGTCCGCCACCACTCTGCCTGAGATGAATGAGGGGGAAGGAGCGGGGGTCCGCTGCCACTCTGCCTGAGATGAGTGAGGAGGAAGGAGGGGTCTGCTGCCACTCTGCCTGGGATCGGTGGAGGGGAAGGGGGGTCCGCTGCCACTCTGCCTGAGATTGGTGGAGGGGAAGGGTGGTCTGCTGCCACTCTGCCTGAGATGAGTGAAGGGGAAAGGGGGATCCTCTGCCACTCTGCCTAAGATCGGTGGACGGGAAGGGGAGGGGTCTGCTGCCACTCTGCCTGAGATCGGTGGAGGGGAGGGTGGGGTCCGCTGCTACTCTGCCTGATATGGGAGAGGGGGAAGGAGGGATCCGCTGCCACTCTGCCTGAGATGAGTGAGGGGGAAGGGGAGTGTCTGCTGCCACTCTGCCTGAGATGAGTGAGGGGGAAAGGGGGGTCCGCTGCCACTCTGCCTGAGATCAATGAGGGGGAAGGGGAGAGGGGGCCGCGTTCGGTCTGGGTGGTGGGGTGAGGGGATAAGTGGGTCTGTAATGTTGTGGGGGTGGGGCAATGTCTGTGTGGCCCAGGGGAAGGAATTAACTGGCCCGGGTGTGATGTGGCAGGGGAGCGCTTTTCCATTTTTTTTTACTGCGCATGCGCAATCGAAGGCTCTGATTGGAGCAGCAACGTTTCGGGCGTGATAAGCCCCGCCCACAGTGCAATTCAGATTCGCGACTTTTTTTTCTGGTTAAGTGCGTATGGGGGCGCCTGAGAACAGGTTTACAAGTCAGATCTGAATCACGCCCAGATTCAGCACTTAGAATCAAAATGGTAAAACCGCCCCCTGGGTTTCAGTGCCTTTATACAGGAGAGCTGCTGGCACTGGACTTGTGCGTCTGGTTAGGAGGTCCATTTTAAATCCTCAATATCAGGCCACTTAACTCGTCAATAGCAGCCTGAAGGTAACTCTGGGGGCAGGGTGAGAGCAGAGTGGGGAGAAGTGGAAGAGACTGATTGTAGTCCTTGAGAATGCAGCAGATCCAGGAGGCACACTCCCACTCCTCATCAAACTGAAAGAGAGCTCACCCTTTTGGTGGCTGCATGCACAGCTGGAACACTTCAACAGAGTAAGTTTGACATCTGTGCAGCTCAGCTACCCCGAATGGCCCTAAAATATCATTATTCTTCTCAAGAGCATCAAAAGGGGTTTGAACCTCGCTAAGGTAACTAAAAATTGACTTGACCATGTTTTGGGTCAGATATCTTTCAGACATCATTGGGACTCAGAATGTTGGCATCTGAAATTGCCCTTCATTGCATCTGTTTTATGAGGGCCAATTCCTACCTTTATTATTTTATGTTTTTCTGGGGGGCGGGGAGGGAAGGGGGGGGTGGAGTTGCTTTTCATTTAAAATTCTCTCGTGTTTCATGACATTCTTTTAAAAAATTTCATAATTTTAATTTTCCATTTTATTGCTTTTTCCTTCATGGGCTCTCCAGCCAATGAAACCTATTTGACTTCCTTCAGTCACTACTTGCATGCGACACCAAATGTTGAAACATAATTCATTGTAAAGCTTTGTCTTTCTTCATTTTGCCAGTTCCGCATTGTATCTCATTCGGCTTTGACTTCCCAATCAGTTGATTGTGGTTTACAATTAGCACAGTCTTTTATTTTTTTGCTTTGGTTGTTGTAACTGGTTTGAGACCTGTACAATTTCATGCTTAGCAAAAGCATGTGTGAGTTACACCAGTGAAGCAAACAACTGTTGAAAGGGTATACTCAGGAAATCTCACAAAGAGGCTAAGAGGCTTATAAGGTTGAACAGTGGTGCTTATTGGTAACACCTAACTATATACATAAACACAAAGGATAATCCAGCCTGGGAGCTTACTTCATGTTGACTTCTACTCAAGTCATAGAGTCATAGGGGTTTACAGCATGGAAGCAGGCCCTTCAGCCCAACTTGTCCATGCCGCCCTTTTTTTAAACCCCTAAGCTAGTCTCAATTGCCTGCATTTGGCCCATATCCCTCTATAGCGATCTTACCCATGTAACTATCTAAATGTTTTTTAAAAGACAAAATTGTACCTGCATCTACGACTTACTTCTGGCAGCTTGTTCCAGATACTCACCACCCTCTGTGTGAAAAAATTGCCCCTCTGGACACTTTTGTATCTCTCCCCTCTCACCTTAAACCTATGCCCTCTAGTTTTAGACTTCCCTACCTTTGGGAAAAGATATTGACTATCTGGCTGATCTATGCCCCTCATTATTTTATAGAACTCTATAAGACCACCCCTAAGCCTCCTACACTCCAGAGAAAAAAGTCCCAGTCTATCAAGCCTCTCCTTATAACTCAGACCATCAAGTCCCGGTAGAATCCTAGTAAATCTTTTCTGCGCTCTTTCTAGTTTAATAATATCCTTTCTATAATAGGGTGACCAGAATTGCACACAGTATTCCAAGTGTGGCCTTATCAATGTCTTGTACAACTTCAACAAGACGTCCAACTCCTGTATTCAGTGTTCTGACCAATGAAACCAAGCATGCTGAATGCCTTCTTCACCACTCTGTCCACCTGTGACTCCACTTTCAAGGAGCTATGAATCTGTACCCCTAGATCTCTTTGTTCTGTAACTCTCCCCAACGCCCTGCCATTAACTGAGTAAGTCCTTCCCTAGCTCAATCTACCAAAATGCATCACCTCGATTTATCTAAATTAAACTTCATCTGCCATTCGTCAGCCCACTGGCCCAATTGATCAAGATCCCATTGCAATCTGAGATAACATTCTTCACTGTCCGCTATGTCACCAATCTTGGTATCATCTGCAAACTTACTAACCATGCCTCCTATCTTCTCATCCAAATCATTAATATAAATGACAAATAACAGTGGACCCAGCACCCACTGATCCCTAGACATTTTAGCTTCCTGATTCTTAAAGTGAAGCTGGCTTAGCTCTCAGATAATAGCAATGCCCTTCTTATTGTGTAGCAGATGTTATCTTCCTCAAGAATACTTCACTCTTTATAGATGGTGACCTCGAAATTGGGCAGTGCAGCATGTTTTTCAAAGGCTGGACAACCTCCTAAAAGTCCTTAGCACAGCCTCCTAAAAGTATAACTGTGTTCTGTCTACCGTTGTACATCCCTCGACATCATACTGTTGGTGATATTGTACCTCAATCCCACATTAACTCTTGCCATGCCGAACATCTTATACTACAACAATGAAAGTTGTGCAAGATCAGACAAACCTTTCTGTATGGAGACAAATCAAACTCAGCTGAGTGCTAGAACACAGAAAAATTGTTTAGTACTGAAATAGAAACCAGAAGTAGTGTACCAGCAACTGACCTGTAAGTAGTGTATGGTCCCTTTAAACAAACTGGCAAGGGATCCTTCATGCCAGTTAGCAACCAGTTGTACTGAGCAAGGCCAACATGTCCTGGAGCCAGAAGATGACCTTTGTCTGCATCATGTTCTGACTGCTTTAAATCCCAACCCCTGCGAGTGCTACTTCCTAGATCAAAATGGCAGGCTGCAAAGTTTGCACAAACATCAATTCCAACATTTTGTTACAGTTGCATAAGTCGTTGGTGAGGCTGCACTTGGAGTATTGTGTACAGTTTTGGTTACCCTGTTATAGGAAAGAGAAACTGGAAAGTGTGCAAAGAAGATTTACGAGGATGTTGTGAGGATTTGTGGGCCTCAGCTATAGGGAGAGGTTGGCCAGGCTAGGACTTTATTCCTTGGAACATAGGAGAATAAGGGGTGACTTTATTGAGATGCATAAAGTCATGAGGGGCATAGATAGGAAGAACGCAGATAGTCTTTTTCCCAGGGTAGGGGAATTGAAAACTAGAGATAGGTTTAAGGTGAGAAGGGAAAGGGACCTGAAGGACAACTTCTTCACACAGAGGGTGGTGCGTCCATGGAATGAGCTGCCAGAGAAAGTAGTTGAGACAGGTACAATAGCAACATTTAAAAAGCATTTGGATAATACATGGATGGGAAAGGAAGAGAGGGATATGGGCCAAACGCAGGCAATTTGGACTCTCTGGGAGGGCACCATGGTCAGCATGGACCAGTTGGGCCAAAGGGCCTGTTTCCATGCTGTATTGCTGTATGACTCTATTTTGGACCTTTAGGAAGTTGTCCAGCCTTTGAACAACATATGCTGCACTGCCCGATTTCTAGGTCACTATCTATAAAGAGTGAAGAATTCCTGAGGAAGATAACATCTGCTACACAATAAGAATATCTTAGAGCTTAACCAGCTTCACTTTAAGAATCTGGAAGCTAAAATGTTTACCAATGGAAAAGAAAGGTTTCAATCCATTGTTTGTATGTAGCTTACACAACCATAAGTAAAACTGTTACTGAGTTCAGAAAACCCCACATTATGTGAAGGGTCAATACTTGTGCTGCTATCTGACAACCAGATGTTATTGGAAAACATACCAATCATCTTATACCTCTGAAGTAGAATTTACTCAAAGTCAAACATGAACGAAAAAATCAATAGCTCATTACTGGTTAAGAGAGAAGAGCGAATGCTTACAATATTTCACACACACACACACACAGAACAAGGAGATGGAGAGAAACAGAGAATTGCTACTGTCTGGTGAGTTCTGCTCCAATGCTAAAATGGTTCTGTAATTAAAGTTTAATTTAAATGGCCTATTCTGCTCCATGTTCTCTCATACATAAATTGTCTGGAAGGAATAGAGAAGCTTCAGTCTGCTGCTTATCACAGGACATCTTAATGAAAACAGTAACACATTTCCGACAAGGCTGAGAATTTATATGACAGAAACCCAAATCAAAGAAGTAATGATACATTATATCGTAACTGAATTTTGTTTTATGTGAAATCTCATTACTGTGGTTTAAGCGACTGGATCTTATTAATTTGACTTTGTTACAATTGTACCTGCCTCAAGCCATTGCTGCATCGAGGCAGTTTTGGATAATAGGCTGTAAAGCTGAAAATTTCCCTTGTGAAACTAACCAGCATTTCATGCTCGAGTTTGTAGCTTTACATTAATGTGCTGAATCATGGGGCTGAGGGTGTATCAAACACAGCAGCGTCAATCCCTGAGGATCACAAACTGCTGACAGAAGAGTCACAGTTACTGCAGTTTAGCAATATTTTCAGGGTAAAAGCGAAAAGAATTTGTCCGATTTAACAATGAGGATTTCGCTCATTTTTGGCCTTAACATCTATCCAAAGCATTACCCATTGCATTAATTTCCCACATTCATCCAAATTTTAACCTAACCAGGTGTGTGTGTGTGTGGACTGGAGTGTGCCATGTTGAAGGTATGTGTGTTTGTACTTTTAAGCATTTCTCATTATCCTGACAGCAATTAAATTAGATTGATGGTTTTTAAGTTGTTCAACAATCTAGTTTAGCACCAATTCAGTTTTATTATTAGGGAAAACATATTTAATAGGTGTATAAAGCTGATCGTACGACAGAAGTTTGATAATGAATGTTAAGTATTGCAGAACATTAACTTTAAAAGTTGCTTTTGTATAAATTATATTGAGAACAGTCTGATACATTCCACATAGAAGCATGAAATTCAACAACTGCAAATGCCACACCCATCATCATTTTGATTTGACACTTTTGTATGTGTTTTTTAAAGATGCTTTGCTTCATTTTCAAATTATTTGTGCAGAAACTGTACATAAGCTAACAGTCACGTTTGCCAAGGTAAAAGAGAACAATGTTTATTTAAAGTATATGTACCCCAGGCAAACTCTGTTAAAGAATATTTTGTGTGTTACATTTTCATTGTTAGACATTCACTTCCTTAATCCAGTTGGAAATGCCTCCCTCCATTTTACCATGTGTCAGTGTAGTGGAGAAACTTATTGGGCAGGATTCTCCGGCCTCTAATCGGCTGCTGGGATTCTTGATGTCCACAGAATGGGGTGTCGGCCAAAAATCGGGATTCCCAAAGGGTGTCAAGGCAATTGGGATTCACCCAGCCGGCACCGCCGGCCCCACTCGGAATCCCATCCACAGCGGACGGCAATTCGATAGCTATGCATTGGTCATGAATTTGATGGCCCATTCACCAGCCAGCTTTCAGTGTTGCTAATTGCAAGCGGGGGAATGGCATGCTGGACCTTGAAGGTCCAGGGGAGCACCAACTATCCCTCAGAAAAGAGAGGCATCCTCCACTCAGATCATGGGTCAGGCCCCGCACCCCCCCCCCACCCCCCCACCCCCCGCATCCACATCACGCAAACATGAGGATGACCCGACCCCCACATCCCCCCCACCCCCCAACTCAGAACCCCCTCCTTCCTCAGACCCCCTACTCAGGCCTCCCCGTCAGGCCCCCCTCTGCCTTCAGTCATACCTCAGCCCCTCTTCCCAGCCCCTTCCCCTCAGACCCTGCACTCTTGCCCCCTTCCCCCCTCAGACCCCCCACTCAGGCCCTCTCTCCCCTCAGGCCCGCTGCGCCCTCAGACACCCCCCAGCCCCTCCTCCCCAGCCCCTTCCCCCTCAGACCACTCCCCCCCCCTTAGGCCCCCTCCCCCCTCAGGCCCACTCTGCCCTCAGACACCCCCCCAGCCCCTTTCCCCCACCTCTTCCCCCCTCAGACCCTGCACCCTGGCCCCCTCCCCCCTCAGACCCACCACTCAGGCCTCCCCCTCAGGCCTCCTCTGCCTACAGACACCCCCCTGCCCCTCCTCTTCAGCCCCTTCCTCCTCAGACCCTGCACTCTGGCCCCCTCTCCCCTCAGACCCACCACTGAAGCCTCCTCCACCCTCAGGCCCACTCAGACACCCCTAGCCCCTCCCCCCTGCCCCTTCTGCCCCAGACCCACCACTCAGGCCCCCTCCGCCCTCAGACCCTCCACTCAGGCCCCCTTCCCCCTCAGACCCTCCACTCAGGCCCCCTTCCCCCTCAGATTCTCCACTCAAGCCCCCCATCCAGGAATAAGTGGTTTAACTTATTTTTTCGCAAACCACTTATTCCTTTTGAATCAGGCTTAGAATCTGAGGACAGTTGGGTCGCCCTCATGCCTGCATGGTGTGAGGGGGCAGGGAGGGTTTACCTGTTATTTGTGGGTGGGGGCATGGATGCCACTCTTTGGTGAGGGGCTGATGGTGCTCCCTTGTTAGGGGAGATATGTGGGGGGTGGGTGTGAGGGGGGATTCATTTAATTTTTTGGGAGGAAGGGCACCTATCTCTGAGCGCAGAGATCGGAGGGCCCCTACCTGACAGGCACTTCCAGTGCCAGCAGGAAACTCTCCCATCAGCCCGGGCATTTAGCCTGAAAATGGGAGAGATCCACCCATTGCGTCCATGCTGTGTAGTTCTATGATGTGTAGTTCCGAGAAAGCAGATGAGGTCGGCTGAATTCCATTTGCATGAGTGAGCAGGTCACTGTGTGGGTGGCAAGTAAAAACACCCAAAACTGCTGGCATGTCAGGGAACTGCTAAGGAAGACACTGGGGGCGACCTTACCAAAATCATTCTAAGTGCCAAACAAGAATGAAAACGGGAGAAACTCACGCCCATTTCCTGGGAGAGCTCCCAGACGCAATTGTATGGCACTTAGAAAAGACAGTGATTCCTGCCAGTCATGGGAAGTGGGCGGAGCCTGTTCATGCCAGGAAGATGGCTGTGAGTTATAGGGTATCATTGTGCAGGTGCCCCAGTCTCCCATTGCACTGTGTAGACTGATTGTTCCCCCAGAAATTGCCCACCCTCCCTGGCCGATTGCCCCCCCCCCCGACATCACATCCCTCCCCCCCAACCCCCAACCCCCAGGATGTTGCCCTACCCCCAACCCCAATCGCTGCCCTAACTGATCACCGTCCCAGTCAATTACCCACCCCCCCCGGCCAATCCCCGATGCAAAATAGCCCCCTATGTAACCACCCCCTGCTTCCCTGTTATAGCCCTGCCCCATCATGGACCCACCCCTTTCAGTTCACACCTCCTTCTGGCTCAACTCTTCCCCTAGGCCCCAACCCCCTGGGCCCCAACCCCTTGGCTCTGGGGACTCTTAGAACTTCTCAGTTGAGATGAGAAGACCTCCCATATTGTTTACACTCACTGCCAGTCCTGCTTCTGTCCAAGACTCTTGCTTCTCTGTGACCCGAGGACCTTGCTCCATGCTTGCACCCGAGCTCAAGGACATCCACCTCTCATTTGCCCAGCATGAGCAGGTTGGCCACCCCACCATCTGTTTGTGTGCACTCCACTGCATTACAGCTTCTCTTCTGTGTGGACAGAAGTGCATTCATTTGACAGACCAAATTGAATCTGCCATGGTTGATTAAAAGAGATCACACAGAAATGCACCCTTAGACTCAGGGTGGCAGGCAAAGCTTGCCAAACTAGCTCTCATGCAAAGGTTATGGACAAGGAGACCTCAACTGTGTCATCAACAGTTGCCCTAACATGATTGGATACCTTAAAAAATGTGACCAAATTATGGAAGTATCCATTGGTTCACAACACCACGCCTGGCTCAAAGAGGGGGAAAAAAATGATTTTAAAAAGATGTGTGGGTCGTATAAGAAGACTTCATCAGTTCAACATGTGGAGAATCTGCTCCCAAGAATTAAATATGGCATGTGTATAACATGCCAGAGTGTTCAGCACCAGATCAGTTTCATGAATGCACAGTGGAGATCTCAAGCATCTCAATGTCGCTCTACATCAGTGTTGGCACAAAAGTATTTCTATTGAGCGACAAACTCGACCATCATTATTTTTCACAACTTTCTGTCACTGCTGCAATAGATAGTCTTCAAGCGCACGATGACTCATTTATTCCAGGTTTGGGAAGCAGTTCCAGTCCATTACAACACATCAACCCAAACAAGTTCATGGCTTAACTAGTTAAAGGTGGGTGTCTTATGGAGGTAAACCTGTTTGATAATCTTAGCTTCAAACTTGAAGACCCCACTGGAGCACACATTAATGTGATATATAACACAGACTACACACAACAGTATCTTTCCTCACATACTGGATTTGGAGAGATTGAGGGGCATTGTCAGGCTGCTCACATTGAAATGTTAATTCTGCCAATTTCACAAATATTTGGGAAGGTTGTTGTTTTAAATCCATGCTGAAGTGTCAAAGGAACAGAACCGACTTGGAGCAGGTGATACCATTGAGCGAATCATCAAACCCCAATAGATAGCCAAACTTAGACAATGCATCGACATTAAGGCGGTCAACAAAGCAATAATTTCAGACAAATATCCATTTCCTACAATCCAAGAACCATGAATTTTATGACCCCACAGTCTTCACGAAGCTTCACAAGCAGTGGAGCTATCTTCAAATTCTATTAGTGGAGTAAAGCTGATATCTTACATCTTTGTTACTCATGAAGGTGTGTTTCAGTACCGCAGAATGCAATGCGGACTAACTTCAATACTAAGCGCATTCCAGAAGATTGTTTCTTACAGAGGAATATCGGAATTAGAAGCAGAGGTAGGCAAATTCAGCCCTTTGAGCCTGCTCTACAATTCAATCAGATCATGGCTGATCTCTCCCTGATCTCAAATCCACCTCCCCACCTGTTCCCCACCATCTCCTCTTTCCCATTTTTTAATTAGAAATATATCTATCTCCTTCTTGAAACCATGTAATGATTCAGACTCCACCGCGCTATGGGGCAGCAAGTTCCACAAATTCACCATCCTCTGTGAGAAGTAGTTCCTCCTCATCGCAGTTTTAGATCTACAGCCTCACAGCCTATACCTGTGACCTCTTGTTTGAGATTGCCCCATAAGAGGAAATATTTGGTCTACAGTTACTTTATCAATCTCTTTTAAAATTTCAGATACTTCGATCAGATCCCCTCTCATCCTTCTAAGCCCCAGCAAGTACAAGCCCAAACTGCTTAATCTCTCCTCATACGTCAACCTTTTCATCCCCGGAATCAATCTGGTGAACCTCCTCTCAACTGCCTCCAAAGCCACCACATCCTTCTTCAAATAAGGAGACCAAAGTGGACATAATACTCCAGATGTGGTCTCACCAACACCCTATACAATTGCAACAATACTTCTCTACTTTTACACTCTAGTCCTTTTGCAATAAATATCAACATCTCATTTTCTTTTTTTACTACACGCTGCTCCTGCATACTGACTTTCTGAAATTCATGAACATAGACACCCAGATCGCCCTGCCTGGATGAATTTTAAATTTTCTTTCCATTTAGGTAATAATTTACCTTTATATTTTTTCTGCAAAATGGATAACCTCACACTTATCCACATTAAACTCCATCTGCCAAATTTTGGCCCATTCTCCTAGCCGATCCAAATCTGTCTGTAAAATCTTTATATCCTCTTCACTGCCTGCTTTCCCAGCTATTTTAGTATCATCTGCAAATTTTGCTATGTTACGCTCTGTCCCTGCTTGCAGATCATTTATATAGATTGTAAACTGTTGAGGTCCGAGGATTGACCCCTGCAGCACCCTGCTAGTTACATTTCACCAGCCAGCGAAGGACACATTTATCCCGACGCTCTGCTTTCTGTCAGTCAGCCAATTCTCAATCTAATCTAGTACTCTACCCACAGTCCCCTCTGATCTCACCTTCTGGATATGTATTTTATGCGGCATATTGTCAAACGCCTTCTGGAAGTCTAGGTATACCACGTAGGCTCCCCACTATCCACCTTGCTGGTTATGTCCTCAAAGAACTCAAGCAAGTTTGCCAAGCATGACTTTCGCTTCATAAAACCATTCTGACTATGGTGCATTGAGCTTTGTCTTTCCAAATGCTCAGTCATCTTCTCCTTAACGATTGATTCCAGCAACTTCTCCACCACAGAGGTCAAGCTAACTGGCCTATAGTTTCCTACCTTTTGCCTCTCTCCCTTTTTGCATAGGGGCATCACATTAGCATGTTTCCAATCCACTGGGACCTTACCAGAATCCAAGGAATTTTGAAATATCACAATCAATATATCCACTATCTCTGCTGTCACCTCCTTTAATACCCTAGGGTGCAGGCTATTCAGGTCCCGAGAGCTTAATCTCAATAGTTTATTCAATAACCTCTCCCTAGTGATGGTTATTGCACCAAGTTTCTGTGCATTAACTGCAGTTTTTGGGAAATCTTCATTATTCTCTATTGTGAAGACTGAGGCAATATTGTGTTCGCCATTAATACCTCACCAGTATTGTCCTCTAAGGAGCCAACATTTACTTTAGCTATTCTCTTCCTCTTCATATACTCATAGCAGCTTTATGTATCTGTGTTTATGTTTTCTGCTAGTTTCCTTTCATTTTAGCTCTTTTGATTCTATTTTTAGTAGCCTTTTGCTGAGAATTAAAATTCTCCCAATCCTCCAGCTTACCACTAGCTTTTGCAGTTTGGTATGCCCTAGTTTTTTCCATTATGACCTCTTTGACTTCCTTGTCCAGCCATGAAAGGTTTTTCTTCCTTTTACAATTCCTCTTCCTGTCAGGAATATACTTTAATTGAGAGGTATTCAATATCTCCCTGAACATCCACCATTGTTCCTCAACTGTCCTGCCCTCAATTATTTGTGCCCAGTTTACTCGGGCCAACTCTTTCCTCAGGCCTGTAAAATTACCTTTGCAGTTAGTTCTGTCTTGTTAGACATGAAGAGGACATTCAACCTCCTCAATGATGTTGTTGTCCACAAAAGGGACCAAGCAGAAAATGCTCAGGAGTTATCAATGGCACTTAATTGACCCACACGACACAATTTAATGCTCAAGGACAAACACACATTTGTGTCATCCTGGATTGGCTTGCCAAGGTACACAGTGATAGCAGCTGGAGTAAAGCCTACACACACCAAGGTCAAAACCAATCCTGTGATTCCAATCCAATCTAACATAAAAGAGTAGACATTGTTCCTTGGTAAAACAAACATCTATCACAAGTTCGTTCCTAGAGATCATGGAGGCTCTTCTAAAACTATTGTGCAAAAATGAACAATGATAAAAGAAAATCAGACAGCAAACAGTGTTTGACACATTAAAGGGGAAGATAGCATCTCTATCAGTCCTCACGTATTTCAACCCACATGCAGCAATGTATGCCACAACAATGAATCAGGGAAAGTGACTGGATCTCACAGTACATTGAAACAAGCGAGTGACTCATGGTTTAGGCATCATGCCTGTTGTCAGTAAATGGATGAAAATACTCTGCTGGAGAGTGGGAAGCACCAGGCTGCATCCACATTGATACATGTATCTCCCACTCTTTGAGCCAATCACCAAATGCTGCCTATATCATGAGCTATGTCAGGACCTGGTTAGCAACCTCTACACCTACACAGATGGTCAGATTGTCTTCAGCATTACAACTTTGAGGTTGAGCATCTCAAATGCTCACATAACTGAGTAGGTCTGACACAGAGTCTATTGCCTTGAAACTTTAGCTGTGTTTCTTTCTTAGCAGGTGCTGGCAGACTTGCTGAGTTTTTCAAGCATCCTCTGTTCTTGTAGCTGATATGTTCAGCAGTATTGCTATCAAAGGTAGCGTTAGTGACAGTGAAGCGACTTGTGACATTAAATACTACGTGACTGAGGTGAAGTCACACATGACCATGAATCTTATTACAAAAGAGGAGCTGAAGGAAGAATTAGTGATAGACAGAATACTGCAGAAACTAAGCCAATATCTAAAAACCAAGTGGCCTCACGTATGGCCTCCCATTCTATGGAGAAAGTAATGAGCTCACACATTTTGATGACAGCTGCATCACTTGGAAAGCCCAAGCAGTTATCCTTAAAGTGCTACAGTAAGGTATATTCCATTTTTCCCATGAAGGACATCTGGATGTCTTTAAGATGAAACAATGGTCCAGTGAAGCAACGTGGTGGCCAGCAATAGATTGCTGCATGGAAGAGTTCAAACCATGTAGCATGTACACTCAGGGTGCAGGACCCCCTCCAATAGGCACATGTCAATAACAAATTGTGAGCAATGGAGAGAGATGGGTGTCTGAGGTGCCCCTGAGGATGCTGCCTCTTCCCTAGCTCACATAAATCAGAGAACTCCCTGCAAATCTAGCACAATCAACAATGAGTGCTCCCTGCCCCACCACTCATAGTTTTTCTACTCCTCTGACATTACCTCTGAGGTTTTAGGAAATCTAGGGATTCTTTCAAAATGAATTTTCCCAGAACAAACCAGATATTGCTTCTCATTACACCCAGAAGTCCTTTATTCACTCACACTCTGCATGTTTGTCAACTTCGAACCCAGAAGTTAATCTAGGATATAGATAGGCTGGAAATTTGGGCAAGGAAATGGCAGATGGAGTTCAATCCTGATAAATGCGAAGTGATGCATTTTGGTGGGAATAATGTAGGGAGGAGCTACACGATAAATGGAAGAACCATAAAGGGTGTAGAGACGCAGAGGGACCTGGGTGTGCAAGTCCACAGATCTTTGAAGGTGACGTCACAGGTGGAGAAGGTGGTGAAGAAGGCATATGGCATGCTTGCCTTTATAGGACGGGGCATAGAGTATAAAAGTTGGGGTCTGATGTTGCAGATGTATAGAACGTTGGTTCGGCCGCATTTGGAATACTGCGTCCAGTTCTGGTCGCCACACTACCAGAAGGACGTGGAGGCTTTGGAGAGAGTACAGAGGAGGTTTACCAGGATGTTGCCTGGTATGGAGGGGCTTGGTTATGAGGAGAGATTGGGGAAACTGGGGTTGTTCTCCTTGGAAAGACGGAGGATGAGGGGAGACTTAATAGAGGTGTATAAAATTATGAAAGGCATAGATAGGGTGAACGGTGGGAAGCTTTTCCCCGGGTCGGTGGTGATGTTCACGAGGGGTCATAGGTTCAAGGTGAAGGGGGGGAGGTTTAACACAGATATCAGAAGGACATATTTCACACAGAGGGTCGTGGGGGCCTGGAATGTGTTGCCGGGCAAGGTGGTGGAGGCGGACACACTGGGAACGTTTAAGACTTATCTAGACAGCTATATGAACGGAGTGGGAATGGAGGGATACAAAAGAGTGGTCTAGTTTGGACCAGGGAGCGGCGCGGGCTAATTGTTCCTTGTTTCTCGTTTCATGGCTTCATTCTATGATCATCTGGCTGGTGCCAGTACAGAGCGAGACTGCGGATAGTTGGGAACCTGTCTCGGGGGCAGGGAATTCATATGGTGTTCGTGGAAGTGGAAATGACTAGGGTTGGGAAGCATTTTCCGATCAGGGCCATTGTGATCTCCTGGACTCGTTTCGATCGCCTCAGGGGGTCGGAGAGGAATTTCCCAGATTTTTTTTTCCCCATATTGGCCCTGGGGTTTTTCACTCTGGGTTTTCGCCTCTCCCTGGAGATCACATGGTCTGGAATGGGGGGGTGGGGGTGAGTTAATAGGTTGTAATGAACAAAGCATCGTAGCTGTGAGGGACAGCTCGGTGGATAGGATATTGGTATGTAGATAGGCTGGAAAATTGGGCGGGGATCCTGGATTCAGGATTCAATCCTGGACCGGGGAGCGGCGCGGGCTTGGAGGGCCGAAGGGCCTGTTCCTGTGCTGTATTGTTCTTTGTTCTTTGTTTGTTCTTTGTTCTTTGACAGTGGAGATGATATTTGGCATGAAATCAAAAAATGGTGGAAATACTCAGCATCTCAATCAAGATGACCATAAACATTAACTCTGTTTCTTTCCACAAATGCTGTCTGACTGTTGAGTATTTCCAGCATTTTCATTTTTATTTCACATTTCCAGCATTCACTTTTGCAATGTGTTGAGACGGCATTTGGGATTCACGTCATCATTGTGGGCATATAAACTGCTGAACGATGTTTAAACACACTAAATAGTGTTGAAGGCAGTAAATTGCTGATGGAAAAAAATGTATGACTGCGGAATTGTTACGTAATGCAGATCCTGTCATAGTAATTATAACTTTGTCCACATCTTAAGCAGTTTGCATTGCTGCACAACACACTAAACATTAGACACAGTCCTTAATGATATATTTTCAACATTCTGTTGGAACTTGATATTAGCTTACCACAACTATTTAACATATTGATGTTAGTCATTAATGTCAGATTCACTAGCACCATTCCCCCTTCCTTATTGAGAAATAATCGGCTCATTACTCTAATCTAGTTACAAGTTACATCATAGATTTTAGCGAAACTATTATACTTGCATCTAAATACACAATGCAACAAGTTGGAAGTGGAATGGGTAGGTGAGATGAATGTCGTTCTTGCTTTTGGGTGTGGATTTTCACTCATGCAGAAACAAGTCAAAATTTAATTTGAGAGTGCACACACCCTATACCTTAAGCATGATCCTAAATCCACTGTTTTTTATTTCCAAAGGACAATCCTATGAAAGCTGGCAATGATCGTAACAAATGTACTAAACCTGTGACCAGTTTGGAAGGATAAACCTTTAATATTGATAAGGTGATAGAGCTGGAATTGGAATTGGAATTGGGAGTGATTGGTTCTATAAGTAGTTTGGAATTATGCTAGTCTATGTAGTCAGTCAGATTATCAATATTTGGGTGCACAGGGCACCATTTCAAAACTTGCAGATGACAGAAAACTTGGAAGCTTTGTAAACTGTGAGGAGGATAGTGATCAACTTAAAGAAGATTTAGATAGGCTGATAAAATGGGCAGATACATGGTAGAGGGAATCTGATGTAGAGAAGAATGAGGAGAGTTTAAAAAAGTGTATTTATTAGTGTCACAATTAGGCTTACATTAACACTGCAATGAAGTAACTGTGAAAATCCCCTAGTCGCCACACTTCGATGCCTGTTCTGGGGGAGATTTTAGCATGGCACCTTTCAGACTGTGGGAGGAAACCGGAGCACCTGGAGGAAACCCACGCAGACACGAGGAGAATGTGCAGACTCTGCACAGACAGTGACCCAAGCCGGGAATCGAACCCAGGTCCCTGGCGCTGTGAGACAGCAGTGCTAACCACCGTGCCAACGTGCTGCCCCCTGTGCCACCCTGCTACCCCAAAGGCAATATAAAATATTTAATATTGCAAAGACAATATAAAGTAAAGGGCACAAATGTAAAGGGAATGCACAAACTCTTGAAAGTTCATGAAATGCTGAACTTCATTTTTTTTCTGCTTTAAGAAGAATTTTGCCCCTCCTTCCCAATCCCTCACCATTTTCATGCATCCTTTTGTCAGGTCGAGAAGGTCTTGTGTGCAAAATGCACTAATAACTCTCAGGTTGGGTCCCCACTGTGAGGACCACAGGAAAATTGCATGTTCTCTCATGTACAATTTTCCTGTGGGATTTTAAAATCCAAAAAAATGTAGTTCTTTGAAGAACTTGTGACCACCAGGGGAAGTTTGAGGAGTCGGTAATGTTCTGAAAGATAAGCGTAACATGTCACTCTTAGTTGCTGCATCATAATGTAGATGCAATTTTAATGCAGTGGTTAATCATAGGGATCTGTCCTGCAAAGATTGACTCTTACATTGGCCACTATTGTGCAAGCCTTGTCATGCATTACAATACATTTCTATTGAAGAAAGGGTGATCATGTAGAAAAAACATTCACTCAGCCTTTGCTTCATGTTTTGTGCTGTGATTTAAATTGACTGACATCTCTGGGTGTTAAAAAAAAATCTGCTTTTGAAAGTTGAAAAAAATCTCTGCACCTGTCCAAAGATGTGCGGGTTAGGTAGATTGGCCATGCTAAAATTGTCCCTTAGTGTCCTGAGATGTGTAGGTTAGAGGGATTAGCGGGTAAATGTGTAGGGATATGGGGGTAGGGCCTGGGTGGGATTGTGGTCGGTGCAGACTCGATGGGCCGAATGGCCTCTTTCTGCACTGTAGGGTTTCTATGATTTCTATGATTTCTGTCCCTGTCCATCGACTAACTGTTCAATCAGTTTTCGGCGGTGTCGGTGGAAGCTTTTGTTTTGCTGGTTGTAGTTATTATGAATGATTGGCTGGAATTTTAAAATGTTAATGTCTCAGCTCAGCAGGTGGTCTAATGATACAAAAATGATTGACACTTTTAAGTTGCAATAATAACAGGGTATGCCTTTGATGTGGTTTCTTGTTTGTTTACAAACCTAATAGGCACTTAAACCATTTCATTTAGTAGTTGTTTTTTGTCTTTCCAGTATCAATGATAGTGGTTTTGAATTCAGGATTGTATTAAATTGTTAGAGGTTTATTTTTTCCCTATTATTTTAAAACAATTCCCATTACTATTGGATGGGTCCTGTGGACAGTACATGGTGGATACTTTGTGAGTGACAATGGAAGGTACAAAGGTACATGGGGAGCATGGAGGTTGGCATGGGCAATCTGAGGGGCAGGTGGGTGGGAGAGAGTGGAGGTTGTACAGGGTGGCATGTCCCATGCCACCGTGTCCCACGTGAGAGGCAGGGTGATATGGGGGGATGGGTGGGATGAGGGCTATGGGGTCGTATGAGAGTGGGTGGAGGGCTGAGGAGGTGATGGGTAAGGCTCCTACCAATCCATTGCAGCTCACAAAATGCACTTCAAGCCCTAGCCCTGTGAAAAGATACCTGGGCAAGGTCACATCACACATGCACATTTCAGAAGACACAGAAGATCACAGAAAACCCAGTGTGTAGAGTACAAAAGCAAGGAAGATTTGATGAACATTTATGAAGCACTTATTCAGCCTCAACCAGAGCATTGTGTCCAATTCTGGGCACTGCACTTCAAAAAGATTGTGATAACTTTTAAGTGGGCGGAGGAAAGATTTACAAGAGTGGTTCCAGGAATGAGGAACCTCAATTATGTGGATGAATTGGAGAAGAAGGAGTTGTTCTTGAAGAGAAGGTTGAAAGGATATTTGGTAAAGGTATTCAACATCATGAGGGCTCCAGACAGATTCGATGGAGAGAAAGCATATCCCCATCGACAGAGGGGCCTAGAATCAGAGGACACAGATTTAAGGTGAGTAACAAAAGGACCAATAGCAACATGAATAAAACATTTTTTTTGTGAGGAATGTTTGGATGCACAGACGAGAGTGTGGTGGTGGTGAAAGATTCAATTGAGACTTTCAAAAGACAATTGGATAAGAACCTGAAAAGAGGGGATCTTTGGGCGGGGTGGGGGTGGGGTTGGGAGGGGTCTGCGGGTCAGCAGGGTCAAAAGGATTGGGGGTCTTGGGGCCAGTGAGGACTAGGTAAGGGTGGTGGGGGAGGGGGGGTCAGGTGGTCAGTGGGAGGCTCATCAGGGAGAATGGATCTTTGTCCGGGGTTGGGGGCAGTCGGGAGGTTGGTGGGGTAGTCAGTCGGGTGAGTAGCTGGAGGGTCCAGTGAAGGTATTGGGGTTCTTTACTATAGTTACTCAAGAGTTACAAGTGATTTTAATCCTTCTAATTTTTCCTGGGTAACTATTTCGCTAATAGAGTCAGAACCATCCAAAGTCTCCAATTTAAATCAGAATCTCGGAGGGTTCCAGGTGCAAGGTAATTGCCCACCAGAAGTTCAAACTTGTCATGCAGTCGTTACCTGGTGGACCTCTTGGTGACCCCCAGCACATCCTCTGGGGCTGGTCCCCTGTATGCACCCCAACTCATTTTGAAATCTGTTAATGTATCCTGATGCTACATACCTTTTGCATTATGATACTGATTTCACTTTCCTTCACGCTTTAGGACAAAACTAGCCCATAATTTAGAGGCGGATGTGTTTGCACTCCATATTAATCACTACAACGAATGTGCATTGATGTTAAACAATCTACATAATAAGGATGTAGAAAAATCTAGGGTGAGATTCTCTGGCCTCCCAGCCGCGTGTTTCCCGTGGCTGGGAGACTCGTGATTGGCTGGATGTCAGTCGTGAGACCCGCTACAGGCCCCCTGTTGATGTCTCGAAGTATTAGTAAGAATTTTGGTTTGAGCTTCCTGTCTATAAAACTTCCATTTCAAAATATTCATTTCTTTCCTCCATTCCCAGTTTTCTCCCTCCCACTCCGGTGTCTGGGTTCAGTTCTCCAGCTCCTGTCTACAGACTGACAATAAAACCAATGGGACTTATTGGGGGTGTTGGGGCGAAATTAAACATGCTAAGGTACAATTAATTCAGGCATGAACCCTGACATTCAGGCTTTAACTGCCAACACATTTGTTTCCCAAGCTGTTTGAAACTTGCCAGAGTCAACAAGGTGAGAATATTTCCAGCATTTTCTGTTTTGATTTCAGATTCCCAACGTCAGCAGTATTTTACTCCTCAGTTCACGGAAAGTCTTGTTTACTGTCAGGGTGTTTCTATTATGAGAATTCTACATCATTATCTGATGAATAAAACATTAGACTCAGGATTGGAGATCCTTAATTACATTTGATTTTTTAAGGTTTTTTACATGAAGTTATATTCTCCCATTAACCCTTTACAAGGTGATTCAGAAGGCATATGACATGCCCACCTTCATCACCCAGGGCATGGAGCACAAGAGTTGGCAAGTCATTTTGCAGCTATATTAAACCTTGGTTCAGCCGCATTTGGAGTTTTGCATGCTATTCTGGTCACCACACTACCAGAAGAATGTGGAAGATTTGGAGAGAGTGCAAGAAGGTTCAGCAGGATGTTGCCTGGTCTCGAGGGCATTGGCTACGAGGAGAAGTTGAATAAATTAGGATTGTTTACACTGGAAAGACGGAGGTTGAGGGGAGACCTGATAGAGGTCGACAAAATTGAGAGGCGTGGAAAGGGTGGATCGTAAAAGGCTTTTTCCCAGGCTGCAAGTGTCAATTACAAGGGGGCACAGGTTCAAGGTGAGAGGGGGAAAGTTTAAGGGAAGTGTGCAGGGGAAGTTTTTCATGCAGAGAGTGGTGGGTGTCTGGAACGCGTTGCCAGAGGAGGTGGTGGAAGCAGGCACATTAGTAACATTTAAGAGGCATCTACATGAATAGGGAGGGAATAGAGGGATAAGCACCAAGTAATGGCAGTTTTTTTTTAGTTTAGTTAAAGCATTGTGATTGGCACAGGCTTGGAGGGCCGAAGGGCCTGTTCCTGTGCTGTAGTTCTCTTTGTTCTTTGTTCAATGCCAGTGTGCCATGCATCAACAGTCAAGGCAGCACAGATGGAATTGAGTGTAACCTCACATTGCTCTGTAAGTGATTGTCAGTATTTGGTTGAGAGAAGTTGGGGGTGAATCTTCCTCTCCCCCTGGGGAGTAGGCTCTCTGCCCATTGCCCCCTTCTGCACAGCATAACCAAAATTATGAATTTATGTGAAAGGAATCCGAGGGCAGAATCTTATGGTATCAGGCGATTTGAGGGCCAGTGAGGAACCTTTGGTGCCTTCCTTTGAGAAAGGTTAGCTGAACCACAAAACTCACCAAGACCCTGGGGCTGCCTGGGGCTGGAAGTCCCACCCTGCTGGGAGCTGCTGGCCAATCGCAGCAGCGCTTACGCACAACAGCGCGACTGATCATGCCATGGCTGTTACCAGAAAGGCACCACAATGAGACCCAGGATTGTAGAGGACGCTGGATACAGGTAGATAGTGTGGCAGGGTGGGGGAGGAGGGGGGAGGAGGGGGGAGGAGGGTCAAGGGTTGGGGTTGTGAAGAGCTGATGGGGCAGGGGGGCCAGAAGTAAGGGCAGGTGTGTGCCCCTTCAGTGCCACCACCCCTTCTGGATGTCAAACCGCTCAATCAGGCATTGATTGCCTTTGATCGAGGGAGACCCCCACTGAGATGGCAAGCGGCCCACGCAGGTTCACCTGACAGGCCTCCTTAAACTGCGTTTGTTCAAGCAGCTGCAGGATGAGGCCCTGAAGGGATCATTAGTTGGCAGCGGGGTGGGAAAATTGGCCATGGGCCTACGACCTGGAACCTAATTCTGGTGGAGACAGAAAGACAGTGGGATTCAGGCACATCACCACCCACCTAAGAGAATGTCCTTCCTGCCTCCAAGCTCGCCACCAGTGGGGAAAATTCTGCCCTCTGTTGCAAATAGGGGAGGGGCCTACTGGTATTATCGCTAGACAATTAATCCAGAAACTCAGTTAATGGTCTGACAACCTGGGTTCGAATCCCGCCATAGCAGATAATGGAATTTGAATTTAAATTTAAAAATTCTGGAATTTTAAGAATCTACTGATGATCATGAACCATTGCCAATTGTCAGAAAAGACCATTTGGTTCACCAATGTCCTTTAGGGAAAGAAATCTGCCATCCTTACCTAGTCTGGCCTACATGTGACTCCAGAGCCACAGCAATGTGGTTGACTCTCAACTGCCCTCCAAGGCTATGGATGGGCAATATATTCTGGCCAGCCAGTGACACCCATGACTCATGATGAATTTAAAAAATCATTATCTTGTCACTTGATACTACAGCACATCACAGTTCAGGTATGGTACTTCATCACACAACTTTAAAAAACGTTATTGTGTCCTTTCTGCCTGTCTTCATGTGTTTGGATGACTTCCTTTGTGTCTTGAATCTGTTTTGAAGCCATGCTTTAATGACTTTATGAATTTACCGGCTGGAAACGACTAATTGAATTTTTTAAACAAAGAATAAAGCCACATTTTACTGATTTTAAAATCAGTCAAATGTGGCTAAATATTTACATCACTCTACCTTCTAGATTCCAAAGCTATTGAAATAGTGATAATTTGTCTAAGAAGTTGTTCTATGTTCTATGTTCTATAAATTTATCTTGGTTTCAGATGAAGGTCGGCACAACATCGTGGGCCGAAGGGCCTGTTCTGTGCTGTACTGTTCTATGTTCTATGTAAGTTTAAAGTTTTAAAAGTTTATTTATTGGTGTCACAAGTAGACTGGCATTAACATTGCAATGAAATTACTATGAAATTCCCCTAGTCGCCACACTCCAGCACCTGTTCGGGTACACTGAGGGAGAATGTAGCATGGCCAATACACCTAACCAGCACATCTTTTGGACTGTGGGAGGAAACCGGAGCACCCGGAGGAAACCCATGCAGACACGGAGAGAACGTGCAGACTCCACACAGACAGTGACCCAAGCCAGAAATTGAACCCAGGTTCCTGGTGCTTTGAGGCAGCAGTGCTAACCACTGTGCCACTGTGCTGCCCAGGAACAATTACATTCAAAGGGTTTGAATGGGGGCCATCTCCAACACTATTAGCAAAGTATTCTGACAATCACCTGGCTACTCAAGTGGGTGGGACCACTGAGTGAGATAAGTAGATAAGGGGCTTGGATGGGTGTGGTAAGTGGGTAAGAGGATATGATGATCAGGTAAGTGGGTAAGGGGACAGGATGGGTAGAGTGGCAGTTGAAAATGGTAGTCTGGTCAGTCAGGTTGAGTTGGGGGGCCCAGAGGGATTCAGGTCAAGGAGGCCAGTCAGGTCTGATCAGGGGAGCGTCAGATGCTGGGGACTATTCAGACAGGGCTTGGGCGAGTCGGGGGTAATCAGGTCAGGTGGTGGGATTGGGGGGGTGTCGAGGAGGAATTTGGGGGGGGGGCAGTTGTTTAGTTACTCAGGAATTAAACTAAGATATTTCAATGTAGCATTTCCTAAGGTAACTGCTCAGGTAAGTAAGTTGGAATCATCTGAAGTCTCTGACTTTAACTCAGAGTTGGAGAGTTTTAGGGAGGATACTGCGGGGGGGGGGGGGGGGGGGGAAGGAAAATTGTCCATTGGAAGTTCAAACTTCCTGAGAAATTCCCACACATTCAGTGCATTGGGACTTCCGAGGGGTCCCATAGCACATCTTTGGGAGTATGTCTGGTCTCTGACGGTCAGATCTGGGCCATTAACTTCTTGTATAATCTTCCTGTGAAATTAGAGAAGTCTGGTTTGCTGTTTAATGCATTGGGATTCCAATTTCCCAGGAGGCAGCGCCATTATCATAACCCATGTCTGACTCCTTCTCTTGAAACCTAGTCATCACTGGACTGTAGTTTCTGAGAATTGAATAGCCTGTCTACCGTTGCTTTGAAGGCACATGCATGAATAATGAGCACACAGTCGTGGAAAGATAGGGCAAAAATTCCAATGGAAATATACACCAGTAGACAAGAACACTCTCAGGAATGGATGCAATTAGTTTGGAAAAAATCTGCTTCTATCCTGTTTAATTTACCAGTGATGACAGCTTTTCTTAAGAAAGAAAGAATACTTACATTATAACATGCCACTTGTAATAAACTTTGTTACATTTTTCCAAAAATAGAATTGGTCTATTTTATTTTGAAAGATTGAGGGACATGTGGGTTTGGTTGTGCTGAGAATTGAAACCAGCAAAAAGGACATTGCGTCCAACCCCTGGCTTATTGGTTTAACTGGAGTGTGTTAGGCTATTTCTGCATGATCCCCTGGAAGTTAACATATTGCTCAATGAGAATGATGTTTTGATTTGATTTATTATTGTCACATGTATTGGGATACAGTGAAAAGTATTGTTTCTTGCAAGCTCTACAGACGAAACTTACCGTTCATAGAGTACAAAGGCGGGAAGGAAAGGTGCAGATGTTGTACTTACAGATAGGGTATAGAGAACGATCAGCTTAATATATGATAGGTCCATTCAAAAGTCTGATGGCAGCAGGGAAGGGGCTGTTCTTGAGTCGGTTGGCACATGACCTCAGACTTTTGTATCTTATTCCTGACAGAAGAAGGTGGAAGAGAGAATGTCCGGGGCGTTTGAGGCCCTTAGTTATGCTGGCTGCTTTTCTGAGGCAGCAGGAAGTGTAGGTGGAATCAATGGATGGGAAGGTAGTTTGCGAGATGGACTGCGTTACGTTCACAACCCTTTCTAGTTTCTTGCAGTCTTGGTCAGAGTAGGAGCCACACCAAGCTGTCATGCATCCAGAAAGGATGCTTTCTATGATGTATCTGTAGAAATTGGTGAGAGTCGGAACGGACATGCTGAATTTCCTTAGCCTTCCGAGAAAGTAGAGGCATTGATGGGCTTTCTTAACTATAGTGTCAGCATGGAGGGACCAGGACAGATTGTTGGTGATCTGAACACTGAGAAACATGAAGCTTTCAACCATTTCCACTTCACCACCGTTGATGTAGACAGGGGCATGTCCTCCACTACTTTTCCTGAAGTCGATGACTATCTCCTTTATTTTACTGACGTTTGAGGGATAGGTTATTGTCGTCACACCAGTTCAACCAATTTTTAAATTCTGCTATGCATCCACCAGTATTTCAGAAATTCATCAGTGAAGGTGAGAACATGAGAAGAATTGATTGGCCTGATTCAAATGGATATTATTCAGTAAACATCCAGTCCTCATAACAGCTTTCTTATCAGCTAATGGGAAAGGGTTTGTTCACTGTACTTTTGCTGAGAGGTTATATTCCACACTTTAGACTCTTTGGCAATCGTAAGTACAAGAGTAACTCAGAGGTTGCCTGAGAGAGGAGCACAATCCAGGACCAATATGGGTTGGCTGTTAACCACTCTCTGAAATAGCCTCGCGAATCATTTTCTTTGCCCAAATTTCCAGCCTATCTATATCCTTCTGTAGCCTCTGACAATGTTCCTCACTATCTGCAAGTCCAGCCATTTTCGTGTCGTCCGCAAACTTACTGATCACCCCAGTTACACCTTCTTCCAGATCATTTATATAAATCACAAACAGTAGAGGTCGCAATACAGAGCCCTGCGGAACACCACTAGTCACAGGCATCCAGCCGGAAAAAGACCCTTCCACTACCACCCTCTGTCTTCTGTGACCAAGCCAGTTCTCCACCCATCTAGCCACCTCCCTCCTTATCCCATGAGATCCAACCTTTTGCACCAACCTACCATGAGGGACTTTATCAAATGCCTTACTAAAGTCCAATTTGGGCAAAGAAATGGCAGATGGAGTTCAATCCAGATAAATGCGAAGTGATGCATTTTGGTCGAACTAATGTATGGGCGAGCTATACGATAAAGGGGCGGCACGGTAGCACAGTGGTTAGCACTGCTGCTTCACAGCTCCAGGGTCCCGGGTTCGATTCCCGGCTCGGGTCACTGTCTGTGTGGAGTTTGCACGTCCTCCTCGTGTCTGCGTGGGTTTCCTCCGGGTGCTCCGGTTTCCTCCCATTGTCCAATGATGTGCGGGTTAGGTTGATTGGCCAGGTTAAAAATTGCCCCTTAGAATCCTAAAATGCGTAGGTTAGAGGGATTAGCGGGAAAATATGTGGGGGTAGGGCCTGGGTGGGATTGTGGTCGGTGCAGGCTCGATGGGCCGAATGGCCTCCTTCTGCACTATAGGGTTTCTATGATTTCTATGAAATGGCAGAACCATAAAGGGTGTAGATACGCAGAGGGACCTGGGTGTGCAAGTCCACAGATCCTTGAAGGTGACGTCACAGGTGGAGAAGGTAGTGAATAAGGCATATGGCATGCTTGCCTTTATAGGACGGGGCATAGAGTATAAAAGTTGGGGTCTGATGTTGCGGTTGTATAGAACATTGGTTCGGCCGCATTTGGAATACTGCGCCCAGTTCTGGTCACCACACTACCGGAAGGACGTGGAGGCTTTAGAGAGAGTGCAGAGGAGGTTTACCAGGATGTTGCCTGGTATGGAAAGGCTTAGTTATGAGGAGAGATTGGGTAAACTGGGGTTGTTCTTACTGGAAAGACGGAGGATGAGGGGTGACCTAATAGAGGTGTATAAAATTATGAAAGGCATAGATAGGGTGAACGGTGCGAAGCTTTTTCCCAGGTCGGTGGTGACGTTCACGAGGGGTCATAGGTTCAAGGTGAGGGGGGGAAGGTTTAACACGGATATCAGAAGGACGTATTTTATGCAGAGGGTGGTGGGGGCCTGGAATGCGCTGCCGGGCAAGGTGGTGGAGGCGGACACACTGGGAACATTTAAGACTTATCTAGATAGCCACATGAACGCAGTGGGAATGGAGGGATACAAAAGAATGGTCTAGTTTGGACCAGGGAGCGGCGCGGGCTTGGAGGGCCGAAGGGCCTGTTCCTGTGCTGTATTGTTCTTTGTTCTTTGTTATCATTCATTTGGATGAACCCTTGACAGAAAAGTCGAGTAAGAAAATATCCTGCACACATTAGACAAAGATCATCGGGATCGGAAATCACTGTGTGTGCGTGCGCGTGCATGCGTGCGTGCGCACGCACACGCATTTGAATATGTGTGCACATGTCTGTGAATGTGCACATGTCTGTGTATATTTGTGTGTATGCGTATTTGTGTGCATTTGCATATATGTGTTTGCGTGTTATGAGTGATTCAACTAGAAAATAACTCAGCACGCAAGCATTGGTTTTAAACAAAATGAAGATTACATTATTACAAAAACTGCCTCTGCAAATTATAGAAACATAGAAACTAGAAGCAGGAGTAGACCATTCAGCTCTTCGAGCCTGCTCTGCCATTCATTATGATCATGGCTGATCATCAAATTCAGTGATCATCCAGCAACACCATTAAGGAACAAGAGTATGTGTAGGAGCAGCGGACTTTGCCTTTCCAGAATCAGCTTGTTCAGCCTTTAAAAGAAATGCGGGAGATGATCTCATCAAAGTTCTGAGGCTGAATTCCCATCATCTCTCTCAGATGGAAGGATGCCAAACAACTGTGTTTTTAATGGTGTACCAAATTCATATATACTGTTAAACAGCTTCGTTAATCCAGAGAGAATTTTATTTTACATTTGTTAAATAGTTTCTCCATTATCACAGAATCATAGAATCCCTACAGTGCAGAAAGAGGCCATTCGGCCCATCGAGCCTGCACCTGCAACAATCCCACCCAGACCCTATCCAAATGACCCCTCCGTATTTACCCTGGTAATCTCACTGATACTAAGGGGCACTTTAGTATGGCCAATCGACCTAATCCTCACGGTGGCACAATGGTTAGCACTGCTGCCTCACAGCGTCAGGGACCAGGGTTCAATTCTGGCCTCGGGTCACTGTCTGTGTGGAGTTTGCACATTCTCCCTGTGTCTGCGTGGGTTTCCTCCGGGTGCTCCGGTTTCCTCCCACAGTCCAATGGATTGGCCATGCTAAATGGCCCCTAGTGTCAGGGGGAATAACAGGGTAAGTATGTGGCATTACGGGAATAGGGCCTGAGTGGGATTGTGGTCGGTGCAGACTCAATGGGCCGAATGGCCTCCTTCTGCACTGTAGGGATTCTATGATTCTATTCTATGATCTTCGGAATGTGGGAGGAAACTGAAGGAAACCCACACAGACACAAAGAGAATGTACAAAACCACACAGGCAGCCACCCGAGGCCGAAATTGAACCTGGGTCCCTGGTGCTGTGAGGCAGCAGTGCTGATAACTGTGCCATCCTGCTGAGAAGTGGAATGTTTTTAAAATAATAAACATCTTTGTTTGCGCTGCCTTAGCTTCTACATTTAGCTCAATTATTTGTTTTTCTATCTGTAAAGTTTCAAATTCTAAGCAAGTGGATTCCATGATTTTCACTTCCTGGTTTGTTGTCTGTGGGAATACTGCAATGTGATTGGCTCCTTATCCTGCATGATGATATCATTGTTGATTAAAGTCTGGAGATTGCCGTGACTTGGTAACAGATTCAAACTGACATCGGGAAAGGGGAAATCTATGTCACAGAGTCTGCTGGATCTTGGTGGGCAGATTTCTCTGTGATCAAAGGTAAGGGCCATTACTTCACTGCTGCCCATGAAATCCTCAGTGGAATTGACATGGAACTGTTCTGTGCAGACTTAAGAGAAACCTCACAGATTTCAAAACTCTAAGAATAGAGTAAGCAAATAAAAAACTGGCACAAGTGACAGCGTGTTAACAATGAGGGAAAACATTAAAACTGACATGCATATTAATAATCACCATAATAACAGACATAATTAAATTAACTGAAATGAGAAATGATATTAATTATAGTAAAATATGTATGATTAGTAAGCCAATGATGAAGAAATATTAAATGCAGAAGTGATAATGGATGAGCATTATAGTTTTAATAATAATTAAGTATACACATTGTAAATGTCTTTTCTGAGTAGTAATGCAAATGGAATAAAATATGTAGGTATCCTTGCCCCTGCCTGTTCTGCTCTGCTGTTTTTCTATTGAGTGCCACCCTGTCCTTAAATGATGGGGAAGAATATCATTGATTGTGAGGTGCTTGCCACAGCTGAATAGCTAGAGGTATGTGGAAGCAGTGGGAGTGAGACTGTCATCATTGGAAGATATTTGAGGGACAAGTAGAGTATCTGGATGATATGCCTATGTTCTAAGTGCCAGGGAAGTGTTAATGGGTGAGTGATGGGGATGTGATTCATTGATCAGAGGTTGATGGTAAGAGATATCATCTGAAGATATATTCACTAACTTTGACCATCTACATGAGGTTGTTAAACTCCTTGTGATGCTGCTGCTAAGTCCTCAGGTCCAGGCTTTTCGCATATCCATAGAAGCTTTTGCGGTCAGTTTTTATGTTCCCTGTAAGCTTACTGTCTTACGCTATTTTCCCCTTCTTAATCAATTCCTTTGTCCTCATTTGCTGAATTCTAATCTGCTCTCAATCCTCAGGTCTGCTGCTTTTTCTGGCCAGTTTGTATGTATTTAGATTTAATACCATCGCTGATTTCCCTTGTAAGCCATGGTTTGGCCATCTTTCCCATTTTACTTTTGTGCCAGACAGGAATAAACAATTGTTGAAGTTCACCCATGTGAATGTTTGCCATTGCCTATTCACCATCATCTCTTTAAGTAATTTTCCCCAATCCATCATGACCAACTCGTACCTCATATCATCGTAGCTTCCTTTATTTAGATTCAGAACCCTAGTCTCAGAATCAACTATGTCACTGTGATAACCCCCAGGGCTTGCATGGGGAATCACTGATTGACCTCCCTGTAGGACTCGTTGAATATGAGCTCCCTGGGGATTGGTAATTAACTTACCAAGTGGAGCTCATATACCGAGCTCTGTATAAAGCAAGCCCCTGAGAGGATCCATTATAGTTCTGTCCCGATTGGGACCTGTTTGTGTTCACCACAGGCTTGTGGTTTTGCTTTACTTTGATGTGTGTAATAAAGCACTGTTCCTTTACAGCCGACTCCTGGAGTTATTATAATCACCCTCCATCTTGACAAAATATTCTATCATATTATGGCTGCTCATTCCCAAGGAGCCTCCTATGATTGTGTGCAGCTCATGTTTTCAGAGGGTTAGGCTGCCTTTAAGAGGAACATGCTGTCTGCACCATGTGCTCTCTCCGAATGTGGCTCAGCCCCATGCTGAGCCCTCAGGCTGCCAGCTGTGTGGCTCTGCTTAGATGAATGTTACAATCAGAGAATTGTGAGAGTAGCAACATATTTATATACAACCAACTTCCACAGCAAAGGTGATGAATTGTAACTGCGTCTAAGAAATAGCATGGACCATTTTCTAGCCCAATGACTTTAACATTTTTAGATGGGATTTCCAGTGGTAACGGTATATAAATACTGTCTTGCCTTTGTCTGAAGCCCGGGACAGGTAAGGAATGTTTTGGCCCTGTACATGGTTGTCAAGGCAAATGTGCAAAAACGTGACTCAGTAGGCTATCTTGCAATACCTCCTTGTTCCTCTTCATTGTAAATGTGCTGCTATATCACAAAGGGAAAAAGTAATGAGCTTTGCCAAGTGTTCACTTTCCTCTGTGTACAGACATGCTCCTATTCTCCAGTGTTGTGTAATTGTGTCATATTAAAGTGCTGACTGTGTTATCTGCTAAATATGGCACGAACTGTGCCAAGACAATGTTTCATAATGCCGTTTGCTCACATATGGGTGTGAGATGGTTAGTGCATTGTGTACTTGTGCAGCACTCATTCTTTCTTTTTCCAATGTTTGCCATTTTTATGTCTTATTATGGGAAAAGACAGAAAGTTGTGGTTGTCAAGAGGAGGTGGGAATCACTAAATCTTTGATTTATGACTTCTTATGAGAGATTACGAGCACAGAGGGAATTGAAGGGGTGTGGAGGCTGATTGTAAGCTGCTCATAAACTCATGGAGAATATATTTTACTTTTGATTCCTTATCTCCTTATTCATTTATTCATTACTTCTTCACACACCAGTAGCTATTGAAGCATTTCAGTGTGACACATTTTACTTGCAAAGTACAGCAATCTCCAAGGGGTGTCTCACTACAAGGATTGTAAGTTCTCCTTCTGCTCAATTGCCCAGGAGCAGGTGTGCCAGATACATAGCTTCAACCTTGAATCACACATCACCCTGAATCAGCCACAGTAAAGTGGCACACACTATCGCAGATAGGCCCACTGCAGGAGGGAACACTTGATGAAGCATTGACTGCCTGTAAGAATGAGTCAGTTAAAGTGGCATGGTGAGGAGTGAGGACCAGCCTGAGGCCTCCTTCAGTTCGAGCTCAGGGATTGAACCTGACTGGCATATCTACAAACATACTTTTGTAACTCAACATCAACATGAGTGCCCCAAGAAGCTCTTTCAGACTCTTATTTATTGACTACAGCTCAGCCTTCAACACCCTTATCTCAACAAAACTCTGGGGCCTAGGACTCGACACCTCCCTCTGCAACTGGATCCTAGACTACCTAAACCCACAGACCGCAATCAGTAAGGATAGGCAACAATACCTCCTCCACAATTATCCTCAACACCGGTGCCCCACAAGGCTGTGTCCTTACTATACACCTATGACTGTGTGGCCAAATTCCGCTCCAACTCCACTTTCAAATTTGCTGATGATACCACAATAGTGGGTCGGATCTCAAACAATGATGAGATGGAGTACAGGAAGGCGATAGAGAATCAAGTGAAATGGTGTGATGACAATAACCTCTTCCTCAATGTCAGTAAAATGAAGGAGATAGTCGTCGACTTCAGGAAGCATAGTGGAGGACTTGCCCCTGTCTACATCAATGGTGATGAAGTGGAAATGGTCAAGAACTTCAAGTTTCTGTGTGTCCAGATCACCAACTACCTGCGCTGGTCTTTCACACTGATGCTATTTTTAAGAAAGCCCACCAATGCCTCTAATTTCTCAAGAACAAAGAACAAAGAACAATACAGCACAGGAACAGGCCCTTTGGCCCTCCAAGCCCGCGCCGCTCCCTGGTCCAAACTGGACCATTCTTTTGTATCCCTCCATTCATATGGCTGTCGAGATAAGTCTTAAACGTTTCCAGTGTGTCCGCCTCCACCACCTTGCCTGACAGCGCATTCCAGGCCCCCACCACCCTCTGTGTAAAATATGTCCGTCTGATATCTGTGTTAAACCTCCCCCCCTTCACCTTCAACCTATGACCCCTCGTGAACGTCACCACCGACCTGGGAAAAAGCTTCGCACCGTTCACCCTATCTATGCCTTTCATAATTTTATACACCTCTATTAAGTCTCCCCTCATCCTCCGTCTTTCCAGGGAGAACAACCCCAGTTTACCCAATCTCTCCTCATAACTAAGCCCCTCCATACCAGGTAACATCCTGGTAAACCTCCTCTGTACTCTCTCCAAAGCCTCCACGTCCTTCTGGTCGTGTGGCGACCAGAACTGGACGCAGTATTCCAGATGCGGCCGAACCAACGTTCTATACATCTGCAACATCAGACCCTAACTTTTATACTCTATGCCCCGTCCTATAAAGGCAAGCATGCCATATGCCTTCTTCACCACCTTCTCCACCTGTGACGTCACTTTCAAGGATCTGTGGACTTGCACACCCAGGTCCCTCTGCGTATCTACACCCTTTATGGTTCTGCCATTTATCGTATAGCTCCTCCCTACATTATTTCTACCAAAATGCATCACTTCGTATTCATCAGGATTGAACTCCATCTGCCATTTCTTTGCTCAAATTTCCAGCCTATCTATATCCTTCTGTAGCTTCTGACAATGCTCCTCACTATCTGCAAGTCCTGCCAATTTTGTGTCGTCCGCAAACTTACTGATCACCCCAGTTACACCTTCTTCCAGATCGTTTATATAAATCACAAACAGCAAAGGTCCCAATACAGAACCCTGCGGAACACCACTAGTCACAGGCCTCCAGCCGGAAAAAGACCCTTCCACTACCACCCTCTGTCTTCTGTGACCAAGCCAGTTCTCCACCCATCTAGCCACCTCCCCCTTTATCCCATGAGATCCAACCTTTTTCACCAGCCTACCATGAGGGACTTTGTCAAACGCTTTACTAAAGTCCATATAGACGACATCCACGGCCCTTCCCTCGTCAACCATTTTGGTCACTTCTTCAAAAAACTCCACCAGGTTAGTGAGGCATGACCTCCCTCTCACAAAACCATGCTGACTATCGTTAATGAGTTTATTCCTTTCTAAATGCGCATACATCCTATCTCTAAGAATCTAGTCCAACAACTTCCCCACCACGGACGTCAAGCTCACCGACCTATAATTACCCGGGTTATCCTTCCTACCCTTCTTAAATAACGGGACCACATTAGCTATCCTCCAATCCTCTGGGACCTCACCTGCGTCCAGTGACGAGACAAAGATTTGCGTCAGAGGCCCAGCAATTTCATCTCTCGTCTCCCTGAGCAGCCTTGGATAGATTCCATCAGGCCCCGGGGATTTGTCAGTCTTTAAATTCTCTAACAAACCTAACACTTCCTCCTTTGTAATGGAGATTTTCTCCAACGGTTCAACACTCCCCTCCGAGACACTCCCAGTCAACACATCCCTCTCCTTTGTGAATACCGACGCAAAGTATTCATTTAGGATCTCCCCTACTACTTTGGGCTCCAAGCATATTTCCCCACTTTTGTCCCTGAGAGGTCCGATTTTTTCCCTGACAACCCTTTTGTTCCTAACGTATGAATAAAATGCCTTGGGATTCTCCTTAATCCTGTCTGCCAAGAACATTTTGTGACCCCTTTTTGCTCTTCTAATTCCCCGTTTGAGTTCTTTCCTACTTTCTTTGTACTCCTCCAGAGTTCCCTCCGTTTTTAGCTGCCTGGACCTAACATACGCCTCTCTTTTCTTTTTGACCAGTCCCTCAATTTCCCTGGTTATCCACGGTTCTCGAATCCTACCCTTCCTATCCTTCTTTTTAACAGGCACATGCCTGTCCTGTAGCCCTAACAACTGTTCCTTAAAAGACTCCCACATGCCAGATGTGGATTTACCCTCAAACAGCCTCTCCCAAGCAAGAGCTGCCAATTTCTGCCTAATCCCACTAAAGTTAGCCTTCCCCCAATCCAACACCTTACCCTTCCATAGAAACTATGGAAATTCAGCATGTCTTCTACGGCTCTCATCAATTTTTATAGATACGCCTTTCTGAATGCATCACAGCTTGGTATGTCTCCTGCTCTGACCAAGACCGCTAGAAGATTGTGAACGTAACCCAGTCCATCATGCAAACCAGCCTCCCATCCATGGACTCCATCTACACTTCCCATTACCTCAGAAAAGTAGCCAGCATAATCAAGGACCCCACGCATCCCAGACATACTCTTTCCACTTTCTTCTATCGGGAAAGAGATTCAAAAGTCTAATATCACAAACCAACAGACTCAAAAACAGCTTCTTCCCTGCTGCCATCAGACTCTTGAATGGACCTACCATATATTAAGTTGATCTTTGTCTACAAAGCCTTCAATAACCTATCTGTAACAGAACACCTACAGTCTGCACCTACTCCTTTTCTTCTCCCCTCTGTACTCTATGAATAGCATGTTTTGTCTGTATTGTGTGCAAGAAACAATGCTTTTCACTGTATCCCAATACATGTGACAATAATAAATCAAATCAACTCAAATTCAATATGTGCGTGTTCAAAGCTGTATCTGGCCATTTCTTTATGATCACTTTACTGAACTGCAGACCACAATTCTATTGGAAAATCTAGTCACTCGAAGTCACTTGTGGTGGAGCTCCCCTTCTGGAGTTTTAATGACAAGTATTGTACTGATTTTGACCTGGGTGGTGGCACCTTTGATGTCTCCATCTTGACCATTGACGATGGTATATTTGAGGTCAAGTCTACAGCTGGTGACAGCCATCCTGGTGGTGACGACTTTGATAGCCACATGGTCAGCCATTTTATTGCTGAATTCAAATGAAAATACAAGAAAGACGTTGTCTGAAGCTTTAAGGACCTCAGACAAGTCTACCATAAAAGCAAATTACTGCGGATGCTGGAATCTGAAACCAAAAGAGAAAATGCTGGAAAATCTCAGCAGGTCTAGCAGCATCTGTAAGGAGACAAAAGAGCTGAAGTTTCGAGTTCAGATGACCCTTTGACAAAGCTAACATAGTACAAATCTACCATAGTCTGCCTTAACTGTATTCACAATTAGCTTGGGACAACAATCACATAAGAATTCAACAGCCTCATTACCCTGCAGCGATTTTATTCTTTCACAAATCTGTAGTGGTTGTGATGGAGTTCCCAAAAACAGGAGAATGACAGGACCTGGTCATGTCCTTCAGAGCAAATTCGTAATGAATGACTAGAGATAGATTCCCAAATAACCTGGCTGCACAAGCCAACTGATCGCCTGTATTACCTGAAGTTCCAGGATCAGGTTCTGACCAAGCACAGGGAAGTATTCTGCTGGCTCTGTCCCTAGAGGCAACCTCACTCTGTCCTCTCACTGGCAGCTGGTCTGTCCTGCATAACTTTCCCCTCCAAAGTGACCTAAAAATGGAGTATTCAGATGAAATAGAAGAAGATATTGCTAGCCAGGTGATACAGAAACTGGGTACACAATGAATAATTCAATCTGGCAGAACTATAAAGGATGGTTCTTTATCAAACCTTTATTTTAATGTCTTATATTATCAATGCAAAAAAATAATTTCCACCTACATCCATTTCCTTTGCTAAATAAAGCTTCAGTTGCATTGGACTCAGATGTAGATCAGCGCACGTGACTGCTACATCATTTATCCCCAACAACATTAAACTTTTCTTAGCTCTTGTAGTACACCGACATTCCGTATGATTTAGACGGAGCACATAGTTAAAAAGTAGAAGACATGTTTTGTCTGAGGGGTAGCACTGGACCAAATCATACAGAATGTAGGTGTACTACAAGAGCTAAGAAAAGTTTAATGTTGTTGGGGATAAATGATGTAGCAGTCACGTGCGCTGATCTACATATGAGTCCAATGCAACTGAAGCTTTATTTCGCAAAGGAAATGGATGTAGGTGGAAATTATTTTTTTGCATTGATAATATAAGACATTAAAATAAAGGTTTGATAAAGAACCATCCTTTATAGTTCTGCCAGATTGAATTATTCACTGTGTACCCAGTTTCTGTATCACCTGGCTAGCAATATCTTCTTCTATTTCATCTGAATACTCCATTTTTAGGTCACTTTGGAGGGGAAGGTTATGCAGGACAGAGCAGGCAAAATTAATTCTAGAGGCCATGATGATGCTGCACCCAGCTAACTTATCCAAGCAATGTTTAAAATTTAAAGTTTATTTATTAGTGTCATAGGTAGGCTTACCTAAACACTGCAATGAAGTTACTGTGAAAATCCCCAAGTTGCCACACTTCGGCACCTGTTCGGGTACACTGAGGGAGAATTTAGCATGGCCAATGCACCTAACCAGCATATCTTTCAGACTGTGGGAGGAAACCGGAGCACCCGGAGGAAACCCACGCAGAGACACGAAGAACATGCAGACTGCACAAACAGTGACCCAAGCCAGGAATTGAACCTGGGTCATTGGCACTGTGAGGCAGCAGTGCTAACCATTGTACCACTATGCCTACCAGAGAACTGTTGTTGATAGTGGCCAGAATTGTGACTCACTACAATCCTATTGGACTCCTGTGTCACATTGAGCCTCTTCTCTTTTGCCCTTGGGTGGTACAGTGATGAGATAAGCCATGCCTTTTGAGCTTAATCCTTGGTCCACAATAGTGATTCCTAGATGTTCCTTTCCCTTTCAAGGAATGTTCTTTGTAATTCTATTTTTCGTGCACAACCTGATAGTTGCTCTTCTGTGCATCTCAGTCCAAAGATGTGCAGATTAGGTGGATTGTCCATGCTAAATTGCCCCTTACTGTTCCAAGATGTGTAGGTGAGGGGGATTAGCAGGGTATATATGTGGGGTTATGGGAAAGGGCCTCGGTTGTCTGTTCTGTCGAAGAGTCAATGCAGACTTGATGGGCCGAATGGCCTTTTTCTGCACTGTAGCGATTCAATGATCTTCAAGGGAATGTTTGTTGCATGTGACTCCTTTGTTCCCCGCATGGTGCATTCCCAATTGTTGTGCAGCCATGTACCAACACAGTTTAGAGGCAGCAATGCTTTTAAACAGTATTTCTATTGCCACAAAATAATGAACCAAAGAAGTTGATAGGGTAACCAGCATTGACATACATAATTCTATTCTTATAGCCACAGAAAAGCTGCCCACCATGGAACTGTAGCCCTTTCTAATCATGCATAGAGCTGTATTGAGGAAAAACATATGCATGGTCACATAATCAAAGATAATCTGAAAAAGTCTTTTGCATTCATGAATGAACAGAAACATATATTGTCATATGACTTTAATCAATATGCTGTGTATACTAATTATGCTAAATTGTCCCTTGCAGAAATTAAGAGGTTTTTTATTCTACTGTTTGTTTATTTCCACAAAAAATTGACTCTGGAATCCTTCAGCATTCTGTACAAGCACTTTTCCTGAGTAGCACGGTGGCACACACTGCTGCCTCACAGCGCCAGAGACCCAGGTTCAATTCCAGCCTCGGGTCACTCTGTGTGGAGTTTGCACATTCTCCCTGCGTCTGCATGGGTTTCCTGCGGGTGCTCCGGTTTCCTCCCACAGTCCAAAGGTGTGTGGGTTAGTTTGATTGGCTGTACTAAATTGACCCTAGTGTCAGGGGGATTAGCAGGGTAAATGTGTGGGGTTATGGGAATAGGGCCTGGGATTGTGGTCGGTACAGACTTGATGGACCGAATAGCCTCCTTCTGTACTGTAGGGGTCCTATGATTTTCTGGACTTGATCAGATTTAAGAGCCAGCACCTATACAAGTGACCTAATGTCATAATCCTCTGATTCTCCTCCTCCAGAACATACATATCAAAATATACACACATAATGGTGAGTCAAAGCTGAACTCACCAACAATTTCAACTGTACAAACAGCCAGAGGTCAAAGATGCAGGCCAAGTTATGAAATGCTGTCACGGAGGCTCCAAGAAGATTCCAAAACTTCCCGAATCAAACGAGACTAGAATGGCACAGAAGCAAACTGTTGCCTGAGGCCTTTATGGCAAATGGCATAGCCCGCAACATTTAAAGATCTGTGGCAATTCAGATGCTTTTCTTTTCATTCAGCACTGCAGAGTTGGTGTACAAAAACATTGGGGCAAATTTGATGCTTGCAGTGGCAGAGAAACAAACCAAAGTAAGTGTAGGTTGGAAATAGGACAGCAATTTATTTGATCCACACTCTTTTTGAACATTATTCCCACAGGGAGCACAGGACATGTGAATTTTTCTGATCGTATCCTAGGCTGCTGGAGTGTCTTACATGATTCCACAGGAAGTGTGTCCTCACAGTGGGGTAACTTGAGACAAGTGTCAGTCAAAAAGAAGTTTCTTTCATTGAGGATAATATGAAAACCTCAGAGTAAAGTCCAACCTATAATACTATTGTTGGACTTCCCAACCCTTCAGAATTATCCTGGAGTCACCAGGGTAAGATTAAGGCCAGTCAAGGACAGTAGTGGGAAGTTGTGTGTGGAGTCTGAAGAGATAGGAGAGGCACTAAATGAATATTTTTCGTCGGTATTCACACTGGAGAGGGACAGTGTTGTCGAGGGGAGAACTGAGATGCAGGCTGTTGGACTGGATGGGATTGATGTTCATGAGGAGGAGGTGTTAGCAATTCTGGAAAGGGTAAAAATAGATAAGTCCCCTGGGCCAGATGGGATTTATCCTAGGATTCTCTGGGAGGCTAGAGAGGAGATTGCAGAGCTTTTGGCTTTGATCTTTGTGTCGTCATTGTCTACAGGAACAGTGCCAGAAGACTGGAGGATAGCAAATGTTGTCCCCTTGTTCAAGAAGGGGAGTAGGGACAACCCTGGTAATTATAGACCGGTGAGCCTTATTTCTGTTGTGGGCAAAGTATTGGAAAGGATTATAAGAGATAGGATTTATAATCACCTAGAAAGGAACAATTTGATTAGGGATAGTCAGCACGGTTTTGTGAAGGGTAGGTCGTGCCTCACAAACCTTATTGAGTTCTTTGAGAAGTTGACCAAAGAGGTGGATGAGGGTAAAGCGTTTGATGTGGTGTATATGGATTTCAGCAAAGCGTTTGATAAGGTTCCCCATGGTAAGCTTTTGCAGAAAATACAGACACATGGGATTGAGGGTGATTTAGTGGTTTGGCTCAGGAATTGGCTAGCTGTAAGAAAACAGAGGGTGGTGGTTGATGGGAAATATTCATCCTGGAGTTCAGTTACTAGTGGTGTACCGCAAGGATCTGTTTTGGGGCCACTGCTGTTTGTCATTTTTATTAATGACCTGGATGAGGGCGTGGAAGGATGGATTAGTAAATTTGCGGATGACACTAAAGTCGGTGGAGTTGTAGACAGTGCAGAAGGAAGTGGCAGGTTACAGAGGGACATAGATAAGCTGCAGAGCTGGGCTGAGAGGTGGCAAATGGAGTTTAATGCGGAAAAGTGTGAGGTGATTCACTTTGGAAGGAGTAACAGGAATACAGAGTACTGGGCTAATGGTAAGATACTTGGTAGTGTGTATGAACAGAAGGATCTGGGTGTCCATGTGCATAGATCCCTGAAAGTTGGCACCCAGGTTGATAGGGTTGTTAAGAAGGCATACGGTGTGTTAGCTTTTATTGGGAGAGGGATTGAGTTTCGGAGCCAGGAGGTTATGTTGCAACTGTACAAAACTCTGGTGCGGCCGCATTTGGAGTATTGCGTACAGTTTTGGTCGCCGTATTATAGGAAAGACGTGGAAGTGTTGGAAAGGGTGCAGAGGAGATTTACCAGGATGTTGCCTGGTATGGTGGGAAAATCGTATGAGGAAAGGCGGAGGGGCTTGTGGTTGTTTTCGTTAAAGAGAAGAAGGTTAAGAGGTGACTTAATAGAGGCATACAAGATGATCAGAGGAATAGATAGGGTGGATAGTGAGAGCCTTTTTCCTCGGATGGTGATGACTAACACGAGGGGACATAGCGTTAAATTGTGGGGTGAGAGATATAGGACAGATGTTAGAGGTAGGTTCTTTACTCAGAGAGTAGTAAGGGTGTGGAATGCCCTGCCTGCAGCAGTAGTGGACTCGTCAACATTAAGAGCACTCAAATGGTTATTGGATAAACATATGGATGATATTGGAATAGTGTAGATTAGAGGGGCTTTAGATTGGTTCCACTGGTCGGCGCAACATCGAGGGCCGAAGGGCCTGTACTGCGCTGTAATAGAACATAGAACATAGAAAGCCACAGCACAAACAGGCCCTTCGGCCCACAAGTTGCGCTGATCATATCCCTACCTCTAGGCCTATCTATAGCCCTCAATCCCATTAAATCCCATGTACTCATCCAGAAGTCTCTTAAAAGACCCCAACGAGTTTGCCTCCACCACCACCGACGTCAGCCGATTCCACTCACCCACCACCCTCTGAGTGAAAAACTTACCCCTGACATCTCCTCTGTACCTACCCCCCAGCACCTTAAACCTGTGTCCTCTCGTAGCAACCATTTCAGCCCTTGGAAATAGCCTCTGAGAGTCTACCCTATCCAGACCTCTCAACATCTTGTAAACCTCTATCAGGTCACCTCTCATCCTTCGTCTCTCCAGGGAGAAGAGACCAAGCTCCCTCAACCTATCCTCATAAGGCATGCCCCCCAATCCAGGCAACATCCTTGTAAATCTCCTCTGCACCCTTTCAATGGCTTCAACATCTTTCCTGTAATGAGGTGACCAGAACTGCGCGCAGTACTCCAAGTAATGTTCTATGTTCTTTGTTCTAGAAATTAAAGGCCATGGGTCGAAATTTTCTAGCCGTTCCTGCTGGTGGGATCTTCTGGTCTCACCAATGGTGACACCCCACCATGGGTTCCCCAGCAGAGGAGAGCGCATTTAACTGGAAAACCTGTTGACAGCAGCTAATGGTGGGCTCTTTTGGAGAGTCAGTACAGACTCAATGGGCTGAACGGCCTGCTCCTGAACTGTAGATATTCTAGGGATTCTATTCATGTGCAAAGAAACAGTAAAATGGAAAGCCCAGGAAAGATAAACAGAAAAAAAGGAATAGGAAATGCATTTAAGGAGAAGCTAGCTAAGCAAATAAGGAGAAAGGGATTGAAGAATATACTGTGTGGATAAAATGAAGAGCTGTGGGAGGAGGTTCGTATGGAGAATAAACACTAGTATAGATTGTTTGGTTCGTATGGTCTATTTCAGTGCTGTAGGTGTCATTAGTTCTATGTAAAGTTCTAAAAGCACACAGCAATTCTGTCAGCATCTGCAAATAGAGAAGGTCTGGTAATATTTCAGGATGTCTGAAATGTTTGCAGGTTCTGGACCAGCTCTGATAAATGGTTTCTACCCAAAACCTGCCTTTTCTCACCACAGATGCTGAGAGAACGGCAGATCATGCTTCTTGCATTTTCTGCATCTTGTTCATGATTTTCAGAATTTGAAACATACATTGAAGGAAAAAATATAGGGAAAGGGTGTGTTTTCTTTCAATCAAAAATAGAAAATGCTGGAAAACCTCAGCAGGTCTGACAGCATCTGTGGAGAGAGAATAGAGCCAACATTTCAAGTCTAGATGACCCTTAGTCAGCACTAAGAGCAAAGAAAATCAGCACAGATTGCTTTTTCAGATTTCACATCCATGATATTTTGCTTTTATCTTAGTGTTTTCTTTCAATCACCACTTTTTAAAATTAAAATTTACTTCCACATTTTAAACAGGAAAGCAATGTACTGCATTGTATGAAGTTTGAGGTTACTGCAGTGCAGCAATAACCATGGAAACATTTTGGCTAAATATCACATTTATGATAGCAGAAAGATCTATTTAAAAAAATCAAGTTTGGAAAGGTGCTTGATGCCTGTTGCTTATTTTGACACAAGGGTGGCACGGTGGCACAGTGGTTAGCACTGCTGCCTCACAGTGCCAGGGACCCAGGTTCGCTTCCTGGCTCGGGTCACTGTCCATGCGAAATCTGCAGTTCTCCTCGTGTCTGCGTGGGATTCCTCCAGGTGCTTCAGTTTCCTCCCACAGTCCGAAAGATGCACTGGATAGGTGCATTGCCCATGCTAAATTCTCCCTCAGTGTACCTGAACAGGCACCGGAATGTGGCGACTTGGGGATTTTCACAGTAACTTCATTGCAGTGTTAATGGAAGCCTACTTGTGACACTAATCAATAAACTTTAAAAAGCAGGACACAATAGAAAAGGAACGCAGTGAAAGCTCAAAGTCTAGCCTGCTCTAAATAGGAGAACGCAGTTCTTTAAAATTCAAGCTCCTAGCTTGACAGCGATGATAAATTACCTGAACAGGTCATCTTTTTTAGTTTCAGAGTTTAAAATAGCTAAGCTTTACGTCAAAATATTTTAATGTTTCCAATGTAACTGCAGCCAAACGCTGAAATCAGCCAAAGTGTGAGTCTGTAGCTACTATCTAAGTGCCATGTGTTATTGGCATAACTGTTCTTTAACATCTTGCATTCAAAGTAAGTTTCAAAGAAGTCAGGACCTTTGACCTGGTTGCAGGCCAGTAAGGAAAATTTGTAATTTCTTTAAAATGTCTGTGGAATCTGCCATTTTTTAAAGAACATTTGAAAAGGACTTTTAAGGGTTTGTATCGATTGTAAGGGGTGGGATTTTATGGCCGTTCTTGCTGGTGAGATTGTCCAGTTCCACCGAAGCCCCCACTATGGGGGTGTGAACAACGGGGAATCCCGTTGACAATGGTGGGACTGGAAGATCATGCCACCTCGCTGCTGCCACTGCAAAACATGCCCCCAAGGAGTAAGTGGGGGACAGGGAGGGATGGTTGAGAGGGGGTGCGGGAGCAGATAATCCGACCTAAGGAATCAGTTGCAATTTTCTCAGAGAGTAAAAAATTTCCATGTGACGTGGTGACATGTGACCTGGAAGCAGTACCAAAAGGAAGTTAAGATATGGATGAAGTATGTTCAGATTCAAAATAGCTACAGCAGGGGAAGAACAGAGAAGGCACACTTACAAAGAACATAATACAGTTAAAATGGACAGAAAGCTGAAGCCAAGGGTGGGATTTTCCAGCCATTCCTGCCGGCGGGATTTTCCAGTCCCATTATCTACCTCATAGTTCTCTATGCACCCTAAGTTAATTGGTGCATACATAATGAACACCATTGCTTCTGTACTCAGGTGTCACCAACCTTAGGATTACTTCAGATGTCTGGTTTCTGATTAGCCATCTTCACCAAATCTGCACCTTGCAGCTCTACCTTTAACTAGCCTCTCGCTCTCTGTTCCTTTTTTAACACCAGTGAACAGCTTCTTGGTCAGATGCCAGTTCCTTATCCCTTTGACTTCAGTATTCCTGGGGCTTCTCTTTTCATACACTAGTTTCTGGAACTGTCAGTTCTTTAGCTTCTGGAACTTGTTTCCTGCCTCTTCTGGCAGTTTCTGTGAGAGCTGCTTTCTTTTTTATTCATTTGTGGGACATGGACACCGCTGGCTGGTCAACATTTATTGACGTGGAGATGCCGGCATTGGACTAGGGTAAACACAGTAAGAAGTCTCACAACACCAGGTTAAAGTCCAACAGGTTTATTTGGTAGCAAAAGCCACGAGCTTTCAGAGCACTGCTCCTTCATCAGGTGAGTGGAATTTCAGTTCACAAACAGGGCGTATAAAGACACAAACTCAATTTACAAAATAGTGGTTGGAATGCGAGTCTTTACAGGTAATCAAGTCTTGAAGGTACAGACAATGTGAGTGGAGAGAGGGTTAAGCACAGGTTAAAGAGATGTGTATTGTCTCCAGCCAGGACAGTTAGTGAGATTTTGCAAGCCCAGGCAAGTCGTGGGGGTTACAGATAGTGTGACATGAACCCAAGATCCCGGTTGAGGCCGTCCTCATGTGTGTGGAACTTGGCTATCAGTCTCTGCTCAGCCTAATGGGAAAGACAGTAGAACAGCAATGGCAGGAGTTTCTGGGAGTAATTGAGGACACAGTGCAGAGGTTCATCCCAAACAAAAGAAAGGTTATCAGAGGGGGGATTAGGCAGCCATGGCTGACAAAGGAAGTCAGGGAATGCATCAAGGCAAAAGAGAGAGCCTATAATGTGGCAAAGAGTAGTGGGAAGTCAGAAGATTGGGAAGGCTATAAAAACAAACAGAGGATAACAAAGAGAGAAATAAGGAAGGAGAGGATCAAATATGAAGGTAGGCTAGCCAGTAACATTAGGAATGATAGTAAAAGTTTCTTTAAATACATTAAAAACAAACGGGAGGCAAAAGTAGACATTGGGCCGCTCCAAAATGACGCTGGTAATCTAGTGATGGGAGACAAGGAAATAGCTGAGGAACTTAATAAGTACTTTGCGTCAGTCTTCACAGTAGAAGACATGAGTAATATCCCAACAATTCAGGAAAGTCAGGGGGCAGAGTTGAATATGGTTGCCATCACAAAGGAGAAAGTGCTAGAGAAACTAAAAGGTCTGAAAATTGATAAATCTCCGGGCCCAGATGGGCTACATCCTAGAGTTCTAAAGGAGATAGCTGAAGAAATAGTGGAGGCGTTAGTTATGATCTTTCAAAAGTCACTGGAGTCAGGGAAAGTCCCAGAGGATTGGAAAATCGCTGTTGTAACCCCACTGTTCAAGAAGGGAACAAGAAAAAAGATGGAAAATTATAGGCCAATTAGCCTAACCTCAGTTGTTGGCAAAATTCTAGAATCCATCGTTAAGGATGAGATTTCTAAATTCTTGGAAGTGCAGGGTCGGATTAAGACAAGTCAGCATGGATTTAGTAAGGGGAGGTCGTGCCTGACAAACCTGTTAGAGTTCTTTGAAGAGATAACAAATAGGTTAGACCAAGGAGAGCCAATGGATGTTATCTATCTTGACTTCCAAAAGGCCTTTGACAAGGTGCCTCACGGGAGACTGCTGAGTAAAATAAGGGCCCATGGTATTCGAGGCAAGGTACTAACATGGATTGACGATTGGCTGTCAGACAGAAGGCAGAGAGTTGGGATAAAAGGTTCTTTCTCAGAATGGCAACCGGTGACAAGTGGTGTCCCGCAGGGTTCAGTGTTGGGGCCACAGCTGTTCTCTTTATATATTAACGATCTAGATGATGGGACTGGGAGCATTCTGGCCAAGTTTGCCGATGATACAAAGATAGGTGGAGGGGCAGGTAGTATTGAGGAGGTGGGGAGGCTGCAGAAAGATTTAGACAGTTTAGGAGAGTGGTCCAAGAAGTGGCTGATGAAATTCAACGTGGGCAAGTGCGAGGTCGTACACTTTGGAAAAAAGAATAGAGGCATGGACTATTTTCTAAACGGTGACAAAATTCATAATGCTAAAGTGCAAAGGGACTTGGGAGTTCTAGTCCAGGATTCTCTAAAGGTAAACTTGCAGGTTGAGTCCGTAATTAAGAAAGCAAATGTAATGTTGTCATTTATCTCAAGAGGCTTGGAATACAAAAGCAGGGATGTACTTCTGAGGCTTTATAAAGCACTGGTTAGGCCCCATTTGGAGTACTGTGAGCAATTTTGGGCCCCACACCTCAGGAAGGACATACTGGCACTGGAGCGGGTCCAGCGGAGATTCACACGGATGATCCCAGGAATGGTAGGCCTGACATACGATGAACGTCTGAGGATCGTGGGATTATATTCATTGGAGTTTAGGAGGTTGAGGGGAGATCTGATAGAAACTTACAAGATAATGAACGGCTTAGATAGGATGGACGTAGGGAAGTTGTTTCCATTAACAGGGGAGACTAGGACGCGGGGGCACAGCCTTAGAATAAAAGGGAGTCACTTTAGAACAGAGATGAGGAGAAATTTCTTCAGCCAGAGAGTGGTGGGTCTGTGGAATTCATTGCCACAGAGGGCTGTGGAGGCCGAGACGTTGAGCGTCTTCAAGACAGAAATTGATAAATTCTTGATTTCTCGAGGAATTAAGGGCTATGGGGAGAGAGCGGGTAAATGGAGTTGAAATCAACCATGATTGAATGGTGGAGTGGACTCGATGGGCCGAATGGCCTTACTTCCGCTCCTATGTCTTATGGTCTTATGGTCTTATGGACTCTGCACTGTCGTGTGTCGTGAAGGCCGCCTTGAAGAATGCTTACCCGAAGATCAGAGGCTGAATGCCCATGACTGCTGAAGTGTTCCCCGATTGGAAGGGAACACTCAGATCCCAGTTGAGGCCGTCCTCATGTGTGCGGAACGTATTCTCAACTTGCGCTCAGGATGCAGACCAGCTGCGAAACTCTGCCAAGCAGACGAGGCAAAGGAACTACGCCATCTACATGCACACCAAGAACAGGAATCCTGAGAAACTTGGCGTCACCACTCGCAGCAACCAAGCCTACCCCGGTACCACAGTAGAAAACAGTACCACTGCAGGGAAGTCCATTGTCAACTTATCGGACTACACACTTCAACCAGATGAAATCGAAGTTCTCAGCCGAGGGCTCAATTTCTGCCCCACCACCAAAATAGACCCCATCAGTCTCGCAGCAGACACAGAGGAATTCATCAGGCGAATGAGGCTGCGGGAGTTCTTCCACCGACCCCAAGAGGCCAACAGCGAACACAATGACATAGCCAATGAACCGGAACAGCCGACAGAAAGATCCACGGTGCAGCAACCGAAGAGGAAAGAGTCGAATTGGACTCCTCCGGAAGGCCGCTGCCCTCGACTTGACATGTATGCCCAAGCCGTCAGGAGGTGCGTCAATGCCAGATTCATCAGCCGCATTCACAAGACAGCCCCGAACATCACCCAAGCACAACTCAACGCCATCCGCGCTCTCAAGACCAACCGCAACATTGTCATCAAACCAGCAGACAAAGGAGGGGCCATCATCATACTGAACAGAGAAGTGTACTGACAACTGAACAACGAGGAACACTACAGACAGTTACCCACAGATCCGACCAAAGAACACACCCGTCAACTCAACAGACTGATCAAGACATTTGATCCGGACCTTCAGAGCACCCTCCGTGCTCTCATCCCACGTACTCCCCGCGTTAGAGAACTCTACTGCCTGCCGAAGATACACAAGGCAAACACACCCGGCCGTCCCATCGTATCGGGCAATGGGACCCTGTGAGAGAACTTCGCTGGCTATGTCAAGGGCATCCTGAAACCCTTTGTACAAAGAACCCCCAGCTTTTGTCGCAACACTACGGACTTCTGACAGAAGCTCAGCACACATGGAGCAGTTGAACAAGGAGCGCTCCTCGTCACAATGGATGTCTCGGCACTCTACACCAGCATCCCCCACGACGATGGCATTGTTGCAACTGCCTCAGTACTCAACGCTGCCAACTGCCAATCTCCAGATGCAATTTTGCAACTCACCCACTTCATCCTGGACCACAACGTCTTCATCTTCAACAACCAGTTCTTCATCCAGACACACGGAACAGCCATGGGGACCAAATTCGCACCTCAATATGTCAACATCTTCATGCACAGGTTCGAACAAGACCTCTTCACCGCACTGGACCTTCAACCGATGCTATACACTAGATACATCAATGACATTTCCTTCCTTTGGACTCACTGAAACAACTATGTGATGACATCAAAAAGTTCCATCCTACCATCAGACTCACCATGGACTACTCTCCGGAATCGGTTGCATTCTTGGACACACGCATCTCCATTAAGGACGGTCACCTCAGCACCTCACTGTACCGCAAGCCCACGGATAACCTCACGATGCTCCACTTCTCCAGCTTCCACCCTAAACACGTTAAAGAAGCCATCCCCTACGGACAAGCCCTCCGTATACACAGGATTTGCTCAGATGAGGAGGATCGCAACAGACACCTCCAGACGCTGAAAAATGCCCTCATAAGAACAGGATATGGCGCTCGACTCATCGATCGACAGTTCCGATGCGCCACAGCGAAAAACCGCACCAACCTCCTCAGAAGACAAACAGAGGACGCGGCAGACAGAGTACCCTTGGTTGTCTAGTACTTCCCCGGAGCGGAGAAACAACGACATCTTCTCCAGAGCCTTCAACATGTCATTGATGAAGACGAACATCTTGCCAAGGCCATCTCCACACCCCCACTTCTTGTCTTCAAACAACCGCACGACCTCAAACAGACCATTTTCCGCAGCAAACTACCCAGCCTTCAGGAGAACAGTGACCATGACGCCACACAACCCTGCCACAGTAACCTCTGCAAGACATGCCGGTTCATAGACACGGATGCCATCATCTCACGTGAGAACACCATCCCCCAGGTACACGGTGTATACACTTGTAACTCGGCCAACGTTGTCTACCTGATACGCTGCAGGAAAGGATGTCCCGAGGTACACTGGGGAGACCATGCAGACGTTATGACAACGGATGAATGAAATCCGCTCGACAATCACCAGGCAAGAGTGTCCTCTTCCTGTTGGGGAACACTTCAGCGGTCACAGGCATTCGGCCTCTGATCTTCAGGTAAGCTTTCTCCAAGGCGGCCTTCACGACACATGACAACGCAGACTCGCTGAGCAGAGACTGATAGCCAAGTTCCACACACATGAGGACGGCCTCAACTGGGGTCTGGGGTTCATGTCACACTATCTGTAACCCCCACGACTTGCCTGGGCTTGCAAAATCTCACTAACTGTCCTGGCTGGAGACAATACACATCTCTTTAACCTGTGCTTAACCCTCTCTCCACTCACATTGTCTGTACCTTTAAGACTTGATTATCTGGAAAGACTCGCATTCCAACCATTATCTTGTAAATTGAGTTTGTGTCTTTATATGCCCTGTTTGTGAACTGAAATCCCACTCACCTGATGAAGGAGCAGCGCTCCGAAAGCTAGTGGCTTTTGCTACCAAATAAACCTGTTGGACTTTAACCTGGTGTTGTGAGACTTCTTACAACATTTATTGCCCATCCCTAGCTGCCCTTGAGAAGGTGGTGGTGAGCTGCCTTCTTGAATCGCTGCAGTCCATGTGCTGTGGGTTGACCCACAAGGCCGCAAGGGAGAGAATTCCAGAATTTTGACCCTGCGACTGTGAAGCAACGGTGATATATTCCCAAGTCAGGATGGTGAGTGGCTTGGAGGGGAACTTGCAGATGTTGGTGCTGCCGTTGTCCTTCGAGATGGAAGTAGTCGTGGGTTTGGAAGATGCTGTCTAAGGATCTTTGGCGAATTGCTGCAGTGCATCTTGTAGATAGTACACACTGCTGCTACTGAGCGTAGGTGCTGGAGGGATTGAATGTTTGTAAATGTGATACCATTACCATCAAGCCAGGGGATTAACCCTGGTTCAATGGAGAGTGTAGGAGGGCATGCCAGGAACAGCACCCGGCATACTTAAAAATGAGGTATCAACCTGGTGAAGCTACCAAACAGGATTACTTGCATGCCAAATGGCATAAACAGCATGATAAACAGAGCTGAGCAATCCCACAACCAACAGATCAAATCTAAAATCTGCAGTCCTGCCACATCCAGTCGAGAATGGTTGTGGATAATTATGATGTGGAGATGCCGGCGTTGGACTGGGGTAAGCACAGTAAGAAGTCTCACAACACCAGGTTAAAGTCCAACAGGTTTATTTGGCAGCACTAGCTTTCGGAGCCCCAAGCCCCTTCTTCAGGTGAATAAGGACTCGTGTTCACAAACAGGGCATATAAAGACACAAACTCAATTTACAAGATAATGGGTGGAATGCGAGTCTTTACAGGTAATCAAGTCTTAAAGGTACAGACAATGTGCGTGGAGAGAGGGTTAAGCATAGGTTAAAGAGATGTGTATTGTCTCCAGCCAGGACAGTTAGTGAGATTTTGCAAGCCCAGGCAAGTCGTGGGGGTTACAGATAGTGTGACATGAACCCAAGATCCCAGTTGAGGCCGTCCTCATGTGTGTGGAACTTGGCTATCAGTCTCTGCTCAGCAACTCTGCACTGTCGTGTGTCGTGAAGGCCGCCTTGAAGAATGCTTACCCGAAGATCAGAGGCTGAATGCCCATGACTGCTGAAGTGTTCCCCGATTGGAAGGGAACACTCCTGTCTGGTGATTATTGAACGGTGTTCATTCATTCGTTCTCGTAGCGTCTGCATGGTCTCACCAATGTACCATGCCTCGAAACATCCTTTCTTGCAGCGTATCAGGTAGACAATGTTGGCCGAGTTGCAAGAGTATGTACCGTGTACCTGGTGGATGGTGTTCTCAGGTGAGATGATGGCATCCGTGTTGATGATCCGGCACGTCTTGCGGAGGTTGCAGTGGCAGGGTTGTGCGATGTCGTGGTCACTGTTCTCCTGAAGGCTGGGTAGTTTATTGCGGACAATGGTCTGTTTGAGGTTGTGCAGTTGTTTGAAGGCAAGAAGTGGGGGTGTGGGGATGGCCTTGGCAAGGTGTTCGTCTTCATCGATGACATGTTGAAGGCTCCGGAGAAGATATTGTAGTTTCTCTGCTCCGGGGAAGTTCTGGACGACGAAGGGTACTCTGTCCGCTGTGTCCCGTGTTTGTCTTCTGAGGAGGTCGGTGCGGTTTTTCGATGTGGTGCGTGGGAACTGTTGATTGATGAGTCGAGCGCTATATCCTGTTCTTATGAGGGCATCTTTCAGCATCTGCAGGTGTCTGTTGCGATCCTCCTCATCTGAGCAGATCCTGTGTATACGGAGGGCTTGTCCATAGGGGATGGCTTCTTTAACGTGTTTAGGGTGGAAGCTGGAGAAGTGGAGCATCGTGACGTTATCTGTGGGCTTGCGGTAAAGTGAAGTGCTGAGGTGACCGCCCTTGATGAAAATGCGTGTGTCCAAGAATGCAACCGATTCCGGAGAGTAGACCATGGTGAGTCTGATGGTGGGATGGAACTTGTTGATGTCATCATATAGTTGTTTCAATGATTGTTCGCCATGCATCCAAAGAAAGAAAATGTCATTGATGTATCTAGTGTATAGCATCGGTTGAAGGTCCTGTGTGGTGAAGAGGTCTTGTTCGAGCCTGTGCATAAAGATGTTGGCATATTGAGGTGTGAATTTGGTCCCCATGGCTGTTCCGTGTGTCTGGATGAAGAACTGGTTGTTGAAGGTGAAGATGTTGTGGTCCAGGATGAAGCTGATGAGTTGTAGAATTGCATCTGGAGATTGCAGCAGTCACGGGCATTCAGCCTCTGATCTTCCGTTAAGCGTTCTCCAAGGCATCCTTCATGACACACGACAATGCAGAATCGCTGAGCAGAGACTGATAGTCAAGTTCTGCACACATGAGGACGGCCTCAACCCGGATCTTGGGTTCATGTCACACTATCTGTCCCCCCCACGACTTGCCTGGGCTTGCAAAATCTCACTAACTGTCCTGGCTGGAGACAATACACATCTCTTTAACCTGTGCTTAACTCTCTCTCCACTCACATTGTCTGTACCTTTAAGACTTGATTACCTGTAAAGACTCACATTCCACCCATTATCTTGTAAATTGAGTTTGTGTCTTTATGTGCCCTATTTGTGAACATGAGTCCTCACTCACCTGAAGAAGGGGCTTGGGGCTCCGAAAGCTAGTGCTGCCAAATAAACCTGTTGGACTTTAACCTGGTGTTGTGAGACTTCTTACGGTGGATAATTAAACAGCTCACTGGAGGAGGAGGCTCCACAAATATCCCCATCTTCAATGATGGAGGAGCCCAGCACATCAATGCAAAAGATAAGGCTGAAGCATTTACAAGCAATCTTCAGCCAGAAATGCCGAGTGGATGATCCATCTCAGCCTCCTCCAGTGGTTCCCAACATCTCAGATGCCAGTCTCCAGCCAATTCAATTCACTCCACGTGATATCAAGAAATGGTTGGAGGCACTGGATACTGCAAAGGCAAAGGCCCCTGATAAGATTATGGCAATAGTACTGAAGACTTCTGCTCCAGAACCTGCCGCTCCCCTGGCCAAGCTCTTCCAGTACAGTTACAACACTGGCATATACCCAACAATGTGGAAAATTGCTCTGGTATGTCCCGTACACAAAAAGCAGGACAAATCCAACCTGACCAATTACTGCCCAATCAGTCTACTTTCGATCATCAGTGAAGTGATGGAAGGGGTCATCAACAGTGCCAGCAAGCAGCACCTGCTCAGCAATAAGCTGCTCGGTGAAGCCCAGTTTGGGTTTCGCCAGGGTCACTCAGCTCCTGACCTCATTACAGCCTTGGTTCAAACATGGACGAAAGAGTTGAATTCCAGAGGTGAGGTGAAAGTGACAGCTCTTGACATCAAGGCCGCATTCAACAGAGTGTGGCATCAAGAGCCCTAGCGAAACTGGAATCAATGGGTATTGGAGGCAAACTCTCCATTGGTTGTTGGTTGTGATTGTGGAGGGTCAGTCATCTCAGCTCCAGGACATCTCTGCAGAAATCCCTCAGGGTAGTGTCCTAGGCCCAACCATTTTCAGCTGCTTCATCAATGACCTTCCCTCCATCATAAGGTCAGAAGTGGGAATGTTTGTCGAAGATTTCACAATGTTCAGCACCATTCATGACTCCTCAGATACTGAAGCAGTCCATGTTCAAATGCAACAAGATCTGGACAATATCCGAACTTGGGCTGACAAGTGGCAAGTAACATTCGTGCCACACGAATGTCAGGCAATGACCATCACCAATAAGAGACACTCTAACCATCGTCCCTTGACATTCAATGGTGTAACCATCACTGAATCCCCCACTGTCAACATCCCTGGGGTTAGCATTGACCAGAAACTCAACTGGTCTCGCCACATAAACACAGTGACTCCAAGCACAGGTAGAGGCTAGAAATACTGCGGCAAGTAACTCACCTCCTGACTCCCCAAAGCCTATCTACCATCTACAAGGCGTAAGTCAGGAGTGTGATGGAATACTCCCCACTTGCCTGGATGGGTGCAGCTCCAACAACACTCAAGAAGCTTGATACCATTCAGGACAAAGCAGCCGCCTGATTGGCCAGCCAGTGAGAACCATGTCCCACGAATGAATTTTAAAAAATGACTGAGTGGGGAATATGCCGGGCCATGAGGTTACAGATTGTGCTGGAGTACAGTTCCGTTGCTGTTGATGGCCCACACATTGCCTCATTGGTGCCCAGTCTTGAGTTGCTAGATCTGTTCAAAGTCTGTCCCATTTAACACGGTGATAGTGCCACACAACATGATGGAGGTTATTCCCAATGTGAAGGCAGGACTTCGCCTCCACAAGGACTGTGTGGTGGTCACTCTTACTGATACTTTCATGGACAGATGCATCTACAGCCGGCAGATTGGTAAGGATGAGGTCAAGTATGTTTTTTTCCCTTGTTGGTTCCTTCACCACCTGCTGCAGACCCAGTCTAGCAGTTATATCCTTTAGGACCCGACCAGCTCGATCAGTAGTGCTGCTGCTGAGCCACTCTGGATGGCGGGCATTGAAATCCCCAACCCAGAGTACTTTTTGCGCCCTTGCCACCCTCAGTGCTTCCTCCAAGTGTTGTTTAACACGGAGGAGTGCTGAGTCATCAGCTGAAGCAGAATGGTACGTGTAACCAGTAAGAGGTTTCTTTGCCTAAGCTTAACCTGAAACCATGAGACTTCATGGTCTGGAGTCAATGTTAAGGGCTCCCAGGGCAGCTCCCAACTGTATACCACTGTGCCACCACCTCTGCTGGGTCTGTCCTGCCAGTGGGACAGGACATATCCAGGGATGGTAATGGTTTCTTCTCAGAGACCTGGTTCCAACTGAACCTCAAGTGCCTCAGTTTTTCAGTGTGGGCCCTGGTTGCTGAGCAACAACTTGGCTTTTTTTTACCTCTATAATTGTTTTTACATCGTAAACCTTTGATTATAATGTCGGCACAGTTTAAAGTGAAACCAAAACATTACAGACATGCAGGCACCTTTGTTTAACATGAGCTAACTGAATGTTTGACCCTTTCATAGCACAGAAGTACAGAAACATACATCAAGCTTAAACTTAAAGTGATACCTTAATCCCTTTGAAGAAACCACAGCTGTCAATCAAGCTTAGAATTTTTGTAAACATTGTGGTTAGGATCAATGGGGGACAGGGTACTTTAGATGCATTCAACTGTGAAGGGAAAGGTAAATAAACACAGCTGACTGCAGGATGACCCGAGCGCACCCAACCCCCCCCCCCTCCCCCCTGCACCCCCCCCCCCCCACCCCCACCCCTCCAGGGCCTTTGGGACTCTCCCTCTGCAGCCTGACAGTGGCAGAGGGCAAATGTCTACTGGGCCTACATCCTTGATCCTCCTTAGTGCCCAAGGCTACAGGCCAAGGTGTCCAAGTCAGGGTGCCAGGTGCTTTGTTGACATTGCTAAGGTGCATGGACTGAAGGAGGACCTGAGTGGGGGATCTGAGGGAGGAGATGGGCTGAGGGGGAGAGGAAGCCTGGAATGGGGGAGAGATGTTGGGTCGACTCACCCTCATGCCTGCATGGTGTGGGGGGTGACATGCTATTTGAGTGAGGGGGGAGGGGTAGTGCCCCTCTTTTCTGAGGGATTAGTGGTGCTGCCCTGGTCAGTGGGGTAGGGGCACCATTTCCTTTGTGGGGGATGGATGCTGTCCACAAATGCAGAGATCGATGCGCCCTTTAAAAAGGGTGCCACGACCTCTGAAAAGCTGGGCTGCTTGGCGTGATCCATGAGATACATAAATTTGCGTCTATCAGGTGGGAGAATCCGAGCACCAGCGGGAAACACTCTGGTTTAGTGGCACTTAGTCCCAATTCGGGAGAATCGCATCCCTTCGGGACGATTTTTCCTTATTTCTAATACACAAAGTATAAATATAAATTGTTTAAAGCGGGTTTATTTCCTCACACATCTTTATGAAATTAAGATGAATGAAGTTTAACCAACAGGACAATTGTCACTTAGTTGGATTGAACATCTGCAAGATAACGATAAAAATATACTGCTGATAGTTTTTGTGAAGTATGTGGGTGAGATTGAAATCCTGAATTTCCATTAGTCGGAATATTATTTTCTGAACTCATTCTATGTAGTTTGTGTATGCCAATAATAACAACATAATCTAGGCTAACCTGCACAGTATCGCGACAGAGAAGTTTAAAACTTTGTAAACTTCCTTTTTGCACAAAATAGCCCATGTACCATTGTGGAAAATTGAAAAACTTGAGGAAGTTCGGCTGATTCAGAACCTTAGTCAATTTGAATATTTCTGCCAACATATGCTTAAGCATCATGAATCTTAACTCCTCAGGTGACTCAGACCAGGCAGGTCTCAGGTTTATTTCCTTATCAATGCTGGGTTTATTGATATCACCAAGGGTGGCACAGGGGGATACTAAAGTTAGCCTCAGTACCTTCATGTTGGGAGCTGAAGAAAATTCTTTGATTGATCATGTTCCAATGATCCCCGCTCGAAGTACATATATATTGATACATGGTGACCAAGGTTGTGCTTGGTGATATTGTCTCCCAAGAGTTCAGCAAGAGTTTAGCAACATGTTACGCCCCTGACTCACACATGAGGAGGCTGCTGGTTTCTGAGGAATTAACTTGAAGATGAGGAAACGCTATAGAAGCTTAGGCACTTAGAAATGGATAACATGATCAGGTAAATGCAGAATATGATTACAAAGTAAATTAGGATAATGGGCTGGATTTTATCTGGTCTTTGGGGATGAACTGAGAGATGGCAATGTGGGCGCCTGCAAAATGGTGGGGGAAGATGGTGGAGAGGGGGGCTGAAATGCCTGTCATCTTTCTACTACCATGTCATTTTTTTAATTCCTTCATGGGACATGGGCATCACTGGCTGTCCACCATTTGTTGCCCATCCCTAGTTGCCCTTTTTTAGAGGGCAGTTGAGAGGCAACCACGTCGCAGTGGCTCTGGAGTCACATGTAGGCCAGACCAGATAAGGACGGCAGATTTCCTTCCCTAAAGGATATTAGTGAATCAGATGGGTTTTCCGATGCTCGACAATGGTTTCATTCTAATTCCAGATTTTAAAAAAATTCAAATTCCACCATCTGCCGTGGCGGGATTCGAACCCGGGTCCGCAGAATATTAGTTGAGTTTCTGGATTGATAGTCTTGTGATAATACCACTCGGCTATCACCTCCCCAGTGGTGAGAAATATGGACTGCCTTCCTGCCAAAGAACAATTGAGCCACTAATGGGATGGGCTCTCTTGTTGCTTGGGAGGCCACTAGGTTGAGCCCTGGCAGCCTCTCTGCAAGTTCAGCGTTGGGGAGGCACGGGGGGGTCAGGTTGCCTTCCCGTCCAGCTACTCTTCTGCCCATTGGGCAACAGCTCTAATAGCAGAGCTGCCTGATGCCATAAAATGCGGCTGGCTTTCCAGTCCTGTCATCGGGGCATCTTGATGCAAGAATTGTGGGCGGTGCAGACTTGATGGGTCGAATGGCCTCCTTCTGCACTGTAGGATTCTATGATTCTATGATAATAGCATTTCTACCGATGACACACAATTGGAGGCAAGTCCAAAAGTAAATTTAAAACAGGTATTAGAAAGGACATCCCTCCCAGATAAAGGTGTGTGTCATGAATGATAAATAGCTTGTTTGGAGTTAACAATTGTTTGGTGGAGTGGAGAGGAATTCTGGACAGATTTGAAAGCATTAACCACATTGAAAGGAGAATAAGTTACCATAAATATAAACTGTAATAGTTCACTTTGGGCTGAATTTTACATGCCCCGGAAGGTGTGTTTCCTATGGGTGGGGTGGATAGGTGTCTATCCCACCACCTTCCCATTACACATATTTAAATAAATGAATAATTAACGGTCAATTAGGTTTGTTTTTCAAGCCAATTGAACCTGAAAATATGCTGCCCATATTGGCATGGACAGCAAGGCGGGAGCGAAAATGACTGTGTGGCCAAATTCCACTCCAACTCGATTTTCAAGTTTGCTGATGACACCACCGTAGTGGTTCGGATCTAAATGATGAGTATAGGAAAGAGATAGGGAATCTGGTGAATTGGCGTGACGACAATAATCTCTCCCTCAATGTCAGTAAAATGAAGGAGATAGTCATCGACTTCAGGAAGTGTAGAGGAGGACATGCCCCTTTCTACATCAATGGGGATGAAGGAGAAATGGTCGAGAGTTTCAGACTTCTCGGTGTCCAGATCACCAAAAGCCTGCCCTGCCCCTCCACATCGATGCTATAGTTAAAAAAGCCCACCAACATCTCTACTTTCTCAGGAGGCAAAGGAAATTCAGCATGTCTGCTGCGACTCTCACCAACTTTTACAGATGCACCATAGAAAGCATCCTATCCGGATGTATCATAGCTTGGTATGGCTCCTGCTCTGACCAAAATTGCAAGAAGTTACAAAGGGTTGTGAACGTAGCCCAGTCCATCATGCAAACCAGTCTCCCATCCATTGACTCCATTTACACTTCCCGCTGCCTCAGAAATCTTCCAGGACGCTACATACGCGGACGCTATCGAACTCCTAAAAGGGCAGTTCCGAAAGAGCCCTAACGTGGTTTACGCCAGACATCTCCTAACTACCCGCAAGCAGCAGCCAGGAGAATCGTGCGCCCAATTTCTGCGCGCCCTGAGGGTCCTAGCTCGAGCTTGTGACTGTAAGGCAGCAGCTCAGAACACGGAGGACCTGATCCGCCTACGTTGCGGGCATTGAGTCTACATACATCCGGCAGCGCCTGCTGGAACAAGATGACCTAGATCTCCGAAGAACAGCCACGATGGCTGAAACGTTAGAAGCGGCCTCTCACAATCTCGGGTCTTACCTTGCATCCCGTTCTATCGACGGCTCCACCGCGACGGCTGTTCCGGCGGGGCCCAAATGTTACTTTTGCGGCCTACCCAAGCACCCTCGGTGTCGCTGCCCGGCAAAGGACGCGATTTGCTCTGGATGCGGTAAGCTAGGCCACTTCGCTAAAGTCTGCCGGGCAAAGCCGCTTCCGAAGCCTCGTGGCGCCACGTGTGTTCCGCGGGCGCAGCCATCTTTAAGGCAGGCGGCGGCTGCGCGCGAATCGCCATCTTTAATGCGGTCATCGGAAGTGCGGGAATCGCCATCTTTGATGCGGTCACCGGAAGCGCGGGAATCGCCATCTTTGAGACTGGCATCAAGACACGCTGAGCAGGAAGCTTTATCCGTGACGTCATCAGACGGGGACGAAGACGGATTCTTCTTGGATTCAACAGTGGCATCGATTTGCCTGGACCAGTCGCAGCCACATCAACTCTCCAAGTCCATAATGGAGATCATGGTAAATGGTCATGCAGAAAACTGCCTGTTCGACTGTGGGAGCACAGAAAGTTTTATACACCCTCGCACAGTGTGTCAATATGCCCTTCCCGTGCGACCCTGGAGCCAGACCATCTCCATGGCCTCGAATTCCCACTCAGTGGAGGTCCTCGGTGCTGCTTGGTGACGCTGACGGTACAGGGCACAGTCTACGAGCGTTTTCGGCTCCTCGTGCTGCCGCGACTCTGCGCAGCTGTACTGCTGGGGTTAGATTTCCTCAGCCATCATAGGAGCGGCACGGTAGCACAGTGGTTAGCACTGCTGCTTCACAGCTCCAGGGACCTGGGTTCGATTCCTGGCTTGGGTCACTGTCTGTGTGGAGTTTGCACATTCTCCTCGTGTCTGCGTGGGTTTCCTCCAGATGCTCCGGTTTCCTCCCACAGTCCAAAGATGTGCGGGTTAGGTTGATTGGCCATGCTAAAATTGCCCCTTAGTGTCCTGAGATGCGTAGGTTAGAGGGATTAGTGGGTAAAATATGTAGGGATACGGGGGTAGGGCCTGGGTGGGATTGTGGTCGGTGCAGACGCGATGGGCCGAATGGCCTCTTTCTGTACTGTAGGGATTCTATCTTCTATCTATCTACCCTGCAATATGATGGCCCTTATCTTCCACTCTCCGTCTGCAAGGCGCCGTCACTGCAGCACCCCTCGTGCACCACCTGCAGTCTCTCGACCCTCAAGATCAGCCCCCCCCCCTTATTTGATAACCTCACCCCGGATTGTAGGCCTATAGCCACCAAGAGTAGGCGCTATAGTGCGGATGACCGGGCCTTCATTCGGTCCGAGGTACAACGTTTGCTCCGGGAAGGGATTATCCAGGCCAGCACCAGCCCCTGGAGGGCGCAAGTGGTCGTAGTTAAATCGGGGGAGAAACACCGCACGGTGATTGACTACAGCCAGACCATAAACAGGTATACCCAACTAGATGCGTATCCTCTTCCCTGTATCGCGGACATAGCCAACCGCATCACGCACTATAGGGTTTTCTCGACGATCGATTTGAAATCGGCTTACCACCAGCTCCCTATCCGCTCGGAGGATCGCCCATATACTGCCTTTGAGGCGGACGGTCGCCTCTACCAGTTCCTTCGAGTCCCCTTTGGTGTCACCAATGGGGTCTCAGTCTTCCAGCGGGCCATGGATCAAATGGTAGACCAGCACAGGCTACGGGCCACTTTCCCGTATCTGGATAACGTCACCATCTGCGGCCATGACCTGCAGGATCATGATGCCAACCTACAAAAATTCCTTCGTACGGCCACTCTCCTGAACCTCACATATAATGAGGCGAAGTGTGTTTTCCGGACACGCCGCCTCGCCATCTTTGGGTACGTGATAGAAAATGGTGTCCTTGGCCCCGACCCAGCCCGTATGCGTCCCCTTATGCAGCTTTCCCTTCCTACTACCCTCAAAGCACTGAGGAGATGCCTGGGCTTCTTCTCCTATTATGCCCAGTGGGTTCCCCGTTACGCGGATAAAGCCCGTCCGCTCCTAAAATCGACCTCTTTTCCCCTGGTGGAGGAGGCCCGTCAGGCCTTCGACGACAAGCGGACATCGCGAAGGCCGCGATGCATGCTGTGGACGAATCCATCCCATTCCAAGTGGAAAGTGATGCGTCTGACTTTGCCCGAGCCGCCACCCTTAACCAGAGGGGCCGTCCGGTGGCCTTCTTTTCCCGGACCTTACAAGGCCCTGAGATTCGACACTCCTCGGTCGAGAAGGAGGCCCAGGCCATCGTGGAAGCCGTCCGGCACTGGCGCCATTATCTCGCGGGCCAACGATTCACCTTAATTACGGACCAGCGGTCAGTTGCCTTCCTGTTTAACACCAGGCAAAAGGGCAAGATTAAGAATGACGAGATCTTGTGGTGGAGGATTGAGCTCTCCACCTACAGATATGACATCATGTACCGGCCCGGGAAGCTCAATGAGCCCCCAGACGCCCTGTCCTGTGGATCATGTGCCAGCGCCCAACTAGACCAGCTACAGTCCCTCCATAACGACCTCTGTCATCCGGGTGTCACCAGATTTTTCCATTTTGTCAAGTCCCGTAACCTGCCCTTCTCCCTCGAGGAAGTCCGGACGATTACCAGGCAATGCAGGGTCTGCACTGAGTGCAAACCGCAGTTCTACCGGCCAGGTAAGGCGCACCTTGTAAAGGCCACTCGCGCGTTTGAGCGCCTTAGCATTGATTTTAAAGGCCCCCTCCCCTCCTCGAACCGCAATGTTTATTTCCTGAATATCATTGATGAATACTCACCTTTCCCTTTTGCCTTCCCCTGCTCGGACATGACCACGGCTACAGTGATTCGGACCCTGAACAAGCTCTTCACCCTGTTCGGCTTCCCAGCCTATGTTCATAGCGATCGTGGGTCCTCTTTCATGAGTGACGAGCTGAGGCAGTACCTGCTCGCCAAAGGCATTGCCTCCAGCCGCACCACTAGCTATAACCCCTGGGGAAATGGTCAAGTAGAGCGGGAGAACGCAACCGTCTGGAAGGCCGTTCTATTAGCGTTACGGTCTAGGGGCCTTCCAGTCAGCCGTTGGCAAGACGTCCTTCCGGACACATTCCATTCCATTAGGTCACTCTTGTGCACAGCGACCAATACGACCCCTCACGAGCGGATGTTTTCGTTCCCCAGGAAGTCCTCCTCGGGTACTTTGCTCCCGGATTGGCTGATATTCCCGGGGCCCGTCCTGCTTCGGAAGCATGTCCGGACCCATAAGGCAGATCCCTTGGTCGAGGAGGTCCAATTGCTCCACGCTAATCCTCAATATGCTTACGTAGCGTACCCTGATGGGCGGGAGGACACGGTTTCTGTCCGTGACTTGGCACCCGCGGGTGCCCCTGAGGTCACCACGTCCTTCCGCCCCACGGTCCCTGGTGTTGTCCACTCGGAGATTGCTGCGCCTCTTCCTCCCTCAGTCCCTGTCTCCAATGTAGTCCGCCCAGAGCCTGTTGCAGCCCCCCACCCCCCAGCTCCGGTTCCCACTGTTCCCCATACGCCACCAGGGCCACTGCTCGCTCCTCTCGCCCCTGTGTACAGCTCGCTTGAGTTGCCGGAGCCGTCGCCACGCAGTACCCGACGACTGGACAGGGCGACGGATTGGTCCGCTTCACACCATCTGGCGCCTTCTCTCGACGCTCACTGTACGGAGCCTGGGCCGACATCGCTCCCTGCTCGGACGACTCTGCGACCTGCACTACGACGATCGCGATGGCGGATCAAGCCACCGGTTCGTCTGGACTTGTGATATTGTTTCCGCTTCACCCCTTGTTTTTTTTAAAAGGGGTGAATGTGGTGGACCTCAGTTATGCCTTTGTCCTATATGGACCACCCGTTGTGTGTGTTTGTCATACCTGGACACACCCCCTTCCAGTTTGGTTCCTCCCCTCAGCACCTAGTATAAAGGTGGCTGTCTCCTCCCGCTTGTTCAGTCCAGGTCGGTTATTTGTTGGGATCTGCTCCTGATTCTGTTGTGAATAAAAGCCTACACTTGTATTGGCACACCGGTAGTCTTTCGCCTTATTGATAGCGTATCAGGGAGTGTGCAGTGGGACCTGGGTATCCTTGTGCACCAGTCACTGAAGGTAAGCATGCAGGTGCAGCAGGCGGTAAAGAAGGCAAATGGCATGTTGGCTTTCATTGCGAGAGGTTTTGAGTACAGGAGCAGGGATGTGTTGTTGCAACAGGGCCTTGGTGAGGCCACACCTAGAGTGCTGTGTGCAGTTTTGGTCTCCTTTTCTGAAGAAGGATGTTCTTGCTCTCGAGGGAATGTAGCAAAGGTTTACCAGGCTGATTCCGGGGATGGCGGGACTGATGTATGAGGAGAGATTGACTAGGTTAGGATTGTTTTCGCTGGAGTTCAGACGAATGAGGGGGGATCTCATAGAGGCTTATAAAATTCTAATAGGTCTAGACAGGATAGATGCAGGGTGGTGGGGGAGTCCAGAACCAGGGGTCATAGTCTGAGGATTCAGGGTAGACCATTTAGGACGGAGATGAGGAGACATTTCTTCACCCAAAGAGTGGTGAGCCTGTAGAATTCATTACCACAGGAAGTAATTGATGCCAAAACATTGAATGTATTCAAAAGGCGGCTGGATATAGCACTTGGGGCAAATGGGATCAAGATTATGGGGATAAAGCAGGATTAGGCTACTGAATTGGATGATCAGCCATGACCGTAATGAATGGTGGAGCAGGCTCGAAGGGTCAAATGGCCTCCTCCTGCTCCTATCTTCTTTGTTTCTATGTTTCTATGTCTGTATAGCGCGTAAGAAACAAGACTTTTCACTGTATACTAATACATGTGACAATAATAAATCAAATCAAATCAAAGAAAGTCCAATTTTTTAACTTGTGTTTGAAGGGCATGAAAGAAGTGGTGGGGTCATGGGTCCTAAGGGAAGGTAGGAAGGATAAAAAAAGGCCAGTTTTAGTTTAGAAATAGATAATCAAGTGAAACAATTTCAGTGTATATTGATATTTTAAATGCGCACAGTATTTAAAACTGGTAATGAAACTATAGTTGAGAGTTCAACAAACAGCAGTGCAGGATGGTAAAGACTTCAACAGGGTGCAGACAAGTTGTAGAATGAGCAGACAGATGGCACGTGCAACTTAACGTAGAAAAGTGTCAGGTAATACACGCTCCGGGGAGAATTAAGCGATTGTAAGCATACATTAAATGCAAAGACTAAAGGGTCTGGATAAACAAAAACAGCTAAGATTTCAAAGTTGCAATTTTCTGAATGTGTAGACAAATACAAACAAAAATGTCTGGTAGTACTTCAGTCTGTCCTGTCCTGTCCTGGCTGTCCTGTCTGGAGACAATACACATCTCTTTAACCTGTCTTAATGCTCTCTCCACTCACATTGTTTGTACCTTTAAGACTTGATTAGCTGTAAGTATTCGCATTCCAACCATTATTCTGTAAATTGAGTTTGTGTCTTTATATGCCCTGTTTGTGAACAGAATTCCCACGCGCCTGAAGAAGGAGCTTAAAGCTCCGAAAGCTTGTGGCTTTTGTTACCAAATAAACCTGTTGGACTTTAACCTGGTGTTGTTAAATTTCTTACAATACTTCAGTCTCACAGGTGGGAACAGAGTACAAGAGTAAAGAAGTAATGATGAATTTATACAGAGAATGCTTGAGCTATGGTTAGTTAGTGCACTGTGTGCAGTATAGAAGAGACATTGGAGAATGCAATGTAGATTTATCAGGCTGGTAGTAGGGATGGGAAGCTATAGCTATGAGATAACATTTCAAATATTTGGATCAGTTCCAATGTAGCAGGGAAATCTATGAGGAGATTTAATAAAGGTTTTTAAATTTATAAAGGGTTATGTTCATCGTGACCAGAGCAAGGCTATTTTCTTGTGTCAGTGATGAAGATCTGCCAGTGCAAAGGTCCTTTTTCAGTGTGTCATTATACCCTCAGTGGAGGCCAGGGGTCTGTTCTCGAATGTTAATTCAATGTCAGATGATGGAAAAAGGTTAGTGATGTACCTTCTTGGTGGGCAGAAGTCCTAACTTCCCTTTGCCTTCAGTAATTAATCTGATATGAAGCTCAATCAAAGGAAAAAGCAAAACCCATCTAAATGGACTCTCAGAGGCAGCACAGAATAGAGCAGGAATTTCCGAGCTTCCCTATGTCCGATTTGGGGGTTGCGGTGGGAGGGGAGTGTGGGGGGAGGAGGGGGGGTGGAGGCAAAGACGTGCTGAAGAATCCTTCTTGAACATTCACGTGTAAGCTTTTACACAGCAATTGACCAGAAGTATAATCATACAATTTAAATTGCAAACTTCAGATGGTTCAGCCAGGATTAGGCCAAGAGTTACCCAGAAAAAGTTAGAAGGATCACAACCTCTTCTAACTTTTGGGTAGCTAAGGTAAAGACCCAGACTGACCCCATGCTCCCAAACCCAGGGGAGTCCCCTACCACTCCTAACCTCTCCTCCCCTCCCGCACTACCCATCGACTAACCAACGCCCAGCCCCCCACGATATTCCCGCCCACCCCACTTGTAAAGGAATTCTCCCCATTCGCACTCCTCACGCTCTCCCCCTTCTGCCACTGCCCATGGGTGCAACTCTCACCACCCTCCCACAACCTGAGAGGACCCACCTGACTGCATCCATCCAACCCTAACCCCCAGCCAGCAGACCCAACCCAATTTCACCCCTCCCCTGTCCACCACTGATGTCCAACATCCCCCCACCCTTCCCTGTCTTCTGAAACCCTCCCATCCCCCAAATCCTATTCACTTACCTTAGACACTTACATTCTTCCTGGCCTACCAATTTCATTGGGTAGCCTCATTATATTTTCGCCTGGTTAGTCCGACTCTGCTGCACTGTGACGTTGGGCTTTGGAGATAGCTGCAGTGCCAAGCCTTACCCAGCCTGAATCAGAAGGTTGGATGAGACAGACACAGAAGATATTTGGCATCAGTCAGTAAGCACGGAATGGCAATCCAATGCTGATTGCCAATATGAGGAAGTTACGGCCCTCTAGAATCTTCCATTGCCAGACTTACCCATTCTCTTTTCCTGTGGTTGAGGATGGATTATACTAATCAACTAAAACTGGACAACCACTTCACAGAATCACAGAATTGCTGCGGTGCAGAAGGAGGTCATTTGGCCCATTGTGTCTGCACTGGCTCTCAGAATGAGCACCAGGACTTAGTGCCATTCTCCTGCCATTCTTGTAAATGTCTTGTGCACTCTCTCCAATACATTCACATCCTTCCTAAAGTATGGCACCCAAAACTGTACACAATATTCCAGCTGAGGTCTAGCTAGTGTCTTGTATAAGTTCAGCATAATATCCTTGCTCTTGTACTCTATGTCCCTATTTATAAAGCTCATGTATACATTATTAACTGCTCTCTCCAACTGTCCTGCCAGCTTCAATGATCTGTGCACATATACATCAGATCCCTCTGCTCCTGCAACCTCTTCATAGTTGTAGCCTTTTTGATACATTGTCTCTCCATGTTCTTCCTATCAAAATGAATCACTTCACATTTCTTTGCATTGAATTTTATCTGCCCCTGCCCACCAGTTCCACTAACTTGTCTATGTCCTTTTGAAGTTCTACAGTAGCTTCCTCGCAATTCACAGTGCTTCCAAGTTTAGTATCATCTGCAAACTTTGGAACTGTGTCCTGTATATCAAAATCCAGGTCATTTATATGTATCAGGAAAAGCAAGGGTCCCAATACTAACCCCTGGGGAACTACACTACAGAAAGTCTTCCAGAACGATAAACATCCATTAACCACAGCACTTTGTTTCTTGTCACTCAGCCAATTCCATACCCATGTTGCTACTGTCCCTTTTATTCCACGAGCTATAACTTTGCTCACAAGTCTGTTGTGTGGCACTGTATTGAATGCCTTTTGGAAGTCCATATACATCGCATCAACAACATTTCTCTCATCAATCCTGTTTATTACCTCTTCAAAAAACTTCAGCAAGTTATTTGAACCTGATTTTCCCTTCAGTAATCCATGCTGTTTTTCCTTAATTAACTAACATTTCTCCCTGTGAGTATTAGTTTCATCCCAAATTATTGTTTCTAGAGGTTTACCCATCATGGTAGTTAAATGAGTGGCCTGCAGTTGCTGGACTTTTCTTCACACTGTTTTTTGAACAAGGATGTTACAGTTCTCCAATCCTCCAAGATCATCCCTGAGTCTAAGAAAGACTGAAAAATTCTGGCCAATGCCTCTGCAATTTACACTCTTACTTCCCTCACTATCTTTGGTTGCATCTCATCCAGTCCTGGTGTCATATCAACTTTAAGTACAGATAACCTACCTAATACTCCTCCTTTTCAATTTTAAACCCACCTGGTGTCTGAATTACCTCCTCTTTTATCGAGACCTGGGTAGCAGCTTCTTCCTTGGTAAAGACAAAGTATTCATTTCATACCTCTACGATGCATTTGCCTTAATGTGTAAAAGCCCTTTTTGGTCCCCAGTTGGTCCTCCTCCCACCACCTTTTTACTAGTTATCTGTCTACAGGAGACTTAGGGATTCCCTTTTAGATGAGCTGTCGGTCTCTCTTCATACTCCTTCTTTGTTTCTCTTATTTGCTTCTTCACCAGTCCTCTGAGCCTTCTATATTCAGCTTGGTTTTCAATCCTATTTTCTACCTTACACCTGTCATAAGCACACTTTTTCGTCTTTATCGTAATTTCTATCTCCTTATCTTTCAGGGAGCTCTGGATTTGTTTGATCTACCTTTCCCTTTCAAGGAAATACACTTTAACTATGTCCAAATTATCACTATTTTGAAGGTAGCCCACTGATCAACTATCATTTTTCCTGCCAACCTTTGACTCCAATCTCTGTGGCCCACATCCATTTTCACCCCTTTTTCATCATAAAATCCTTCCAGTGTAGAAGGAGGCCATTCAACTCATCGGGTCTGTACTGACTCTCCAACAGAGCATATTATCCAGGCCCAATTCCTGTTATCCCATGTATTTACATCACTAATTCTCCTAACCTACACATCTATGGATACTAAGAGGCAATTTAGCATGGCCAATCCACCAAACCTGCATGTCTTTTGGACTGTGGAAGGAAACCGGAGAACCCAGAGGAAACCCAGACAGACACGGGGAGAATGCGCAAACTCCACACAGTCACCCAAAACCTGGGTCCTTGGTGCTGTGAGGCAGCAATGCTAACCACTATGCTACTGTGCCTCTTTGCTGGAAGAGTCCTCAGAATATTTCCCTAATATAGGATATAGTGATCAGTGAACAAGGAGATTAAAACAAAAGAAAATACGGAACAAAAAGTGTTTGAAACAGTATTGTTACGACGCGGAGGTGATTTTTCCCTCTGCTCGATTTTGGAACCACTCAAAGGGTTATACTTCACCTCGTAATCTTATACGATTGTGTGTGAGGTATTAGGAAGTTACTGGTTTTGGTAAATTAAAGCAGGATCTGACACTCTCTATGATGAACAATTAACAGGTCTTTATTTTTAAACTGGTGTCAACCTTATTAAAACAATTAACAAACTGAATAAAATCCCAATAGAATGCTGTTCAAATGTTACAAAACTCCTTCAGGAATAATGAAATAAATCATTACAGAATTCAGTCACTCTCAACTAATAAATATAAACAGGCGTCTCTTGGAAGTATGTACTTTCTCCGGTAATGCTCCCATCTGGAATACTTCCTAAGTTGGTTTCATAGAAACCCTACAGAACAGAAAGAGGCCATTCAGCCCATCGAGTCTGCACCGACCACAATCCCACCCAGGCCCTATCCCCATATCCCTACATATTTACCTGCTAATCCCTCTAACCCTCATATTTACCCGCTAATCCCTCTAATCTATGCATCCCGGGACACTAAGGGGCAAATTAGCTTGGCCAATCAGCTTAACCCGCACATCTTTGGACTGTGGGAGGAAACCGGAGCACCCGGAGGAAACCCACGCAGACACGGGGAGAATGTGCAAACTCCGCACAGACAGTGACCCGAGCCAGGAATCGAACCCAGGTCCCTGGAGCTGTAAAGCAGCAGTGCTGACCACCATGTTACCATGCCGCCCAAACTCTCTCTATTTAGATGGTGATTTTATGAAGATATACATGAAACTGCAGGATTTATATGGGGAGAGCCTCGCCTATTCACCTTCCAACTCAAGAGGTGGCAAGTATACTCTGGCAGTTACCCCCCCCCCCCTTTGTCTGGGTTTATATACCTGGAATTACCTCATAGTATTCCTGCAATCTGAGTGGCTTGAGTCTGTCAACAACCCTCACATTTGAATTCCATTGGTTCTGTGCCTCTGCGTGCTTGCTTCAAATTCATTGGTCCAATTCAAAAGTCTGTTTTGGTTAGGTTGGAACACTGCCTGCTAGGCTTTGATACAAATGTTGCAAAAACCTGCTTCTGCAGTCTGCTCTCTGCAATTTAAAATCCACGCACAGAGACCTGCTTTTTAAAGAGATAATGCAATATGAATTCTTCTTTTTGTTTTAGCATTTCTTTTCACTATTTACATTTGTCAAATGCCACATTTTTAACCTTACATATATAATTTCACAACAGTATTGACTTTTCATTCTGCAAGTAACAAGATTATCATAGCCGGACTGTTCACCCACATCCCTCACAGCCTGACGCTCAAATAGACAGTCATTAAAAACCTCATCAAATTGCTGCCTTTTTCTGCCACAGAACCAGTGCTTGCTGTGGCTTTCTTCTCCGTACAGCGCATTCGAGAAAATGAACAGGGTCTATTTGTGACAAAGCACGATCCCTTTTGCAGTGCTTTAAATGCACACTGGTACCCACCGAAACAAGATATACAGAACAAACATCTTCATGCAAACTTTAAGAATTGGCAGGTTGTTTCCAGGCAGAATGTTCTTAGGATAGTGCTACCAAACACGTTCCTGACCGCTTCACTTACTGCTGATCTATATTTGTCGCAGCTCCAAGGAAAACTGCTGCAAGATGTAATATAAGTGGTCCCATAAATGGGTTAAACCTGCTTGGCAAAACAAATTGACACTGTCGTGTAAAAGACTTCTATTTTCCTGTTAAAGTGGCTCAGCGAGATACAGAGACTAACACATTAAACCAAAGGGTCCCAGTGGTATTTTCTTGTCTGCAGATTTCTGTTTTCTGTAAATGTCGCGGCTCAGTCACAGCGGAAGCAAACTCTGCCAACATATTGTTGCTTACTTGGCCTCCCCAACATCAATAATTCAGATCTCTGGAGAGTACCCTGATGTGCTATTTCTGCACTGTGTCAATTTACTTTTAATAACTGCTTTAACAGAGCTCCAGTAGTATCAGGGCAGAGAAGGAATATTGTTCTCATCTTTCACACAGGAATAGTACATTAGAAAAGAAAAACACACACACCAGGCCCCGACCTGAGCAGCATCGATAACCATTCATTGCACTGCAAGCCCATTGCAAAATAGCACAGAAACCATCTCAGAAAATCACGTTCCCGTGCCTTCACCCTTCCCCCATCATCGCATCACCTCATCCTGCTACGACTCAGCGTGCCGGTGTATCCATCATTAATCATGATTCACTTTCCAGCACTTGTGGGGCATAGAAGAACCAAATTATCTGTGGGGTTGAAGCTTCTGATTTGTTCTCGTGTGTTTTCATTGTACGTTGCACAGCCTCAGCACATTCAGAGCTGGATGTAGTTGTGACCTCCAAAGTGAAAGGTCTTCCCAGAAAATAACATCTCTGCGCCTTCCTGAGATCGTTTGGACCCTGATGTGTTTCCTGCAGCGGCATCTGCACATTTAATTTGTGCAAAGCTTCTTTCCTTGTGCTCTTGTGGTCTAGTTCTCACTCGGGGAGGCTGGTGCTGCCTGAATAGCAAATTACCACCGACCTTTGGAAGGTGGGAAGGAATCTACGGGCAGATTTTAACTCCGGCTGGGATTCAGGCAACTTTGTTCCCCACCCAGGAGAGGCAGCAACAGGCCATGGTGGTGCTAACTGCTAAGTCACATTTAAATATCACAGGTCTACTTCCCATTGACAACAGATGTAAACAGGACACGTAAAGGCTGCCTGGAGGCAGTTCCCGGAATGAGGCAGGGCGGGAGTTTTAAGAGTGTCTCATTAGAGGGAAGGCGAGGGATGGGGTGATTCGAGGCAGGAAAGACCACTCTTGTTCTTCTTAACCCCACTAAAAAGTTTGAACTTATCTGAAGGGCCTTCTCCATCGTTAGCACGGCTGCCTGAATAGAACGAATGAACAGAAAATAGTTATCCAATGTTATTCAATCAGTTCCTTATTGGTCCTCACATGATAGGAACGTAGGAATTAAGAGCGAGAGTAGGCAATTCAGCCCTTCGAGCCCGCTCCGCCATTCTGTATGATCATGGCTGACCTCCATCTCATCCTAACTCCACTTCCCTGCCTTTTCCTCATAGCTCTTTATCCCACTTTTGATCAAACATTTATCTATCGCTTTCTTGAATCCATTGATTGATTCTGCATCCACTGCACTCTGGGACAGTGAGTTCTCTTTTCTAACTCAATTTATAAATTAACAGTCTCTAAATTGATAGGACACTAACTTGCACCTAAAGGGCATGTGGGTTCCTGCCTTAACCTAGATTCTCATAGCTTCCCTCACTTGCTGCACAGAAAGAAAAATATCATTATCACTTCCCACTGTACTATACTCCAAAATAAACAGGAAAGATTCTTCCAGGTCAGAAGAAAAAGACAAAGACAATCTGACCCCTTTCTCAGCTTTCAACTGTTGTGAGAAGACCAAGTCAATGATGACTGAATGGCAACAAGGCCCTCCCATCATTATTGGGTAACAGGACATCAAAGATGTTGAACACTTCCCCAGCTAGAAAGTATTATGTATGTTGGGGCGTATCTCCTTTATGGGAATGGGTCAGGAACCTTGGGTATGGGGTGATTTGCCCAGGGACTGGCCTGAGAGGACAGTTGTTGTTTGTCGTGTGGAGCGAGTAAGACTGTAATGAATACCTGTGTTTCCTAATGCCTGTCTGGGGAGTGAGTTCTTGAAGATACTCCTCAGTAGTAAAGAATTTAACAGAAAGCAAAATCTCCAGGGAGGGTGATATCGGGATAAATGTCCACATAAGAATCAGCAATGCAGCATTGATCTTCCAATGGCTCCACATGGCATCCAACACCATCAACATGGTTTTGAAGTTACAGCTCTAAATGTCCATTGTGGTACCAACTGCAACCTATGCCAGTGAGACATGGAAGATAACAGCAAAGGTGCCATGTAATTTGGATGTTCACCAGCGCTGCCTACATAAGATCCTGGGCATCACACGGAGAAACAGCATCAAAAACAAGGAAGAGGTGCCTAAGGGATATCATAATGGAGAGATGACTGAGGCTGGCATTTAGCCTCCCAGACATTGCCAGAATGTCAATAAAATGGACACTATCAGACATAAGAAGAAGGTGGGGCCAGCTAAAAAAGGCCTGGCAAGGTACATTAAAGGAGGACTTCCAAGAGTGGAATGCCACCTTGCCCGTAGGAAAGAAATTGTGATGTGGTTGGTGGCAGTTGTGCTGTCCTTTATCCAGGATTGGACTGGAGGAAATAAGTCTAAAAAATAATTATGATGACCCATAAACAAAATGGTGCTTGTGCATAATTTTCCAACAGGCATATTTCATGTAATATCTTAGCAAAAGTGACAGAGAAGAAACCAATATCAGCCGACTTGTAATAATCTAAAGTTTCTCAATCAACTTAAGCTGCACAAAAGACAAAAAAAAAGTTTATCTATCTTTGGAGTGCATATCATAGTTAAAAAATGTGCAACCTGTTTTACTGACTACCTATGAGGGTCCTTGTCAGTAATGGGAAAGAGAATGACAAGTTTGATTCTGAATGTGGCCAGAACCCATTGTTGTAATAGCATCCTCTTGTGGTCATATACATATCGATGTATAAATGAAATAAACTACTTATTCACAGAGTCATAGAGTCATAGAGTAATACAGCATGGAAACAGGCCCTTCAGCCCAACTGGCCCATGGTGTCCTCCCAGCTTGGCCCAATTGCCTGCGTTTGGCCCATATTCCTCTAATCCTTTCCCATCCATATACTTATCCAAATGCTTTCTTGAGTCATATTCAGTTGGATACTTAATAAGAACATAAGAACATAAGAAATAGGAGCAGGAGTAGGCCATCCAGCCCCTCGAGCCCGCCCCGCCATTCAATAAGATCATGGCTGATCTGACGTGGATCAGTACCACTTACCCGCCTGATCCCCATAACCCTTAATTCCCTTACCGATCAGGAATCCATCCATCCGCGCTTTAAACATATTCAGCGAGGTAGCCTCCACCACCTCAGTGGGCAGAGAATTCCAGAGATTCACCACCCTCTGGGAGAAGAAGTTCCTCCTCAACTCTGTCTTAAACCGACCCCCCTTTATTTTGAGGCTGTGTCCTCTAGTTTTAACTTCCTTACTAAGTGGAAAGAATCTCTCCGCCTCCACCCTATCCAGCCCCCGCATTATCTTATAAGTCTCCATAAGATCCCCCCTCATCCTTCTAAACTCCAACGAGTACAAACCCAATCTCCTCAGCCTCTCCTCATAATCCAAACCCCTCATCTCAGGTATCAACCTGGTGAACCTTCTACTTGAACTTACATGTGGCGTACCGGCTCTTTTCTGTCCTGAAAAGAAGTGGGGTTTTGGCTGGGAGAAGCCTCCAATAAATCATTCGAGGAACTATTCACTTTTGCTGAAACGTACAGCGGGATTTTTCTGTCGTACCCGTCTGAGGACCAGAAATTCCCATTTGAGGTAAACAGATCTTTTAATGGTCTGTCCAGCCTGGGACAATTCCTGTAGCGGTAGGGATTGGAAAAACTACCCAGTAGTTTTAAAAATTCAGTCTTGGTGAACAAGCTGTTTGTAAACATTGTCAGTCTGGCCTTGGAAGCTGGTTGACAGATATCGTTGGGCAGCTGGGAGAGTATCAATATGACCGAGGGTCTTTCAGTGCACGCATGGAACATCTACAGATGTATGTCACTAGGAATAATATCTTCGATGTTCCTGATAATCCAGCTGTTAATCAAGCAGTGGAAAAAAGAAGTAAATGTGATATTTCCAACTAAAGCAGGCCCAGGAATACTCAAGAATTTGCTTGCTCCTGCTAAGCCAAAAAACTTTGATGCCACTGTGGGACATTTTGTGTAAAGCCTGAGCAGTCCCATTGGAGATTACAGAAAAATATCCGCTTGGAACCAGAATCAACGTCCCCAATGAGAACATTGGAGACTTTATCTTGGCTTTGATAAAACTATCCATTCATTGTAATTTTGGAAAATCTCAGGAGAGAAAACATTGCAGAGCAGATTTGTGTGGGCTTTAAAAAGTGACTGCATTCACAGTAAGCTGGTGAGATTGCCAAAGTTAACCCTCAACATGGCTTGCCAAGCAGCATTGTCCATGGACATGGCAGCACACGACTCAAGAGAAGTCAGAATTAACAACTGCCAGTCATCTGCTGAAGTGACTAAGCTGTGGTTGAGTATAAGGTGAGGACCCCCAATGACTGCAGTAAGTATTAGGGAAGTACTAAAAATACCTTAGACCAACTTTGAGCACAGAACTGTCGTTTTGTGAGGGGAGGGGGGTGTTCCAGCCACTAGAAGAAGCATCATCTTGCTAAGATATGTCTAAAGAATGTAAATGGAGAAAACACTGGCTGGAGGAAATGGCAGTCACTGCATACGGTTGTCGATCAGTTCGATGAGTCGATTAATACCCATATCATCCAAAGCACAAGGATGTCCAGTGGGCATTATGGTCCAAGCAGCATTAGATGGAGCTCCGGTAAACATGGAAGTCAACACAGATCTGTCAGTCAGTTTGATTCCTAAATTGTTACACCGTGAAAAGTTAATAGAATGTCAACTGGAGAACACATATTGAATTACTAAGTTATGAAAGAGAAAGAAATCCCATCACAGGATGTTTGGTGGTTCCAGTAGCAAGTAGCAATGTGTAAAATTGCCCCTCACGGTAGTGGACTCACTGTAGTGAAGGGTGAAAAACCAGGCTTGTTAGCACGAGACTTAAGTTAAACTGGAATGAGCTTTTTTGCATGGAGGTGAAATTCACAACACAAGATAATGGTCTAATTGAGAAAATAGAGCAAGAACTGAAAAGGCTTGAGACTGAGAACATGATCACTAAAGTACAGCAGGCTAATTGGGTTAATCGCATGGTAGTAGCACAAAAGTCTTTACCCTTCTTTGAACTTTGTGGTACTGACAGCAAAGCACACAGCATCAGTTAGATTTATCTTTGTCGCCAGTGTGATAACTTGAGGCAGGAGCCATTCTGTTGCAAACAAATGTAAATTTTATTGGGAAAATACATTGAGATAGTTGTAGGCTCATCGCCATCTCACTACCCCAGGCGCAGCCTCCCAGGAATGGGGTCGGGGATCCTGGAATCAGGACCTACCCACCATTTTTAAAGGGCTCACAACCTAAATCTGTTGCTCTCTCCACAGACACTGCCTGACCTGCTGAGCAATTTTTTGATTTTATTTCTGTCTGAAAATTCCTTTGTTGCAGCATTTGGTTGGAGGTACAGCAAACACTCTTTAGCCATAATGACGAGCTTTGGAAAAAGACTGCGCTGAAGCATGTGATAAGAGGAGGGTATGATTTGGTTTATTAGTGCACTTGTCATAAACCATTGTTAAATGGTTTATAAATTATCTCCAGAGATGAGCTCAGTCCTTTTAATTACATAAGTAATTGCTATCCCTTTAATTACAGCGACTGTGCCTCATTATTACTTTGGTTGGAGCTCTCTACTATTTTATTTAGACCACTGATGTTGCCATGACACTGTTTCTCTTGCTAAGAATCTGAAATTAATGTATTTGAAATAATTCTTAGCAGGTATTAAAAATATGTAATTGGAACCAAAGTGGGAAATAATGGCACCTGTGAGGAAAAGAACGCAAAAATCTAAGGAACATTCACACTGATTAAACAAAGAGAAGATTTAGCAATGCAACAAAATACTACATCACGTGATCTTAGTTCCTCATTAAATTAGAACCAATGGGTTATTGCTTAACAAGGACAATGTGATAAATGGGACACTTTCATCTTCACCAGAGCTCGTTAATTAGCGGTCTTCAATGATATTTTGATAGGGTACATTATCAGCTCAAGCTGCCCTGCTGCATCACGTGGATTCGTCTTTGAAAAATCAAATTTATATATACTGGGTTACATTGTTATGCCAGAAGTTAGTTGCATCTTAGTCTATTCATTGGCTTAATCTTTAATTCAAGCTATGCAGATTTTCATTACTTACTGACTTATTCCAAATGAACAATTTATTGAACGCAATGGATTAATGAGGACAGGTTGAGGCATGACCATAATTTAAATTATGCAAATGAAGAGCTGTAATGAAACCATTAAGATCAATCTGGATATTACATTGAACAGCCCTTTAACTAGTGTGTAATTAATCTTGACAGTTATTTCTTTCTAATTCCACAGCCCTTTTCTTTATTTGTTATTTTTATGCACTTGCTACATAAATCCCTGATTAAATTCTGTCTTCAACTGTTTATTGCTATTGAGGTCTGGAATACTTTGGCGCATTTGTTTGAATGGAAGAATTTGGAATCATAGGGAATATAGAGAATCATAGAGTATAAAAGCTGGAGTCTGATGTTGCAGCTGTATAGAACGCTGGTTAGGCCACACTTGGAGTACTGCGTCCAGTTCTGGTCGCCGCACTACCAGAAGGACGTGGAGGCATTAGAGAGAGTGCAGAGAAGGTTTACCAGGATGTTGCCTGGTATGGAGGGTCTTAGCTATGAGGAGAGATTGGGTAAACTGGGCTTGTTCTCCCTGGAAAGACGGAGAATGAGGGGAGACCTAATAGAGGTGTACAAAATTATGAAGGGTATAGATAGGGTGAACAGTGGGAAGCTTTTTCCCAGGTCGGAGGTGACGATCACGAGGGATCACGGGCTCAAGGTGAGAGGGGCGAGGTATAACTCAGATATCAGAGGGATGTTTTTTACACAGAGTGGTGGGGGCCTGGAATGCACTGCCAAGTAGGGTGGTGGAGGCAGACACGCTGGCATCGTTTAAGACTTACCTGGATAGTCACATGAGCAGCCTGGGAATGGAGGGATACAAATGAATGATCGAGTTGGACCAAGGAGCGGCACAGGCTTGGAGGGCCGAAGGGCCTGTTTCCTGTGCTGTACTGTTCTTTGTTCTTTGGAACAGTCCCAACAGTGCTGACCTTTGATTTGATTTGGTTTATTATTGTCACATGTATTGGGATATGGTGAAAAGTATTGTTTCTCTGCATGCTATACAGACAAAGCATACCATTCATAAAGTGCATGGGGAGAAGGAAAAGAGAGGGTGCAGAATATAGTGTTACAGTCATAGCTAGGGTGTAGAGAAAGATCAATTTAATATAAGGTAGGTCCATTCAAAAATCTGATGGCAGCAGGGAAGAAGCTGTTCTTGAATCAGGGTTCAGAGATGATCTCAGACTTTTGTATCTTTTTCCTGACGGAAGAAGGTGGAAGAGAGTATGTCCAGGATGCATGGGGTCCTTGGTTATGCTGGCTACTTTTCCGAGACAGCGGGAAGTGTAGACAGAGTCAATGGATGGGAGACTGGTTTGCGTGATGGACTTGACTACATTCAGACAGTGCAAGCAGGTGTACTTTTACATTCCATCCTCACTCTGGCCACAGCCTGTGCAGTTTGTTTTTACATTTTTACTCCATTCTTAATGTTATAAAGCCAATGAGCAGAGTGGACTGGGCAAGACTTTAATTAATCTCCTTACTTGGGTCACTCCTTACTCAAATTTAATTCATGTTCTCCACAAGAGAGACATACAAGATCAAGACTGACAAGAAAAGGCATTGCACCCGATCTTGGGTCTGAAGTCAATGAAGTTCGAAATGGCTTGCCGCGATTGGGTCGTAAAATTTTACCCACAGTGGCAGCATAGTTCTTAAAGGACCGGGGCATTTTTTTGTGCAGGCAATTGATTATTAATGGTGGGGTTTTGCCCCTGTCAGGGAGTATAATGCTCAACTTATACAAATTGTATCTTCGGGCACTCTCATATCTACTTGGCAATGAGCAAGAGGAACTGCAATAAAAAACTGAAAAAGCTGGCAAAAACTCAGCAGATTAGGCTGCATCTGTATCGTGAGGGAAGCAAAGTTAACATTTCAGGTATGTGACTATTCATCAGAACTGGGAAAGGTTAGAGATGTTTTGAGCAAAGGCTGGGTGGGACAAGGATAAAGGGAAATTGGGAAAGGGTGGAGGACAGGAGAGATTGAATGGCCGAATAGTTAGTTCTCCAGGACCAAAGAGAATGGTAATGCTTAAAGAAACAAAGGGGTGAATTTTCACCCACCCAACCATGGTAGAAATGTCAGTGGTGAGCCAACTTTAAATCAGGCTGCCCTGCAGTGATAATACGCAGTGGGCAGCCTTAAGAAGCTTAGCGTAGGACTTCCCCAGGGGAAGCAAGCAGACCCACAAAGATGGCATGGATATTAGGCAGAGTTAAGTTGGGAATTTTTGGGCAGGATGGGATTGGGCACCCTTGGGCGGAGTAGGAGGAAATGAGGGATGGGTTTTTGGAGGCCAGGGAGGGAAACACAAAAGGGGGTCCCATCATGTGGGGTGGGCGTTGGGGTGGTGCCCCAATGTTAATAGGGCACTCCCAAAGGAGGTGCCCGCCATTCCTTCCTGCCTTGTCACCAGAGTTGATGAAGAAGTGACTTGCCCACTCCCATCTGCCTTCCACCGCTCCCCCATCTTATTTTGATGGTGGAAGCAGAACAAGGCTCTTAGACTTTAATTGGCAACTTAAGGGCCTCAATAGGTCTATGGGTGAGTGGGCTAGTGGGCACCCCACCATATTGGGTGGTGGCCAGGAAGGTGGTGGGCGAACACCACATGCCCCTCACCACCAACAAAAATACACTCAAAGGGAAGGTGGGGTATAAAATCTAGCCCAAAGAAATAAAATATCTGTCTAGGGCAGGCATGCTGTTGGCTGAAAGAAAGATGAAGTAAGCAAAGAAAAGAAAGCGTAACGGAGGAACAGAGTTTATGGTCTGAAATTGTTGAACTCAACGTTGATTCCAGAAGGTTGTAAAGCACCTAATCAAAAGATGAGGTTCTGTTCCTCAAGCTTATGCTGAGCTTCACTGGAACAGTTCAGCAGACCAAGGACAGAGATGTCAGTGTGAGAGCAAGCGGGAGAATTAAAATGATAGGTCACTGGAAGCTTTGGGTCATGTTTGTGGATTGAACAAATGATTGGGCAAAAACAGTGATCCAATCTGCGTTTAGCCTCCCCAATATAGAGGCGACTACATTGTGATCAGCGCATACACGAGACCCACCGCAATATAGAGACTGCATTCTGAACAGCGCATACACAAGACCCACCCCAATGTATAGGAGACTGCATTGTGAACAGTGCGTACACTAGACCCACCCCAATATAGAGACTGCATTGTGAACAGTGCACATACTAGACCCACCCCAATACAGAGACTGCATTGTGAACAGTGCATATACTAGACCCACCCCAATATAGAGACTGCATTGTGAACAGCGCATACACTAGACCCACCCCAATGTATAGGAGACTGCATTGTGAACAGTGCATACACTAGACCCACCCCAGTGTAGAGACTGCATTGTGAACAGCGCATACACTAGACCCACGCCAATATAGAGACTGCATTGTGAACAGCGCATACACTAGACCCAGCCCAATATAGAGACTGCATTGTGAACAGCTCATACACTAGACCCACCCCAGTGAATAGGAGACTGCATTGTGAACAGTGCATACACTAGACCCACCCCAATATCGAGACTGCATTGTGAACAGCGCATAAACCAGACCCACCCCAGTGTATAGGAGACAGCATTGTGAACAGTGCATACACTAGACCCACCCCAATGTAGAGACTGCATTGTGAACAGCGCATACACTAGACCCACCCCAGTGTAGAGGAGACTGCATTGTGATCAGTGCATACACTAGACCCACCCCAATATAGAGACTGCATTGTGAACAGCGCATACACTAGACCCACCCCAATATAGAGACTGCATTGTGAACAGTGCGTACACTAGACCCACCCCAATATAGAGACTGCATTGTGAACAGCGCATACACTAGACCCACCCCAATATAGAGACTGCATTGTGAACAGTGCATACACTAGACCCACCCCAATATAGAGACTGCATTGTGAACAGCGCATACACTAGACCCACCCCAGTGTAGAGGAGACTGCATTGTGAACAGTGCGTACACTAGACCCACCCCAATGTAGAGACTGCATTGTGAACAGTGCATACACTAGACCCACCCCAATGTATAGGAGACTGCATTGTGAACAGTGCATACACTAGACCCACCCCAGTGTAGAGGAGACTGCATTGTGATCAGTGCGTACACTAGACCCACCCCAATGTAGAGACTGCATTGTGAACAGCGCATACACTAGACCCACCCCAATATAGAGACTGCATTGTGATCAGTGCGTACACTAGACCCAACCCAATATAGAGACTGCATTGTGAACAGCGCATACACTAGACCCAGCCCAATATAGAGACTGCATTGTGAACAGCGCATACACTAGACCCAGCCCAATATAGAGACTGCATTGTGAACAGCGCATACATTAGACCCACCCCAGTGTATGGGAGACTGCATTGTGAACAGCGCATACACTAGACCCACCCCAATATAGAGACTGCATTGTGAACAGCGCATACACTAGACCCACCCCAATATAGAGACTGCATTGTGAACAGTGCGTACACTAGACCCACCCCAATATAGAGACTGCATTGTGAAATGTGCGTACACGAGACCCAGCCCAATATAGAGACTGCATTGTGAACAGTGCATACACGAGACCCACCCCAGTGTAGAGACTGCATTGTGAACAGTGCGTACACTAGACCCACCCCAATATAGAGACTGCATTGTGAACAGTGCATACACTAGACCCACCTCAATATAGAGACTGCATTGTGAACAGTGCATACACGAGACCCACCCCAGTGTAGAGACTGCATTGTGAACAGTGCGTACACAAGACCAACCCCAATATAGAGACTGCATTGTGATCAGTGCGTACACTAGACCCACCCCAATATAGAGACTGCATTGTGAACAGCGCATACACTAGACCCACCCCAATATAGAGACTGCATTGTGAACAGCGCATACACTAGACCCACCCCAATATAGAGACTGCATTGTGAACAGCGCATACACTAGACCCACCCCAATGTAGAGACTGCATTGTGAACAGTGCGTACACTAGACCCACCCCAATATAGAGACTGCATTGTGAACAGTGCGTACACTAGACCCACCCCAATATAGAGACTGCATTGTGAACAGTGCGTACACTAGACCCACCCCAGTGTAGAGACTGCATTGTGAACAGTGCATACACTAGACCCACCCCAATATAGAGACTGCATTGTGAACAGTGCGTACACTAGACCCAGCCCAATATAGAGACTGCATTGCGAACAGTGCGTACACTAGACGCAGCCCAATATAGAGACTGCATTGTGAACAGTGCGTACACTAGACCCAGCCCAATATAGAGACTGCATTGCGAACAGTGCGTACACTAGACCCACCCCAATGTAGAGACTGCATTGTGAACAGTGCGTACACTAGACCCACCCCAATATAGAGACTGCATTGTGAACAGCGCATACACGAGACCCACCCCAATATAGAGACGGCATTGTGAACAGTGCGTACACGAGACCCAGCCCAATATAGAGACTGCATTGTGAACAGTGCGTACACTAGACCCAGCCCAATATAGAGACTGCATTGCGAACAGTGCGTACACTAGACCGAGCCCAATATAGAGACTGCATTGTGAACAGCGCATACACGAGACCCACCCCAATATAGAGACTGCATTGTGAACAGCGCATACACTAGACCCACCCCAATATAGAGACTGCATTGTGAACAGTGCGTACACTAGACCCAGCCCAATACAAAGACTGCATTCTGAACAGTGCATACACTAGACCCAGCCCAATATAGAGACTGCATTGCGAACAGTGCGTACACTAGACCCAGCCCAATATAGAGACTGCATTGCGAACAGTGCGTACACTAGACCGAGCCCAATATAGAGACTGCATTGTGAACAGCGCATACACTAGACCCACCCCAATATAGAGACTGCATTGTGAACAGCGCATACACTAGACCCACCCCAGTGTAGAGACTGCATTGTGAACAGTGCGTACACTAGACCCACCCCAATGTATAGGAGACTGCATTGTGAACTGTGCATACACTAGACCCACCCCAGTGTAGAGACTGCATTGTGAACAGTGCGTACACGAGACCTACCCCAATATAGAGACTGCATTGTGAACAGCGCATACACTAGACCCACCCCAATACAGAGACTGCATTGTGAACAGCGCATACACTAGACCCACCCCAGTGTAGAGACTGCATTGTGAACAGTGCGTACACGAGACCTACCCCAATACAGAGACTGCATTGTGAACAGCGCATAAACTAGACCCACACCAGTGTATAGGAGACTGCATTGTGAACAGTGCGTACACTAGACCCACCCCAATATAGAGACTGCATTGTGAACAGTGCGTACACTAGACCCACCCCAATATAGAGACTGCATTGTGAACAACGCATAAACTAGACCCACCCCAATATAGAGACTGCATTGTGAACAGTGCGTACACTAGACCCACCCCAATGTAGAGACTGCATTGTGAACAGTGCGTACACTAGACCCACCCCAATATAGAGACTGCATTGTGAACAGTGCGTACACTAGACCCACCCCAATATAGAGACTGCATTGTGAACAGTGCGTACACTAGACCCACCCCAATATAGACTGCATTGTGAACAACGCATACACTAGACCCACCCCAATATAGAGACTGCATTGTGGACAGTGCGTACACTAGACCCACCCCAGTGTAGAGGAGACTGCATTGTGAACAGTGCATACACTAGACCCACCCCAATATAGAGACTGCATTGTGAACAGCGCATACACTAGACCCACCCCAATATAGAGACTGCATTGTGAACAGTGCGTACACTAGACCCACCCCAATATAGAGACTGCATTGTGAACAGTGCATACACTAGACCCACCCCAATATAGAGACTGCATTGTGAACAGTGCATACACTAGACCCACCCCAATATAGAGACTGCATTGTGAACAGCGCATACACTAGACCCACCCCAATATAGAGACTGCATTGTGAACAGCGCGTACACTAGACGCAGCCCAATATAGAGACTGCATTGTGAACAGTGCGTACACTAGACCCAGCCCAATATAGAGACTGCATTGCGAACAGTGCGTACACTAGACCGAGCCCAATATAGAGACTGCATTGTGAACAGCGCATACACTAGACCCACCCCAATATAGAGACTGCATTGTGAACAGCGCATACACTAGACCCACCCCAATATAGAGACTGCATTGTGAACAGTGCGTACACTCGACCCAGCCCAATATAGAGACTGCATTGTGAACAGTGCGTACACTAGACCCAGCCCAATATAGAGACTGCATTGCGAACAGTGCGTACACTAGACCGAGCCCAATATAGAGACTGCATTGTGAACAGCGCATACACTAGACCCACCCCAGTGTAGAGACTGCATTGTGAACAGTGCGTACACTAGACCCACCCCAATGTACAGGAGACTGCATTGTGAACTGTGCATACACTAGACCCACCCCAGTGTAGAGACTGCATTGTGAACAGTGCGTACACTAGACCTATCCCAATATAGAGACTGCATTGTGAACAGTGCGTACACTAGACCCACCCCAATACAGAGACTGCATTGTGAACATCGCATACACTAGACCCACCCCAATACAGAGACTGCATTGTGAACAGCGCATACACTAGACCCACCCACGTGTATAGGAGACTGCATTGTGAACAGCGCATACACTAGACCCACCCCAATATAGAGACTGCATTGTGAACAGTGCATACACTAGACCCAGCCCAATATAGAGACTGCATTGTGAACAGCGCATACACTAGACCCAGCCCAATATAGAGACTGCATTGTGAACTGTGCATACACTAGACCCAGCCCAATATAGAGACTGCATTGTGAACAGCGCATACACTAGACCCAGCCCAATATAGAGACTGCATTGTGAACAGTGCATACACTAGACCCACCCCAGTGTAGAGACTGCATTGTGAACAGCGCATACACTAGACCCACCCCAATATAGAGACTGCATTGTGAACTGTGCATACACTAGACCCACCCCAATATAGAGACTGCATTGTGAACAGTGCGTACACTGGACCCACCCCAGTGTAGAGACTGCATTGTGAACAGCGCATACACTAGACCCAGCCCAATATAGAGACTGCATTGTGAACAGTGCGTACACTGGACCCACCCCAGTGTAGAGACTGCATTGTGAACAGCGCATACACTAGACCCACCCCAATATAGAGACTGCATTGTGAACAGTGCGTACACTAGACCCACCCCAATATAGAGACTGCATTGTGAACAGCGCATACACTAGACCCACCCCAATATAGAGACTGCATTGTGAACAGTGCGTACACTAAACCCACCCCAATGTAGAGACTGCATTGTGAACAGTGCATACACTAGACCCAGCCCAATATAGAGACTGCATTGTGAACAGCGCATACACTAGACCCACCCCAGTGTAGAGGAGACTGCATTGTGAACAGTGCATACACTAGACCCAGCCCAATATAGAGACTGCATTGTGAACAGCGCATACACTAGACCCAGCCCAATATAGAGACTGCATTGTGAACAGTGCGTACACTAAACCCACCCCAATGTAGAGACTGCATTGTGAACAGTGCGTACACTAGACCCACCCCAATATAGAGACTGCATTGTGAACAGCGCATACACTAGACCCAGCCCAATATAGAGACTGCATTGTGAACAGCGCATACACTAGACCCAGCCCAATATAGAGACTGCATTGTGAACAGTGCGTACACTAAACCCACCCCTGTGTCAAGGTGACTGCATTGTGAACAGCGCATACACTAGACCCACCCCAATGTAGAGACTGCATTGTGAACAGCGCGTACACTAGACCCACCCCAATATAGAGACTGCATTGTGAACAGCGCATACACTAGACCCAGCCCAATATAGAGACTGCATTGTGAACAGTGCGTACACTAGACCCACCCCAGTGTAGAGACTGCATTGTGAACAGTGCGTACACTAGACCCACCCCAATGTAGAGACTGCATTGTGAACTGTGCGTACACTAGACCCACCCCAATATAGGGGAGACTGCATTGTGAACAGTGCGTACACTAGACCCACCCCAATGTATAGGAGACTGCATTGTGAACAGTGCATACACTAGACCCACCCCAATGTAGAGACTGCATTGTGAACTGTGCATACACTAGACCCACCCCAATATAGAGACTGCATTGTGAACAGTGCGTACACTAGACCCACCCCAATGTATAGGAGACTGCATTGTGAACAGCGCATACACTAGACCCACCCCAATATAGAGACTGCATTGTGAACAGTGCGTACACTAGACCCACCCCAATGTCGAGGTGACTGCATTGTGAACAGTGCGTACACTAGACCCACCCCAGTGTAGAGGAGACTGCATTGTGAACAGCGCATACACTAGACCCACCCCAATATAGAGACTGCATTGTGAACTGTGCGTACACTAGACCCACCCCAGTGTAGAGGAGACTGCATTGTGAACAGTGCATACACGAGACCCACCCCAATATAGAGACTGCATTGTGAACAGTGCGTACACTAGACCCACCCCAATATAGAGACTGCATTGTGAACAGCGCATACACTAGACCCACCCCAATGTAGAGACTGCATTGTGAACAGCGCATACACTCGACCCACCCCAATGTAGAGACTGCATTGTGATCAATGCGTACACTAGGCCCACCCCAGTGTAGAGACTGCATTGTGAACAGTGCGAACACTAGACCCACCCCAATATAGAGACTGCATTGTGATCAGTGCGTACACTAGACCCACCCCAATACAGAGACTGCATTGTGAACAGTGCATACACTAGACCCAGCCCAATATAGAGACTGCATTGTGAACAGTGCGTACACTAGACCCACCCCAATATAGAGACTGCATTGTGAACAGTGCGTACACTAGACCCACCCCAATGTAGAGACTGCATTGTGAACAGCGCATACACTAGACCCACCCCAATGTAGAGACTGCATTGTGATCAATGCGTACACTAGACCCACCCCAATGTAGAGACTGCATTGTGAACAGCGCATACACTAGACCCACCCCAATGTAGAGACTGCATTGTGATCAATGCGTACACTAGACCCACCCCAGTGTAGAGACTGCATTGTGAACAGTGCGTACACTAGACCCACCCCAATATAGAGACTGCATTGTGATCAGTGCGTACACTAGACCCACCCCAATACAGAGATGCATTGTGAACAGTGCATACACTAGACCCAGCCCAATATAGAGACTGCATTGTGAACATTGCGTACACTAAACCCACCCCAATGTAGAGACTGCATTGTGAACAGCGCATACACTAGACCAGATTGAAAGGAGTAAATGTAAATCACTGCTTCACCTGGAATGTGTGTTTGGGACTTTGGGCAGTGATGAAACGAGAGGAGTAGGGCTGATATAGCATCTCTTGCGTTTTCATAGGACCCCTACATTGCAAAAGGCGGTCCATTTGACCCATCAGGTCTGCACTGACTCTCCGAAAGAGGCCCACTTTCCAGAGCCACCACCCCCCCTCCCACCACCTCCCCATTCCACCCCCGCGTCCCCCCCTCCGCCCCCCCCCCCCCCATCTTATTCCTGCCTTATTCCCATAGCCCTGCGCATTTACCATGGCTGCTCCGTCTCATCTATACACCTTGGGGACACTAATGGACAATTTAGTACAGCCAATCCACCGAACCTGCGCATCTTTGAACTGTGGGAGGAAATTGGAGCACCCGGAGGAAACCCGTGCAGACACGTGACTAACCACTGTGCCACCGTGCCACCCAGTTGGGAAGGTGCTGTGGGAGGAGAATGGGGTGTTGGGGGTGATTGAGAAATGGACCAAGGTATCACAGAGGGAATGGTCCCTGCGGAAAGGTGAAAGAGGAACTGCCCTTGTACGTTCTGGGTCATCACACAGTCAGTTGCAGATTAGTACTGGTTGAAAAATGGGTGATAAACAAAGCACAGCTCTTTTGTTGAACTGTGAGTAATGGAGGAAATACAGTTCCTTTCTGTGGCAACAAGTTTGTGACAAAAGAGACATAAAAATGCTGGCTTGCAATCATTTTTTGGTGATCCACAAAAGCAATCAAAGAAGAAGTCATCAATTAATCCCTTCATCCTCTACCAATGAGAAACTGATCACTTTGAGTTTTAAGTTGCACCTCATGGATAAAGCTGTATGTTATATTTATCCAGGAAACTGTTGTCTCTTAAAAGCATTGAAACTATTTGGAGTTGGTGAAAACACCACAGTGTCTCAGTTGATCCTTGAAAAGATCAAAGCCTGATTGCTTCAGGACTGTTTCCATTTCACCATAACTTCATTGAAACTAGGATTTCTGCTGCACTTACACTGTGAGGTTGAGGTGACAGAATGGGAGCAGCTCTGTGATAATTCCTAGCACAGGAAATAACGATCAGAAATGGGGAAAATAAAACACAGTGGTACAGTAGGCATTCCTCACCTGAGGATGGGATGCAAAAATACTGTTCGAATAGCGCAGAAGGAACTTTGCATTTAACTCATGTTGTTCCTTCCTTTCTTGGGAGTGTTTTACCCTGGCAATGTTCATTTAAAGTGCATCTTAGAAGAATCCAGGGCTCTTGGCACCATTAATCTACCCGGTCAGTTCCATATGTTAATTATTATCTGAGAAAGGAATTTTCTTTGTTCTTTCCGGAAGTGTAGGGGGTTTTAGTTAAGTCGGGCATCATGGTCGGTGCAGGCTTGGAGGGCCGAAGGGCCTGTTCAAAGAACAAAGAACAATACAGTTTCTTTGTTCCTGTGCTGCAATTTTCTTTGTTCTTTGTTCTTTGAAAGCATTCCTGATAGCCACCAGAAATTTACTATTTATTAGCTTCTCGTCTTACACTCACAATATGTATAAATTTTGATTGTTGTAAAGTTCTGAATTTACCTTTTCCATTCCTGTAACTATCTTATTATCTGCAAAATTGTAACCCCTTCAGACATGCCTCCTTTCCAAGCGAAGAGTTTAGAAAAATAAGTGTTCAAAAAAAAGGTTTAGAAAAAAAGAGTTTAGTTAAAAAAGTGTCCATTCTTTCTTTGTTCAGCAGTTTCACACTGGTGATCAACATCTTGGTTTTTCTCTCCACTTAAATGGTTCCCTTGTGTCCTGCCAACCAGAAATGGATGCAATAATCAAGGTGTAGTCTGACCAGAGCATTGCAGTTTTAGCTGACTCGTAAGTAATGAACTGCTTATGTAGTTTAATCGGTTTTTGACTTTGTGGCTGTGCATCGGTTCAACACATCCTGAACATCAAGTCAGCTTTGACTCTCAGGACTGTTACCCTTTCAAGTTATTTTACTTATGGTGTACATGTGTTACTTCGTTGTCTCTTTTTACTTCTATTTGCTTTCAATTTCATCTCCCACTGTACCGCGCCCGCTCACATATTTTATTCAACTCATGCTGAAATTTCTGAGCTGCCTCTTGTTTCACCGTACCTCCCTTGTTTTCCATCATTTGTTAATTTGACCATGTTGCATCGAATTTCAGAATCCGAGTGACTGATGTAAATTAGAAACAGCAGTGGTCCTGACTACTGAGCCCTGAGGCACCCTGCTCAGTACTTCCTCTCAGTGCCCACCACCCCACCCACCCCCCCGCAACCCCTCCCCCCGCCACCCACCACCCCCCTCATCACTCCAACCCGATAGAGAAGAACAAAAAGCCTTTGCCATTGCTTGTCTTCCATTAGCATTGGCACATCTGGTATCCAGACAGGCAGAATCACTGTGACTCTGATCTCATTGCACATATACAAATTCTGTATGTACATCATTGCCAGTTGTTGCTGGATTCACTGTACAATAAAAACAAACCATGTTTGGCAACAACAGTACCAGTAAAAATTCTGAAGAAATTTCAAAGAGTCCAAAAAATGTTTTTTTTTTAAGTTTGAAGACAACAATAAAAAACATCCAAATTAAACATTATTCTCTGTTACTTTTCATTTGAAGCCAGAATTTTTTTAAAGTTTATTTATTAGCGTCACAAGTAGACTTACATTAACACTGCAATGAAGTTACTGTGAAAATCCCCTAGTCACCACACTCTAGCACCTGTTTAGGTACACTGAGGGAGAATTTAACAGTACCAATCCACTTCATCAGCATGTCTTTTGGACTGTGGGAGGAAACCGGAGGAAACACACAGATACAGAGAGAACCTGTAAACTCCACACAGACAGTGACCCAAGCCGGGAATTGAACCCAGGTCCCTGGTGCTGTGAGACAGCAGTGCTAACCACTGTGCTACCATGCCAATTATTCTCTTTGGGATGGGGTTCTGGCAGGACATGACTTTCAGCCACTCTAACTGGATTTATTTTTCTGGTTCAGTGATCCCCATCACAAAGTGGGGGTTGGCTGAGGTGTGAAGATAGGAATACTGATGATGGTGCTACCGCGTGCTGGGCGGGATTGGAAACCTCAGCTGAGATGACAAAATAAAGGGTGGCACAGCGGTTAGCACTGCTGCCCAAACAGCTCCAGGGACCCAGGTTCAATTCTAGCCTTGGGTGGCTGTCTGTGTGGAGTTTGTGCGTTCTCCCCGTGTCTGTGTGGGCTTCCTCCGGGTGCTCTGGCGTCCTCCCACAGTCCAAAGATGTGCAGATTAGGTGGATTGGCCATGGCAAAATGCCCGTTAGTATCCCAAGATGTGTAGGTTAAATGGATTAGCCATGGGAAATGTATGGGGCTCTGGGGATAGGCTGGGAAAAAGTTAGGATACTCTGTCAGGGAGTCAGTGCAGATTCGATGGGCCAAATGGCCCATTCTACACTCTGTGATTCTATTACCCTAATGAGGCAGCAATTGAGCTTAAATAATAGAGCCCTGGTGCTTCAATTTTGTAGATAGAGACGTAGTACATGTTAAGGATTGGGTTTCATTTATATTTAAATGAAGCACTGCATTTTTTAACTTTTATTTAACTTTGCATTTCAGATTTCCAGCATTTGTTCTTATTCTTTTTCATTTGGCAAAATATTAAATGTTGTATGAATGATGCAGCTATTGTCTATTTTTGACAATTAGAATACTCTTCCTTTACCATATACCAATTAATAATTGTTATTTTAAATGTGATGGCTACTCCAATGCAGCATTTATTGGAAAACAAATGTTCCACTACTTGTTCATTTGTAGGATGTGTCTGAAGCTGTTTCCCAGACTGTTATTCCCTCTAGTTCGAACACAGTTAATGAGTTAAAATTAAAATAGATGAAATAGATGCTCTGCCAATTAATTATGAATTATTATTAATTCACTGGTGAATTCATTTAGGAGTTGGACCAAATTTTATTGCTTTCATGAGATTCCTACTATATAAAAATCTGCACCTGGCCAGCGTTCAAACAATGACAGCAATGACCCGGGTCATTCCTGGATACACCTGCGTCTCACTCGATCCCAATTACTGCTTACTCAGAGTAAATCTGACGCACCGTCTCCACCACTTAAAGCCTCTTCTTTTAATGTGGGCTCTCACTTTAAAAAGCAGTAAGCATTAGTCATCTCCAATAAAGTCAATTTTAAACCTGCGCTCTGTTTATTTCAGGAAGATGTGGCTGTGCTTACTCATCCGTCAATCACATACAAACTAAAATTATTATTCTTTTCTTCTGCAGCTCACACAGCCAATGACAAGCATAAGTATTACTTATAGTGCTAACTTAAATTGATAATGTTTAATTAACTAACACAGAATTGCCTCCCTTCTCTACCCCTACGGACCCATTCTGGTATTTTTCTGAGTCCCAGTATTGTAGGCTGCACTGGTTCAGCTGAAGGGCAAGTCTGTCAATGCTTTCTTCTCTCTTTGTTGCTTGAATCTTGCTCCTGCCTGCAAATATTTTAAGTGTCCACCTCTCGCACTATGATGTTACAGACTCATAGTGGGTCATCCAAGAAAAGGATACTGGCATATGAGCCTGTGGAGCTCAAGTTATGGTGGCTGGAGCTTATACCTTGATGGCACAGTGGTTAGCACTGCTGCCTAAGAGTGCCAGGGACCCAGGTTTGATTCTGGCCTCGGATGACTGTGTAGAGTTTGCACGTTCCCCCCCTGTGGGTTTCTCTCAGATGCTCCAGTTTCCTCCCACAGTCCAAAGATGTGTGGGTTAAGTTGATTGGCCATTGTCAATTCCCCCTTCATGTCAGCGGAACTGGCAGGGTAAATAAAAGCAAATTACTGCGGATGCTGGAATCTGAAACCAAAAGAGAAAACGCTGGAAAATCTCAGCAGGTCTGGCAACATCTGTAAGGAGAGAAAAGAGCTGACGTTTCGAGCCCAGATGTCTTTGGGGACAGGGTCATCTGGACTCGAAACGTCAGCTCTTTTCTCTCCTTACAGACGCTGCTGAGATTTTCCAGCATTTTCTCTTCTGGCAGGGTAAATACGTGGGGTTGCGTGGATAGGGCCTGGAAGGGATTGTTGATGGTGCAGCCTCAATGGGGCGAATGGCCTCTTTCTGCACTGTAGGAATTCTATGATTCTACAATGGGCTGTTATTTGTCACGGCAGGGATCAAAATGTATCTGTCAGTTATCAGAGTTGCCTTTGCATTTTTAGATTTTTATTTCTTGTGAGGGGCAAATTGCTGCCAGTATGAGCTGATAATGTCACAGTGTGAGAAAGCAGACGGATGGGATCTGAATGAACACGGCAAGTAATTTTGTGTATCCCTTTAATCAATTAGAGTGAAAAATTGCAAAATGTTGAGAAGGAAGTGTGAATTTGTGGAGGTGAAGTCAGTGCCAAATAAAGTACCGAAGGAAAAATAAAGGAAGAAACAAATCAAGGGATTAAGAAAGAGAAAAATAAAGCTTTTTATAAAATTTAATATTTTTATTATGCCCAACAATCAAAACCAAATAAATGGAACATAACATTTGTAATAACTAATTTTCAGTGTCAGAGAGTTTGTCTGGCGGTAATTAACACAGAGAAAGGAGTGGGTCATTTCACTCCTCCAACCTCTTTCGCCATTCAATGTGAACATGGCTGAATTGTGACCAGAAATTAAGTTGAAATTAACACCTATCAGGTCATCATAAGAGTACTTTGAGTGAAATGGACAAGACATAATTTCCTGCAGTGAGTTTAGTTCATATTTATATGCAAATACAGCAGACAACAAGAGGCAACCTAGACAGCAATTTTGTACATTTAATTTAATGTGTCTGTGTCTGGAACCCTCTGAAACTCTCATTTAACTTTGGAGACTTTGGATGTTTTTGACTCAGATTAGCAGAAGATTTACCCAGGAAACATTAGCAGGATTAAAAGCCGTCCTAACTCCAGGATATCTATACTACCGACCCCTGACCACTCAGCTACCACCACTGCAACCCCCCCACCCACACACTCCGTCTACTCCCCCCGACTACCTCCCTGACTCCCGGACTAACCCCCAACTACCTTCCTAACCCCCCTTGCCCATCTACCCCTTCACCACCCCAACCCACTCCTCACTACTCCTCTAGCCCCTTCAGCCCAGGGGACTTATCTCCTGCAAATAATGGCATGAGGGGCAGAATTTTATGGCATCGCTTATCCCGAAAACATAAAATACTGCCCGAGGTCAACGGACCTTCCCATTGTCCACCTACTCTGATTCCCATGGTGGGTGGGGCGGTAAAATTCTGGCTGAGATATTTTCGTTTTGTCTGAATAGACATATTGGACCTCAGTTTGTTGTCTCATCTGAAAGATACAATAGAATCATAGAATCCCTATAGTGCTGAAGAGGCCATTTGGCCCATTGAGTTGGCACCAACTCGCTGACAGAGTGTCTTACCCAGGCCCTTTCCCCAGCCATATCCCTGTAACCCCATACATTTATCCCACTAATTCATCCCACACATCTTGGGCCACTAAGAGGCAATTAAGCATAGCCAATCCATCTAACCTGCACATCTTTGGACTGTGGGAGGAAATTGGAGCACCCGGAGGAAACCCACACAGACACAGGGAGAATGTGCAAACTCCACACAGTCACCCAAGGCTAGAATTGAACCTGGTCCCTGGAGCTGTGAGGGAGCATTGCTAACCACTGTGCCACCGTGTAGCCTTCACGATGGGCTAACTAACCTTTCCTGTTTGCAATAACGGTTAGAGACCTCACCTGCTATCGTCACATATTAGAAGTATTTTTCTGTAAATTGAAATCAACATATTATGATCTTCCAATGAGTACTGATGGCAGATGAGTTTCCCCACTGCTAGTACATTTCAAACATTACCCTGACGTCACCTTATTATGAAGCTCAATTGATCCACAAATCATTTGGCAAACTGAAAAGAAAAGGGAGCGGACCATCAATTAAAGTGAAGACAAAACATGCACATACATGGAAGGAAGGAACAAAGAAACCTTTCGAAATGCTGAAACACAGGTGTAAAGAGATTAAAGTATTGGAGATTAGTTTAAAGGTCAGAAATATCCATAAACTAATATATTCATGGAGCAGAAGGTTAATGAGACACAATCAAGTGTGAAAAGGTTTAGATGTATTTATGTACCACATTCAGGTTAATTATTACTAAATGAACAGATTTATGCCAGACTGCTTTCAGACATTAGGTAGGATAATTTATGCAGAAGGCAGGCTGCCACTTTTGTATTTCTATAAAGCAGGATTTGGTACAGTACATGTATTCAATCGAGGGATTGAGTTTAGGAGTCGGGAGATAATGATGCAGCTTTATAAGACCCTCGTCAGACCCCACTTGGAGTACTGTGCTCAGTTCTGGTCGCCTCATTATAGGAGGGATGTGGAAATGATTGAAAGGGTGCAGAGAAGATTTACAAGGATGTTGCCTGGATTGGTTGGCATGCCTTATGAGGATAGGCTGAGGGAGCTCGGTCTTTTCTCCTTGGAGAGACGAAGGATGAGAGGTGACCTGATAGAGGTGTACAAGATGTTGAGAGGTATAGATCGGGTGGATTCTCGGAGGCTTTTTCCCAGGGCTGAAATGGCTGCTACGAGAGGACACAGGTTTAAAGTGCTGGGGAGTAGGTACAGAGGAAATGTCAGGGGTAAGTTTATCACTCAGAGGGTGGTGGGTGAGTGGAATCGGCTGCCGTCAGTGGTGGTGGAGGCAAACTCGATAGAGTCTTTTAAGAGACTTCTGGATGAGTACATGGGACTTAATAGGATTGAGGGTTATAGGTAAGCCTATATATAAGCCTAGGTAGGTAGGGACATGACCGGCACAACTTGTGGGCTGAAGGGCCTGTTTTTTCTATGTTCTATGTTCTATGTTCTATTCAATATTGATCCATTGTGGAATTGAGTCACCAATGGACTCGGGGGAATTTTCCGGCCGTTCACTCCACCGGGATTCTCTGGTCCTGCTGCAGTGAATGGAGATTTGGCTGAGAGTCAAATTCTCCGTCCTCACTCGCAGTGGCGGCAGGACAGGAATGGCTGGAAAATTCTGGCTTTAATCTTTTCCTCTTATGACTTACTGTAATGCTCATGAGGGGGGGACTGGATTTTGTTTCCAGTGCTTTCCCGGTAGAAATAGAGTTTGAGTTTTGTTTTTGCCTTCTGTGTACATTAAATCCCTAAATTTGTTACAGAAACTTGGGGCAGAGTTTTCCAGTCCCTCCTGCCAGAGGATCTTCCGGTGCTGCTGAAGTCAATGCTGTTTTAAACAGCTGACTGGATTTTTCACTCCCCCACTACGATGGGGCCGTAAAATTCCACCCTTAATATTCAACAATTGTCCTTTTACTTTCATATTTATCCCGTACCTTCTTTTGTGTGTGTGTGTATATGTGTGTGTGAGTGTGTGCATGTGTGTATGTCATACATGTGCGTGCACATGTGCATGCATGTGTATGTGCATTGTGTGTGCATGGGAATCTGCATGTGTGTGTGCATGTATGTGTATTTGTGTGTGCATGCATTTTGATTTGATTTATTATTGATGCATTAGTATACAGTGAAAAGTATTGTTTCTGGCACACTATACAGAAAAAGCATACCGTACATAGAGAAGAAAGGAGAGGGTGCAAAATGCAGTGTTACAGTCATAGTTAGGGTGTTGAGAAAGATCAACTTAATACGAGATAGGTCCATTCAAAGGTCTGATGGTAGCAGGGAAGAAGCTGTTCTTGAGTCAGTTGCTACATGTCCTCAGACTTTTGCATCTTTTTCCAGACGGAAGAAGGTGGAGCAGTGTATGTCCAGGGTACGTGGGGTCCTTGGCATCACCGTAGTGGGTCGGATCTCAAACAATGACGAGACAGAGTACAGGAATGAGATAGAGAATCTGGTAAACTGATGCGGCAACGATAATCTCTCCCTCAATGTCAACAAAACGAAGGAGATTGTCATTGACTTCAGGAAGTGTGAAGGAGAACATGTCCCTGTCTACATCAATAGGGACGTAGTAGAAAGCGTCGAGAGCTTCAGGTTTTTAGATGTCCAGATCACCAACAACCTGTCCTGGTCCCCCCATGCCGACACTATAGTTAAGAGAGCCCACCAATGCCTCTACCTTTGCAGAAGACTAAGGAAATTTGGCATGTCCGCTATGACTCTCACCAACTTTTACAGATGCACCATAGAAAGCATTCTTTCTGATTGTATCACAGCTTGGTATGGCTCCTGCTCTGCCCAAGACCACCAGGAACTACAAAAGGTTGTGAATGTAGCCCAATCCATCATGCAAACCAGCCTCCCATCCTTTGACTCTGTCTACACTTCCCGCTGCCTCAGCAAAGCAGCCAGCATAATTAAGGACCCCACGCACCCTGGACATTCTCTCTTCCACCTTCTGCCTTCGGGAAAAAGATATAAAAGTCTGAGGTCACGTACCAGCGGACTCAAGAACAGGTTCCTCCCTGCTGCTGTCAGACTTTTGAATGGACTTACCTTGCATTAAGTTGATCTTTCTCTACACCCTAGCTATGACTGTAACACTACATTCTGTACTCTCTTATTTCCTTCTCGATGAACGGTATGTTTTGTCTGTATAGCATGAAAGAAACAATACTTTTCACTGTATGTTAATACATGTGACAATAATAAATCAAATCAAAAGTGTTCCAGGGTTGAATGTAGTGCCAGGGAGATGGCGTCTGCCGTGGATCTAGGTAGTGGCGATAGGCGAATTGTAGTGGATCCAGGAAATCTGGGAGGCCGGAATTGATTTGTGCCATGAGTAACCTTGTGCATGAGTGTGCCCACGTGCACATGCATGTGTGCGCGCAATGGTGTGGATGCATGTGTGTGTGTGCATGTGTGTATGCACATGTAGTTATATGTGCATGCATGTGTTTGCGTATGCCTGCATGTACATGTGTGCATGTATGTGTGTTTTAGATGCAAATACTTTTGAGTTCACTGTGACTCTATTGCTGTGATAACAGAGACTAAGGAAGATAGTATATTGCTTCCAAGTTCACTGAAATATGAAGTGTTTCCTCTATAATACGAGGCTAACTTCAGATTAGAATCCATAAAATTGATATTCATTGAAGAAACCAATTTATATATATGCTAGTTTTTTCCTGATATTTGAAAGCCTAATATTAATGGTTGTTAGAATAAAAATAAAGTTTATTTAGTAGTCACAAGTAAGGTTTACATTAACACTGCATTTAAGTTACTGTGAAATATAATTGCTATGAATATAAAATTAGAATATTATTTGTTATCATTCAAATACATTCAAATAATGCCTGTGTGGAGATTGCATGTTCTCCCCGTGTCTGCGTGGGTTTCCTCCGGGTGCTCCGGTTTCCTCCCAAAGTCCAAAGGTGTGCGGGTTAGGTTGATTGGCCATACTAAATGGACCCCAGTGTCAGGGGGATTAGCAGAGTAAATATGTGGGGTTACGGGAATAGGGCCTGGGTGGGATTGTGATTGGTGCAGACTCAGTGGGCCGAATGGCTTCCTTCTGCACCGTAGAGATTCTATGAACTTCTATGAACTTAAATTCAAACCAATGGCAGTCATTTCTCTGGCAAACTGAACTCAGATGCGTCTGTCCCTTTCTGATGGGTTTGTTGCCTGAACCCAATTGTTTATTAACTTTTAAATGTTCTATTATAACCACACATTATCATTTGGCAGGGTTAAAAATAATAATATATGATGGGGATATGAAACTATATACAATCAGTAATGAAGCAGACCAATAGATAACTAATATTTTTGAGACAGCCTTGTGGGGCTGTGAGGACATTGCAGCATTCAGGAGGATTTCAGGTCAATCAATGGAAATGAAGACAGACATTTTAAATCAGTCATTTTTGGGAAGGTGCATCTTTCACTTGGAAGCAAACAGCAGGTGAGTGTACAGAATATCACGGGAAAACATTTCCAAAAGACCAGTTTCCTCCCACAGTCCAAAGATGTGTGGGTTAGGTTGATTGGCCAGGTTAAAAATTGTCCCTTAGAGTCCTGGGATGCATAGGCTAGAGGGATTAGCAGGTAAATATGTGGGGGTCGGGCCTGGGTGGGATTATGGTCGGTGCAGACTCGATGGGCCGAATGGCCTCCTTCTGCACTGTAGGGTTTCTATGATTCTATGATGACTGCCAGGTAGCTTTCCGTCACCAGTTAGGACAATAGAGGATTCGGGCTCCACCCTGGCACAGGTCATTGCACAGAGCTGGGGATGCATCCTTTCAATCATGGAAGTGGTGGGCATACCCATGGTAGCACTGCCAAAACAACAAGCATGAGAGTATGAGAGAAAGATAGTTAGTAATATAAAGATGGATATTATGTGTTTCTATAGATATTTAAATAAGAAAAGAGAGCATTGGCCCTATAGAAAGTGGGCCTGGGGAATTGAGAATGGAAAGTAGAGCTCTGGCAGCTGAATTTGCATCTGTCTTCATTATAGAGGACACAAGCAACATCCCGAAATAGCTGTCATCAGGGAATGAAAGGGAGGGAGGAGCTCAGGAAAATTACAATCACCAGGGAAGTTTATTGAGCAAATTGTTGGGTCTGTGGGCTGATAAATATCCAGGTCCAGATGGACTTCACCCTAAGGTCTTGAAAGAAGTGGCTATATGAGATAGTTGATGCATTGTGTTGTACCTGTTAATTCTCAGATACTTTCAACCAGTTTGCTTACTCCAAGGTTTTACCCCGGTGCCCTTATTTGCAAGGTGGACAAAGGACAAACACAAGTAAAGGTTCAACAAGTTTATTAATAATAACACTATTAACCCTTAAATTACCCACATAAAACAAGAGGATACCCCAGATTCAAGTATACTACCTGTAGAAATGGCTTGGTTAAACTGCAGGCCCGATTCTCTGAGTCCCTCTGGTCTGTCGTCACGAAGGTGAGTCTCGATAGCAGCTTCTTCCTTCTCTGGTCAGTCTTCTGAATGGTCACAACTGCCTCCTTCGTCGAGTCTTGGCTGCCGTGTGCCTCTGAGTGTGTCCCTTTATCCCCAGCCTGCTTGCCTTTCCAGAAACTTCTCTGGCCTCCGGCCAATGAGGTCCCAGGAGGGGGTTCCAATACCCAGTGGGCTTCTTGATGTCTGCCTGACAGGACACCAGGGTCCGCCCCCCAGGTGTCCATCTCCATGTTGTTGAACTTGTTATCAGATAAGGTTTCTACAGGAACACTTGGTGACAGAAAGTCTGGCCCGATCTGGGCTTCTAACAGTAGACCGAAGCATTTCAATGAGGTGCCATGATCTCCTACTAAGTCTCAAGTAGAGTGTAACGACCTTTGATGGGTGGTTGATGGGTCAGGCCCAGACACATTTGTGTATTGTACTATTGGCCTGCCTGAGGTTTGACTGTGTTTGATTTCAAAATGCCCAATTCTTTAATTTAGGATATCCAATTTTATCAGCCTTAAAACTAGGCCCTGTTTATATCACCACAATTGGTTTTAATTTTCCAAAATTCCCAAGATTCTGGAAAGATTCCATTAGATTGGAAGATAGCAAATCATAGAATCATAGAATCATAAAATCCCTATAGTGCAGAAGGAGGACATTCGGCCCATTGAGTCTGCACCGACCACAATCCCACCTAGGCCCCATTCCTATAACACCTAGTATTTACCCTCACTAGCTCCTCCTGACACTAAGGGGCAATTTAATATGGCCAATCAAGCTAACCCGCACATCTCTGGACTGTAGTAAATGTAACTCCTTTATTCAAAAAGGGAGGGAGACAGAAAGCAGGACACTACAAGCCAGTGAGCCTGAACTACCCACCCTTGGGCACTGCCTCCTGCCCCCTGGCTTAGATAATGAACTCATTTTTTATTCTTCCTGCCAACATTTGTTATAGGGAAAATGTTAGAAGCTATCATTAGGGATGTTATAGCAGGACATTTGGAAAAATTCAAGGCAATCAGGCAGAGTCAACATAGTTTTGTGGAAGGGAAACCATGTTGGACCAAATTATTGGAAATCTTGAAGGAGTAACATGCGCTGTGGATCAAGGGGAACCAGTGGGTGTGCTCTACTCGGATTTCCAGAAGGCATTTGATAAGGTGCAACGTCAAAGGTTATTGTGGAAAATAAAAGCTTATGGAGTAGGGGGTAACATATTGGACGGAAATGTTGCATTTTTTTGGTAGAGCGGTGCAGCAGACGGAAAAGATGGCATGGAGGCCACCAACCCCAAGGGCAGCTTCCTCGTACGTACTGTCAGGGACATTGTAAAACAAAGTGAAGGGGTGGGTCCCACAACAGCACGCTGACTGGCTCTGACTGAAAGCCAGCAAGTTTGTTTTTAAAAGATCATGGTGTCTTTTTAAACCCCCCCACCCCAACTCTGACTGAACCATCCCCACCACACCCCTCCCCCCACTCCTCCCCCCAACCTAGCTCTGCCTCCTGGCACTTCCCTGGCTAAGATAATTAGCTTTTTTCAAATTCTTCCTGTCAAAATGGGCAATGTTACATTTGTCCATATTATATTCCATTTGGCAGATATCTGCCCACTTGCGTAACCTATTTATTTATCTATTTCCCTTTGCAGCCTCCGTACATCAACTTCACAATTCACTTTCCTTCCTGCTACCTGTTGTTGTGCCATCCTGGCACCTCCCTCCTGGCACTGACCAGGGACTGCCCCTTGACACTTCTCCTGACAGTGCTGTGTCAGGGGGCAATGCCCAGGGACAGTAATCAGCCCCTCTTTCCCCCCACATCCATCCAAAGATGTGCAGGTTAGGTGGATTGGGCATGCAAAATTGCCCCTTAGTGTCAGGAAGATTAGCAGGGGTTACCAGGATAGGGCCTGGATTGTCAGTACAAGGCTCAATGGGCCGAATAGCCTCCTTCTGCACCACAGTGATTCTATTCTATGCACAAACTGTAATCAGCCCTTCTTTCCCATCCACACACAAACAATTTAATCAACCCTTCACACCCACAAACGCACATGGCATTCAACCCTTCTCTCCTTCCTAAACTAGGATTGCCAACTGCAATTAAATATATTCCTGGAGGTTTCATCATGTAATATATTTAAGTAGTTTCATGATTGCTTTAAGAGCTGATCACATGTTATGATGGTGATGTTATTAGGGTGTTGCACTGGCTGCTGTTTTAGATTTGGTTAGTACTCTGTTATGTGCAGAGAACACCTCTTCCAACAAACCTGTTATGTGCTACTTTGAATCTACGTGTACAAATCACATCCTTTCTTTTTGCTTTCCAATTGGCACACACTATTCTCCCCCCCAACTCTCTCCTCCAAATCCACCCCCCCCCCCACCCCCCCACAACACACAGGTGAGCCAGCCATGCATGCCGGAAGGGAAGCACGGCAACTCAGACAACCTGAGCCAGCATGCAGTCCTGAAGGTGACATCTTTAAATGGGCTTGAGAAGAAAAATAACATCTCAGAAACTGAGAAGCTGAATGCTGCCATGGGCCTCGGTGTGGGGTGCGGTCTTGGGACGGGGGAGATTGCAACCTCAGTCACTATTTTTTGCAATCCAAGTAGACTTGCGACCCACAGTAGGAACCCCTCAAGCCTTACACTTAAAACATTCCCCAGAAAATGAACATTAAGTTGCATAACAATTTGCCATCTACAATCATCTACATTCTGATCACTAAGAGTTCAGTAACTTTTTCTATTGCGTGGGAATATGAATCAAATCAATGGATTAGCACCTGAAGATGACAAAACGTTCCACACTGAGGGGTTTAAGATGATGATGAAAGGATTGGAAAGGGAAGATGGAAACTATTTCCTCCAGTGGGATAGTCAAGGTTAAGGTGGCATAACTTTAAAATGAGAACTTGCACTGAGATTACACAGCACTACCTCACACAGAGGGGGTGGGGGAGGAGAAATCTGGTGCACTCCCCAGTCACACCACCCTTCCATCGTCCATTGCCCCTGCCAACCCCCTCCAAAAAAATAAAGTTAGATTAGTTGAAAATTTCAAAATTGAGATTGCTCAACTTTTGTTAGGCAAGGATTATAAAGCCTTAGGGAACCAAGGGAGAAAAATAAAGTTATGATAATAGAGTTATTGATCTAATTGAAGGTGTAGAAGGTTTGCAGAACTCAATGTCCTCCTGCTGCTCCAATGTGCCTTCCTACATACATTTGGTTGATAAGATTAGATTGCTTTCTACCGTAGGTGCTGCATGACAGTGTTAGATTTGTGGGAATGTTATCTTGAAGTATGGGATATCTTTTTGAAGTTGAATCTATTCATCTGTACTGCTACATGATCCTAAGTGTCATGTATCTGTGCTGACACTGGTCCTACTGTCATCCCTTGTTTCCATGTGTTTTGTATTGAAAGTGATGGTAACAGTAGTCTGAAATGAGCTTACTCCTTAACATGAATACTGGTGTCCAGCAACACCATGAATGGTGCCCATAGCCTCTTGGCTTCTAAGTAAATTCTGTTTTTCATTCATGCTACAACCTGAAAAGAATTAGATACAGTTACAGGAAAAAAGTCTCTTCTCAGACTCCTCCGAACTGACAACTTAAAACCATTAAACACAGGGATGGAGGAGTACCTGAGAGGCCTCGGTAACCATACATTAAGTAAGTGCATTGTCGACATTGTGGCTCAGAATGACATGGAGAATTTTAGGAAACAACAGAGCTATGCCATTTTTTTGCCTGGTTAAATTTCTTTTTTAAGTTTATTTATTAGTGTCACAAGTAGGTTTACATTAACACTGCAATAAAGTTACTGTGAAAATCCCCTAGTTGTCACACTCCGGTGCCTGTTTGGGTGCACTGAGGGAGAATTTAGCATGGCCAACGCACCTAACCAGCACATCTTTCGGACTGTAGGAGGAAACCGAAGCACCTGGAGGAAACCCACACATACATGGGGGGAATGTGCAAACTCCACACAGGCAGTGACCCAAGCCAGGAATCGAACCCAGGTCCCTGGCGCAGTGAGGCAGCAGTGCTAACCACTGTGCCACTGATGACAATTTAATGCTGAAACCTTACTGCGTTCAAGGTTCCTCAGTCATTTATTTGTCCTTGAATTGCATTTACTGAGCCTCAACGTAGCTCATTAGCATAGCTTTATGCTTTTACGTCAATGCTGAAATTAAGGCATAAAGGTTTAGGCTCATCATGACCCCAAGGTCATAATTTCCAGCTGTTTCAAGACACTTATTTTGGCAATGGCTTTTATTTCTCTTTATTGTTTTAATAGCATCATAATCTTATATATTAACAAGAGAAAAACTCGCACAATTGCACTCTCAAATATGCTGTGCTAAATGTGCAAAAATTAACAATCTGATGTTTCCAATATTAATTTCCAGAACGTCAGTGAGATAAAGAGGGACAAAGAAAATGATGGATGCTGCTTACTTTCCTCATGCAACAATAGTACCCACTGAGTTTTATTCTCCACCATGTGGTAACAAGCTGGCTTCACTCAGGCCGGCAGTTGATAGACTCGGGACTGATCTGCACTCTGCAACATTGAACAGCGTTCCGGTATCACTGTAAATAAAAGGGTAATTGGGTGACAGCAGACTGGCCTCAGTAAGATTAATACAGCACAATATCTCCAAAAGCAAAGTTGCAGCATTGCACTACAGGCTTTTAAATAATTACCCTTGTCCACGAAATGAAAAGCCATGTCGCACCAAGGGAAGGCGAGTGCTCTCAGGTTTAGCAGTGCAACACTGTGAGCTCTCTGCTGACAAGTTGAAGACAGGAAGGAGGTCATGGTTCTGGCAGGGAACAAGAAGAGCTCAAGAGTAAACCTGTGAAGGGAATGGGAGCATGAGTCAAGGGCTGTGAATGCCTAGACCCTGGAATCACAGACCTGGCAGCAGCACCACAAAACGATTAATGACCTGACTCGGGCAGTGAAGGCTAATGAAGGCTATCCTACCCTCTCTGCAGGAGAAAGTGGCACATAACAGGCAGGAAAGCTAGAGGGTCAATGGAGGAACGTAATGATTCTGTCCCCTCAGCAGCTTGGGCGAGGTGGTCCTGCAGATCCTGGGAGGCAGTCTGGAATCAGAGGCATTCAGTGCTGTTGAGGCTGTACTGAATAACAGTACCTTACGGCCTTGTGCAGATTCTCCATCAGCTCCTCAACTTCATCCCGAAAGGTGCCATGAAATTACAGCTTTAGTGATCGTGGTCCTCTTACTCTCCTCGCGACACTCCCTTCCCTTACCCCTACCCTCTGCCTGAAGCTTTTATTTGGCTTTCTCATAGTTGGTTGAGCAGCCTCACGTGGAAGGGTAGAGAGGAGGGAAGAATTCAGTCGAAGCAGCACTGCTGAATCCTCGCAGCCACCAACATACTGGCACAACACAAGTCTTAGAGACGGGCTTGAAATTGGGATCTGCACATGGTGAGTCACCAGGCGTGACTGGGCTTCAGTCGGGTCAGAGGGATAGCTCAGCTTGTGTACAAACTCACCAATGTGTAAGGTTGCACATCAATTCTGCTGCAGGAGTCTTGGAAGAGGACCTGTTTGGCTAATCTATAGGAGAATGCTAACAAATATGCACAATGAGATTCTTGATGCAATATGGGCAAGACTGCCAGGTAGCTTTCCGTCACCAGTTAGGACAATAGAGGATTTGGGCTCCACCCTGGCACAGGTCATTGCACAGAGCTGGGGACGCATCCTTTCAATCATGGAAGTGGTGGGCATCCCCATGGCAGCACTGCCAAAACAACAAGCAAAATGGCTGCTGTCCACTGTGTCAGCTGCCACTGCTGCATAGGAAAAGTTCTGTTCATGTATTGGTGCTGCACACTTAGATCAGATAAAGCCCCAGGCTGCTGGTAGACAGGCTCACACTGCTGCCAACTCGCCTGTGATTGCTGCCATCTGGGCATAAACAGTTGCCATCATGCGTGCGGATTTCAGTGCTTGACTGAACACACCAGCTCTCACAGCATTCCAGTAATCTGTGCCCAAGGAAACAACAAGGAGTACTGAAGCATTGGCCCCATGGGACATAAACCTGCCATCCTCTCTATGATGGCAGCATTCGTGCTCCCATCACTGCCACTTTGCCACTGCCCTTGCTGTTGCCTCTCAGCCAACCAGGATGAAACAGTCCGAAGTTGGGCCCTCAAGTCCCAGGACTGCTAGGCTGTTCTGTTAGGTCATCTACAGCTTCACCCAGTGAGAGTCAGTAGCCTTTCACCAGTCAGGCTTCAGTCACTGTGGGTCAGCTGAGAAGCATTAGCCTGAGGAAGGGCACCTGCAAGACTAGGCACTGGGCGATGCACAAGTGTGAATCATTCTTACTTTTTGCTATCATGCTGGGTAAAGTTGTTGTTTAAAGTTTATTGCTGCTGGTCTTTTATTCAGTGATGTGGGCTAAGGGGACTCCATTTAAAATTTACTCTTTCATGGGATGTGCACATCATTGGCAAGGCCAGCATTTGTTGACCATCCCTAATTGCCCTTGGCTTCCTGTACTAACATAAGTGCAGAAACCATCTGTTGTATGCACCGCAGAGATCCTGCTGAACAGTCACGGCAGCAATATCTCAGGGGCCTGATGGTTTGGAGTTACCTTCAGCTCAATGGCTCTCACTGAAGGTCTTTCATCCTTGTGGTAGAAAGCAGAAATAGGTCATGAGCCATGTGTAGAAGAGACAGTCCTTGAGTGGGATTTTATGGCCTCGGTCGACCGAGACCGGAAATTCCCGCCCAAGGTCAAGAACATTTCCGTTGTCCGCCCCTCACCCACTCCGATTCCGTAGCGGGCAGGGTGGTAAAATTCTAGTGCCTGTCTCAAAGTTACCATCTTGTTGTGTGTCTTGGGGGCCTGAATATAGCTGTATTGTCAAATGTTGAAGGATGAAAACATCATGGGTGCTTCCAAGATGAATTTCTTGGTGTGCTTGCATAGCAACTGTACACTGACTAAATGGTAGCCTTTGTGGTTGTAGTATCTCTCCTCATTAACCTAGCTGACCTGAACAGCCACTTGTGTGCAGTCAATGGCACCTGTTGCATTCAAAATTCCACAATATATTTATTGCCAGCTTGCTCTGGAAGAAACTGATAGTGAGGATGCTCTTCACAACTGCTGCTAGAGCCATCCTCACCCTGGTTTGAGGCTCCAGGTCACTCTGAAGGAGGTGACACAAATCTCCTTAGTAAAAGAAGGATCTCTGAGGCACCGTTCCTGATACACCCCAATGAGAAAGACCCTCCAGGGGTAGGAGGTTCAAAGAAGAGCCCTCTTTCAAATTTCTCCAGCTATTTACCACAGTATTTCTACCAACTTTGCTTGGGACAAGTATGTTCAAAACAATTAGGCTTTTGTTTCACTTGCTGTTTCAAGACTAAATAAGAAAGGCATTGACTACACAGTTGCTGGCCATTTTCAACCCATTAATGGCAGTGGTGTCATGGTGTCACCCTTAAAACGTCTTTGGGGTGCACAGTGGAGACACCTGTTTCTCTCACACATCTGGATCATACAGAAAGCTGTCAGTGGCACCTCCCCCAATTCTACCAAAATCATAATTTTACATAGCATTGCTGGAAGCTGCTACACAAATGGATTTCAAACCCCTAAAATGTAACTTTAAAAAATATTTTTCCTTTCTGTTTCATTTTTTCTCTTTTAATCCAGTCTTTCTTTCACTCTGGGTTTAATCCAAGCCAATGGGGCTAGCAGGAAAGTAGAATGGGAGGGTATCAGTGAATGGGAGGGTGTCGGGTCAGTGAGATGGTAGAATGGGAGGGTGTTGGATCAGAGGGAAGGTAGAATGGGAGGGTGCTGGGAGAGGGAAGGTAGAATGGGAGGGTGTCAGGAGAGAGAAGGTAGAATGAGAGAGTGTCAGGTCAGTGGGAAGGTAGAATGGGAGGGTGCTGGGTCAGAGGGAGATTGAATGGGAGGGTGTTGGGTCAGAGGGAAGGGAGAATGGGAGGGTGCCGGGAGAGAAAAGGTAGAATGGGAGAGTGTCGGGTCAATGGGAAGGTAGAATGGGAGGGTGTTGGGTCAGTGGGAAGGTAGAATGGGAGGGTGCCGGGAGAGAAAAGGTAGAATGGGAGAGTGTCGGGTCAATGGGAAGGTTGAATGGGAGGGTGTTGGGTCAGAGGGAAGGTTAAATGTGAGGGTGTCGGGTCAGAGGGAAGGCAGAATGGGAGGGTCGGGAGAGGGAAGGTAGAATGGGAGGGTGTCGGGTCAGAGGGAGGGGTAGAATGGGAGGGTGTCGGGTCAATCTCTGTGAAGCCAGGCTGGCCAGCGTGTTTTACATTTTGCATTTACATGATGCTGCCAGCTCCAGCAGGAAATACTCTGGTTTTCCCAGTGGTGGGAGCACTTAGAAAAAAATGTAAGAATCATGTCCTTGACATTGAATTCACTCAATTTAGATTACATTCTATTTAAACTTGATTGGTTCAGATGGTACATGATTGCTTGCCCTGTTCATCCCGGTGCCAGCTGCCTCCTTTCCTACACTGCGACACTTCCAGCAACTTGTTACATTCAACATTTCTGATTTAGATTGGCACGGACAAGTCTAACTCGTGGCAGACTCCATTAGATACCTTGCTCCAATAAAGTATGGCCTTATACGCAGCTGCAGATTAGTCTCCCTCTGCAAATGTGTAATGTGATGTATTAAGAAACAAAATACACATAAATTCAGCCTGTCCATAATGAGTAAAATTATGCTGCTGTTTTCTATTACTGATAAATTTCCTGTGATGCACAGAAAATGAAACATTCTTTTACCAAGCATCATTACAAAGTACCATAAAAAAGAGTTGGAGTTGATGATTACAGTTGTGGTTAAACATGTAGAGACTGATGTAGTTCAGCAGTGTGGGAATATGTGAGGTGGTAATTGAACTTTGTTGAGCCTGTTTTACAGGTTGAAACATAATCCAATCCACTATTAGGCTCCTGGCTATCACTTAAACCATGTGGAAATGAAAGGTCTGGTCTCCTGCTTTATTTTGGGTCCTTTCTTTGAGCTCTGAAAAGATCTCCAGTTCCAGTTTCAGACTGGCTTTAGATGCTTTAAGCCAAATCGGTTTTATTTGAATTAACAAAATATTAGCATCCCATTCTACGTCAATTGTTAAGAAACATAGAAAAACTACAGCACAATACAGGCCCTTCACCCCACAAAGTTGTGCCGAACATGTCCCTACCTTAGCGATTACTAGGCTTACCTATAACCCTCTATCTTACTAAGTTCCATGTACTTATCTAAAAGTCTCTTAAAAGACCCTATCGAATCCGCCTCCACCACTGTTGCTGGCAGCCCATTCCACGAACCCAGCACCCTCTGAGTGAAAAACTTACCCCTGACATCTCCTCTGTACCTACTCCCCAGCACCTTAAATCTGTAATTGTTGCCAAGATGGTAACCTCAATTTTGATCCTGTTTGACTATAATTGTGAATCAAAAGATATGTGTTTCAATTGGGATTTGTTGTTAGTTCTTTTTTCTCTCAGTTTTAAGGTGGGTATATTTGATTTGATTTGATTTATTATTGTCACATATATTAGTATACAGTGAAAAGTATTGTTTCTTGCATGCTATGCAGACAAAGCATGCCGTTCATAGAGAAGGAAAGGAGAGAATGCAGAATGTAGTGTTACAGTTATAGCCAGGTTGTAGAGAAAGATCAACTTAACATAAGGTGGGTCCATTCAGAAGCCTGATGACAGCAGTGAAGGAGTTGTTCTTGGTACCTGACCTCTGACTTCTGTATCTTTTTCCTGACGGAAGAAGGTGGAAGAGAGTATGTCCGGGGTGCATGGGATCCTTGATTATGCTGGCTGCTTTCCCAAGGCAGCAGGAAGTGTAGACAGAGTCAATGGATGGGAGGCTGGTTTGAGTGATGGACTGGGCTTCATTCACGACCTTTTGTAGTTTCTTGCGGTCTTGGACAGAGTAGGAGCCATACCAAGCTGTGATACAACCAGGAAGGATGCTTTCTATGGTGCATCTGTAAAAGTTGGTGAGAATCGTAGCAGACATGCCAAATTTCCTTAGCCTCCTGGAAAAGTAGAGGCTTTGGTGGGCTTTCTTAACTATGGAGGGACCTGGCAAAGTTGTTGGTGATCTGGACACCTAGAAACTTGAAGCTCTCGTATAGCCCAGCAAGATAAGGTACAATGCACTGATGGGGTTCCCTTCATTTAAGTCACATAACGATCTTGCTATTGATGAATTGCGCTGCAACAAATGAGAATTTGCTTTTACATGGAAAGAAAATCTCCAGTGAGAAATGATCTTATCAGAAATTGGTAGGATGTGCAACAAATTCTGGCCTTGCTTATATCCCAAAAAATAAGAACATAAATAATTGTTTTAGATTGCTTGAAGAATAATAGGTTCCTATTCATGCATATCAATAGTTCAATTTTTCTCTCAATCCAAGAAGGCTATAAATGCACAAACGGCCAAAACAAAAGTATCTGCAGGACCAGACACCTTAGAAATGTGTCGCTGGCCATCTGTTGTTTTCTATTACTATATGTAGAATGGATTGTGATAATAAGATTACATAGGTGAGCTAATGGTAACAGAGGTAATAATTAAAAACAGCTTAGAAACAGAGTCATTCTGATATCACATTGTCAGTGTAGTAAACATTCTTGTTTGCTTTCAAATACACAAGTACTGTGTATACTGACAATGTTAATTCAATGTTCCTTGTTTAACAGCTTCCAGCAATCTTTGTCCTGTCAAAGTTCTGTGAGTGCAGCGTGCTTTAAGTATGATATGGTGCACAGGTATTGCTGGGCAGAGCTCCTTACACAGTGCAAGCGATTGTCAGTGCTGATACAAAGACATGCATTGCGAACCGAACCTCTGGTGTTACTGTCACACCCTAAGCAAGGCTTTGCTTTGAGTGACAATTAACAATGAACAGCGAAGGTGATTTATAAAAAGAAAACAACCGGTGTTCTGGCATGTAATTGTTGCTGAAAGGCCTGAGGCTCATCCAGCATTTCTTTCTACCACACTAACTCTGAACAAGGGACAGCATCGTACAGCACAGAGGACGCAATTCAGCCCATTGTGCTCGTGCTAGCTCTTTGAAGAGAATAGTCTCATTCCCCTACTCTTTCAAAGAATCACAGAATTTCCATAGCCCTGCAAATGGGCTGAGGGATTTCAGCTCAATAAATTACAAACTAATCAGTGGTGATTCTTTGGCAGTAATGTATTGGCAGCCATTTTACCCCCCAGCTGATTTTCCTTTACATTTTTAGCCCATTTTTAACTTTTGCTGAAGACCAGTTTCATCCCAATTGCATCCATATTCTGCAAGAGCTTTAGGGAAGATTTTCTCCATGTTATGTGTTATAAAATTGTAATCATGTTCTTTAATAATGGGCTTATGATTTACTTGCATTTAGTGAATGTTGATCATGAAGATCACATAGTCACTGCAATTTGTACCTTTCAGGAATTACAATCCTGACTCCCCACATAACATAACCTCCATTAATGGATAACTAATTTTTTTATGTAATGTAAATCCAGAATTTGCGTTGGCCACCCAAATTGCTATATAGTAGTACACCCTTGCCAATACAATATCCCTACTGTTGTTCTACCAATGTCATCTGTTGTGACTGGCAACTCCTCTATGTGTGAAAGAAGAATACATCCTCCCTGTTGGGCTCCACCTCTGATGGGGGTGGTAATCTAGAGATCACATCAGCATTACAATGATCCACTGACCATCTGTAATTAATGTCTAACTGATGAGCAGACAAAATCAAAGCCCATCTTTACATTCAAGCTGCAGCTAAAGCAGGTCATAGAATCATAGAATCCCTACAGTACAGAAAGAGGCCATTCAGCGCATCGAGTCTGCACCGACCACAATCCCACCCAGGCCCTACCCCCATATCCCTACATATGTATCCACTAATCCTCCTAACCTACGCATCTCAGGACACGAAGGGCAATTTTAGCATGGCCAATCAACCTAACCCGCACATCTTTGGGTCCTGGAGACTTTGGATTCAGAATATTTGTCAGTGGTTTATGATCAATTCTGATCATGAAACTAAGAGCATAAAAATATTTATGAAATCTTCTTACTTGAAAAATCAAAGACAATGGGTGGGATTCTCTGACCGTGTGCGCCCCAAGACGGGAAATTCCTGCCCGAGCACAACAGATCTTTAAATGGTCCGCCGAATTTCCTGTCTCGCCCACTACGATTCCCGGGGCGGGCGATACGGGAGAATTTTGGCCAATGCCTCACATTCTGAGCATCGTTTTGGTCACTGGCACTGAGGGTGCAAGAGGCAAATGCAATCAGTCTCCCCTCGCCATAATCCAACATATAAGAGATCACAGCTCCCACTCCATATGGAGAGGCATCACATGTTAGCTTAATCTTTTTGGAGGCATCGTAATGTACAAGCATTTTACCATCTACCAATTGACTTTTACGCAATTTAGATGCTTTGTCACAGTTGTTTGTCCAATTCAATGAATGGAAAAAGCTTGCCGAAGATGATGTGAATTAACCGTCATAATTCTCTAATTCCAGAAAAGATCCGAGCTCAGAGATATTCTGAGGGTGTATCACATTTCTTATTGCTTGAACATTACTCTTGATAGGATGTCAGCTATCTTCGTCTACCTTGTGATTCAAATACTCTATATTTGAAACATTTCATTTTTGTCTGTCTTCACTTGAAGCTACGGCATCTCCTCCGGAGCCTTCAACATGTCATTGATGAAGACGAACATCTCGCCAAGGCCATCCCCACACCCCCACTTCTTGCCTTCAAACAACCGCACAACCTCAAACAGACCATTGCGCATCTCCATTAAGGACAGTCACCTCAGCACCTCACTGTACCGCAAGCCCACGGATAACCTCACGATGCTCCACTTCTCCAGCTTCCACCCTAAACACGTTAAAGAAGCCATCCCCTACGGACAAGCCCTCCGTATACACAGGATCTGCTCGGATGAGGAGGATCGCAACAGACACCTCCAGACGCTGAAAGATGCCCTCATAAGAACAGGATATGGCGCTAGACTCATTGATCAACAGTTCCAACGCGCCACAGCGAAAAACCGCACCGACCTCCTCAGAAGACAAACACGGGACACAGTGGACAGAGTACCCTTCGTTGTCCAGTACTTCCCCGGAGCGGAGAAGCTACGGCATCTCCTCCGGAGCCTTCAACATGTCATTGATGAAGACGAACATCTCGCCAAGGCCATCCCCACACCCCCACTTCTTGCCTTCAAACAACCGCACAACCTCAAACAGACCATTGTCCGCAGCAAACTACCCAGCCTTCAGGAGAACAGTGACCAAGACACCACACAACCCTGCCACAGCAACCTCTGCAAGACGTGCCGGATCATCGACACAGATGCCATCATCTCACGTGAGAACACCATCCACCAGGTACACGGTACATACTCTTGCAACTCGGCCAACGTTGTCTACCTGATACGCTGCAAGAAAGGATGTCCCGAGGCATGGTACATTGGGGAAACTATGCAGACGCTGCGACAACGGATGAATGAACACCGCTCGACAATCACCAGGCAAGACTGTTCTCTTCCTGTTGGGGAGCACTTCAGCGGTCACGGGCATTCGGCCTCTGATATTCGGGTAAGCGTTCTCCAAGGCGGCCTTCACGACACACGACAGCGCAGAGCCGCTGAGCAGAAACTGATAGCCAAGTTCCGCACACACGAGGACGGCCTCAACCGGGATATTGGGTTCATGTCACACTATTTGTAACTCCCACAGTTGCGTGGACCTGCAGAGTTTCACTGGCTGTCTTGTCTGGAGACAATACACATCTTTTTAGCCTGTCTTGATGCTCTCTCCACTCCCATTGTTTTGTTTCTTAAAGACTTGATTAGTTGTAAGTATTCGCATTCCAACCATTATTCATGTAAATTGAGTCTGTGTCTTTATAAGCTCTGTTTGTGAACAGAATTCCCACTCACCTGAAGAAGGGGCTTAGAGCTTCGAAAGCTTGTGTGGCTTTTGCTACCAAATAAACCTGTTGGACTTTAACCTGGTGTTGCTAAACTTCTTACTGTGTTCACTTGAACGCCATGCTTCTTCAACATTGGAATACCTTTTTCAGCCTGTCATCATGGGTCTATCTGTTTGGAATTGAAATTAGTATGTCATCCAAATAGAACACTACACTGGAATCCTTACAACATTTGGTTTATCATTCCTTGGAAAATTCTGAGGGCTCAAGAAACACCAAATGCCAGCCTCTGAAATAGATCTATGTGTGTTAGAAGTCAAATTTAACTTGGACTCACCACCTAACTCAAGTTGCATATAGACATTTTGTCAGTTCCGACTTTGAAAACATTTGGCCACCTGACAACATTGTCAGCTGATCCTCCATGCTTGGCAAAATATTGGATGGATTACCTTCCAATACCTTACATTCACCACATATTCTTACATGACTGTGATAACTTGAGGCAGGAGCTGGTTTGTTGCAAACATTCTTGGAAACACACATTGAGATATTTAAGGCTCATTGCCATCTTACTGTCTGAAGCACAGTACTGGCACCATCCACCGCTTGATTGGTAGGGGCAACCACTACCATTAATACATTTGCTCCCTCTTTAACTTCTTCACACAAACTATACAACAATGCCTCGCAACTTTATTATACTCTCTTCTACAAATCAAATCTCTGAGGTGCTCTGCAGGGAGGGTCAGAGCGACGCTATGGAGCAGGAATCACAGGTTTTTGAACCACAGAAAAAAATGCACCACTGGGACTGGGCGGCCCTGCACTCGACAGCTCACTAGGTGTATCAGGAACAATAGCTGCAGGGTAACCACACATTTCAGACGCTAGAATAGAAGAATCATAGAATGCAGAAGGAGGCCGTTTGGCCCATCAACTCTGCACCAACCACAATCCCACTCTGGCCCCATCCCCATGACCCTACTTATTTACCCTGATATTAAAGGGCAATTTAACACGGCCAGTCAATCTAACCTGCACATCTTTGGAGTGTGAGAGGAAACTGGAGCACCCGGAGGAAGCCCACTCAGACACTGGGACAGACTCCACACAGACAGTGACCCAAGCCGGGAATTGAACCCGGGTTCCTGGCGCTGTGAGGCAGCAGTGCTAACCACTGTGCCACCGTGCCGCCCTAAAGGTTGACAGTGAAATATCAATCACAGGTTGACCCTGCATTCGTTGGAATGTTTCTCTTGCTTGAATGTGATCCACATGTTTGCGCATTACTTTGTCCTCAACTTGAACTGAAAATAACAATGGACCAGTTTCTGAAACAATAGCATCTGGAGTCTAATGTGGTTCACTTCCAGTTACACAGGTACGCAGGATCGCCTACTTTGACTGTATGCCATGATGTCGTTTCTGATCGCCTTGCTTCTGTCTTACCTTTCTCTCCAAATTGGAAAACACCAAATCCAGACATGTGCACAATGTTGTTTCTCCAGCAGCTCTGATGGCATGGAACCAGTAGTAGTCTGTGGTGTTGTGCGGTAACTGAGAGGGAATCTGGAGAGACCAACCTTCAAAATGTCTCCGAACAACTACTTCATGCCAGCTTTAAAGGTCTGGATAGCTCCTTCGATGAGATCATTTGACAAAGGATGCCAGGGAACAGTCTTTTTGTGCCAGATGCCATTCAGATCTTTGAACCTCTGAAATTCTGCGCTAGTGAAAGCTGTCCCATTGTCACAGATGATGGTCTCAGGCAACCATGTCCACTTAAGGAGTGATGCAGCCTCTCAGTTGTTGCAGCTGAAGCTGGTGTCTTTACCTCGCATACATCGAGCCACTTTGAATGTGCGTCATTGAGAAACAGGAACATGGTGCCGACAAAGGGTCCCACATAGTCAATAAACAGTTTGACCCAAGGACAGCAAAGCCATTCCCACTGTGAAGAGGAGCTGAAGCAGGTAGCTTCTGGTACTGCTGGCAAAGGGAACAGTGTGTAACCATGTTCTCAATGGTACTGTCTAACCCTGGCCACCAGACATAACTACGTGCCAACATCTTCATCCTTGACATGCCTGGGTGTGTGCTGTGGAACTCTCCAAGAGTGACTCTCTGCCCTGGGAAGAGACCACAAATCTGGACCCCCCCCACAAAAGATTCCATCCTAGCCATTCAGTTCAGTGCCTCTGGAATAAAAGGGAAGTAAGGTCATCAAACACCATGGTATGTGGCCAACTTTGTAAAACAAACTTCTGACAGTACTGGGTCTCTGCTCATCCAATTCTTGATCTGGTTAGTGCATACAGGTGATTTAGGCTTCCTGACTTGTCATTTTGTAGATGGAATTGTGCTGAAAATCTGCTGTGTCACCCTTAGTGCTCTGCCTAGCTCTGTCTAACATGTTGACAACCCGGGTCCTTGGCACCGTGAGGCAGCAGTGCCCGCCACAGTGCCACCATGCCGCCCCTTGTTTCTATTTGCAGGTCTAGCGTATGTTGACTTCTGTCGGTTTTCCCGGTCTCTGATCATCCCTCACTTGTGAGTCTTGGGAGGCACACCTTTTTATTTAAGGTTGCGAGCTGTCAGCTCCACAACAATGCATTAATTTAACTTTCAAATCTGTATCCTGATGTAAAACAAACACTGCAGCAATTTGTTGGATTTCAGGGCAATTCCTTGTTTCATTTTTTAAAGCTGCACACAGAGGCTGATTTACACTTTGTGAAGCCTCACATTTACCTTCATTTCTGCACCCCACCTCCCCCCCCTACCCCGTCCCCCCACCCCCTCCCCCCACCCCCTCCCTCCACCTCCCCCCCCCACCCCCGATCCCGAACATCATGCCCCACCCAACCATGCCCACCCTCACCCCACGCAACACAAAGGTGTAAACCACAAAAATACACAAATTGATCACGGCTTTAGTGTTCATTAACTTGTAAAAACACGGCAATGCGCCTATATGAATAATTGCTGAATTAAAATCCAAGTTTACCTCTTGTCAGAATGACGGTAAAGAAGGTTAACGTTGCGATGTGTGTCTTAACTATGACTCTGGATTTCAAATTATACTCACTCTACTCTTCTCCTGCCCATTCCCCTTCACTCACTCACCCTGCAAGTCTGCAACCTTGGCTAACCCCCTCAAACATTCTCACCCCATCCCACCCCAAATCTTCACATTCTTCCCCCCACATCCCATCCCCTCTCAATCTACCCCCACCCTCACACTCTCCCATTCTCACAATCTCACTAACCGTGCTCATCTGGGGTTTTCGAGGCTGCCTCCTGGCTCACTTGCTCTGTATTCATGCTGGCATTTTTTTTCAGAAAAGCATGATACGGCGCCTTGCTGTCGCTGGCTGGCCTTCCCTCCTCAACCGTGATCGAGTTGCCTCTCGCCTGCTCCTCTCAGACTACATGGCTGACTGGCTCACCTAGGCTCGTGGCTTTTGCCTGGCACCTCACCTCATTGTTGCTGGCTGCTGTGGCCACAACTCTGTGTCAAGAAACCTGCTGGCTGCGCCTTTTTTTTAACAGAAGTAAAACACAGGATCTTCTGCCTCTGCCTCTCTCCCTCCTCGCCTAGTTATCTCTCATTCCTCCACGTGCGCACCTCAACACTCAGACCAGCCTGTTTTCCTGTTCTAAGGAGACTCGACCAATCAGAGTCTGATGTCACTCTGCTCACATTGCTACTTCAAGATGGTGATGTAATCTTAAGACATGAGTCATAGTCATAGAGTTTTACAGCATGGAAACAGGCCCTTTCAGCCCAACTTGTCCATGCCACCCAATTTTTGCCAATTGCCTGCATTTGGCCCATATCCCTCAATACCAATCTTACCCATGTAACTGTCTAAATGCTTTTTAAAATACAAAATTGTACCCGCCTCTACTATTACCTCTGGCAGCTCGTTGCAGACACTTACCACCCTCTGTGTGAAAAAAGTGTCCCTCTAGGCTCTTTTGTATCTCTCCCCTCTCACCTTAAACCTATGCCCTCTAGTTTTAGACACCCCTAACTTTGGGAAAAGATGTTGACTATCTATCTTATCTCTGCCCCTTGTTATTTTATAGGCCTCTATAAGGTCACCCCTAAGTCTCCTACACTCCAGAGAAAAAAGCCCCAGTTTTTCCAGCCTTTCCTTATAACTCAAACCATCAAGTCCCGGTAGCATCCCAGTAAATCTTTTCTGCACTCTTTCTAGTTTAATAATATCCTCTCTATAATGGGGTGACCAGAACTGTGCACAGTATTCCAAGTGTGGCCTTACCAACGTCTTGTACAACTTCAACAAGATGTCCCAACTCCTGTATCCAATGTTCTGACCAATGAAACCAAGCATGCCAAATGTCTTCTTCACCACCCTGTCTACCTGTGATTCCACTTCCAAGGAGATATGAACCTGTACCTCTAGATCTCTTTGTTCTATAACTCTCCCCAATGCCCTACCATAAACTGAGTAAGTCCTGCCCTGATTCAATCTACCAAAATGCAGTGGAATGGGAGAATCGTGGCCTTTATTTCCCCAAGTTCCCTAACATCCATGCCTTTCTCAACATAAATACCGATGAGAAATATTCATTTCGGATCTCACCCATCTCTTGTGGATCCGCACATAGATGACCTTGTTGATCCTTAAGAGGCCTTACCCTCTCCCTAGTTACCCTTTTGCCCTTTGTGTATTTGTAGAAACTCTTTGGATTCTCCTTTGCCTTATCTGCCAAAGCAATCTCGAGTCCCCATTTTGCCTTCCTGATTTCTCTCTTAACGCTACCCCTACACCTTCTATACTCTTCAAGGGATCCACTTGATCCCAGCTGCCTATACATGTCATATGCCTCCTTCTTCTTCTTGACCAGGGTCTCAATATTCCGAGTCATCCGGGGTTCCCTACTTCTACCAGCCTTGTCCTTCACTCTAAAAGGAATGTGTTTACCCTGAACCCTGGTTAATACACTTTTGAAAGCCTCCCACTTACCAGCCATCTTTTTGCCTGCCAGCAGACTTTTGAAAGTTCACATCTAATACCATCAGAATTGGCCTTGCCCCAATTTAGAATTTGAACTTTAGGCCAGACCTATTATTCTCCAATAGCTATCTTAAAACTAATGGAATTATGGTCACTGGTCCCAAAGCGATCCCTCACTAACACTTCTGTCATCTGCCCTTCCTTATTTCCCAAGAGAAGGTCAAGTTTTGCCCCCTCTCTAGCCCCCATCCACATACTGAATGAAAAATTCCTTCTGAATACACTCAACAAATTTCTCTCCATCCAAGCCCCTAAAATTATGGCTGTCCCAGCCAATGTTGGGAAAGTTCAAGTCCCCTACTATTTACCATCCTATTTTTCTTACAGCTATCTGCAATCTCCTCACATATTTGCTCCTCAATTTGCCGCTGACTATTTGGGGGCCTACAGTACAATCCTATCAAAGTGATCTCTCCCTTCTTATTTTTCAATTCTACCCATATAGACTCAGTGGACAAACCCTCCGCTGCATCACCTCTCAGTACTGCCCTAATGTTCTCCCTAATCAAAAATGCATCTCCCCTTCTTTCTTACCTCCTGCTCTATCTTTCCTATAGCATCTGTACGTGGGGGGCACAGTGACACAGTGGTTAGCACTACTAGTTCACAGTGCCAGGGTCCCGGATTCGAATCCCAGCTTGGGTAACTGTCAGTGTGGAATTTGCACATTCTCCCCGTGTCTGCATGGGTTTCCTCTGGGTGCTCCGGTCCCGGTTTCCTCCTACAGTCCAAAGATTTGTGGGTTAGGTGGGTTGGCCATGCTAAATTGCCCCTTAGTGTCAGGGGACTAGCTAGGGTAAATGCATGGGATTATGGGGGTAGGGCCTGGGTGAGATTGTGGTCGGTGCAGACTCGATGGGCTGAATGGCCTCCTTCTGCACTGTAGGATTCTATGTACCCTGGAACATTGAGCTACCTGTCCTGTCCCTCCCTTAGCCATGTTTCAGTAATAGCTATAATATCCCAGTCCCATATACCCATCCATGCCCTGAGTTCATTGCCTTGCCCGTCAAGTCTCTTGCATTAAAATAAATGCTGTTTAATCTAGACTTCCCTTGCTCTCTGCCTTGCTTTTGCCTGATCTGCCGAGTACTAGGATTACTGACACTGCCTTTACTATTTAACGTGCTCTCTTTAACTTCCGTGCTGTCTTCAACCTTCAGCTCTGTCTCCCTATTGTTTTGGGTCCCACCCCCCTGCCAAACTAGTTGAAACCCTCCCAAGTGGCTTTAGCAAATCTCCCCACCAGGATATTAGTCCCCCTCCAGTTCAGGTGTAACCTGTCTCTCTTGAACATGTCACCTGCTGGTCCAGAAGAGATCCCAATGATCCACAAATCTAAATCCCTGCCCCCTGCACCAGCTCTCAAGCTGCGCATTCATCTGTCTAATCTTCCTATTCCTACTCTCACTTGCACGTGGCACCAGTAGTAGTCCAAAAATTACTACCCTCGAGGTCCTGCACTTTAGCCTTCTGCCCAACTCTCTATATTCACACTTCAGGACCTCATCCCTTTTCCTACTTATGTCGTTGGTACCAATGTGTACAATGACCTCTGGCTGCTCCCCTCCCCCTTAAGAATGTCCTGCAACCGCTCAGAGACATCCTTGACCCTGGCACCAGGGAGACAACACACCATTCTGGAGTCTCGATCACGGCCACAGAAATGCCTGTCTGTGACTCTAACTAGTGAGTCCCCTATTACTACTGCTCATTTGTTCTTTGCCCGACCCTGCTCTAAGCAGAACCAGGTGTGGTGCCATAGACCTGGCTGTTGCTGGTATTTTCCCCTGAGAGGATTTCCCCTTCAACAGTATCCAAAATGGCCTACCTGTTTGAAAGGAGAATAGCCACAGGAGACTCCTGCACTACCTGCCTGCCTCCACTGGTAGTCACTCATCTACCTGTCTGAACCTGTGGTGTGACAACTTCCCTGTAACTAGTCTTTATCACACTCTGTGCCCCCTGTATGTTCCATAGTGCATCCAGCTGCCACTCCAAACAATCCGGTCTGTGAGTAGCTGCAGCTGGACACACTCCTTACAGACAAAGTTGTCAGGAAGACTAGATTGTTCCCTGATTTCCCACATCTGGCAGGAGGAGCACATCACTTCCCTAACTGCCATACTGCCCTCTTACAGTTAAAAGGGTGAAACAGTCTCAACTCACCTTTCCCTTGCTTGTGGTCCTCACAGTGCCTTTCTTTTTGGTTAGGGGAGGAGGTAGGGAGGGAAACACTGAAGTAATGTTTGGAGTTCAACCGCCCCTTGACAACAGCTCCTCCACAAACCACAGTCTAGAAACAGAGACTGCGCCGAGGCGAATCTTCCCCGCGACAGCCAATCAGGGTCGCCACTCTGCTGCCCTCGACTGGATGCTTGCCTTCACTTGAACGCGGAGGGTGCCTTGCTGAGGTGTACCTTCTGGAAGCAGTGACTTGCGCCGATGCAAATCTTCCCCAGACAGCTAATCAGCATCGCCGCTCTGCTGGATGAGTGTTGAAAATCATTTGTCATGACATGACAAACTATTTTCATCAATTAACATTGGACTGTACATGAGCTGGATATTCCATTTTAACAAGGAAGACTCGGAGAACCAGAGATTTCTTAGCACTGCAGTAAACTGGGATAATAATAATCTCAGGTATTCAAATGAATCTTTATTCCACCACGGCCGTGTTTCTTTATTTCATGGACAGTGTGGCAATAGCAGTAATTGACATAAATGATGCTTTGTTACCAGCAGGAACATACCAGAATCATCAGCAAATGATTACTACTAAACCACGGGTGGCTGCGCAAAAAGAACTTTGAGCTTCTGACGAATTGATAACAGGCCGAATGAGGAGCTGTGATAATCTTCAAAGTTATTGCTTTTGCCTGCTAGTTCATGTTAAAACAGCACACGGTTTATTAAGTAATCAATAAGATGGTGAGTGCTGGGTAGAGGGTAGCATTGCTCCGCATGCTAATTAAGCTTATCTGGCACTGAGCCACAAACCAATAAAAAGCACTGCGAAGTCCACATTCTGCATATCTGGAAATGTTAGCTGTCCTCAGTGCCACTAGAGAGCTCACAGATTGCAGACAGCTACTTCTCTTGGTTTGGCTGTGCAACAGCTGAAACATAGAAACTAGAAGCAGGAGTAGGCCATTCAGCCCTTCAAGCCTGCTCTGCCATTCATTATGATAAGGCTGATTATCGAATTCAATATCCTGATCCCCCTGCCCACCATATCTTTTGATTCCTTTAGCCCCGAGAGCTATATCTATTTTTTCTTGAAATCAGGCAACATTTTGGCCTCAACCACATTCTGTGGTAGTGAATTCCACACATTCATCACCCTCTGGGTGAAGAAGTTTCTCCTCACCTCAGCTCTAAAAGGTTTACCCCTTATCCTCAAACAATGACCCCTAGTTCTGGACTCCCCCACCATTGGGAATACGCTTTCTGAATCTACCCTGTCTAACCCTGTTAAAATGTTATAAGTTCCTATGAGATCCTCTCTCACTCTTCTAAACTCCAGTGAATATAATCCTAACTGACTTTGTTTCCCCTCACATGACTGAACTGACATCCCAGGAATCAGTCTGGTAAACCTTCGCTGTACTCCCTCTATAGCAAGGACATCCTTCCTCAGATAAGGACACCAAGACTGCACACAATACTCCTGATGCGGTCTCACCAACGCCCTATACAACTGCAGCAAAACATCCCTATCCCTGTACTCAAATCCTCTCACTATGAAGATCAACATACCATTTGCCTTCCTAACTGCCTGCTCTACCTGCGTGCTTACTTTTAGAGACTGATGCATGAGGACACCTCTCAATTTACACCCATTCAAGTTATAATCTGTCTTCCTATTATTGCTACCAAAGTGGATATCCTCACATTTATCCACATTTTATTGCATCTGCCATGCATATGCCCACACACTCAGCTTATCCAAATTACACTGAAGCATCTCTGCATCCACCTCGTAGCTCACCCTCCCATCCAATTTTGTATCATCTACAAATTTGGAAATAATGCAATCAGTTCACTTTTCCAAATCATTAATATATAATGTGAACAGTTGAGATCCTAACACAGATCCCTGCTGAACCCCACTAGTCACTGATTGCCAGTCAGAAGATAAAACATTTATGCCAACTCTTTGCTTCCTATCTGCTAACCATCTTTCCATCCATCTCACTGGGATACAGGTTCCACACACACTGACTTTCACTGGATACAGGTCCCACACACACTGACTTTCACTGATCATAAGATTTTTGGGTTACATGGACTCTGGGTTATGGGTTCCAATGCAAGGACAGTGGAATAAAATAAGTAGTGGGGATGGGTGGGGTAAGGGTGTGGGTTTGAGGTGTGCATGCAGGTGAGGTTCATGCTGCAGCTTGAATTGGCGGCAGGGTCGGGGGAAAGGTCCAGCCACGATTCCAGGTCCAGCTGTAGGTGGCTGGCAGTAAGCAGAGGGAAGTGAGGGAAGGCTTGCAGCTTCGCACATCTGGGCAAGGTGGTGAAATTCAGGTCCGGAGGAGGGTGCAAAAGTAGGAGAGGATGTGTGTGTGGGTGCTGAGTAGGAACTGGAGGGATGACATGGTTGATGTTTGGGAAGAAAGGCCTTTTGATGCTTAATGATCGCTTTTAATGTTAAAGGCCACTTCTGATGCCTGATACAAACTTATAGAATAGCTTTGATGATCACTTTTGATCCTTTAATCACATCTGATGCCAAAGGATGGCATTGAGTAGTGATGATTGATGAAAGATTTGCTCCAATTGTGATGTCAAATGATATCAAATGATCATTTTGAGCGCATTTGAACACAAAGTGATATTAAAGGTTATGTGTTCAGTCCACCCGGGTCTTGAAAATAATATGAGAATGCAACAACAGGAGCAGCCGTGTCCTCACAGGCATAGCTGACTATATCCAGGACTATCCGGCACTCAATGAGTGACCAAAAACTTCCCTTATAACTCCCATCACTAGATTTTAGGATGGATTCACCGACCCCGTTCGCCATTGGCGGGAATCTGAATGGGGTGTCGGGGCTAAAACAGGATTCCTGATGAGCATCCAACCCATCGCCATTCACCCCACCCCACCCCACCCCACCCCACCCCACCAGCCCCTGATCAGGGCGGAAACCCATTGACTATGCAGAACTGCCAATTTGAATGTAATTACTGGGGTCGAACAGCCGGGCTGGCAGGGGGGTGTTTGCTGTGATGCATAAATTTCCATCACTCAGGTGGGAGAATCCCACCTCACAGTCACTGCTAATGACATGGGGAAATACTCCAGTATTCCTGTGTGGGCACTTCGATTCAAAATGGGTGAATTGCTGTCTTTATTTGTATAAAGTATCAACGGTGAATGAAGCTTCAATAAAATAATTCATTTTGTAGAGGATTTTCTAATAATCAGAGCAAATTATGAAGCAGAAACTAAAAATGAGCACTTAACAAATGCTTTATTCCAGGATTCCTTAAGTTTATTTATTTGTGTCACAAGTAGGCTTACATTAACACTGCAATGTAGCTACTGGGAAAATCCCTTCGCCGCCACATTCAGGTGCCTGTTCGGGTACACTGAGGGAGAATTTAGCTTGGCCAATGCATCTAATCAGCACGTCTTTCGGACTGTGGGAGGAAACCGGAGCATCCGGTGAAAACACAGGCAAACACAGGGAGAATGTGCAGACTCCACACAAACAGTGACCCAAGCCGGGAATCGAACCCGGGTCCCTGGTGCTGTGAGGCGGCAGTGTTAACCACTGCCTGTCTCCCAGTGCCTGACTGCATTCTCAAATTACTGCTGGTGAAAAATTTGCCTCCTTTGTGCTTCCTATTGTTGTGTATTTGGAGGGATGAAACCCGGGGGCACTTTGGTAAAACTTTATTCATTGTGTTTGTCCACTCTCATGTCTGCTCCTTCTCTTTGTTTACCACTCTGCATCTCATTACGTTGAAATGGTGAGAGTAGCACAGTGGTGAGCACTGCTGCCTCACAGCACCATGGACCCGTGTTCGATTCTGGCCTTAGATGACAGTCTGTGTGGTGTTTGCACCTTCTCCCCATGTCTGTATGGTTTCCTCTGGGTGCTCCGGTTCCCTCCTACCCTCCATAGTTGTGTGGGTTAGCTGGATTAGCCACGCTAACTTGCCCCTTAGTGTCCCAAGATGTGTAAGTTAGGGTGGATTAGCTAGGTAAGTACTTGTAGTTACTGGGTTAGGGTCTGGGTGGGATGCCCCATCAGAGAGTCATGCAGACTTGAAGGGCTGAATGGCCTGCTTCTGCACTGATTCTATGATTTCAATGATTGTGCGCATGAACCTCATGAGAATACTTCCTTGCCTACATTACTGTAGGGCTCTCCAGTCAGCCAAAAAGACAAATACATAACATGTATTGTGAATGATAGGGCCGTGCTATTAGATATAGCCAATGTACAATTTGCAGATAATGGCAAGAGTAATTTCATTTTGCACAAAATGTCATTTCGCAATTCCCCAGAGGTTAATGAATACTATCTGTGCACCAAGCTACGCCAGCACATTGACTTATAAATCTTCTCCATTTCATAGCCTAGAAGTAATTGAACAAAACCATATTTTTTGAATCCCATAAAAATGTACGAAGCAAAATTGCTGAAAAGTGCTTTTTGGTTATGGAATGATAGAAAATTTATAGCACATAAGAAGGGCCAATTGACTCATCAAACTTGTGCTCGCTCTTTGAAAGAACCAGTTATTTATCTGCAAACTCTTCGTGAATGGGAAGCAGGTACTGCAGTAATACAAAATAAAATGTTCTTTCAGTTAAAATATGGCCGATTATGAACAAATCATGTTTTAATTTTGGGTGTTAATCCATTGGATTGTTACCAGGGGAACGTGCTCACTGTCCATCAATAATCAGTCTTCCTCTGCCATATTAATAGTGACATTTGCAATTCTCACTCTATGTATATGGATTGACTTTGCTTTGAAGATGAACCATCTCTATTGCATGGCACAATAGTTTATATGTGCCTACATATCTGATGTTATGCCAGTTAACAGAAACAAGCCTTCCAAGTCATTATGCTGTCAAAATGTTTACGTGCAAAGGAGGTAACAGAGTCCGCCCTTACATAACCTTTCTTACACAACTTGGTATAGCTCCTGCTCTGTCCAAGACCGCAACAAACTACAAAGGTTTGTGAACGAAGCCCAGTCCATCACGCAAACCAGTCTCCTATGCATTGACTCTGCTGCCTCGGAAAAGCAACCAGCATAATCAAGTACCCCAAGCGCCCTATCTCTTCCATCTTCTCCCGTCAGGAAAAAGGTACAAAAGTCTGAGGTCACGTACCAACCGACTCAAGAACAGCTTCTTCCCTGCTGCCATCAGACTTTTGAATGGACCTACCTCATATTCTCTACATTGTAGCTCTGACTGTAGCACTGCACACTCTCCTTTCCTTCTCTATGTACGGTATGCTTTGTCTGTATAGCGTGCAAGAAACAATACTTTTCACTGTATACTAATACATATGACAATAATAAATCAAACCAAATCAAACCTGTGTCCACATCAAGTAAGTAAAACAAATAAGGGCTAGGTTAGTTACAACTGAGCAAAGCACATTTTATTTTTGGGGGTGGGGAAATTGCACAAAATGAATTTGGTGACCTTAAGGGTTAAAGGTTCAACGTGTGTGCTGAAAGACAAAGAAAAAGATAAATTTACAGTATTTTATCTATGTTTGGTAAATGCAACCCAAAGTGCTTTTAGGTCAGGTCAAATATTATCATATACAGTCAGGTAATATCCTCTGCCTCGAAGCACAATCACTAACATGTGGTGAAAGAATGTCCTTGACATGTTCTATATTGTGGCAAACAGACTCTGTTCTTATTACATGGTGTATGGAGTCCCAGAGCAGTTCATCGTACACCCAGTGTCCCAATTCTTTGTGACCTTGACCTGAGGCACATTAGCAAAAGGCAGATGTGTGAATTGTTATGCGTTAGAGTGTCATACAGTCCTCAGCAACTGTTTTTCTCTTCTTGATGGATGCTACAGAGTTGCAACAATTCCTGTTCTCTCCAGCCATCACATTTCACAGACAGGGAAGATTCAAATTAGTATAGTCTTTCAATAACAACCCCCAGGCAAGAAGTAATGCAATATTGGCTTCCCTTTGAACCTTTTGAGTTTGCAGACAAGCTTTAGATGAGTACAGTTTTTTCAACTCAATGTAGAATGAAAGCTGTAACGACAGGATCTTGTGGGGCGGATCAGCGTACTGGAACTATTAGAGGGCATCCTTCCCTTATACGCAGATCTGGATGAAGCCTTTGTTCCAGAGGAACCCCAAGATAATCCACTTCTTTCATTGACAATTTTATATCCTGTCCTTTATCCGCAATCCCAAAAATAACACCCAGCTATCCCAGTGCAGCATTTAAACAGTAGCAGCTTTGGGATGATGCAAATTTCAGGTCACTGAATTTGAGTATTACGAATATTTGTACGATTTGTAGCACCTTTTCCTCTCAGTGTCACCTCTGATGTGAGATTTATTGAATACATGGAATATATACCTGCTTTCAAATGTTCCATATCCCTGGCGTAGCTAATTGAGCGATTGGGAGTCTTTCCTAGTGCCCAAATTTACAATTGCACAGTGGGTAACACTGCTGCCTCACAGCACCAGGGGTCCTGGTTCAATTCCAGCCTTGGGTGATGGTGTGAAGTTTGCATGTTCTCCCCGTGTCTATATGGGTTTCCATCGGATGCGCCAATTTCTTCCCACACTCCAAAAAAATGTGGGTTATGTTGATTGGCCATGCTAAATTGCCCCTTGGTGTCAGGGGGATTGGCAGGGTTAAATTCAGGCCACGGGATATGGTGGGATGGTTGTCGTTGCAGGCTTGAAGGACTGAATGGTCTCCATCTACACAGTAGAAATTCTATGATTCTATTGTTGTTTTTAGGAAATGGGAATTATTTGCTAGATTAGTAGTTTCCATGATCCATTGCAGTGTTGAGTCTCTTTCCCAAATTGCAACAAATTCAAGTAGATCTTGGCATCTGTAGTTTTAAGTAGTTCCCAAAACTACATTTAAAAATCACTGCTTATTTTGTTTAATACCTCTGCTGAATGTCAAATGTCAATGAGGGAAATCCATTTGCAGCATTGTGGTCCCATAACAAGCTCATTGTTGTGTTGCAGGAAGGATTAACATTGGACAGGAGTGAGCTGCAAGGTTATTTAATCGAGAATTTCAAATAGTACCATAAATGACAATAGTGAGGCTGAAATGGTTTACCAATATCAGCAGAATTGAATTTCTGCCAGCTATTTGTTGTTCTTTCCAAGAGATTGTTAATGGTTTGTTTGTTTTTGACTTTGCGGTGTGTAATAAGCATATTAAAAACAGCATGATGCACGTTGAAGGGCAGCAAAGCTGATAAATAGTTGGAACGCGATAGTAAAAGCGATCAGCTAACAATTACCACTGCACTTAATGGTGCTTTTCCGGCATATCAACAGTACAACATGGATGGCAGTAATGCCATTTTAATAGTTATTGTTATTCACATTTTATCAGCTAGTGAATAGACCCAAATGCAAGCGATAATGCGAGGTCAGGGAGAGGGCAGGGCAAGTGAAATAGATTTGCCCTTTTTAGTTTGTGTATGAAGCTGTTACACCGATTGCCTCTTTGTATTCGATTAAATTTGTGTGTTATGCAAAGCAGGTCTCTGAGTAATTTGTTTCAATTTATGCTGAACATCACATTCTGGCAGTTCTTGCTCTTCTATTCTACTGATGAATATTATTTATGCATCTGATTTCATTCCTCTCCCTCCCACCGCACCCCCCCCCCCCCCCCCCCCCCCCCGCCCCGCTCCAATAATGCAAGTGAAATGTCTATTAAAATAAAACTGGAGTTGAACCTGCACTGAGTCAGGCGATCGGTGCGATCATGAATGGAGATCTCTTTGAAGAGATAGAAATTGTGCACCTAATGAGTGTACCATTTACCAGCTTTACAATTTTAAATTCCATGTTCTAGCTAAAGCATCTGCAAAGACATGAATTGGGCCATTTAAAAAAAACATAGCAACAGTACAAGCACTTGAAATATTAAAAAAACGGTCGCATTTAATGGGTGGAAGAAAAAATTTGATAAACATGGCAAAGCCTAGCTTCTATAAATATTCAACTCACATAGCTTATTGAACATAAATATTCCTTGCAAAAATCAGCTGCAATGTTTTGTCTACAGAGAATACATCATGAATGCTAATTAAATGCTGCATTTATAAGAGCAAGACAAGAAAACAGCTATTTCTCGTCAGATTTTCAATCACAAGGATAAACAAGGCACTTTACCTATGAAGATGACCATTTTGTGAGGACAATGCTTTTATTTAAAAAGGACCTTGTTATATATTTCAGGGTATCTCTACCCTTTGTGTAGCTTATTTAGGCTCTCATATTCTAGGCCACTCTCATGGTTGCAACCCAACTCCCCATACCTTTGAGAATATCGACACTAGCCCTGAGACTTAGATAAAATTTTGGTTAAACGCCAGGGATAATGAAACAGAAAACACTGCCTGCTAATTGCTTTTTGCTGTTGCATTTATCTTATTCCCTCTGAGGACCGATCTCGCCCGTCTCCCCCAATAAATAAAACATCAACTTCAGATCCCGTTTCAAGTTTGAAAACTTGAGGTGGCTTTGTGTAACAAAATATGGAAAAACAAGCAATGTACCAATCACATATTTGCATTTGAAATATTTCCTCCTAATTCCTTAAGTACAAAAATATTGAAAAGATCACAAGTGAATGCTTTTTTAAAATAACTTCTGCATGATGCGATTTTGATTTGATTTGATTTATTGCTGTCACATGAATTAGTATACAGTGAAAATTATTGTTTCTTGCGCGCTATACAGATAAAGCATACCATACATAGAGAAGGAAAGGAGAGGGTGTAGAATGTAGTGTTACAGTCATAGCTAGGGTGTAGAGAAAGATCAACTTAATATAAGGTAGGTCCATTCAAAAGTCTGATGGCAGCAGGGAAGAAGCTGTTCTTGAGTCGGTTGGTACGTGTCCTCAGACTTTTGTATCTTTTTCTTGACAGAAGATGGAAGAGAGTATGTCTGGGGTGTGTGGGATGCTTGATTATGCTGGCTGCTTTTCCGAGGCAGCGAGAAGTGTAGACAGAGTCAATGGATGGGAGACCCTTTGTAGTTTCTTGCGGGTACATTGTACATTGCTGTACATTGCTGTACATTGGGGAAACCATGCAGACGCTACGACAACGGATGAATGAACACCGCTCGACAATCACCAGGCAAGACTGTTCGCTTCCTGTTGGGAAGCACTTCAGCGGTCACGGGCATTCAGCCTCTGATCTCCGGATGGGCGTTCTCCAGGGCGGCCTTCACGACACACGACGGTGCGGAGTCGCTGGGCAGGGACTGGTGGCCGGGTTCCGCACACATGAGGACGGCCTCAACCGGGATATTGGGTTCATGTCACACTATCTGTAACCCCCACAACTTGCCTGGATGTGCAAAATCTCACGAGCTGTCCTGTCTGGAGACATACACATCTCTTCAACCTGTGCTTAATGCTCCCTCCACTCACATTGTCTGTACCTTTAAGACTTGATGAGCTGTAAAGACTCACATTCCAATCATTATTCATGTAAATTGAGTTTGTGTCTTTGTGCCCTGTTTGTAATCAGAACTCCCACCCACCTGACGAAGGAACAACCTGTTCCGAAAGCTAGTGGCTTTTGCGACCAAATAAACCTGTTGGACTTTAACCTGGTATTGTTGGACTTCTTACTGTATTTACCCCAGTCCAACGCCGGCATCTCCACATCGATACTATTCATGGTCATGATAGATGGCTTCAAGCAGCTTCAGTCCTGGAAAGCCAGGCTGCAGACTGCAGTATTTCAACATTGAATGGCACAGTTGATTCATGATGTGGAGATGCCGGCGTTGGACTGGGGTAAACACAGTAAGAGTTTTAACAACACCAGGTTAAAGTCCAACAGGTTTATTTGGTAGCAAATGCCATTAGCTTTCGGAGCGCTGCTCCTTCGTCAGATGGAGTGGAAATCTGCTCTCAAACAGGGCACAGAGACACAAAAATCAAGTTACAGAATACTGATTAGAATGCGAATCTCTACAGCCAATTCAGCCTCTGATCTTCGGGTAAGCGTTCTCCAAGGCGGCCTTCACGACACACAACAGCGCAGAGTCGCTGAGCAGAAACTGATAGTCAAGTTCCGCACACATGAGGACGGCCTAAACCGGGATGTTGGGTTTATGTCACACTATCAGTAACCCCCACAGCTTGCCTCCTGGACGTGCAGAATCTCACTGGCTGTCCTGTCTGGAGACAATACACATCTCTTTAACCTGTGCTTAATGCTCTCTCCACTCAATTTGTCTGTATCTTTAAGACCTGGTTGGCGGTAAAGATTCGCATTCTAATCAGTATTCTGTAACTTGATTTTGTGTCTCTGTGCCCTATTTGAGAGCAGATTTCCACTCCATCTGACGAAGGAGCAGCACTCCGAAAGTTAATGGCATTTGCGACCAAATAAACCTGTTGGACTTTAACCTGGTGTTGTTAAAACTCTTACAGTTGATTCAGCCAGGTGTATGCCATGAAAAATGGCACTGGTGGACTGAGTATTAGTCCAACCTGACAGAGACAGGACATGACATGGCACCTCACCATGCCTCATGTTTCTGAACAATAAACAGAGTGTAGGAAGTCCATGTCAAGGGTGGCCTGAAGAATCAACCGGCGCCAATGTTAGAGCTGTTATCAGAGGTTTCAACTTGTTAGGCGTCATGATCATAGTCGCAGAGCTGGCTATGTCTATGTTTATGTTGGATAGAATAATCTCCATGCTCTGCGTGAAACCTCTATTTTTGCAACATTGTATATAAACATGTTGGCAGGCTGCCTGGAGCACTTCAAGTTTCTGCTGTAAACCTTTTTTGGTCGCCGGGGCCCACAAAGTCAGCATTTGAGGGCTCTGCAGCAGGACTAGTCTGGAATCTTGAACTCAGTCTGCAAGTACAACAGGTGATCAAGAAGGCAAATGGGATGTTGGCATTTATCGCTAGGGGGATAGAATATAAAAGCAGAGAAGTCTTGCTGCATCTGTACAAGGCATTAGTGAGGCCGCAGCTGGAATACTGAGTGCAGTTTTGGTCCCCTTATTTGCGGAACGATATATTGGCCTTGGAGGGAGTGCAGAGAAGGTTCACCAGGTTGATACCAGAGATGAGGGGTGTAGATTATGAGGAGAGATTGAGCAGATTAGGTTTGTACTCGTTGGAGTTTAGAAGGCTGAGGGGTAATCTTATAGAGGCATATAAGATAATGAAGGGGCTGGATAGGGTAGAAGTGGAGAGATTCTTTCCACTTAGAAAGGAAACCAGAACTAGAGGGCACAGCCTCAAAATAAAGGGGGGGGGGGTCAGTTTAGGACAGAGTTGAGGAGGAACTTCTTCTCTCAGAGTGCCCACTGAAGTGGTGGAAGCTACCTCGTTGAATATGTTTAAGTCACGGATAGATGGATTTCTGATCGGTAAGGGAATTAAGGGTTATGGGGAGCAGGCGCGTAAGTGGAACTGATTCACTTCAGATCAGCCATGATCTTATTGAATGGCGGGGCAGGCTCGAGGGGCTAGATGGCCTACTCCTGCTCCTATTTCTTATGTTCTTATGATGTGGAGATGCTGGCGTTGGACTGGGGTAAACACAGTAAGGAGTCTAACAACACCAGGTTAAATTCCAACAGGTTTATGCCAGTTGGACTTTAACCTGGTGTTGCTAGACTCCTTACTGATCTTATTCTCTGGCCAGGATACCTTTTCCCAATCCAAATGCATTTACTTTTTTATCAGGAGGCACCTGAACCAGGCTTTTTTGAGTCAAAGAAAGAGTATGGTTATTAGTCACTAAAACGTGAGAAAAAATAAAGACACAACACACACAAAGATCAGAAATGAGAAAATTAAGAGTCCAAATCAAAGTTAAAAAGAATATACGAATCAGTCCTTGGCTTGTCTGTGAGGCGTAGATGGTGGAGTGTTAAATTGGGTGATTCCGGTAGAGCTGACTTTGGCAGATTTACAATCCGATGAAGACATTTGTTAGCTTGTCCCCAGAGGGAGAGACGACCTGGTTGTTTCTGCAGGGTTAACTGAAGAGACTGTCCTGTTGCTTCCTGCTTGTTACCCTTTTCTGCTGAAACACACTTGCCTCCAGCAAGAGAGAGAGAAAAAAAGATAGAGAGTGGTCCTGTTGTCCTTCTTTGTTCAGTCGATCTCACTGTCTTCAGCCAGCTTTTAACCCATTTTGTCTGTGTAGCCCTGCGAAGCCACAAAAGGCATGTCATACATCCACAGTCCATTTTGTTTTCATCTCCGAACTTTTTTTGCACATTCTGAGATATAAATCAACAGGAGATAGGCTTTTGGATATTCTGGTAATAAGTGTGGAATAGTCTACCATCGCCACAACGCAGGAAGTTAAAGCAGAACCTTTGCATTTTCCATCCCTTTCTTTCAACTGTCTCTGTTTGAAGAGGCCCTTGACGTCTCTTCAGGTACAAAACTGCATGTCTCAGGACAGGTCTGTCAGTATAATCCATTTAGGAATTTTCCAGAAGGTGGTCACTTGTATTTCTTTAAAAAAACATAGGTCTGCCTTAAAAAGTTCAATATGCCCGTCGGTAGTTGGTGAAGCTGCAGTCCATTTCACTCAAATTGTCTTCTAGTTTCCTTCTTAAAGGACATGGGATGCCAATCTCTGAATTAGTGCTTGCGAGGGGATGATGTGTCTTCCAGTTTCTTAAAGAGCTAAAGGGATCTCCATATCCTTTGCAACTGAACAGAGAGAGGGACAAGAGTTAGCTTGTGCTATGAAGAGAGCGGAAAGCAAAAAATCCCTGTTGAAACCACTCACAGTATTTTCTGCATGAAGTACAGGGTGAGATAGAATTAAGAAGGGAAAAAGAATGTAAGGTGAGTAGAAACCCAGGCGATGTCTCCTCCAGCGTTGCTGGTAACTACAGAAACGGCACTACCCCTCCTCACCTGTCAAGGTCAGTCCGCCTCCTTCGATTGGGCAGAGGATTTATTGGTTGGCTGTTCCTCCTTGCCTCACAACCTCCTGTGTCATGTTGTGCATGAGCCTCTAAATTTTAATGCAATTGAATGTTTCTGAGTGGTCTTTGGTGGCATTAGACAATCAGCAATGATTCACTGCACTAAAGAGGTGACAGAGGCCCTGTCGAGGCAGGCTGCAGATTTCATCACCTTTTGCAGGAACTCACCAGTGCAGACAAGTGGTGATCAGTTATTTTCCAAGCGATGAGAATTCTCCAGGTGAGGATTGCCATTGGTATAACAAAGGTTTTGGCTGGAAAGACCTTTAATTTCTTCAACAGGAAGGAACTTATGCCTTGAACATGCAGATTGCGATATAAGCCACCTGATTCTACAAGTCAACGTGTGCTGTGCAGGATAGAATCTGTCATTTCATTGACTTGATGTAATCATAGATTCCTACAGTGCAGAAGGAGGCCATTTGGCCCATCGAGACTGCACCGACCACAATCCCACCCAGGCCCTATCCCCATAACCACATGCATTTGCCCTGCTAGTCCTCCTGACACTAAGGGTCAATTTAGCATGGCCAATCCACTTAACCTGCACATCTTTGGACTGTGGGAGGAAACCAGAACACCCGGAGGAAACCCACGGAGCCACAGAGGAGAATGAGTAAACTCCACAGACAGTCACCAAGCCGGGAATTGAACCCGGGTCCCTGGCGCTGTGAGGCAGCAGTGCTAACCACTGTGCCACCGTGCTGCTCCTAAATGAGGAGTATTAATCAGAATTTCCTGTGTTTCCTGTCCTCAAACGTGTACAAGAGTTAAAGGGTGTCGGACAATTTCCTTTCAAAATACAACACATGCCACCCAGGCTAGGCAACCAGGGCTTTGTTTTGTTCTCAGATAACCAAGGAAACCTGGATGATTCTGCCTGTCAGCATAGTTGAAAGGAAATCAGTGTAACTGCTTGAACGTGGCCAGTGAAAGAGGACAGAGGCTGCATTGGAGTACAGGATGGTGCTGGAATAATTGCTTTGTAGACAGTCAGCTTTCTGAAGTCCCAGCTTACGTTGTCTGAATATGCTGAGCAGCATTCTAAAGTACGGCCAAGTAAGGGTGTCCAGAATTGTCGGCTCTTGTTGCACGTTCCATAATTTGACATTTAAGAGTGGACTGGAGAATGAGGGAAAGGAGACAGTTATTGCCTCGATTGTGATGAAGGCTCCCAGGAGAGGGAGAGAGAGAGGGTGTGGCACAGTGGAAGCATCTGGCAGCCCAAAGTGACGCAAGGCGTAAAATTATCACCAGCTGTTTCTAAGAGATTGCGGTTCCATCTGTAGAAAGCAAAATACTGTTACCGAACCCCTGCATTGCTCACAGACAACGTTATTCACCTCTGAAACACAGTTACTATCCTCTTAGCTGGGAAAATACATCCAGAAACAATCATTGATGAATAAGAAGGGAAACTGGAGACTTTCATTAAGTAATATAGAAACAAACCAATCAGCAAAAGCTCCCCAAATGTCTCATCTTCATGGCATGTTGCTAATTCTTATCATGCTATCTATCCCTTGGATGAAGTTTTATTTTATTTTTTATTATTTATTTATTTATTTATTTATTTTTTTAATACTTTTCCAATTCAATCAGATCAAATCCAATTCAGAGTCTCAACAAGTTGAGACATTTCCGATCCAGGCTGACAAGACAGGGCGGGTGACTAAGCCACCCTGTCCTGGGCCTGATCTACATGAGTCAAGCTGATTGGAGAAGGGGGAGGATCCTCCTCCAAGACTTGAGCTCATTTGCATCTTAGCCAAAAGGCCGAGATGCCGCTTTTAAAAATTGCTTCATATGAAACATATGAAGCCTCAGCATAACCCCATGACCTCAATCAAGTGCAGATCCGATACTACACTTGATCTTAGCCAAAATAAGAACAGATACTACACTTGATCTTAGCCAAAAGGAAAGTTTTATTGAAATAGGCAATGATGGGAGTGAGGTGGGGGTTAGGGTCACGAGAGGGTCAGGAATCTGTGTGGAGAAGTGGGCTGGATTGTGGGTCCTCTGTGCAGCTAGTGCATTGCCATCCCACTCTCAGATTTCGTGATCAATCACAGAATGATTTTGATTTGATTTGATTTATTATTGTCACATGTATTAACATACAGTGAAAAATATTGTTTCTTGCGCGCTATACAGACAAAACATACCGTTCATAGAGAAGGAAACAAAAGAGTGCAGAATGTAGTGTTACAGTCATAGCTAGGGTGTAGAGAAAGATCAACTTAATGCGAGGTAGGTCCATTCAAAAGTTTGACAGCAGCAGGGAAGAAGCTGTTCATGAGTCGGTTGGTACGTGACCTCAGACCTTTGTATCTTTTTCCCGAAGGAAGAAGGTGGAAGGGAGAATGTCCAGGGTGCGTGGGGTCCTTAATTATGCTGGCTGCTTTGCCGAGGCAGCGGGAAGTGTAGACAGAGTCAATGGATGGGAGGCTGGTTTGCGTGATGGATTGGGCTACATTCATGACCTTTTGTAGATCCCTGCGATCTTGGGCAGAGGAGGAGCCATACCAAGCTGGGATACAACCAGAAAGAATGCTTCCTATGGTGCATCTGTAAATGTTGGTGAGAGTCGTAGCTGACATGCCAAATTTCCTTAGTCTTCTGAGAAAATAGAGGCATTGGTGGGTTTTCTTAACTATAGTGTCGACATGGGGGGACCAGGACAGGTTGTTGGTGATCTGGACACCTAAAAACTTGAAGCTCTCAACGCTTTCTATTTTGTCCCCGTTGATGTAGACAGGGGCATGTTATCCTTTCCGCTTCTTGAAGTCGATGACAATCTCCTTCGTTTTGTTGACATTAAGGGAGAGATTATTGCTGCCAAACCAGTTCACCAGATTTTCTATCTCTTTCCTGTACTCTGTCTTGTCATTGTTTGAGATCTGACCCACTACGGTGGTGTCGTCAGCAAACTTGAAAATCGAATTGGAGGGGAATTTGACCGCACAGTCATAGGTGTATAAGGAGTATAGTAGGGGGCTGAGAACACAGCCTTGTGGAGCACAGGTGTTGAGGATTATCGTGGAGGATTGTGGACGATCACGACCCACACTGTGTCAAAGGAAGGATTTCTATTTAAAGGGGCCCTGGCAGGGATCAGAGTGGCAGCATTCTACATTACTGCCAAAGGCTTCAACATGGAGCTGGGGGAAGGTGGCCTTGTCCAGTCTCTCGCTCTACCCTGGAGGTCCTGCTGCAGGGTCTGAGGGACTGCTGCAAAGCGCTCTTTCCCATGCTCGGGAGGAGGAGACCCCACTCTAAAACAAAGCAGCCACGGATGAGAAGAGCCGGGATATCCTGCTCTCCAGCATTATATTGCAGAGTATTCCCAGACCAACACACCCTGCAGCTTCACACATTCTCCTCCCTTCAGACCCTCCCTCACATCCCCATCTGTACAGGCAATACTGACTCATTTCATTGCTGTCTGACATCCATCGATCACAGTCACCCTCTGCAAACATTGCCATTGTACACTGTCCACACCTCTCATTCAGAACTTTCTGCCCCCTCTCCTTGGGAAGAGAGTGCAATCTCTCAGGAGAGGCAGAACACTGGGGGATGCACTCCAATGATAATCACTTTGATGGCCAGTGGCAATGCATGCTGACTTGGTCCACTGTGAAGGAAGCTGTAGATGTCAGCAATGACTGGCCATGAAAGCCCGAACCTCATGAGTACTCAAACATGTCAGTAAAGCCTTTGTAGCGGGCATCACCTGACCAACCCTCTGTGCATAGGACAATATATGGATAAGGCAGCTGGTGTTGCTCCTACTGCCCCTCGTGTTGTTGCTGCACTTGGTCACCATCAGAGGCCATGTTATAGCTGTATAAGCTGCTTCCGCACTGCAGTGAAAGTTACTGATGTCCAAGATAAATGGCCATCAGTAACAGGGTTAGACAGAGTAGAGTAGATTCAGAAAGAATGTCCTCAATGGTGGAGAAGTCCAGAACTGGGAGTCAGAGTTTGAGGATAAGGGGTAAATCTTTTAGAACTAAGATAAGGAGAAATTTCTTCACCCAGAAGGTGGTGAATGTGTGGAATTCACTGCCACAGAAAGTAGTTGAACCCAAAGCGTTTTGTGATTTCAAGAAGAAATTAGATATAGCTCTTGGGGCTAAAGGGATCAAGGGATATGGAGGGGAAGACGGCATCAGGATATTGAATTCGATGATCAGCCATGATCGTAATGAATGGTGGAGCAGACTTGAAGGGCCAAATGGCCTACTCCTGCTTCTAGTTTCTATGTTTCTATGAATTACTTCCAAAAAGTCAAAAAGCACCTGTCAAGCAATGATGTCAGGTTTCAGAGAAAAGGCTTACAAGCCTGGCAGTTTCTTGACCGCTGGTTCCCCGCTGTGCTCTCATTCTCTCTGCTCTAATCGAACAGTCTCCCCTCTCCAGCCCACACTGCTTGTTAGTTAAAGTTCTGCCATGTGTAACTAAATCCTTTCACATGTGACGCTAATTCGTTACTCAATGTGGTAGCACCTCAGAGTCAGGATGTGCTGATTGTGACTGTATTGATGGATCCTGGAAAACCGATGTGATATTATATCACATTTACTGGGATTTCATGGATTTCAGGCAATTGACCACACAAAATTTAGAAAGGAACTGCTAACCATATATAAACTGAATCAACCACAAAGAATTGTAACACATAGAAAACTGAGCTGCAGATCTGATGCGTGTTATCACACACGAGGCTTGATGCTCAGGAAATAAAGGCTTTTATTTGCTGTAACAAGGCAGCTACTAATTATATACACGATCCCAGACTGAGGGGTCCCAGACAGAGCAGAGACCTTTATACCTCTCCCAGGAGGCGGAGCCCGACTGGGATGTACCACAGTAACTATAATACAAGGTGTAACAGCCCAACCCTAACCCCAACAGCAACAAGTAGAACAACCCATCCCTAACCCCAACAGCAACATATATACATACTTGTAGTACTGGCCAGACCCTGGCTCAGTACTATCTAGTGGGAACCAACGATGGTTCACCACAAGATCCTTTTCCACTGCTTCTGTATTATTGTTAGATTCAAAGGAACAGCCACCAAACACAAACTCTTCACAACCTTCAGCAAAACAGTTTTCAATTAAGGCTTTGCTGTTACTTCATGTATTGAGTAATGGAGAAATCCTGATTTGGTTAAAGTGCTTCAGTCAGTGAAAAGTGTAGGGATACTTTAGTCTTTTTAAGTTTTTTAATTATCTTTGAGACTTTTACAATATATCTACACATCCAATGTTATAAAAGTGGTTCTGTATTTGGATGGTTCTGTTTTTGAATTTCTTTAACCCTCATACTGCACTGCTTTCCCAGCAAGAACGTGTCTTTAGCTCTGTCAATGTCTACTGGTGCTGCTCTTTGTGAGGTTCACAGCTAGTCTTGCGGAATGAAAGGCAATCCAAATCAGATTAAATCAGGAGTTACTGCTCCGAAACCCTGTCAAGATCCAGCGTACCATCAGCAAAGATATGCCAGTTCTCACTTGGCCAAACAAAGTGGCAATATAAATAACAAATTTCAGATTTTGGACGCATCGGGCGGGATCTTCTGGTCGCACTCGCCGCAAGGCCAGAAAATCCCACCCGAGGTCAATGGCCTTTTGCATGGTCCGTGTCCGGCCCGCTATGATTCCCGTGGCGGGTGGGATGGGAAAATTCTGCCCATCAATTTCTTTTCTGGGGTTGAAATCAAAATGATTCATAATCAAGAGAAGTGCGTGTTTTTAAAAATCAAGATATAGCATGAAAGAAAGCATAAATCTAGTTACGTGGTACAATCTATTATAGTTCAAAATAGTCCAGTGAAAATAAACGGCGCTTTTCTAAAAACAGCACATATTATCACATTGTTGTGCAAAGTTACAGGCATTATGCACAAATACTCGGTACACAAACTCCTTCTCTTTCCATTTTTGTCGCCTTGCCTCAGGCACTGATTCATGTTACAGCATGACTCTACAGTCTAGCATCTTGCTCGAGTGATCACATTTCATGCTTGAACCTTTGAACCTAAACAATGAATGTTGACAGGACACTTATCCATGGCCTGTTATAGCCAAGCCTAATCCTGTCTTGACCCAGAGCCACACGTGTGAACCTGCCAACATCTGCCAACAGACAGTGATCAGAAGTGAGAATTTTGCATGTTTTTCCTCCTTTCCTATAGACTGGATACAATCAGTACTATTTTATCTTTCTAGCTCAGCAGACTGGACAGCTGGTTAGTGATGCAGAGCGACGCCAACAGCGTGGGTTCAATTCCTGTACTGGCTGATGTTATTCACGAAAGTCCCGCCTTCTAAACCTTACCCCCTCGCATGAGGTGTGGCGATCCTCAGGTTAAATCACCACCAGTCAGCTCTCTTCTTCAAAGGGGGAGAGCAGCCTATGGTCACCTGGCACTATGGCAACTTTTTGATTTTGATTTGACTTGATTTATTATTGTCACATGTATTAACATACAGTGAAAAGTATTGTTTCTTACGCGCTATACAAAGCATACCGTTCGTAGAGAAGGAAACGAGAGAGTGAAAAATGTAGTGTTATAGTCATAGCTAGGGTGTAGAGAAAGATCAATTTAATACAAGATAACTCCATTCAAAAGTCTGACCGCAGCAGGGAAGAAGGTGTTCTTGAGTTGGTTGATTGTGACCTCAGACTTTTGTATCTTTTTCCTGAAGGAAGAAGGTGGAAGAGAGAATGTCCGGGATGCGCGGGGTCCTTAATTATGCTGGCTGCTTTGCCGAGGCAGCAGGAAGTGTGGACAGAGTCAATGGGTGGGAGGCTGGTTTGCATGATGGATTGGGCTACATTCACGACCTTTTGTAGTTCCTTGCGGTCTTGGGCAGAGCAGGAGCCATACCAAGCTGTGATACAGCCAGAAAGAATGCTTTCTATGGTGCATCTGTAAAAGTTGGTGAGAATCATAGCTGACATGCCAAATTTCCTTAGCCTTCTGAAAAAGTAGAGGTATTACTGGGCTTTCTTAACTATAGTGTTTGCATGGGGAGACCAGGACAGGTTGTTGGTGATCTGGACACCTAAAAACTTGAAGCTCTCGACCCTTTCTACTTCGTCCCTGTTGTTCTTTATCTTTTCAGAGTTGGAACAGCAGCCAGCTAGACCAGCATAGACTTTGAATTGACCGAGAATGGTTTGGTGCCCCATTACCCACCCTTTGGCCTCCCTGTCTCAAGAGTTAATGGCGTCACTGATTGGTTTAACAGCATATCGCTCTCTCTTTGCGGTGTCATATCATGTCTCACCACTTGTTACATCTCTTCTCATCGCCTCTTTTCCCTCCTTCATTGCTGTCCACCAGCCCTGACGATTGCTGGCGACTTGCTCCCAATGCTTGTGGTCCATGTCACAGGCCTTCATGCCACATTTGTAGGTGTCTTTGAAGCAAAAGGATGGGTGGCAAGTGGGTCTGGTATTGGTGGTGAGCTCGCTGTACAATACGTTCTTGCCATCCTCCATGCGGCTCACATATCCAAGCCACTTCAAGCACCGGTGGCTCAGTATGGCGTACATGCTGGGGATGTTAACTAACTCGAGGACCTTCATGTTAGAGTTGCGGTCCTGCCACCTGATGCCGAGGATTCGTTGGATGTAGCAAAGATGGAATAAGTTGAGGTATTATTCTTGGCTGGCATACGTTGTCTCGGCCTCACTGGCATAGAGCAGAATACTGAGGATGCAGGCTTATGTTCCATGTGAGTGTGCCATTTTCTCACACCCTCTTGGTCAGTCTGCATATAGCAGCAGACACTGCCAATGCACCCATCAAGAGATAGGTAGCTAGTAATGGTTGAGCCCAAGTAGTTAAATTCTTGGACCACGTCCAGAGTGTGGTCCCTAATGTTGATAGATTGGACATTTCTGATGTCCTGTCCCATGATGTTCGTTTTCTTGAGACTGATTCATTACAAGTAGCTGCAAGCCCGTCGATGAGTCTCTGCAGATACTCTCCCATCTGAGATGTTAGAGCAGCATCGTCAGCATGGAGGACTTCCCTGATGAGAACATTCCATACTTTTGTCTTCTCTCTGAGGCAGGCAAGGTTGAACAGGCTGGTATCTGATCATGTGTGGAGGGAAATTCCTTAAACGCATGAAAGAGCAGCAGTGATAAGAAGATCCCAAACAGTGTAGGTGTGAGGACACAGCTCTGTTTCACACAACTCAAGATGGAGAAGGGAGCTGGTGAGGAACCGTTGTATTGGGCTGCGCCTTTCATGTTGTCATGGAACGCAGTGACGATTCTTATTAGCTTTGGCAGACATCGGTTGTTAATAGATTGAAGAGACCACGTCTGCTAATGAGATCAAAGGTTTCGATGATATCAATGAAGGCGAGATAGAGGGGCATCACTGTTTGTGGTATTTCTGCTGGAGCTGGCCAGGGGAGAACAGCATGTCAATAGTGGATCTCTCTGCACGAAAACCAAACTGTGCCTCAGGGCACGATCAGCTAGCTTCTGAAGTCTGTTTAGAATGATTCATGATGTGGAGATGCCGGCGTTGGACTGGGGTAAACACAGTAAGAAGTTTAACAACACCAGGTTAAAGTCCAACAGTTGGACTTTTGTGCTGTTGGACTTTAACCTGGTGTTGTTAAACTTCTTAGAATGATTCAGGCAATGACTTTCCTACTGTGCTGAGCAGGAGATTCCACAGTACTTGTTTCAATCACTGTGGTTACCATTGTTCTTATAGAGGGTGATGCTGTTGGCATCGCTCATGTCCTGTGGTACATCTCCCTCATTCCAGCACTGACAAAGCAGTTTATGGAGTTTTGAGAGTATAGATGGCTTGGAGCATGTGATTATTTCAGGGGTAATGCCATCCTTTCCAGTCACCTTTCTGCTGGACAGAGAATCAATGGCCTTACCGAACTCCGGTTCCATTGACTGTTCCTCTAGTTCGTTCATGGCATTGTAGAGGCTGAACTGCACTGAAGGCAACATCGGTGACAAGGTTTTCCCTGGAGTACAGTTCTAGACAGTGCTCCATCCAGCAGCTTATTTGCTTGTTTTGCTCAGTGATTGTTTCCCCTAATTTAGACTTGAACGGGGTGATCTTCATGATGGTTTTCCCAAAAGCTTTCTTGATGCAGGGCTGCAGGGAAAAGCCTGGGAACTACAGGCCAGTGAGCCTCACATCTGTGGTGGGTAAATTGTTGGAAGGTATTTTGAAAGACAGGATCTACAGGGATTTAGAGACGCAAGTAGTGATTAGGGCATGGCTTTGTGAGTGGAAAATCACGTCTCACAAATTTGATTGAGTTGTTTGAAGGGATAACCAAGAAGGTAGATGAGGGCAGTGCAGTTGATGTTGTCTATCTGGACTTTAGCAAGGCCTTTGACAAGGTACCGCATGGTAGGTTGTTGCATAAGGTTAAATCTCACAGGATCCAGGGTGAGGTATCTAAATGGATACAAAATTGGCTTCTTGACAGAAGCCAGAGGGTGGTTGTAGAGAATTGTTTTTCAAACCGGAGGCCTGTGACCAGCGGTGTGCCTCAGGATCAGTGCTGGGTCCACTGTTATTTGTCATTTATATCAATGGTTTGGATGAGAATATAGGAGGCATAGCTAGTAAGTTTGCAGATGACACTAAGATTGGTGGCATAGTGGACAGTGAAGAAAGTTATCTCCAATTGCAACGGGATCTTTATCAATTGGGCCAGTGGGCTGACGAATGGCAGATGGAGTTTAATTTAGACAAATGCGAGGTGATGCATTTTGGTAGATTGAACCAGAGCAGGACTTACTCAGTTAATGGTAGGGCGTTGGGGAGAGTTACAGAACAAAGAGATCTAGGGGTACATGTTCATAGCTCCTTGAAAGTGGAGTCACAGGTGGACAGAGTGGTGAAGAAGGCATTCGGCATGCTTGGTACCATCAGTCAGAACATTGAATACAGGAGTAGGAATGTCTTGTTGAAGCTGTACAAGGCATTGGTAAGGCCACACTTGGAATACTGTGTGCAATTCTGGTCACCCTATTATAGAAAGGATATTATTAAACTAGAAAGAGTGCAGAAAAGAATTACTAGGATGCTACCGGGACTTGATGGATTGAGTTATAAGGAGAAGCTGGATAGACTGGGACTTTTTTCTCTAGAGCGTAGGAGGCTGAGGGGTGATTTTATAGAGGTCTATAAAATAATGAGGGGCACAGATCAGCTAGATAGTCAATATCTTTTCCCAAAGGTAGGGGAGTCTAAAACTAGAGGGCATAGGTTTAAGGTGAGAGGGGAGAGATACAAAAGTGTCCAGAGCGGCAATTTTGTCACACAGAGGGCGATGAGTGTCTGGAACAAGCTGCCAGAGGTAGTAGTAGAGGCGGGTACAATTTTGTCTTTTAAAAAGCATTTAGATAGTTACATGGGTACGATGGATATAGAGGGATATGGGCCAAATGAGGGCAATTGGGATTAGCTTAGGGGTTTTTTTTTAAAAAGGGCGGCATGGACAAGTTGGGCTGAAGGACCTGTTTCCATGCTGTAAAATTCTATGACTCTATGCCATTGTACATTTCTCTGATGTTTCCGGTGTCAGAGGGTGCTGGATATGACTGCATCAATGCTGCCAGTAGTTATTTGCATAGCATTGAGCAGTTCTTTGTGTGGTGCTCCTGGCAGCTTTAAGTGCTGAGGATGTTTCCTCGCTGGAGGTTTGCTAGTAGATTAGCAGTACAGTATGCTTGATGCATATGACTAATTCCATTTCTTCAAATTGGGCTTGAAACCAGTTTGCATACTGCTTCTCGCGTTTGCTAAATGTGGTCATTGCTGAGTTATAGATGACATCTCTAACATGGGCCCATTTAGTCTCTGCATCCCCCGCAGGGGTGTTTTGAAGGGTTTGCTCAAGAGAATCAAGAAACTCCTGTAACAGTGATGAGTGAGAAGTCCTGATTGTGTTGATGTGCAGGTGGCCATTTTGCTTGCAATGATCTATCTTCTTTGGTGGGAATCTAACTTTGCTGCGCACCAGGGAGTGGTGGGTGTCGCAGTCCGCACTGTGGAAGCTGCGTCTGATTATAGCACGGTTCATCGAGGGTGGTCTCCTGCTGATGGTAAGGTTCAGCTGGTTCCAGCAGCATGATCTTGGATGCCTTTCGTGCATGAATCACAAAAAGCTAGCGGGCATGTCCAACAAGTAGTTAAGAAAGGAAATGGCATTTTGACCTTTATTGCAGAGGGGTGAGTTTAAAACAGGGAGGTTTTGTTGCAGTTGTACAGGGTATTGGTGAGTCCTCACCTGGAATGATGTTTCCACTAGTAGGAAAAACTTGGGCCAGAGGGCACAACCTCAGACTAAAGGGGCGGTCCTTTAAAACAGAGATGAGGAGGAATTTCTTCAGCCAGAGAGTGGTGAATCTGTGGAACTCTTTGCCGGAGAAGGCTGTGAAGGCCAGGTCATTGAATGTCTTTAAGGCAGAGATAGATAGGTTCTTGATTAATAAGGGGATCAGGGGGTGTGGGGAAAAGGCAGGGGAATGGGGATGAGAAAAATATCAGCCATGATTGAATGGCAGAGCAGACTCGATGGGCCAAGTGGCTTAATTCTGCTCCTATGGCTTACGATCTTATGGAATACTGTGTATCCTGACCTTGAAAAGGATATGGTACCATTGGATGTAGTCCATGGAAGGCGACTGGCATGGATGGGGTAGAGATCTACCTGACGAAGGAGCAGCGCTCCGAAAGCTAGCGGATTTTGCTACCAAATAAACCTGTTGGACTTTAACCTGGTGTTGTGAGACTTCTTACTGTGGATGGAGTACCCAGACGACCATTCAGATCCTGCACAGGGGTGTTCACAGACATCTTTAACCTCTCTTTACACCAATCTGAAGTCCCAATCTGCTTCAAGAAGATGACCATCATCCCAGTACCAAAGCAGCGTGCCTTAATGACCATCATCTGGTGGCTTTGACATCCAATATTATGAAGTGCTTCGAAAGGTTAGTCATGGCACAAATCAATTCCGGCCTCCCGGATTGCCTGGATCCACTACAGTTCACCAATCGCTGCAACAGGTCCACAGCAGATGCCATTTCCCTGGCCCTACACTCAACCCTGGAACACCTGGATAACAAAGGCACTTATGTCGGACTCCTATTTATTGACTACAGCTTAGCCTTCAACACCATTATTCCGACAAAAATCATCTCCAAACTCCGTGGCCTGGGGCTCAGTTCCTCCCTCTGCAACTGGATCCTAGACTAACCCATAGACCGTGATCAGTAAGGATAGGCAACAACACCTCCTCCACGATCATCCTCAACACCGATGCCCCACAAGTCTGTGTCCTCAGCCACTTATTATACTCTTTATACAGAGTACAGGAATGAGATAGAGAATCTGGTGAACTGGTGCGATGACAATAATCTCTCTCTCAATGTCAATAAAACGAAGGAGGAAGAGTGGTGGAGAACATGCCCCTGTCTACATCAAGGGGGATGAAGTAGAAAGGGTCGAGAGCTTCAGGTTTTTAGGTGTCCAGATCACCAACAACCTGTCCTGGTCCCCCCCATGCCAACCCTATAGTTAAGAAAGCCCACCAATGCCTCTACTTTCTCAGAAGACTAAGGGAATTTGGCATGTCAGCAACGGCTCTCACCAACTTTTACAGAGTATCATAGAAATCATTCTTTCTGGTTGTATCATGGCTTGGTATGACTCCTGCTCTGCCCAAGGCCACAAGGAATTACAAAAGGTCATGAATGTAGCCCAATCCATCACACAAACCAGCCTCCCATCCGTTCACTATGTCTGCACTTCCTGCTGCCTCAGCAAAGCAACCAGCATAATTAAAGACCCCACGCACCCCGGACATTCTCTCTTCCATCTTCTTCTGTCGGGAAAATGATACAAAAGTCTGAGGTTACGTACCAACTGACTCAAGAACAGCTTCTTCCCTGCTGCCATCAGACTTTTGAATGGACCTACCTCGCATTGTTGATCTTACTCTATGCCCTAGCTATGACTGTAACACTACATTCTGCACTCCTTTCCTTCTCTGTGAATGGTATGCTTTGTCTGTATAGCACGCAAGAAACAATACTTTTCACTATATGCTAATGCATGTGACAATAATAATCAAGTCGAAAACACCTATGACAGTGTCGCCAAATTCCCCTCCAACTCGATTTTCAAGTTTGTTGACGACACCATTGTAGTGGGTCAGTTCTCAAACAATGACGAGACAGAGTACGGGAAAGAAATGGGGGCCATAATTTTATCACTCCACTCACCACAGGAATCAGAGAGGACGAGGGGGGTCAATCAAAAGGTCCGTTGACCTCGGGCGGGGTTCGGGGGGTGGTGATTGAGGAGTGGACCAGGGTATCACAGAGGAACATACATATATCATGTATATACTGACGGATGAGGAGAGGGGAAAATGTGTTTGGTGATGGCATTATGCTAGAGTAGGCAGGAATAGTGGAGGATGATCTGTAAGATGTGACAGCTGGTGTGGTGGAATGTGAGGAGAAGGAGATTCCTATCATAGCTGTAAAACACTGTGTATGTCTTCATCCACCTCTAGATTCTTTACTTCAATGGACCAATTGAAAATTATAGGCCTACAATATTTCAGGACCTCATCTCCAGAGAAGCAAGTGTGACAGCGATTTGTTGGAATTTTAAGACCTAAGTGCGTGTTACATCTTTTGCCATTGTCATCCTTTCCTGTGTGTATTTGTATGTCTATATGAGTGCGTTGAGGAATAAACATCTCTCCTTTTTTAAAACATGCAAGAAAACCTTCCATTTATCTAATCTTAACAGTCACAGCAGTCAGGCAGTTAAAACAAGTTTTGTTCTTTTTAAGAACACATCTATTTTCGGCCAGTTGAGAAGTGGGAAAAGGGGGAAAACCCTACAGTCTCCGTCGTATCTATAACAAGATAGTCTGCTCAGTAGCTGGTTGTTAGTGCTTGCTGTGCACAAATTGGCTGCTGAATTGAGAACTGGGAACACAATTCTCTAAAAAAACTGTCTGAGTGTTGTCCCCAGTGGGAAAACCATGAGATTCCTGTGGGTGGGTCGGCACAGTCCAGATTCCACTTCACCCACAATTAAGTTATTTTTTTTGCCGGCCGACAAAGAGATGTGCAGGACCTCAAGTTGCCGGCAAGGCCAGTTCTCCAGACAACCCTACAAACCACCCCCACAAGCTCCCTCCCCCCACTGCTGGCATCAGGCCCTGCCCAATCGCCGCTACCAGTGGCTGCCCCCTCCAAGTGTGTGAAAACCCGCTATAAGATCTCCAAAGACTCTCCTTCAGGCCTCCTCTCTCATGCCCCCGATTCAGACGCCCCCATTTAGGCCCCAACTCTTGGCAGTGCCAAACTGGCAGTGCCAGGGTAACAGAAGGCAGTGTTAGGGTGCCAGAGGGCAGCGCCAAGACACTGACCAGTCGTGTCCTTAACAACCAAGGGCTCCAGTTGGCTCCATGTCCCCTGGCATGGCCATCACATCTGGTCTTTATTTGTAGAGACTGGTAAAGATTCCCGCTGGCTTCCTGTCGCGGCATCAGGTCGGTGAATTCCAGTTGCCATGTGAATCCGGTTAAAACCCGGCAGAGTATATTTAAATTTGGTTTACACCCTTGCTGCGGGGGCTGGGGTGGGGGGAAGGGGATAACGTGATTTGCGCCTGGGTGTGAGGGGCCACAGAATCGCCCCCAGTGACTAAACTTCCAACATACTTCATCAATGTAAAGCACATTGAGACGTCTGGCAGTTGTGAAGAGTAAGAAGTCTCACAACACCAGGTTAAAGTCCAACAGGTTTATTTGGTAGCACAAGCTTTCGGAATGTCACTCCTTCTTCAGGTGAGTGAGGAGTTGTGTTCACAAACAGGGCATATATAGACTCAAACTCAATTTACAAGATAATGTTTGGAATGCTAGTCTTTACAGGTAATCAAGTCTTAAAGGTACAGACAATGTGAGTGGAGGGAGGGTTAAGCACAGGTTAAAGAGATGTGTATTGTCTCCAGCCAGAACAGTTTGTGAGATTTTGCAAGCCCAGGCAAGCCATGGGGGTTACAGATAGTGTGACATGAACCCAAGATCCCGGTTGAGGCCATCCTCACGTGTGCGGAACTTGACTATCAGTTTCTGTTCAGCGATTTTGCTTTGTCATGTGTCGTGAAGGCCGCCTTGGAGAACGCTTACCCAAAGATCAGAGGCTGAATACCCGTGACTGCTGAAGTGTTCCCCGACAAGAAGAAAACACTCCTGCCTGATGATTGTTGAGCTGTGTTCATTCATCTGTTGTCGTAGTGTCTGCATGGTCTCGCCAATGTACCGTGCCTCGGGATATCTTTTACTGCAGCGTATCAGGTAGACAACGTTGGCCGAGTCGCAAGAGTATGTACTGTGTACCTGGTAGATGGTGTTCTCACGTGAGATGATGGCATCCGTGTTGATGATCCGGCACGTCTTGCAGCGGTTGCTGTGGCAGGGTTACGTGGTGTCGTGGTCACTGTTCCCTGAAGGCTGGGTAGTTTGCTGCGGACAATGGTCTGTTTGAGTTTGTGCGGTTGTTTGAAGGCAAGAAGTGGGGGTGTGGGGATGGCCTTGGCGAGATATTCGTCTTCATCGATGACATGTTGAAGGCTCGGGAGAAGATGTCGTTGCTTCTCCGCTCCGGGGAAGTACTGGACGATGAAGGGTACTCTGTCCACCGTGTCCCGTGTTTGTCTTCTGAGGAGGTCGGTGCGGTTTTTCACTGTGACACATCGGAACTGTCGATCGATGAGTCGAGTGCCATATCCTGTTCTTATGAGGACGTCTTTCAGCATCTGTAGGTGTCTGTTGCGATCCTCCTTTTCTGAGCAGGTCCTGTGTATACGGAGGGCTTGTCTGTAGGGGATGGCTTCTTTAATGTGTTTAAAGAAGCTGGAGAAGTGGAGCATCGTGAGGTTATCCGTAGGCTTGCGGTACAGTGAAGTGCTGAGGTGACTGTCCTTGATGGATATGCGTGTGTCCAAGAATGCAACCAATTCCGGAGAGGGCAGTACATAAATGCAAGTTATTTTTATGACGTTATATGAAAACATTGGCCTTTAGTTTGACATAATTTTAAATGGAAGAGTAGCCAAGTTTATAATCAGAAAAAAAATACTTTAACAAGTAGGCAATGCAGAACCCACTGTGGATAACAGACAGAAATGTTAGTTCATAAGTTAGTCGAGGCTTTGTTTGGGAGACAGCATGATCAGAACATTAATGTTTGTTTCCCATCTTCACCCTCTTTCCCTTTGTGAACAGTATGGGGTGTTGGAAGCATTTGCAGGCTGATTAACAACCTGATAGGCCATATCATGAATGTTTCTTCCTTGGCCATCAAGTCCCAGAGAGGAATTTGAACCCAGGTTGCTACCAATTGAATAAGATCATCATTAAAACATGAATGCATGTATAGACTTTTCAGATGATTGGCATGTATTAAGATAGTTTGGTGTAATTGGGTGAGAGTGCCACGAGTTAGTTCATTCGTATATTCATGTCTAAAGTCTACTAATGTTCCATTTCTGAAACTGCTTCAAAAAATATTGCTTTGACATCAAAGCATGTCACTGGAACACAGAAGTGATGGGAGGAGAAGCAGATCATGCAGCTTTCTCAGCCATTCATTGTGATCGTGTTCTTGGGCTTCAATTCCAGATTGAATGGACAAGTACCCTACGTGCCTGGTAGCTTTTAACTGAGTGTCAGTGTCTGATGTACAAGAAAACTCGTTTGTTTTAGGTAAAATTTTAAAACAAAATCTCCATTACACCAAAAATGTCCTGGATCCTATTTATTAAAAACTTAATTAACTTTTATTTCGCCAATGGAAACTAACGCCAATACCAATTTAGGTATTTTGAACATTTTATGGATTTGTGCATTTCACATATAATGCCTGTAGAGTGGCTCAGTGGTTAGCACTGTTGCCTCACAGCGCCAGGGACCTGGGTTCGATCCCGGCCTTGGGTGACTCTGTGTGGAGTTTGCACGTTCTCCACATGTCTGCATGGGTTTCCTCCCAGGGGTTTCCGGTATTCTTCCACAGTCCAAAGATGTGTAGGTTATGTGGATTGGCCATGGTGAGTTGCCCCTTAATGTCTAAAGATGTGTAGGTTAGGTGGATTAACCATGGGAAATGCACGGGGTTATGGCAACAGTGTGGAGGGGAGGACTTAGCTGGAATGCTCTTCCGACTGGCCTCTTTCTGCACTGTAGGGATTCTATGATTTTATAATTCTATATCTGATCCTATACCACCTCAAAACTGCATTCCGGTTGCCAAAGAATAAAAGGCTCACATTTCAAAAGAAGAAACTGTTCCAGTCCATGAAAATGTGAGAAAATCTGACAGCAGTATGTGTTATGTGGTCAGACTGCAACCGAAGGAAGAGTTTTATTTCAGCAGAGAATCCAATCTATAATCCGTGGTTCATTTGCAATCCTCCAACCTTGGCAAATCACCCAAGAAGACCAAGCAAACTGGTTTTATTATGGCTTTTTTTCTGACTTGCTGGTTTTACTGTTACAATTTAATGAACCTGGAGGTTTGGAACAGGCTGTTCAAGCACTCTTGCCTTGTGGGTGAATAAATTCTAAATCAGAACATTATGAGCTGCTAGTAATCTCAGATACATGCAACATAATGAGAACATTCATTTGAAATATATCCATGGGCCAAAATGCTTTGTGGTGAGCACCTTTCTGATCTACAATGACAAACATTCGGAATAACCCCAGGGCTTCTCCTCCTCTGCCGCTGTAACGTTTGGGTTTCCACTGAACTTCTGCCAGATTCGGGAAGCAGAGCTGGAGAGGCCTCGGGGAAATACCCAACAAAAGGTTTGTGCGCCTCTTATACAATTACTGTTTAATTATTAGATGACGTTTTTGCTTCTGTGCATCATTTTAATTGCAAAGAGCTGTTATATTTGGTGATACTTACTTCCTGGATTTAACAGCATCCATACATCATTTAGCAATAAGTGATTACTTCTGAATACGATTAATTGTTATGCAATTCAATATGGAAAAGTTTAAGCTTATTTATTGGTGTCATAAGCAGGCTTACATTAACACAGCAATGAAGTTACTGTGAAAATCCCCTAGTCGCCACACACCAGCTGTTCGGGTACACGGAGGGAGAATTTAGCATGGTCAGTCCACCTAACCAGCATGCCTTTCAGACTGTGGGAGGAAACCAGAGCACCCGGAGACAACCCACACAGACACAGGGAGAACATGCAGACTCCACACAGTGACCCAAGCTGGGAATCAAAGCTGGGATCCTGGTGCTGTGAAGCAGCAGTGCTGAACACTGTGCCACTCTGCCGTCCACGTAATGATGCTTGGTAAGAAATGTAATCTGTTTACGTCAAACTGTCTTCAAGCCAATATCCAAGGAAAAGCTGCCAGGAAAATCCCCTGAACTAAAAATGTCTTACTCTGTGTAGTTAATTGACTGAGAAACATGGAGGTAAATTTTTGTCATCACTCTTAAGACAGCTTGCACATACTCAAGATCTGCCTGATTTTCATTCTGTTGATCTCCAGATGAGTAAATCTTTCCCACCCGGATTATTGCCCAGGTTGTGAAGACAAGAATTTGCCACGTGCAGCCTGAATTTGGTGTCTTCAACATTTACCTTTAACTTCTTTACGACCACTTCTGTGTTTATTTACCCATTGATTCTTTTATGGAACAGCCTCAGATGCGCTCGAGGAAGCTAAAAACACTCACAAAGGGCAAGTGGCTAATATGGGATAGGACAGCCTGAAGCATTGATTGACCTTTGATCTTCCTGGCCTAAAGAGGTAGCATTGTATTTAAGTATCAATGTTTTCCAACCACTGTAATCCCTCTTGAAAACTGGGCAATAAGATGTGAAGCTGACAGAGTGCTTCTGTCTGCAGACTGAAGACAAAAGGCTTTTGACGCTTTGCAGCTCAGCATTTTGTAAGGTACTAAAAAATGCATTGACTGCCTCCAGTGCTTTTGTTCATCCATCTCTCCATCCCACTCAATGCTGTTGCATTGCTTCTTCTGGTGTATCCTCTGTTTCTGCTAATGAGCTGAATTTAAAAACTTCCCAAATTTTCTGCTGGGAATGTTTTTGAAATGATTGGATTTGTGTTGGCAAAGTTATGGGGCGGCACGGTAGCACAGTGGTTAGCACTGCTGCTTCACAGCTCCAGGGACCTGGGTTCGAATACCCGGCTTGGGTCACTGTCTGTGTAGAGTTTGCACATTCTCCTCGTGTCTGCGTGGGTTTCCTCCGAGTGCTCCGGTTTCCTCCCACAGTCCAAAGATGTGCGGGTTAGGTTGATTGGCCATGCTAAAATTGCCCCTTCGTGTCCTGGGATGTGTAGGTTACAGGGATTAATGGGTAAATGTGTCGGGATATGGGGATAGGGCCTGGGTGGGATTGTGGTCGGTGCAGGCTCGATGGGCCGAATGGCCTCTTTTTGTGCTGTAGGGTTTCTAAGATTTCTTTCTAAGACAAGGTGTAAACAATTACAGGAACAGTCACGAACAGGGACTGTTTTTACTGGTATTGTCCTTGGAGCTGACGCTTGTATTTATTACTGGGCCCAATGTAGCACAATGTAGGGTATGGTTTTGGACATTCTGTTGCTTATTGGGTGGGGACGGAGGGGAGGAGTGGTGGTTGGGAGGGTGCCGAATTGTCACAAATGGCCTTCAGAATGAGTACTTATCGGGTGATGTGGCATGGATGGCATTGGAGGACCTTGCTTCAAGAACATTATGTGAAGCTTGGCCTGGAGAAAGGCAAGTTGTGGTTGAATTCAAGTTTCAAGAATTTTACTGATACCCGAGGCAATTACATACCGGCTTAAGGAAGAGGACAGCAATCAACATATGCTTTCCCACTGTATGTGGGTGGCATGGTGGCACAGTGATAAGCACTGCCAGGGACCTGTGTTCAATTCCGGTCTTGGATGACTATCAGTGTGGAGTTTGCACGTTCTCGTTGTGTCTGCATGGGTTTCCTCCGGGTGCTCCATTTTCCTCCCACAGTCTCTAGATTAGGTAGATTGGCCATGCTAACATGCCCCTTAGATGTGTAGGTTAGATGGATTACCCATGATAAATGTGTGGGGTATTGGGGATAGGGTGGGGAAATGGCCTGGGTAAGATATTCTGTCAGAGAGTTGGTGCAGACTCGATGGGCCAAATGGTCACCTTCTGCACTGTAGGGATTCTATGATGTGACGGTTTTGCATCCAGTCAGATAGAGTTGACATTGAGTTCTTCCATTTCACATAAGGGCCTAGATTTTAGAATAGAATATAGAATCGCTACAGTGCAGAAGAGGCCATTCAGCCCATCAAGTCTGCACCGATTCTCTGACAGAATATCCCACCCAGGCCCTCTCCACTGCCCTATCCCCATAATCCCACATATTTACCAAGGCCAATTCACCTAAACTGCACATCTTTGGACACTAAGGGGCAATTTACCATGGCCAATCCACCTAACCTACACATTTTTACACTGTGGGAGGAAACCAGAGCAACTGGAGGAAACCCACACTGACACAGGGAGAAAGTGCAAACTCCACATAGGCAGTCACCTGAGGCCGGAATTGAACCCCGGACCCTGGCACTGCGAGGCAGCGGTGCTAACCACCTGCCTTTCAACCCAGGACCAGGCACCTGACTCCTGGATCATTTTCGGGTCCCAAGCCCGCCTTGCATCAGTGTCAGAGACAGGGTGTGATTTTCAAATGCAAAGGGCCTAGTCAACCTGGGAGATGAGTTGGTAGCCAATTAGCAATGCTGGGAGCAGCATGGAGGCAGAACGTGCATCCAAGGACCCCCTGGGAAGGTGAGCAGCTGCCATGACTGAGCAGGCTGCCCACTGAGAACATGTAGCAGGATGGGCTGACTGACCCAGCGCTGGCACAGGCAGGCATCCAGTGGCAGTGTCAAGGTTTCCCTGGGGTGTTGGTGAAGGCAGTCACCAAAAATAAGAGAAATTATTTTCCTGTCATCTGGCAGGAGAAAGCAGGCTCAGGAATGAAAAAGGGCCTAGATGGAGGTCTCCACAGTGGTCAGCAGGACAGGGGTCACACAAGGATGGGGGTCCAGTGTTGCAAGAGTTTTAATCACCAGTTAAGATCTGGGAAGGTGAGAGGGCAAGTAACATCCGGTGGGCAGGGATCTAGCTCTTGAGTTGAGCAGTCTGAATGTCCACAGGACTCCTGAACATTGTCAGAGCAAGTGACCAGTTTTATCACTGAGAAATCAACACCCTCACATATCAGGCACAGATTCAGTATTGATGGAAATTGGGTGCAGACTTGAAGATGGAAGCGTGCTGCGGGTATGGGAAAGAGTGTAGGATTGGGATGAACTGGATTTCTCTTCTCTTTGGGAGTATGAAAATTATTCAAGGTGATGTGAGGAGATATGTATGACAGTATGACAGCTAGTTTAGCATGAAACTAAACTAGCTCAAAATATAAAAAATGATAGTAAAAGTTTTTACAAGTATATAAAAAGGAATAGAGTGGCTAGAGTGAATGTTGGACCCTTGGAAGATGAGAGGGGGGATTTAATAGTGGAAAACGAGGAAATGGCTGAGACTTTAAATAAGTTCTTTGTGTCGGTCTTCACGGTGGAAGACACAAATAGTTTGCCGAATATTAGAGATCGAGAGTTGGTGGGAGGGGAGGTCCTTAATACAATTACTGTTACTAAGGAGGTGGTGCTTAGTAGACTAATAGGACTGAAGGTAGACAAGTCCCCGGGCCCGGATGGAATGCATCCCAGGGTACTGAAAGAAATGGCTGAGGTAATAGCAGATGCGTTAGTCATAATTTATCAAAATTCACTGGACTCTGGGGTAGTGCCGGCTGACTGGAAAACAGCTACTGTTACGCCGCTGTTTAAAAAAGGAAGTAGACAAAAGGCGGGTAACTACAGGCCGGTTAGCTTAACATCCATAGTTGGGAAGATGCTAGAGTCCATTATTAAAGAGGAAATAACAGAGCACCTGCAAAAGAATGGTTCGATCAAGCAGACGCAGCATGGACTCATGAAGGGAAAGTCGTGTTTGACGAATCTACTGGACTTTTATGAAGATGTCACTAGTGCGGTTGACAGAGGGGAACCGGTGGATGTGGTGTTTTTAGATTTCCAGAAGGCGTTCGATAAGGTGCCTCACAAAAGGTTGCTGCAGAAGATTGGGGTACACGGAGTTAGGGGTAAGGTGTTGGCGTGGATTGGGGATTGGCTGTCTAACAGGAAGCAGAGAGTTGGGATAAATGGGTGCTTTTCTGGTTGGCAGTTGGTGACCAGTGGCATGCCGCAGGGATCGGTGCTGGGGCCTCAATTGTTTACCATTTACATAGATGATCTGGAGGAGGGGACTGAATGTAGGGTATTCAAGTTTGCTGATGACACGAAGGTGAGTGGGAAAGCGAATTGCGTGGAGGACGCGGAAAGTCTGCAGAGAGATTTGGATAGGCTGAGCGAGTGGGCGAGGATCTGGCAAATGGAATATAACGTTAGCAAATGTGAGGTTATCCACTTTGGAAGAAATAATAGTAAATTGGAATATTATTTAAATGGAGAAAAATTACATCGTGCGACTGTGCAGAGGGACCTGGGGGTCCTTGTGCACGAATCGCAAAAACTCAGTCTGCAGGTGCAGCAGGTGATCAAGAAAGCGAATGGAATGTTGGCCTTTATCGCAAGGGGGATAGAATATAAAGGCAGGGAGGTCTTGCTGCAACTGTACAAGGCACTGGTGAGGCCGCAACTGGAGTACTGTGTGCAGTTTTGGTCCCCTTATTTGCGAAAGGATATATTGGCCTTGGAGGGAGTGCAGAGAAGGTTCACCAGGTTGATACCGGAGATGAGGGGTGTAGCTTATGAGGAGAGATTCAACAAATTGGGTCTGTACTCGTTGGAGTTTAGAAGGATGAGGGGTGATCTTATAGAGACATATAAGATAATGAAGGGGCTGGATAGGGTAGAGGTGGAGAGATTCTTTCCACTTAGAAGGGAAACCAGAACTAGAGGGCACAGCCTCAAAATAAGGGGGGGCCGGTTCAGAACAGAGTTGAGGGGGAACTTCTTCTCTCAGAGGGTAGTGAATCTCTGGAATTCTCTGCCTATTGAAGTGGTGGAGGCTTCCTTGTTGAATATGTTTAAATCACGGGTAGATAGTTTTCTGATCGATAAGGGAATTAGGGGTTATGGGGAGCAGGCGGGTAAGTGGAATTGATTCGCTTCAGATCAGCCATGATCTTGTTGAATGGCGGGGCAGGCTCGAAGGGCCTGATGGCCTACTCCTGCTCCTATTTCTTATGTTCTTATGTTCTTACAGTGATGAAAATGGTTTGCCATCAGCAATCATTAGCAATTGTTAAGAGTTTCTTGTGCAAGGCACTGAATAGATGGAGCACCTGCTTCATCATAAAGATTGTCTTTACTTTTGTCAAAGTTATTTGAAAAATTACTGCATGGAATCATGGCCAGGGACCCAAATAAACCTGTTGGACTTTAACCTGGTGTTGTTAAAACTCTTAGTGTGTTTACCCCAGTCCAACACCGGCATCTCCACATCATTTCTCTTCTGGCACAGACTTCAAAGTTTATTTATTAGTCACAAGTAAGGCTTACATTAACGCTGCAACGAAGTTACTGTGAAATTCCTCTTGTCGCCACATTCCGGCACCTGTTCAGGCCAATGCGCCTAACCTGCACACTTTTCGGACTGTGGAAGGAAACTGGAGCACCCGAAGGAAACCCACACAGACACGGGGAGAACGTGCAAACTTCGCACAGTCACCCAATGCCAGAATCGTACCCAGGATCCCTGGCACTGTGAGGCAGCAGTGCTAACCACTGTGTCATGGGCTGAAAGACCTTCTTCTGTGCTACACTATTCCATGATTCTTTGCAGTAATTTTTCAAATAACTTTGACAAAAGTAAAGACAATCTTTATGATGAAGCAGGTGCTCCATCTATTCAGTGCCTTGCACAAGAAAATCTTAACAATTGCTAATGATTGCTGATGGCAAACCATTTTCATCACTGTCATACATATCTCCTCACATCACCTTGAATAATTTTCATGCTCCCAATATTCACACTAAATGCAAAGCTGGTATGATGAAAATCTAGCTTTCAACATCTCTCAACTGCTTGATAGCTGCTCAAGATGTCCTTAAATTGCCTCACAGCAGTGAACTTGCCTCTTCTTAATGTTAAATAGCATGAATGAAGAGACTGCATCAGTCACTGAAAGTGAATAGTTGGCAACTATGGAAATTAATAAATGCTCAGCAAAAAATAAAGCTCACTCACAAAAGTTAAACAAGTGTTCTACTGACCCAAGATTAATCTTCATTTCTTTATGCACAATCTAAAATAAACCTCCTCCATTTATTTTAGCTCTCTAGTCTGTGAAACATTATCTGAAATATTAAAGGGAGAACATTGCTGTGTAAAAATGTTTTCACTCATGTTGCTTCCGTTTCTTTTTTCCAATCACCTAAAAGCCTGTGCCCTCGGTAATCGACTCTTAAGTCAATGGAAACAGTTTCTCTTAAATTACTCTATCTAAAGTCTTCATGATTCTATACACCTTGCCTTTTTTATTTATTAGTGACACAAGTAGGTCTCCATTAACATTGCAATGAAGTTATTGTGAAAATCCCCTAGTCACCACACTCCGGCGCCTGTTCGGGTACACTGAGGGAGAATTTAGCATGGCCAATGCACCTAACCAGCATGTCTTTCGAACTGTGGGAGGAAATCGGAACACCCGGTGGCAACCCATGCAACCATAGGGAGAACGTGCAGACCCCGCACAGACAGTGACCCAAGCCGGGAATCAAACCTGGGTCCCTAGCGCTATGAGGCAGCAGTGCTAAGAGCTGTGAGACAGCAGTACTAACCACTGTACCACCGCGCCACTCTAAAAACAAGAACCCGCATTTTACAAGCGGGTACCATTGCATGCAACAGCATGGCGATCAAACCCATGACCATGATGTCATTAGTATCATGCTCTAGCCACCTGAGCTGACCAGCCTGATCTTGTGTGCCATGATCTTTTATAACGCCTGTATGCTTGCTTTGGTAGGAGCAGGATGACTGCTGCTAATACTTCTGTGACAGAGTATGTTAATGTCAATGAGCACTTCAAGGAAATCAACCGGAAAATGCAGTGAAAAAGTTAGTCCATCCATTGGAAATCAATATTCCCCCAAAAATTCTCAATCCACATTGCTATTTTATGCACAGTAGTTGCTTTGCTGATGGAATATTATGTAATAATAATATGCAATAATATTAAGCTTCAGTAATGGCATGTCCATGTCCCACTGCACTCCCACTATAATTGTTTCTTTTTGTATGTTATGTTGAGGCAATTGGATCCAGGAAAACAAATTAAATTACAGCATGCAATCCCAAAACACTGAGGGTTTATTTTGGCCAAATGACGAAAACAGGGAAATGTGCACTGGACGTGTTAATGAGATTAACCCATTTAACAGTCTGTTTCAAGTTGGCCCTCATTTCTGATTACCCTAATTTGAACTTGTCTGGACGTGTTCAACCAGAAACCTGCAAGTTCAGCACTCAGGCACTGATTGGATGGAATCTTTCTGGAGAAATATCTGCGTGTTCTTTGTACCCACTTTGACTGAAGGTGTGGAGCACTCTGGCTGACATGCAGTTAGGCATTGCAGGAGGACTCAGGATGAGAAGATACATGTTCTCAGATGTGGTCCTTGAGAACTCTGCTCTTGGTGCCGTGTTCTAACTTACAGCAAGCCCCGTTTACCCATCATCCCTATGTTCGCTCACCTATATTGGCTTCCAATTAGCAATGCCCTTCTTTTAAAAGTCTTATCCAATTTTAGAATCCTTCCATGGCATTACCTCTGCTTTTTTTGTAATTTCCTCCAGAGATATCTGCACTCATACAATTCTGACCTTGAGCATCCCCGATTTTAATTGATCAATTGGCAGTTGGGTCTTCAGGTGTTAAGACCCTAAGCTCTAAGCTTCCTAACTTACAGACCACAATCAGTAAGGATAGGCAACAACACTTCCTCCATGATCATCCTTAACACCAGTGCCCCGCAAAGCCGTGTTCTCAGCCCCCTACTATACTCCTTATACACCTATGACTGTGAGGCCAAATTCCCCTTCAATTCGATTTTCAACTTTGCTGACGACACCACCGTAGTGGGTCGGATCTCAAACAATGATGAGACAGAGTACAGGAATGAAATAGAGAATCTGGTGAACTGGTGCGGCAGCAATAATCTCTCCCTCAATGTCAACAAAACGAAGGAGATTGTCATTGACTTCAGGAAGCGTAAAAGAGAAAATGCCCCTGTCGACATCAATGGGGACAAAGTAGAAAGGGTTGAGAGCTTCAAGTTTTTATGTGTCCAGGTCACCAATAACCTGTCCTGGTCTCCCCATGCAGACACTATAGTTAAGAAAGCCCACCAACTTTCTCAGAAGACTAAGGAAATTTGGCTGTCAGCAACGACTCTCACCAACTTTTACAGATGCACCATAGAAAGCATTCCATAGAAAGCATTCTTTCTGGTTGTATCACAGGTTGGTATGGCTCCTGCTCGGCCCAAGACCGCAAGGAACTACAAAAGGTTGTGAATGTAGCCCAATCCATCACACAAACCAGCCTCCTATCCATTGACTTTGTCTACACTTCCCACTGCCTCAGCAAAGCAGCCAGCATAATTAAGGGCCCCATGCACCCTGGACATTCTCTCTTCCACCTTCTTCCTTCGGGAAAAAGATACAAAAGGCTGAGGTCACGTACCAACCGACTCAAGAGCAACTTCTTCCTGGTTGCTGTCAGACTTCTGAATGGACCTACCTTGCATTAAGTTGATCTTTCTCTACACCCTAGCTATGACTGTAACACTACATTCTGCACTCTCTCCTTTCCTTCTCTTTGAACGGTATGCTTTGTCTGTATAGCACGCAAGAAACAATACGTTTCATTGTATACTAATACATGTGACAATAATAAATCAAATTCCATTTCTAAACCTCTGAACATTCTATCCTTTTAGGATATTCCTGAAAATCTAGCTATTTAGCCAGTGTTTTAGCCTATCCCTAATGTCTTACTGACTCATTGTCAAATTAGCTTTAATAATGCTCCTGTGAAGCACTCTGGGACATTTTACTGTGTTACTATATAAATGCATATTGTTGTTGTCCATGCAAAACTGGAAGCCCCTTTGTGGAGGAGGCCCCGGGGAGGAGTGATGCCCTCTACACACAGGCCAGGAACGCCAACTTGCCCTTTTGTCCATCTCTTCTGAAGAGTTGATGCTGCTGTGCCTTACTTCATGTTTTCCTCGCACTCCATGTCTGGACCATGATAAGATATGATGTGGAGATGCCGGCGTTGGACTGGAGTAAACACAGTAAGAAGTTTAACAACACCAGGTTAAAGTCCAACAGGTTTATTTGGTAGCAAAAGCCACACAAGCTTTCGGAGCCCCAAGCCCCTTCTTCAGGTGAGTGCTCTCACCTGAGGAAGGGGCTTGGGGCTCCGAAAGCTTGTGTGGCTTTTGCTACCAAATAAACCTGTTGGACTTTAACCTGGTGTTGTTGATGCACCTCAATGAGCACCCGGAAACAAGGCTTTAGAACTGAAGGCTTTAATACATTAACAATGAAACTACTAACACAAATTCACCCGTTCAGACTGAAGGGGTCCTGCCGGAGCAGGGGGTCTTATACCCTGCCACCGGAGGCGGGACCCCACTGGAGTGTGCCATGATAACACCCAGGACAGGTAAACACCCTATCCCAACAACATAGTACAACCCCCATAACAACAACACCCTAGCCCAACAGTAATACAATAACAACCCCAGTGGTGAACCAACGATGGTTCACCACATTCACCCCTCCTTTAGGAACCAAAGGTGGCGGGGTGGATGAAAACAGACAATGACAAAAAAAAAAAACAGGATTCACAAGTCCAGACGGTCTGGAGGACCACACCGACGCTGCGATCTTCTCAACACCGGTTGCGAAACCGGAGCAGGTGCTTGCGGTGGCTCTCTCAAAACAACATCTGGCTGTCCCCTCAAAGACTCCCGGGCCGGCCGGCCCTGATGAGGCGATGGTGTAGGGGATCCTGGAACGTTTGGTGGTGGTGGTGGTGGTGATGATGGTGGCGCCGATCTCCGAGTCTCAGGCAAGCTGTACATGGGAGTAAAAGTGTTATGCACTGGTCCCGGTGTTGACCGCGCCACGTCTGGGGAAGTAATGAGGAGTAGTGGATCTGTGACTGGGGGAATAGGAGCGACAGGAGTTGCTACGTCCCCTGCGGGCGCCAGGTCTCTAATGGAGACAGTGTCCTCTCGCCCGTCAGGATATGCCACATAGGCATACTGAGGGTTGGCGTGGAGGAGTTGGACCGGTTCGACCAAGGGGTCGGACTTGCGAGCCCTCACATGGCGCCGCAGAAGGACGGGTCCTGGGTACGTCAACCAGGCTGGCAATGAGGTCCCCGAGGACGACTTCCGAGGGAATGAGAACATCCTCTCGTGGGGAGTAGCATTGGTTGCCGTACACAGGAGGGAGCGGATAGAATGGAGCGCAGTTGGAAGGACCTCCTGCCACCGGGAGACTGGAAGGCCCTTGGATTTCAGTGCCAGTAGGACAGCCTTCCAGACTGTAGCATTCTCCCTTTCCACCTGTCCGTTACCCCTAGGGTTGTAGCTCGTGGTTCTACTAGAGGCAATCCCGAATGAGAGCAGGAATTGCCTCAAGTCGTTGCTCATGAACGACGAGCCCCTGTCGCTATGAATATAGCAGGGGTACCCGAACAGGGTAAAAAGCTCACTGAATGCCTTGATGACGGTGGCAGTCGACGTGTCCGCACAGGGGAAAACAAACGGAAACCGGGAAAATTCGTCTATTATGTTAAGAAAATAGACATTCCGATCCGTTGAGGGAAGGGGGCCCTTAAAATCTACACTCAGCCTCTCAAAAGGGCGAGTGGCCTTGACCAAATGTGCCCGGTCTGGTCGATAAAAGTGTGGTTTGCATTCTGCGCAAATCCGACAACTTCTAGTAACTGACCTGACCTCCTCCACCGAGTAGGGTAGGTTGCGGGCTTTTATGAAGTGGTAGAGTCTGGTGACTCCAGGATGACACAGATCATTGTGGAGAGCCTTCAAGCGGTCCTCCTGCATGATGGCGCATGTTCCGCGCGAGAGGGCATCCGAGGGCTCATTGAGCTTCCCTGGACGATACATAATATAGTAATTATAGGTGGAGAGCTCAATTCTCCACCGCAAGATCTTATCGTTCTTGATCTTGCCCCTCTGCGTGTTACTGAACATAAACGCCACGGATCGTTGATCCGTGATCAGGGTGAACCGCTTACCTGCCAGGTAATGGCGCCAGTGTCTGACTGCCTCCACAATGGCCTGAGCCTCCTTTTCCACCGCTGAGTGCCGAATCTCTGGGCCTTGAAGGGTGCAGGAAAAAAACGCGACGGGCCTGCCTGCCTGGTTTAGTGTGGCGGCTAGGGCGAAGTCCGATGCATCACTCTCCACCTGGAAAGGGATGGATTCATCCACCGCGTGCATCGTGGCTTTCGAGATGTCGCTTTTCAAAACCTTGAAGGCCAATTGGGCCTCCGGCGTAAGTGGGAAGGTCGTGGACTTAATGAGCGGACGAGCTTTGTCCGCGTAGTTGGGGACCCACTGTGCATAATACGAAAAGAACCCGAGGCATCTCCTCAGTGCTTTCGTGCTAGCGGGCAAGGGAAGTTCAGTGAGTGGGCGCATACGGTCTGGATCAGGGCCAATGACCCCGTTTTCCACCACGTATCCGAGGATGGCTAACCTATGCGTACGGAATACGCACTTCTCCCTGTTATAGGTCAGATTCAGGCGAGATGCAGTGCGTAGAAAGTGTTGGAGATTCGTGTCGTGGTCCTGCTGGTCATGGCCGCAGATGGTGACGTTATCCAGGTACGGGAAGGTAGCCCGCAACCCGTTCTGGTCCACCATTCGGTCCATAGCACGCTGGAAGACCGAGACCCCATTGGTGACACCAAATGGAACCCGAGGAATTGGTATAGACGACCATCCGCCTCAAAAGCCGTATATTGTCGGTCCTCTGGGCGGATGGGGAGTTGATGGTAGGCGGACTTAAGGTCTATGGTAGAAAACACTCGGTACTGCGCAATCTGATTGACCATATCAGAAATGCGCGGGAGAGGATACGCATCCAGCTGCGTGTATCTATTAATGGTCTGACTATAGTCGATGACCATCCGAGGTTTGTTCCCGCTTTTGACTACCACGACCTGCGCTCTCCACGGACTAGCACTGGCCTGTATGATCCCTTCCTTGAGGAGCCGCTGAACCTCAGATCTAATAAAGATCCGGTCCTCAGCGCTGTAACGCCTACTTTTAGTAGCGATGGGCTTGCAGCCAGGTACCAGATTTTTAAAAAGGGATGGTGTCGTGATCTTCAGGGTGGATAGATTGCACGCGGGGCGCTTTGGGCAATTTGGAGGCTGCGGCTGGTTCCCTACTGCCAGTGAAGGGAGTGGCCCACCGTACTGTAGGATCACACTCCTCATGTGGGCCATAAAGTTTAGTCCGAGGAGAATTGGCGCGCAAAGGTGAGGTAGCACAAGGAGCCTGTATTGCTCGTAAACTGTGCCCTGTACCTCAAGAGTTACCATACATTGTCCTTGGATCGGTACAGACCGGGACTGTGATGCCATGGAAATTGTCTGTTTGGCAGGGAGAACCCGGAGTCCACACCTTTTAGCAGTTTCAGGGTGTATGAAACTTTCGGTGCTCCCACTGTCAAACAGACAATTTACAGTTCTGCCACTAACCTTTACCTCCATCATGGAATGTTCCAGTCTGTAATGCCTGGTCTGATCCAGAGAGATCGACGCCACCGTTGGCCCCTGGGTGTCACTGCATGCTGCCGATGTGGATGCTGAGGACCCCTGCTGGTCGCTGCTGCATGCTGCCGATGTGGATGCTGAGGACCCCTGCTGGTCGCTCCTAGTCGTCGTGGACCATGATGGCCGCCCCCATGAATCGCATGTGGCCGAGGGCTCCAAGCGCAGCGACTCCTGGTGGTCTTCCTCCTCCTCTGTCTGCCACGATGGCGCCGTCCTGAGATCGCACGTGGTCGGACCTCGTGGGTACTGCAGCGCCGAAAGAGATGGTCTCCGTTCTGGAGGGTTACAAGCTGCACTGCCGTTTTTAGGTTTGGACCTGCAGACTTTGCCGTAGTGGCCTTTTTTACCGCACTGGCTGCAGATTGCCGTTCTTGCCGGACACTGTTGCCGTGGATGCTTGGCCCCACCGCAAAAATAGCATCGCTGGCCACCTGGAGCTGCCGCCGTCGTCGAATCGATCTGGGAGCGCGGGTTCGCGGGGCGAGGAGGGAGCAGAGCTTGCTCCAACCACGTTGACTGCACGTGGTCCTCGGGGTACAGCGCCAAGCTCTTCGACGCCGCCTCCAACCTCACGGCCATCCCCATTGCCTGGGTCAAGTTGAGTTTCCCCTTTTCTAATAATTTAAGTCTGATGTACGAGGACCCTACCCCTGCTACGAACGCGTCTCGGGCGAGGTCTTGCATGTACTGCTCGGCGGAGACATCCTTACAGTCACAACCCCTGGCAAGCTGCAGGAGTTCATTGGCGTAGTCTTCTATGGTCTCGCCCGACTGCCGACGTCGTGTAGCGAGGAGATAACGAGCGTGAATCTCGTTGGGTGGCGTAATGTACCTATTCTTTAGGAGCTCGACGGCACCCTGGTAAGTGGAAGCTGCACGAATGGCTAGGTAAATCGTGTCGCTTACCCTTGCGTGGAGGACCTGGAGTCTATCACTGTCTGTAGTGATAGCTACCGAGGCTGCCAGGTAGTCCTCGAAGCACTTCCACCAATGTTCGAACGTGTTAGCTGCACCGACCGCACGTGGGTCCAGTGTCAGACGATCCGGTTTTAGGATCTGTTCCATATTCTCAGTTAATGTATTAAATTGATGCACCTCAATGAGCACCCGGAAACAAGGCTTTAGAACTGAAGGCTTTAATACATTAACAATGAAACTACTAACACAAATTCACCCGTTCAGACTGAAGGGGTCCTGCCGGAGCAGGGGGTCTTATACCCTGCCACCGGAGGCGGGACCCCACTGGAGTGTGCCATGATAACACCCAGGACAGGTAAATACCCTATCCCAACAACATAGTACAACCCCCATAACAACAACACCCTAGCCCAACAGTAATACAATAACAACCCCAGTGGTGAACCAACGATGGTTCACCACAGTTGTTAAACTTCTTACCATGATAAGATACCCATGACTAAGAACTCCCTTTTTCCTGGTGACTCATAGAAAACAGTCAAAGAAGTGCAGTAGATCAACACTTAGGTGAAGTCCTGAGAAAATTACCGAATAAATGGTGCTTGAATGTGGGTGAAGTCTTCCTTTGTGTTTTAGAGATCCTCTTCAAAGTCCCAGCTGCCATGAGTGGAAGCATTGTTTGAAATTGTGCTTGAAATCGGCATCAACACCATTTTTACTCCCATTTGTCGGGAGAGCATGTTAGTTGAAGTGCTTGCCACTAACATGCTGTCCATCCTTTTGAATGAGTGCGAGAAGGCATTTTAAACAGAAATCGGTTGTTTAGCAAGTCCCAGCACTGGCCTCAACACCTTTATCAAGATAGTGCTTTGTGCAAAATGTGAACAGTTCAGTTTAAGAAACAATTTTGGCCCTCTTGGAAGCTCTTTAGCACTTAAAATATTTGTGAAAGTCACCGATCTCCCCACCCTCCCAGTGCCCCCCGCCCCTAATAAAATGAAACTTATAGTCACTCTGAAACATTGACATGATTCATGCCCCATTATTCAGTTGTGTAGAGTTTATTGAGATTTCAGTTTATTTGGGATTGTGTCTGCATTTTTAAAGCAGTGTGTCAATAACTTACAGTTGTGTATGTTGCCATGATGAAGGATACAACACAGAGGACCAAAGTAAAAAAAAAATCACAAGGCTGGTGACTTTAGTGCTAAGGTGTGACCTAAGGGCATCTTTAATTGTTTGTGTTGAACATGCTAAACCCGTGTCTACTGATAACTCTCCCCCTTTAATTTAATTTTAGTTTTAAACCCCTTTCCCCTAACATTCTGACAGAGCACAGTGATACAAATCTACCAGGTCCTCAACCTGGCAACAGAAAAGCAGTAATTCTTCACCGTTCACACATCATTTTGCCTCAAGCATTTTACAATAACTAACTGCAAGTCAGCGCAGAATGGCAAAGTTTACAGAAAGCCACGTTTCCATGACAACTCATTTTTTTCCCTCTCTGCCAGAAAACCATTACAGTCTGAAGACAGCTGTAATACTTTAAACCCATGTTTGGATGACAGAAAATCATTGTGTTTATCATTAGGGATTTTGTATGATTCCTTAATTATGAGGCACAATCGGTTGTTGAAGACGTTGCTGCTGAAATATTTACAAGCAGCGATGTTAAGTGAGTTAGAAATAATTAAATATTGCTGAGAATCAGATAACAATGAAAAGTAAGCTCGTATAAAATTAAATTTAGTCAGCACAATAAGGCCACAAAAAAACATCTGTAAACTACATTAAGGATCACAGCCGGGAACATTGCAGTACTCAACTTATTCTATTAGTGAGAAAGACTGGCAAATAATTTAAGCGAGTTCAGTTAAAGTTTATTTATTAATGTCACAAGTAGGCTTACATTGACGCTGCAATGAAGTTACTGTGAAAATCCCCTAGTCATCACATTCTGGCGCCTGTTCAGATACACTGAGGGAGAATTTAGCATGGCCAATCCACCTAACCAGCACATCTTTCGGACTGTGGGAGGAAACCAGAGCACCAAAAGGAAACACACCAGACAGTGCAGGTTCCGCACAGGCAGTGACCCAAGCTGGGAATCGAACCAAATCCCTGGCACTGTGAGGCAGCAGTGCTAACCACTGTGCCACCATGCCACTCCTAGCAGATTCCTTTGTTTCCCATTGTGGACAATAACAGCACTCACACATTGTATTATTCCAATCCAGTTTACAGTGCATCGAAGGTGCTAGTTTTAATGCTGATCTACTTGCAGCTGAGAAATTAGGAAGGAACTGGCAAAGCCAGTTTGAATAAAAATAATTAATTTAAATACAGCTGTTCTGCGGCAAGCCTAGGCTTATTGGAGTTCAGTTCTCATCCAAGTTTAACTCATGCTGAACGCTACCTGGGAGCGCTATACACATGGTTGCTTACAGTTTGAGTTGTTCCTGGATCACAGTATTAACCTTCCCACAAAATGAACTATCATTTCGCAGATGGAAGTAACTGTTGTTCTTGAACTGTCACTCCTTGTTCTGCACCATACCTCTCTGTCTTGTCCATGTGGTTTAACGTTACCCGGTAAATTCTGTACTAGAACCTCCTTTGACACCTTCTCCTTCGCAAGCCTCACTGGACTTCAATGGCTTCAGGGGGTGCTGCTTGCTCTCGTTGGCAAACGCATTGATGCTGACCCCGACCAGCTGGCCTTCCCACCCTTCTGATCTCCTCTCCTTCATCTGAGGACGAGCCTCCACCGACAGAACAATCCCCATTTTTAACTGACTAGGTTGCTGAGCTGCAGACTGACTCAATAAGAACATGATTTTCAGAAGTCACCCTCCATGTAAAGTAAAATAGCCTTTCTCTTGTTATTGTTGGACCTCCTGAGGATGGAATATTTTGGTTAGTGGGAGGAATGATTCATGAGTCAGTAGTAATTGGAGATTAACATTATAATCAAGAGATGAAGATGTTTAAAAGTAGCTTCAGATGTCCTGCCTGTAAAATGGAGATCAAGGCCAATTAACACAGAACGTGACTGTTACAGCATCATCCCCCTCCCCTCTCAAGAGCAAAATATCTGTGGACATCACTGTGTCAGCCAATAAGTTGGAGGTGGGGTGGGACTTACAGCAAGACACACACAAACTGTGTATATTCCAGCAAACAAAGTCTATTTACTCAGCAAGCAGAGTCTGCCTAAACAGCGCACTCCAGCAACCAGTATATTTGCTTAGCAAAGAGAGTTTATTTGAAAAGGGTCCCTACAAAGTTACAGCAAACAAAACTCATGATGTAAAATGCAGCAACGTCTGCTGATAAAGTAAGAAGGGTTCATAAGCTAAATGTGATGAGTAGAGGCACATCAATGTTGTTTGTAAAATCAATCCCAGTTACTTACAGGTATAATTAATGAGAGGATTATCGGCAGTCTCTATTTTAGCTGAGGAGCTGAATAATTTCTGCACAGCCAGGAACAACAGCAGTAATGTGGTGAGTAGGGGCAGTGATGTGAGAGGAACTGCCTGAAAAGGGGTCAGAGACACATTGGGACTTTAATGTGGGTAATTGGTGAAAGGCTGCTTCTGCTGGTAGGCTAATGGGAACAAGGAAACAGAATCCAAAGACTTCAGCGGAGCAACAGAAGGTGCAGGGAGATGGAAGATTTTTGAACTGAAAGCTATCAGATCATCCTAGAATCCCTACAGTGCAGAAGGAGGCCATTCGGCCCATCGGGTCTGCACCAGCCACAATCCCACCCAGGCCCTATTCTCGTAACCCCACGTATTTACCCTGCTAATCCCCCTCACACTAGGGCCAATTTAGCATGGCCAATCAACCTAACCCGCACATCTTTGGACTTTGGGAGGAAACCGGAGCACCCGGAGGAAACCCACGCAGACACGGGGAGAACGTGCAAACTCCACACAGACAGTGACCTGAGGCTGGAATTGAACCCCGGTCCCCGGCGCTGTGAGGCAGCATGCTAACCACTGTGCCACCGTGCTGCCAATGAAATCCTTCACTGCATTACTACTAAAGTGGAGACTAAACACAATTGAAAGGAGAATTAGATAAATATACGAAAAGGAGGAACAGAAACTTGGGGGATTGGTGAAGGTGTGAGCATTGGAAAAGGTGCCAGGAGTTGCATACCTCCCTCCCATACTGGAATTTCCATTGTTTCATTAAAACTTTCTCTTTGTGAGTTTAGGATAATGTATCCTGTAAGAAGCTCCAGGATCACTCAGTTTGCTGCCCTTTGCACAACCTCTCAGTTTGGATAAGGTTGGTCTGTACCAGCTGGTATTGACAATGGAACCCATGGCACAGTGGCACAGTGGTTAGAACGGCTGCCTCACAGTACCAGGGACCCGGGTTCAATTGCAGCCTCAGGTCACCATCTGTGTGGAGTTTGCACGTTTTCCCCGTGTCTCCATGGGTTTTCTCTGCATGCTCCTGTTTCCTGCCGCATTCCAAAGATGTGCAAGTTAGGTGGATTTGCCATGCTAAATTGCCACTTGGAGCCCAAAGATGTTTTTTTAAAATTGTATTTCATTTGGGTCAACTGTATTCATCACTCAGGGTGACATGGTAGCGCAGTGGTTGGCGGTGCTGCCTCACAGCTCCAGGGATCCAGGGTTCGATTCCGGCCTCAGGTGACTGTGTGGAGTTTGCCCGTTCTCCCCACGTTCTGCGTGGGTTTCCTCCGGGTGCTCCGGTTTCCTCCCACAGTCCGGGAATGTGGGGGTTAGGTTGATTGGCCATGCAAGATTGCCCCTTCGTGTCAGAGGGATTATCAGAGTAAATGTGTGGTGTTATGGGATAGAGCCTGGGTGGAATTATTGTCGGTGCAGGCTTGATGGGCCAAATGGCCTCCTTCTGGACTGTAGACTCTATGATTCTATGTGTCGGTTAGGAGTTTTAGCCATGGTAAATGCGCGGGGTTACGGGGATAGGGCAGAAGGTTGGTCCTGGGTCGGATGTTCTTTCGGAGAGTCAGTGCAAACTCAATGGGCCTAATAGCCTCTTTCTGCACTGTAGAGAATCTATGTACAGGTCAATTCTGACTGAGTCTTTCAGGTTAGAGTTGTCATTTTCACACAAAACATGAGCTCGAGCAGAAGTCCAAGGAAACTGAGAAATAGACAGGGCATATTAGAACAGGCAGTGACTCGGAAGCCTGGATGCAACTTCTGTAGTGCAGGCCAGGGGAACTTTGGCTATAGTTTCAGTGTGAATGTCAGTAGGTTATTATTAGTGGGAATGTCATAGGATTACTAATTACAGGTAATAGCAGGGTGTTACACCTATTACTACTTGTTAGATATAGATTATTGATAAAGTAATGTATTACTCTTGATTATGAGGGGAATCTGCGTATTCCCAAAATTATATATTGAGCAAGGATACTCAATGCCGGAGACGTAACCTCTTAAAACAAAATCTCGGTATTATTTGACATCACGTGATCAAATATTACATAAACCTCCAGAAATTCTCCAACTGGGGTTGGCCATCCGAGTCTTTGGAAAAGGTAATTTGTCCATCGGTAGTACTTCCATCAGAAGCTTGTACCGATGGTGTGGGAGAAAGGGACATTCCTGGGACATTCTGAGGGTGCTGGGACCTGCACAGGCCAGGCACCTGAACACAACCAGGAACGATGTTTGCCTGTGCTGGTGGGGAAGATTTAAGCTAACTTGGCAGGGTTGAATTGGCACCAGGCTGTTATATTAAGAAGGAGAAAATGGATGCATAGAGGATTGGGAGAGACAGATGGCATTAAAGTAAGAAAGGAGTCGGGAACACACTTCCTGAAAGGGCAGTGGAGGCAGTGAAAAGGGAATTGGATTGCTATCTGAAAAGAAATAGTATGCAAGGTTGCGAGGATAAGGCAGGGCAGTGAGATGAGGTTACTGCTCTTTCAGAGAGCCAGTGAAGAATCAATGGGCCAATTGGCCTCCTTCTGCACTGTAAAAATTCTGTAGTTCTGTGAAACAATGGCTCACATTGCGCGGATGGATGGATTCCTGATCGGTAAGGGAATTAAGGGTTATGGGGATCAGGCGGGTAAGTGGTACTGATCCACGTCAGATCAGCCATGATCTTATTGAATGGCGGGGCAGGCTCGAGGGGCTAGATGGCCTACTCCTGCTCCTATTTCTTATGTTCTTACATCTTCTGGCCCCCAGTTCGTCAGGGACTGGAGGTACAACCCAAGCTGTTTCTCGGAACTCCATGGGAATCCCGATGTACTGACTCTGTGCAAATTGCCTGAGAAGTTCAAACTTCTGATGGGCAATTTCCCTGCTCCCAGGGAGCCTCTAAGAAAGTCTTCAACTCTGAGTTAGAGTAGGAGGCTTTGGACAGTCCTGATTTACTTACCTGGATAGTTACCTAGCAAATCTTAGACAAATCCTAGCCTAATAGTGGTAACTGCTGCCTCCAATTAATCACACTGATCCCTGACTTCTCCCTCAAGCCCTAATTGCTCCTGGCCTCACAACCACTTTCCCAACCCCTCAAATACCCACCACACATCCCCCCCACCCCCGACTATCCCCTGACCTGACACAAGCTGACTGCCCTCTTGGCCCAACCTGACAACCCCACCATCGACCCGACCCTATGAACCCTGACAGACCTCCTCACTCACCTACCCACTTTCCACCCCTATCCATCTGCCACCTAAAACCCCATCCACCTGCCCCCTACTCATCTGCCCCTTTGCCACCCCAACCCATCTGCCACCTCACCCACATGCCATCCTGCCCACCTTCCACCCTGCCTGCTTGACACCCCACCACCTTATCCACCTACCCACCTACTCACTCATCCACCTACCCACTTACACACCTACCTACGCATTCATCCATTCAGTCGTTGACTAACACACTGAAAAGCTTTGGGAATGATAAACACTTACCAGATGCAGCAGTCAGTGCTGTAGAAAGGGGATATGATTGCTGCGCTGATTCTCTTTGCTGCTCTCAGCATGGATTCCTGTACTGAGCTCTTCCGTATCGTGGCCCAGCAATTTGGCCAGAAAATTAGTATCCAGTTAAATGGGCAGTTTTCTGGCTGATTTGGGCCCAAAGGTTATTCGGTAGGGTCAGACAAGGAAGCAATTCTATAAAGTTTAAATTCCGTTTCTAGCACATGTGTGTAAGGAAACAATGTAAATATGTGAGCTGCAGATGTAAATAGCCACATGGGAGTGTAATAATGCGGTAATAATGAAAACTTGGCTCAACAGAAGGGCAGACTGGGCAGGAAATATTCCTGCATGCAAGGTATTTAGGAAATATAAGGAAGGAAAGAGAGGAGGAAGGTTAGCAGTATTAACCAAGATGAATATTACAGCGCTACATGTCCTGGAGGGGTCCAAGACTGAATCTGTTTGATTAGCATTAAGAAACAATTGAAGGTATCATTATGTTCCTGGGTGCATTCCATAGGCCACCAACTAATGAGAAAGATAGAGACTGTGTATTTATTGAGAACATTATAGCATAAGATATATTTTGTAACCTGTGTTATCCTTAAATATGTACAAGGTGGCACAGTGGTTAGCATTGCTGCCTCATGGCGTCTGGGACCCAGGTTCGATTCTGACCTTGGGTCACTGTCAGTGTGGAGTTTGCACGTTCCCCTCCTGTCTATGTGGGGTTCCACAGTAAGACATCTCACAACACCAGGTTAAAGTCCAACAGGTTTATTTGGTAGCAAACGCCACTAGCTTTCGGAGCGCTGCTCCTTCGTCAGGTGAGTGGGAGATCTGTTCACAAACAGATCCCTGTTTGTGAACAGATCTCCCACTCACCTGACGAAGGAGCAGCGCTCCGAAAGCTAGTGGCGTTTGCTACCAAATAAACCTGTTGGACTTTAACCTGGTGTTGTGAGACTTCTTACTGTGTTTACCCCAGTCCAACGCCGGCATCTCCACATTATGTGGGGTTCCTCCAGGTGCTCCGGTTTCTTCCCATAGTCCAAAGATGTGTGGGTTAGGTTGGTTGACCATGCTAAATTGTCCCTTAGTGTCAGGGGAATTAGTGGGGTAAATGGGTGGGGTTATGGCGATAGGGCCTGGGTGGGATGGTTGTCAGTGCAGGCTCGCTGGGCCGAATGGCCTCCTTCTGCACTGTATGGATTCTATGTTCTATATAAGGGGCGATTTACCGGTTGATCAGTGTGGCGAGCCGGTAAGATCGGGTGAGAGGTGGGTATTCGAGTTCGCACTCGGTTTCTCGTCTTTTGCGATATTACCAGCCCCGCTCTGCTGCGTAATCAGCCTCACGCCTGATTGAATCCTAGAGCTCAGACTATGACTTTCCTTCAGGGTAATAATTAGAGCTTCAGGCTCGGACTGCAACCATCATTCCACTGGGAAGCCACCTATCCCCCAGTGAAAAACTGGGGACTGGAAAGGTGAATGTAAAGATCAGCCATTCCCCCCATTTCACAGTGGGCTAGATAACCCCTTAACACCCACTTCTGCCCATATAGAATAAAATAGAGCATTAGAGATGGAAGGGAAGGGTAGAAAAACCTCGCCTCCTTCTGCACTGTAGGGATTCTATGATTCTACAATGAGAAATGTTGGACCCTGATGGAATGCAGTCAATTCAGCACAGCTTTCCCGCTCACTGCAAGGAATGTCTCCCTTGCTCACACTGCTCCTTCTTATCGCTCTTTCTCCTCTACTTCCATGCCCTTCTTTCCCACCCCTCTCCAACTTTCCCTTACCCTTCTCTATTCTCCTCTGCCACCTGTCTCCTTCTGCGTCCTCTGTCCTCCTTTTGCCGTCGATGGCCGAACATCCCTTAACTTTTCTGACTCTGCTTGACCCTGAATATAGCATTTGGTCTTGACTTTCCATGTGCAATGTTGCAGGAGATCAACTTTAAAATAAAATAAATATTAAGATGATGCGCAGACACTTGTTCAGCAATAATTGGACAAAGAGAAATATACATATGCAATTTTAATATTGTTACCAAATGGTTTCTTGGATTGTATGAATTAAGTGTTGAGGTAGGTCTCAATTTATTCCAAGGCAGAATTGGACTTTTTCCCTGTGATCTGAGTAACTGACTGCATTTCAAATCATGTCAGTCAGTGTCTGAAGGCAACCTCACCAGACCTTTCTCAATAGGTTAGATATAGGGATCCTAATTATATCATAGGACTACAATCTGCTTGCATTCATGAGGCACCAGCCTGCTTCTAACAGACCCTCAGTCACTTATGAGCAGTTCAAATGGCAGCCAACACAATGGTACCAGGAACTGGCTGATTATGTTGCAAAAAAAAAACAACAGACACATGCACATTTTTAAGGAAAATATACAATTATTCATTTCTGAAACGCTTCCACGCTTAGTTGGCAACTTTGATGTGTCTTCCAGTATCTAATCAAGCAGCTCTGGGAGCAGTCAACCACCTCTAAACCATAGTTACAGCCTGGGCCATTGACATCAGAGGCAAAAGTAAACTTAAAAAGAGGTTTGTGGCCTGACACATAAAGAAGAAGTGCTTTTGTTCTTAATTACGTGGTCTTGAAGGATCGCGAGTGACTGATGATGGCTTGCATGGACTTAGGCTGAGGCACAGACTTGCTTATTAACTGGGAGCTCACTTGAAGTGGCAGCTGGAAACTGCAGCATGCGATTCTTCCCATTAATAGCACGTACAATCGGCAATTGGTAGACAAGAGGATTAAAAACACAGCAGAACGACCAATTGACTGTTTAGACGAAGGCAATTAAAGCATGAAGTATCACTATTATCTTCTTTTTACCTCAAAGTGAACCACATTAAACTAACACGAAAATATTGAAGATTATTGGCATTATTAAGGGCAGCTGGCAAAGTTAATTGGGCCAAGTTATTTCACTACATAGGATAAATCGATTCTTTTTTTAAACACTGCAATAAAGAGATTAGCAAATAAAATATCCACTTTCTACCATGGAACATGTAGAATCTTTTGTCAACAAATGCTGCTCGCAGGAGAACTTTATTGTTTTGTCTTTTGTGTCTTACCCCAAGCAATTTTCTACTCAGGACAAGCTCTTACTAATCCAAAGGTAAGTTTCCTAATGCGCTGCAAGCACACACGAGCTACATTGACAATAACAACGGTTTGGGAAATTGCGCCCACAGTGGGCCCATACCCTGTCCACAGCGTCTCAAAATTCCTGATCGGTGATTTTGGCTTCATCATTAAGGCCATTGTATCCGTGTCCGCAGGTCTCATTTACCTCGAGTGATTTATTTAAATGCCCTCACCAGATTTCCCAGCAGTGGGAGTGGGATTACCCACAGCCTCCTCCTTGCCCATTTGAGAGAGGTATGTGCAAGATGGGGGTGGCACGGTGGCACAGTGGTTAGCACTGCTGCCTCACAGCGCCAGGGACCCTGGTTCGATTCCCGGCTTGGGTCACTGTCTGTAGGGAGTCTGAACGTTCTCCCCGTGTCTGCATGGGTTTCCTCTGGATGCTCCGGTTTCCTCCCACAGAATGAAAGACGTGCTGGTTAGGTGCATTGGCCATGCTGAATTCTCCCTCAGTGTACCCGAACAGACACCGGAGTGTGGCAACTAGAGGATTTACACAGTAACTTCATTGCAGTGTTAATGTAAACCTACTTGTGACACTAATCAATAAACTTTAAAAAAATAAATCTGGGGCCTCTCATGTTCAAGCAGATTTTATGTGTTTTATTTTTCTGAATGTTGCAGCTGCATTTTCTCCATATTTCTGCTGGAAACAAAGATTTCCACTTCTTGGGTATTTTTCTGCGTAGCTTTCTCTTCATTATTCACTGGGCATGAGCATTTGTTTCAGGATTTCAAATGTGCTGGGTGCTTTAAATGAAGAAGAGGGATTCAGAAGGGTCCACGAAAAGAAGTTGCAAAGGTTGCCAAGCTATCTTGTCCATATTGTTACAAAGGGTTGTCAGGCAAGGTTCCCCAGGTTTGTTAACAATTTGTTGAGTTCTGGATGGGATACCCCCAAATTGTTATGCCCTGGTTGAGGAGGGATGAACTTTCTGATTATATCACAGCTTGGTACGGCTCCTGCTCTGTCCAAGACTGCAAGAAACTACAAAGGATCATGAACAAAGCCCAGTCCATCACGCAAACCATCCTCCCATCCGTTGACTCTGTCTATACTTCCCACTGCCTCGGAAAAGAAGCCAGCACAATCAAGGACCCCATGCATCCCGGACGTACTCTCTTCCACATTCTTCCATCGGGAAAGGATACAGAAGTCTGAGACCACGTACCAACCAACTCAAAAACAGCTTCAAGTACATAGGTATAAGGGGGAAGTTGGCTGAGGTAAATTGGGAAGTTAGATTAGAGTGTATGATAGTAGATAAGCAACAGCAAACATTTAAAGAAATATTTCAGAATTCACAATCCCATTGAGAAATAAAAGTTCCACGTCCATGGTTAACCAAAGAGGTTAAGGATGGTATTAGATTAAAAGGGGTTGCCATTGTTGGATTCCCTGAGGTGTAGGGGTAATCAAATGCACACATATGGTCATTAAAGCCCCTGCATAGCAGTCAAGAATTTTCATTAACAGAAAGTGGTTCCACGTGCTGAATTTCCAAATACTCTGTGGGCACCACAAAAATGTTCCTGCAGGTATGCGCATCATTCCTGGGAAGCTGCCACAATTTAGACATCCTGAGACAGTCTCCACGTGCATCAGTTTTCCAGGTCTCCTGAATGTCTTCACAAATGAATCCTGGGTGACAAGAGTATGTACTAAAGACATGATTGCTTACACCTGTGTGGAACTTCACCACTGAACCAGAGGACACCAACAACTGCTGCCTTGTCAATGACAAGGGTGATCATCGAACAGACCACTAGCTTACTGAAAATGAGATTTGGATGCCAAGATAGATCTGGGGGAGCCTATCAATATGATCCATTGAGAGTCTTAAATATCGTGGTGATGTGCTGTGCTCTGCATAAATTGTGTCTATGTATGCCCTGTTTGTGAACACAACTCTTCACTCACCTGAAGAAGGAGCAGCGCTCCGAAGGCATGCGCTACCAAATAAAACTGTTGGACTTTAACCTGGTGTTGTGAGACTTCTTACCAAACTCATGTTGCAGAGAGGAGTTCCACTCGTGACTGAGGACCACTTGAAGTGTCCCACCTTGTCCAAGGAGGAAGATGAGTTGGAGGAGATTCAAGACCACTGAAATTGTACTCGTGGGCCCATGTGTGCCAGGAAGAAACACTCATAAGATCACATTTCACCTGCGATATCATCAAATGCCCCTGAAAACAATTCAGTCTTCTCCCTGAGGTAGCCTTGGTGACATTTCAATAAACACCATCCTAATATTACATTAGCAACATTCATCATTTCCATCATTCAGAGCATAACTTTTCTATCCTCTATATCAAGAGCTCAACATCTGTTAACAGCCCACTGATGCAGAAACAATCTGTTAAAGTATGCATAATAAAAACTTTACATTTGCATACACATCTAATTTTTTTGGCATTCAGCAAATAACTATCACCTTGTAAGACACAGTGGATTTACACAAATGCTTGCAGATGCTCCCATGTGGTGCACTCCCAGTGCCTGCAGTTGATTCAGAGGCAGGCTGCTGCTTTTTCTTCTGCAGTACAAGATGGTTGTAGTGGTTAGTCTCGTGGTGCCTGAGTCCGAGAGAAGCTTGGCACATTTATGGCCAGATGCATTTGGTAGGACTGAAAGATTCCACCAGCGGGAAGGGCAGGAATGTTCCCTAATGCTGTCAGTCCCAACTTGGGTCCATCCAGTGGGGACACCCAGGTTTGCAATCAGAAACATGGTGCTGTTACGATCAATTAATTTACATGGCCCTTATCTCAATGAAACCATCATTGCTAATTCAGCACAACCCCCAAATGAATGGATAACCTCGACTTATTTTTTTCTATTTATTGATGGGATGTGACCTGGACAGGTCAGCATTTATTTCTCATTGCTAATTGCCCTTGAGAAGGTGATGCGGAGGCACCTTTTTAAACCACTGCAGGCTGTAGGCACACCCACAGTGCTGTTAAAAGGGAGGTTCCAAGACTTCTGACCCAGTGACAGTGAAGGAACAGTGATATAATTCCAACTCAGGACAGTTTAACGTTTATTTATTAGTGTCACAAGTAGGTTTATATTGACACTGCAATGAAGTTACTGTGAAAATCCCCTACTTGCCACACTTCGGTGCCTGTTTGGGTACACTGAGGGAGAATTTAGCATGACCAATGCACCTAAACAGCACGTCTTTCGGACTGTGGGAGGAAACCGGAGCACCCGGAGAAAACCCACGCAGACACAGGGAGAATGTGCAAGCTCCACACAGACAGTGACCCAAGCTGGGAATCGAACCGGGTCCCTGGTGCTGTGAGGCAGCAGTGCTAACCACTGTGTCACTGTGAATGACTTGAGGGGAACTTGGTGTTCCCATGCACCTGCTGCCCTTTTTCCTTTCGGTGATATAAGCTGTGGGCTTGGAAGATGCTGTCGAAGGAGCCTTGGTGAGTTGCTGCAGTGCATCTTGCAGTATACACTGCTATCACAGTGCACTGGTGGTGGAGGGATTGAATTTTAAGATGGAACAGGATGGGGTGCCAATCAAGCAAGCTGCTTTATGCTGTGATATAATGGCTGTTGGAATAACAGGATGGAAAAATAGATAGCAGGAAGGAGATCAGGAAACAATTCAGTTGTCAATCATATCACCATTGTTTGGCTGTAAAATGAGTACCTTCAGTTGGCAAAATAGATGTAATCTAAACAGGGGATATATAAACACAGGCAAGAATCTGCAATACATCACATTAGTTAATCAGTGATGCTTTATTTTAAATGTAAGTGGTGACAGATGGAAGTTTTATTAAAGTGGGTTGAAGAAAAAGAAATCAAGTCAGCGCCGACTTCAGTCAGTACTAAATTACGCAGGTTACTGCTGCTGTTAACCACAGAGCAGTGGAATAAAGATTCCAGCTCCCCCACTGACTCTATAATGAATTTCTTGCCTAGGTTCTTGTTGCAGATCAGACTGAGCACATGTGGAATGCTTCACTTGAGTGAAGAGACAATATAAATTGCTTGGACACCTCTTATCTGCCAACAGTGTCACGTCACATAGAAGGTGTTTTGTGATTCTGTGAGTTAAATTTGCGACAGCATGTTTGTCGCCCCCTTTTATCTTGTGATTTGTTCAGTTTAAAAATAACCCGCAGCAAAGCGTTAGTCTTGAACAAGAACAAAGAACAAAGAGAACAAAGAACAGTTCAGCACGGAAACAGGCCCTTCGGCCCACCAAGTCTATGCTCTCTAGTCTAATATTTCCTTACCTCTATGTGGTGCATATCCCTCTATTCCCTGCCTATTCATGTATCTATACAAGTGCCTCTTGAACGTTGTTATAGAACCTGTTCCCACCACTCCCTCTGGCAGAGCATTCTAGGCATTCGCTACCCTTTGTGTGAAAAACTTGCCCCTTACATCTCTTTTAAACGTTTCCCCTCTCACTTTCAATCTATGCCCCCGAGTAATTGACCCTTCGACCCTAGGATAAAGACTTTGATTATCCACTCTATCCAAGCCTGTCATAATCTTGTAAACCTCTATCAGGTCCCCCCCTCATCCTCCGACGCTCCAATGAAAACAAGCCAAGTTTGTTCAACCTTTCTTCATAGTCCATATCCTCCAAACCAGGCAACATCCTGGTAAAAGCAAGTGACTGCGGATGCCTGAATCTGAAACCAAAAGAGAAAATGCTGGAAAATCTCAGCAGTCTGGCAACATCTGTAAGGAGAGAAAAGACCTGAAGTTCTGAGTCCAGATGACATAGCTGCTTGGTGAATCTCTTCTGCACCCTTTCCAATGCATCAACATCCTTCCGGTAGTATGGCGACCAGAATTATACACAATACTCCAAATGCAGCCTAACCAAAGTCTTACAAAGCTGCAACATGATTTTCCAATTCCTATACTCAATGCCCTGAGCAATGAAGGCCAGCATGCAATACGCCTTCTTGACCACCTTGTCCACCTGAGTTGCCACCTTCAGGGAACTGTGGAACTGTATGCCTAGATCCCTCTGTACGCTAATATTTCTAAGGGCTCTACCATTTACTGTATACTTTCCATCTGCAGTAGACCTTCCAAATCGCATCAACTCACATTTGTCTGCATTAAGTTCAATTTGCCATCTTTCGGCCCAGGTCTCCAGTTGATTTATATCCTGCTTTATGCTCTGTCATTCCTCCTCACTATTCGCTAGTCCCCCAACTTTTGTATCATTTGAAAATGTACTAATCAGACCACCTAGATTTTCCTCAAAATCATTTATATATATATTACAAACCGCTTGTCACAGACCTCCAGTTAGAAAAGTACCTTTCCACTGCTACTCTCTGCTTTCTGTGCCCATTAAGAAGTCTCACAACACCAGGTTAAAGCCCAACAGGTTTATTTGGTAGCAAACGCCACTAGCTTTCGGAGCGCTGGTCCTTCGTCAGGTGAGTGGGAGTTCTGCTCACAAACAGGGCATATAAAGACACAAACTCAATTTACAAAATAATGGTTGGAATGCGAGTCTTTACAGGTAATCAAGTCTTAAAGGTGCAGACAATGTGAATGGAGAGGGCGTTAAGCACAGGCTAAAGAGATCAGTTAAAGAGATCTATGCCCAAGCCAGTTTTGTATCCATTTTACCAGCTCACCTCGGGTCCCATATGACTTCACCTTTTGTATCAGCCTGCCATGAGGAAGGTTATCGAAGGTTTTACTAAAGTCCATGTATATAACATCCACTGCCCTGCCCTGGTCAATTTTTTTGTAATTTCCTCAAAGAACTCAATCAAGTTTGTGAGACACAACCTCTCCTTCATAAAACCATGCTGCCTGTCACTAATAAGCCTATTCTCTTCCAGATGTGAGAACATCCTGTCCCTAAGAACCTTCTCCAATAATTTCCCCACCACTGATGTAAGGCTCACAGGCCTGTAATTTCCTGGATTGTCTCTTCTGCCCTTCTTAAACAGAGGAACATCGTTAGCTCCTCTCCAATCCTCTGGTACCTCACCTGTGGCTAAAGAGGATTCAAAGATTTTGGCCAAAGAAAATGTTTGGTTTATTACAAAACTACAGCTGAAAGTTACTTCGATAAAAGTGATAACGTTAGTAACTAAAATACAGATACTAAGATTAAATTGCAGATAAAGTAAATGGATACCTAAAGATGGGATTTCAAACCAGTCTCTGTGAGATGTCGTTGTGGGCTCATAGCTTAAATTCCTTCTATCTGAAGTGAATGGGTTGAAACTTGGCATTCATTTTGCAGCTGCGATGGCTTCTGTAGTTGAAGAGTTGGAGTTTTCCTTCATAGTTGGACTCAATAGGTAGAGCAGATGCTGGGAGAGATTAAAGGCTCCGTTTCTTCCTGGAGAATGCAGGTACCAACACTTGAAGTTTTCCTTTTGTTTTCCTTAGCAGACCAGGGGTAATTTTCTGGATGCCTTCCTCTGAAAATTCCACTGGCTGGGACCTCCACCTTTCACATGTGGTTCCTGGCTGTTCCAGCTGAGAGCTGTGTGCTACTCTTGTCTCTCATGCTGACGTGCAAAAATGCTTCTTATGTCCTCCTTTATACAATCCAAAAAACACAAAATAGTTGCTATCCCAAACTGTTGAACCATGCTTCCATATTAGATATTGGGTTAGACCCAGGCTGGAGTTGTGTTCCCATCCATTGCCTTTTTAATTGAGGTAATTAACCTTTTAACTGCTCCATCCATTAACTTGAATATCTCCCATTGTTCCAGGTTTGGTGAGATAGGAAAGGACTATTAACACCTCTGGGGAAACCATTGTCATTGAGTTTCTGTTTACCCTTGTGGAAAATTTTTTTTTATATACTTTTCCAATTCAATCAAATCAAATCCAATTCAGAGTCTCAACAAGTTGAGACATTTCAGATCCAGGCTGACAAGACAGGGCGAGCGACCAAACCACCCTGTCCTGGGCCTGATCTACATGAGCCAAGCTGATTGGAGAAGGGGGAGGTTCCTCCTCCAAGACTTGAGCTCATTTACATCTTAGCCAAAAGGCCGAGATGCCGCTTTTAAAAATTGCTTCATATGAAACATATGAAGCTCCAGTGTAACCTAATGACCTCAACCAAGTGCAGGTGATCCATACTACACTTGATCTTAGCCAAAAGGCCGAGAAGCGAATGCTCATTGAGTTTCAAATGTCTTCACATGCTTGAATATGTCTATTCACAATCCACGTGGTGTCTTCTCCAAGCTTGATCATATTGTAGTTGTAGTCGCTTCTCAGCCTTTTGGCGAAGATCAAGTGTAGTATCGACATGCTGTACTTGGTTGAAGTCATTAGGTTACATTTTAGCTTCATTTGAAGCAATTTTTAAAAGCGGCATCTCGGTCTTTTGGCGAAGATGCAAATGAGATCAAGCCTTGGTGGAGGTGCAATGCCTACTCCAGTCAGCTTGAATCATGTAGATCAAGCCCAAGACAGGAGGTGAGAGCCCTGTCTTGTCAGCTTGGATCGGGAATGTCTCAACTTGTTGAGACTCTGAATTGGACTTGATTTGATTGAATTGGATTTTAAAAAACATTGTAGTTGCAAAAGGTGAGGTGACTTTTGACAGACATCTTTAAGGCTTCTTGTGTCCATTTTTAAAAAAAAATCAGCTTTTTATTTACAATATCACAACTACATGTTTGTGATGATAGACAGTGAGTTGACTGCTTCCCAACAAAACAGGAGTACAGGCTAAAAGCAAAATACTGCGGATGCTGGAATCTGAAACAAAACCAAAAAATGCTGGAAAATCTCAGCAGGTCTGACAGCGTCTCTGGAGAGAGAATAGAGCCAACGTTTCGAGTCTGGATGACCCTTTGTCAGAGCTGAGAGCAAAGAAAATCAGCAGAGATTAATACTATGAGGGGGTGTGGGGAGGGGGGGGATGTGTGGGGGGGGCGGTGGGGGGGTGCTGTGATTGGACAAAGGGAATGTAAATGAGGATGAAGAAGGCTGAGAAAGGTGCCAAAAATGTCCATGAAGTGATCAGAATGTGTGATTGGCAGAACAGAAGTACAGATGGAGAAGGGACTGCTACAAGAATTATGGCAGTAACCCTGAAGGGGAGATTGGTGGGGTGGGCGGGAGGGGAGGGGGTGATGCAGAGCGACAAGAAGGAGAGTGGGAATGGAGAAGTGGAAAAGTGGAAGTGAGAAAGAAGGATGGATGATTGAGATGAAAAGAAGAAATAAAATGAAATAACATGAATGGAGATGGAGTAAAGGTAGGAGGCGAGAGCTCATGCTCTGAAATTGTTGAGCTCAATGTTCAGTCCGGAAGGCTGTAAAGTGCCCAATCAGAAGATGAGGTGCTGCTCCTTCAGTTTGCGTTGGGGTTCACGAGAACATTGCGAAAGGCCAAGGATGGACATGTGGACAGGAGCGCAGGGTGGTGTGTTGAAGTGGCAAGCGACAGGAAGGTCTGGGTCCTGCTTGCTGATGGACTGAAGGTGTTCAGCAAAGCGGTCACCCAGTTGACGTTTGGTCGCTCCAATGTAGGGTAGAGTGCATTGGGAGAAGCGAATGCAACTTATAAACTGGACCATATTGGGAGCAGCGAATGCAATAGACCAGATTGAAGGAGGTGCATGTGAAGCACTGCTTCACCCGAAAGGGGTGTTTAGGACCTGGGATGGTGAGCAGAGTAGAGGTAGATGTTACACCTTTTATGATTGCATGGGAAGGTTTTGTGGGCAGAAGGTGAAGTGTTGGGTATGATGGAGGAGTGGACCAGGGTCTCCCAGAGAGAACGGCCCTATGGAATGCTGACAGGGGGAACAAGGTGAAGATGTGTTGAGCATCATGCTGGAATTGGCAGAAATGGTGGCGGACGATCCTTTGAGTGCGGAGACTGGTGGGGTGGAAAACAAGGACAGGGGGACCCTAGGAGTATATTCTGGTCGTATGGTTGGGCTTTCTCCCAACATCCTTTGCCCACAGCGAAATAAAATGGGATTGGCTATGCAATTTCTATGTAGGTCTATGTAATTTTTTTAACCAAATTTTACCTATTGAAACTCAGAAAACATCAAAAAATCAGACCTATGCCCAACTTCAGATTAATGAATCAAATTATTTGCAGTTTGAATTGCAGCCATAGAACACAGCAAAATACTACAAGTAGAATGTACAATACTTAAAAATAAATTCATCACGGTGGCACAGTGGTTAGCACTGTTGCCTCACAGCGCCAGGGACCCTGGTTCAATTCTGGCCTTGGGTGACTGTCTGTGTCTGTGTGGATTCCCTCTGGGTGCTCCGGTTTCCTCCCACACTCCAAAGGTGTGCAGGTCAGGTGGATTGGCCATGTTAAATTGCCCTTTAGTGTCCCAAGATGTGTAGGTTAGATAGATAAGCCAGGGTAAATGTGTGGGGTTACAGGGATAGGGTGGGAGAGAGGGCCTGGGTAAGATACTCTGTCATAGTGTCGGTGCAAACCCGATGGGTCAAATGGCCTCTTCTGCACTGCAGGCATTATGTATGATATGAGTCCACAAGTGGTTAAAATATTCTTTTTATGACATGTATCAGTTTAACAAACACCACTTTTGGATGAAAAGGAATTTAGATTTCTAGCCAGAATTGAAGACGAGATAATATCTCCAGAACTGTCAATCATCCCGATCAAAGGCCCAATAGAGCAGGATAATACAGATCATGCTAATAAGGAGTTGCTCACACTTCATCCAGGTTTCACGTACTTACCAAAGCCCAGGGCATATATAATTTAATTAGAAGATTCTATATCCTGTCAAATTTTCAGTTCAATCTTGGCCTTCAGTTTCCTCCTCACCACATTAACCCCTTTTTCATGAGAATTTACCACTTCATCTTTACTGATATTGAAATCCATCTGCCACATTTCTATGTCATCCACCAAACTGCTAATATGCCCATGGTCCTCAGAATTATGTTCTCTGCTTCTTATTTTGTTATCATCCGGAGCTATGGACACCAGTGCCCGCACTGTTACATTCAGATACTCATGTGTAATAACAAAATTAGGTGCTAATTATTAATCTTGGCCATACTGTGCCATTAGGGCGGCACAGTGGCACAGTGGTTAGCACGGCTGCCTCACAGCACCAGGGACCTGGGTTCAATTCCCGGTTTGGGTCACTGTGTGTGCAGAGTCTGCACATTCTCCTCATGTCTGTGTGGGGTTCCCCGGGTGCTCCAGGCTCCCACAGTCTGAAATACATGCTGGTTAGGTGCATTGGCCATGCTAAATTCTCCCTCAGTGTACCCGAACAGGCGTCAGAGTGTGGCAACTAGAAAATTTTCAAAGTATCTTCATTGCAGTGTTGATGTGGGCCTACTTGTGACATTAATAAATAATAATAATAGGATTTCCAAAGCTCTAGTATTATCTTGGAGCCTCTAGGAATGAAGATGGATCCTCAGGATGCAGCTTAAGCAATCCAGGAGAAATATCGCATGGGGCAATCAGAGATTGTGGGTGGGATTTTCTGACCTTTCCCACCAGTGGGATCTATCAGTGCCGCTGAAGGCAACTATTCGTAGCAGGTACCCCGGCAACAGGATGGGCAAGCCTCGCAAAAATGCCATAGACACCAACGGGAGTGGAGGATGTCCCCTGGCAGCCAATGGTGAGCTGCATCCGCCACCGGAATACACGGCGAGGAGTGGGGGTGGATGGAGGGGAGGGGGAGGCGCGGTTGGGGGCAGAAAATCCCACCCTGTGTCTTTTTTTTAAAATTACAACTCTTTGGTTATTGGTGACTTATCCAAGATGTGACAATAAAAGACAGTGGTTAGCACTGCTGCCTCTCAGCACCAGGGACCCAGGTTCGATTCCCGGCTTGGATCACTGTCTGTGTGGAGTCTGCATGTTCTCCCCATGTCTGCGTGGGTTTCCTCCGAGTGCTCTGGTTTCCTCCCACAGTCTGCAAGATGTGCTGGTTAGGTGCATTGACCCGAACAGGTGTCGGAGTGTGGCCACTCGGGAAATTTCACAGTAACTTAATTGCAGTGTTAATGTAAACCTTGTGACTAATAAATAAACGACTTTAAAAAATCATTCAATCGAATAATGAAGAGTCTACTTGCTTTTCGATTCACATGGGAAGTTGGTGAGCCACTTGTCTGCTCATACTGAGCAACCAGCGGCCGGAGTGTGGAAGCGAGCGATTGGAGGCCTGAGGTCACACACCTCCGAATTATGGTATTAAGGTTTTACTTTGCGGAGGCTCAGTGAAGGGATGTATTTCAATTGGTTTTTCATAGCACCAGTCTATTTATAAATGAGTTGCTATCAATCATCTTCCCTTCCTCCTATAAGAGAAAGAGAGAACGTTCATTTCTGTTCCGATTTTCACAAACTCTGGAACACCTGAAATCAAAGACACTTATGTCAGACAACTATTTATTGACTACAGCTCAGACTTCAACACCATTATTCGGACAAAACTCATCTCCAAACTCTGTAGCCTAAGGCTCTGCTCCTCCCTCTGCGACTGAATCCTAGACTTCCGAACACACAGACCGCAATCAGTAAGGATAGGCAACAACATCTCCTCTGCGACTATCCTCAATACCGGTGCCTGACAAGGCTGTGTCCTCAGCCCCTTACTTATTGATTTGATTTGATTTGATTTATTATTGTCACATGTATTAACATACAGTGAAAAGTATTGTTTCTTGCGAACTATGCATACCGTTCATAGAGTCCTTCGAGAGAGTGCAGAATGTAGCATTACAGTCATAGCTAGGGTATAGAGATGCAAGGTAAGTCCATTCAAAAGTCTGACAGCAGCAGGGAAGAAGCTGTTCTTGAGTCGGTTGGTACGTGACCTCAGACTTTTGCATCATTTTCCCGATGGAAGAAGATGGAAGAGAGAATGTCCAGGATGCGTGGGGTCCTTAATTATGCTGGCTGCTTTGCCGAGGCAGCGGGAAGTGTATACAGAGTCAATGGATTGGAGGCTGGTTTGCGTGATGAATTGGGCTACATTCACGACCTTTTGTAGTTCCTTGCGGTCTTGGGCAGAGCAGGAGCCATACCAAACTGTGATACAACCAGAAAGAATGCTTTCTATGGTACATCTGTAAAAGTTGGTGAGAGTCGTAGCTGACATGCCAAATTTTCTTAGTCTTCTGAGAAAGTAGAGGCGTTGGTAGGCTTTCTTAACTATAGTGTCGGCATGGGGGGACCAGGACAGGTTGCTGGTGATCTGGACACCTAAAAACTTGAAACCCTCGACCTTTTCTAATTCGTGCCCGTTGATGTAGACAGGGGCATGTTCTCCTTTATGCTTCCTGAAGTCGATGACAATCTCCTTCATTTTGTTGACATTGTGGGGGAGATTATTGTTGCCGCACCAGTTCACCAGATTCTCTATCTCATTCCTGTACTCTGTCTCGTGTTGTTTGAGATCCGGCCCACTACGGATCTCAAGTTTGTCGTCAGCAAACTTGAAAATCGAATTGGAGGGGAATTTGGCCACACAGTCATAGGTGTATAAGGAGTATAATAGGGGGCTGAGAACACAGCCTTGTGGGGCACCGATGTTGATGATAATCGTGGAGGAGGTGTTGTTGCCTACCCTTACTGATTGTGGTCTGTGAGTTCGGAAGTTCAGGATCCAGTCGCAGAAGGAGGTGCCGAGGCCCAGGACACGGAGTTTGGAGGTGAGTTTTGTGGGAAGGCTGAGCTGTAGTCAATAAATAGGAATCTGACATAGGTGTTCTTGTTATCTAGGTGTTCCAGGTTTGAGTGCAGAGTCAGGGAGATGGCATCCGCTGTGGACCTGTTGCAGCGATAGGCAAACTAGAGGATCCAGGTAGTCCGGGATGCTGGAATTGATTCGTGCCATGACTAGCCATTCGAAGCACTTCATAATGATGGATGTCAGAGCCACCGGCCGATAGTCATTAAGGCACGCTGCTTGGTTTCTCTTAGGTACCGGGATGATGGTCGTCTTCTTGAAGCAGATAGGGACCTCAGATTGTTGTAAAGAGAGGTTGAAGATGTCTGCAAATACTCCTGCCAGCTGATCTGCACAGAATCTGAGTGCTCGTCTGTGTACCCCATCCAGGCCAGTTGCTTTCCATGTGTTGGCCTTTGAGAAAGCTGCTCTGATATCCCAGAAACAGGTTCATCCAGGGCTTCCAGGGTGGAGGGCATGTTCTCGCTGACCTCTTGCTCAAAACGGGCATAGAATGCATTGAGCTCATCAGGGAGGGGTGCATTCGAGCCGGTGATTTTTCATGCCTTCATGGCACGGTAGCACAGTGGTTAGCACTGCTGCTTCACAGCTCCAGGGACCTGGGTTCGATTCCCGGCTTGGGTCACTGTCTGTGTGGAGTCTGCACATTCTCCTCGTGTCTGCGTGGGTTTCCTCCGGGTGCTCCGGTTTCTTCCCACAGTCCAAAGATGTGCGGGTTAGGTTGATTGGCCGTGCTAAAATTGCCCTTAGTGTCCTGAGATGCATAGGTTAGAGGGATTAGCGGGCAAATATGTAGGGATATGGGGGTAGGGCCTGGGTGGGATTGTGGTCGGTGCAGACTCAATGGGCCGAATGGCCTCCTTCTGCACTGTAGGGTTTCTATGATCTGGTAGCCTGTTATGTCTTGCAGACCTTGCCATAGTCAGTGGGGGTCAGTGTGGCTAGCCTGGGACCCTAGCTTGGTCCGGTACTTTACTCCTTGTATACCTATGACTGTGTGGCTAAATTCTCCTCCAACTCAATTTTCATGTTTGCTGATGACACCACTGTAGTCAGTCGGATCTCAAACAATGATAAGATGGAGTATAGGAAAGAGATGGAGAATCTGGTGAACTGGTGCGATGACAATAATCTCTACCTCAATGTCAGTAAAACAAAGGAGATAGCATAGTGGAGGACATGCCCCTGTCTGCACCAATGGGGATGAAGTGGAAATGGTCAAGACTTTCAAGTTTCTAGGTGTCCAGATCACCAGCTACCTGTCCTGGTCCCTCCACACCGACGCTGTAATTATGACAGCTCATCAATGTTTCTACATTCCCAGGAGGCTAAGGAAATTCTTTATGTCCAACTTTTACAGATGCACCATAGAAAGCATCCTTTCTGGATGTATCACAGCTTGGTATGGCTCCTGCTCTGTCCAAGACTGCAAGAAACTACAAAGGTTCGTGAAGCCAGGTCCATGACGCAAAAAACATCAGCCATGATTGAATGGCGGAGCAGACTCAATGGTCCGAGGGCCTAATTCTGCTCCTATGTCTTACATTCTTATGGTTTTATGGCAAACCAGCCTCAGATCCATTGACTCTGTGTGTACTTTTCCTGCATCTTGGAAAAGCAGCCAGCATAATCAGGGATCTGATACACCTTGGAAATACTCTCTTCCACCTTCCTTCATCAGGAAAAAGATACAAAAGTCTGAGTTCACATATCAACTGACTCAAGAACAGCTTCTTTCCAGCTGCCATCAGACTTTTGAATGGACCTACCTTATATTAAGTTGATCTTTCTCTACACCCTAGCTATGGCTGTAACAGTGCACTCTGCACCCTCTACTTTCCTTCTTCATGAACAGTATGCTTTGTCTGCATCGTGCGCAAGAAACAATATTTTTCACTGTGTAACAATACATGTAACAATAATAAATCAAACCAAATCTTAGCATGTTCCATGGTACTACACAGTGAATAGTGCTTTTTATAAATTGAGGCTACCAGTGGTGATTGTCCCTTTGAGGGCAACACAAAAGGTATTTTGTGTCAGTGAAAGACACAAATAACATGCCAAAAATTGATGGCAAGAAGGTCATGGCAGGTGAGGACCTAGAAACTATCATTATCACTGGTTGTGTTGGGCAAGCTAGTGGGGCTAAAGGTATACAAGTCTCCCGGTCCTGATGGAATGCATTCAAGGGTTCTAAAAGAGATGGCAAGGGAAATAGCAAATGCACTAGTGGTAATTTACTAAAATTCGCAGGATTCTGCAGCAGTTCCAGCAGATTAGAAAACAGTAACTGTGACGCCGCTGTTTAAAAAAGAAGGTAGACAAAAGGCGGGTAACTATAGGCTGGTTAGTTTAACTTCTGTAGTAGGAATAATGCTTGAATCGATCACCAAGGAAGAAATAGTGAGACATCTGGATATAAATTGTCCCATTGGTAAGACGCAGCATGGGTTCATGAAGGGCAGGTCATGTTTGACTAATTTGGTGGGATTCTTTGAGAACATTACATGCGCAGTGGACAAGGGGGAACCTGTGGATGTGATGTATCTGGATTTCCAGAAGGCATTTGACAAGGTGCTGCACCAAAGGCTGCTGCATAAGATAAAGGTGCACGGTGTTACGAGTAATGTATTAGCATGGATAGAGGATTGGTTAACTAACAGAAAGCAAAGAGTGGGGGTAAATGTGTGTTTTTCTGGTTGGCGATCAGTGACTAGTGGTGTGCCTCAGGGATCAGTGCTGGGACCGCAATTATTTACAATATAGATGATTTGGAGTTGTAGTGTAGTGTGTCAAAATTCACAGATAACACTAAGATGAGTGGCAGAACAAACTGTGCAGGGGACACTGAAAGTCTGCAAAAGGATATAGATAGTCTAAATGAGTGGGCGAAGGGTCTGGCAGATGGAGTACAATGTTGTTAAATATGAAGTCATCCATTTTGGTAGGAATAACAGCAAAATGGACTATTATTTAAATGTTAAAAAATTGTAGCATGCTGCTGTGCAGAGGGATCTGGGTGTCTTTGTGCATGAATCACAAAAAGTTGGTTTGCAGGTGCAGCAGGTAATTAAGAAGGCAAATGGAATTTTGTCCTTCACTGTGAGAGGGATGAAGTTTAAAAATTGGGAGTTATGTTGCAGCTGTATAAGGTGCTGGTGAGGTCACACCTGGAGTACTGTGTACAGTTTTGGTCTCCTTACTTGAGAAAGGATATACTGGCACTGGAGACGGTGCAGAGGAGATTCACTAGGTTGATTCCAGAGTTGAGAGGATTGGCTTATGAGGAGAGATTGAGTAGACTGGCGCTATACTCATTGGAATTCAGAAGAATGAGGGGAGATCTGATAGAAACGTATAAGATTATGAAGGGAATAGATAAGATAGAAGCAGGGAGGTTGTTTCCACTGGTGGGTGAAACTAGAACTAGGGGGCATGACCTCAAAATAAGGGGGAGCAGATTTAGGACTGAGGAGGAACTTCTTCACCCAAAAGGTTGTGAATCTGTTGAATTCCCTACCCAGTGAAGCGGTTGAGGCTATCTCATTGAATGTCTTTAAGGCAAGGATAGGTACCCTTTTGAGCATAAAGGAATTAAGGGTTATGGTGAGCAGGCGAGTAAGTGGAGCTGAGTCCACAAAAAGATCAGCCATGATCCTATTGAATGGCGGAGCAGGCTCGAGGGGCCAGATGGCCTACTCCTGCTCCTAGTTCTTATGTTCTTTTCTTCTTATGTAACACAGCAGAGTAAGGGTCATCTGACCCGGTTGACCAATTGAGACTCAGAGTGGAGAATCATTTCAAGGGGAAAAGTTCTCTTAGGCAGAGGCATTCCAAGACTAGCTACCCTTGAAGATCCTCGTAAATAATTCCTTTGCTGATCACTACTGAAGTTTCTGAAAGTGCATCATTGCAATACCATTGTAATTACACAGTAAATGCAGCACGCAGGCCAGCTATAATCCAGTCAAGATTCCACCCAATCTTTCTCATCTAACTATCAATAATTTCCTCTACTCCCTTCTCACTTATTTGATTATGTAGCTTTCCTTAAAGGCACTGCTGCCTCATAGCACCAGGGACCCGGGTTCAATTACAACCTTGGGTGTCTGTGTGGAGTTTGCACGCTCTCCATGTGTCTGTGTGGCTTTCCTCCGGGTTCTTCTGTTTCCTCCCATGGTCCAAACCCCGATGGGGGTTAGGTTGATTGGCCATGCCAATTTGCCCATTAGTGTCAGGGGGATTAGCAGGTAAACATGTGGGGTTATAGGGATAGGGCCTGGGTGGGATTGTTGTTGGTGCAGGCTCGATGGGCTGAATCTCCCTACGGCAGAGATGGCCCGCTTTTGGCTGGCGTCATCTTCTTGTCTCGCTGAAGGAATGGCATTTTCCTTGGCTCGGTGGCCACACTACCAGGGAACCCACCGACAAATGGTAATCTACCTCCACTGCAGGAAAACCACCGCTTTGGGGGGAGGGGAGGGGTGGTGCAACGATAGGGGGGGGGAGCGCAGCGAGGGGGGGCACGGTAAATCCCAGTCTTTGGGCTTATCAATGACTTTCATAATTTTGTACCTCAATTTTTATCACCCTCTAGCCTTCTTGTTTCAAGAGGAAAGTATCCCAGCTGGTTCACTCTTTCATGAGAAGTATCACCTCACAGCTCTGGCAGCATCCTTGTAAATCTTTTTTGCACCTTCCCAGTGCCTGTGTATTATGTTGCAGTGCTCCTAAATGTTAACCATCCTCCCACAATTTGGTGTCATCCACATATTTAGAAAGTGTGTTTTCGATTTAAAAGTCTAAATCATTAATATGATTTGTGAACACCAGTGATCCCAGCACTGATCCTTGTGGGACCCCACTTCCCACCTCCTGCCAATCTCAGAAGTTACCCTTTATTCTGATGCTGTGCCTTTTGGCGTTCAGCCAGCCCTCGATCCATTCTGCTACTTGCCCCCTGACTCTGTGTACTCTGACCTTATTCATTAGTCTCTTGTGTGGTACTATATAAAAGGCCTTTTAGAAATTATATGTTACATATAATGTAAGGAAACGTACATTACAACATGGTTTTCCAACAGGAAGTTAAAAGGAGAAGCAAAAACATGACTGCTACTGGTTTGAATAGCTGAGGCACCCTTTCACCTAAATCCAGAGAACAAAGCCATTGATTTTTATGTAGCTCACCTTTCTACATCTCCAACTCATAGGGCCCGATTTTACCATTGCGTCGCACCCGTTTTCAGGCGCGAAAACATGGTAAAGTCGGGTGAGAGGCCATTAACGCGATCCGCACCCGCATCCGCGCAGATTGCCACTTTAAAGAAACCCGGGAATGGCGGCGATTCGATTCGCGCCCAAAACGGGCGCAACGGCGATTTAATGCATTTGCATGCATTTAAATTGAATTAATGAAGTGCCCGCCCAACTTTATCAGCATTTCCCCCTTTATCACCGCGTTTGCCGATCCGGAACCGCGCCGTAATGGACCTGCTAAATAAAAGTCTGAATCGGGCGCTCCAGCTGGTGAAGAGCACGTTCAGAGCTTCCAACGGCTCTCTGACTCAGATCAGCGGTGGAGGGGGAGGAAGGGAGGCGGGTCAGATCATTCTCTGGTTGGGGGGGGGGGCGGGAGGAAAGTGAGGCCAGATCGGTGTCTGGTGGGGGGGCGGGGGGGGGGGGGGCGGCAGGAGGAGAAGGCGGGTCAGATGTATCTCTGGTGGGGCGGGGGAGGGGGGGGGCTGATCGTTGTCTCGTGGGGAGGGAGGAGGAGGTGGGTCAGATGTCCCTCGGGCGGGGGTGTGAGTGAGGCCAGATTGTTGTCTGGGGGGTGGGCGGGGCGGGGGGGGGGGGTGGGGAGGCGTGAGTGAGACCAGACCATTCTCTGGTGAGGGGGGAGGTGGTGGGTGAGGCCAGACTATTCTCTGGGGGGGGGGGGGGGTGAGTGAGGCCAAACCATTCTCTGGGGGGGGATGAGTGAGGCCAGATCATTGTGGTGGGGGTGGGGGGAGGAGGGAGACGGGTAAGATGTATCTCAGGTCGGGGGGGGGAACAGATGGATCTCTGGCGGGCGGGCGGGGGGGGGCGCAGATGGATCCCTGGTGGGGGCGGCAGACGGATCTCTAGTGGGGGGGCAGATATATCTCTGGTGGGGGAATGGGAGTGCTGGGGGGTCCGCTGCCACTCTGCGGGCGATCGGTGGGGGGGGGGCAGGGGTGGCAATCAGTCTGGGTAGTGGGGGGGTGGATAAGGGGGACAGTGATGTGTCTGGGGACCCTCGCTCCCGCTTTCTCCGCTTTCTGCGGCCTGGGAGCGATCTGACACGGGCGCGCTTTTTCAAATTTTTTTCTAACTGCGCATGCGCAGTTCAGAGCTCTGATGGTTTCTGCCTCGCTAAGCTCCGCCCACTGCGCAAATGGGACTGGCAATTTTTTTTTCAGGCTGAGTGCGTATGGATGCTCCTGAAAGCAGGTTTCCAAGCATTACACCCAGATTCAGCACTTAGAATGAAAATGGTAAAATCAGGCCCATAGAATCCCTACAGTGCAGAAAGAGGCCATTTGGTCCATTGAGATTACATTAACAACAATCCCACCCAGCCCCTATCCCTGTAACTCCACATATTTACCCTACTAATCCCCCTGACACTAAGAGGCAAATTGGCGTGGCCAATCAACCTAACCCACACATCTTTGGACTGTTAGAGGAAACAGGAGCACCCGAAGGAAAATCACATAGACACAAGGAGAACATGCAAACTCTACGCAGTCACCCGTTGGTTGGAATTGAACCCGGGTCCCTGGTGCTGTAAGGCAGCAGTGCTAAACACTGTGCCCCCGTGCCGCCTTGTTGTCTACTGGACAACGGAAAGGCTGTGGAATTCAGATTCAATATTAACTCTCAAAAGAGAATTAGGCATATACTTGAAAAGGAGAGCACATGTAGCTTTAGGCAAAAGCAGCGAGTGGAACAAATTGAGTAACTTTTGAAGAGCTGGCACTGACAAACAAGGCTGTCCGATGTGTTTCATGATTCAAAACGTTGTGAAGGCTTATAATACCAAGTGGATTTTGTATAAAATAAACCCTGAGTCACTGAGGTTTAGTTTGGCATACTTCAGTTCCCTTGCTGTCAAAATTCATTCATTCCTAATACATTTTAAAAAGTTATTGGACATAATTCGAAGTCTCTTGTTTGGAGACATTGGGCGGAATTTTACGAGCAAACCCCAAAGTGTCCAACTAGTGTGAAAGTGGGAGAGTTGCAGATCCATTTTTTGGGTGAGTTTTTGCGCCCAGTCTTATGCACTTAGTACATGAAAAAATGGGCTAGACTGTTTTAGCTGCTAGAGGCAGTGGGCGGGGCTTAATTCACCAGCGAGCTTGATCAGGCAGCAGAGGGAACTATTGCGCATGTGCAGACCTCTGTGGCTGCCAATTGCGAGCACCACACCACCCAAAAATATAGCCCCTGCCGCAGCCCCAATCACAAAGACTGATCGTGACCGCCCCCATCAGCCACTGAGCAGCAGCGGGCCCCCTCCCTCCCCTCAGCCACAATCTCCAGCAGTGTGTGCAGTGGGCCAGGCCACCTCCTCCCTCCTCAATCGGGCAGCCGTGGCCTGGCCCTGGCCTGGCCTTGGCTTGGCCTTGGCCTAGCCCCTGTGTGGCCCTGCTCTGGTCTGGCTCCACCCCCTCCAGGCCACACCCCATAGGCTCCACCCCTTCAGCCCCCATAGGTCCTACTTCTTCCAGGCCATGTTCCATAAGCTCCACCCCCTTCAGCCTCCATACACTCCACTCCCTTCAGGCCTTGCCCCATAGGCCCTGGCCCCTTCAGGACTCACCCCTGTGGCAGTGCCAAGGAGCCCATTGGGCATTGTTAAGGCACCAGGCTGGCAATGCCAAGGTGCCGGGCTGACACTGCCAGGTTTGGCACTGTCCAAGGGGCACCCCCCCTTGCCCTCAACCTCCCCAGAGGGCCTCAATGGCCTCTGGTTCTACTTGCGAAGGCCACACAATTGTTCCATGTTCATGGGGAGCAGGTGTTTTCCTTGTCAGAGAGAGCATCTCCCGGTGAGGCCACAAAGGCAAGTGAGCCCGGACGATTGCGTCCCAGACTCAGCAATGCCATTTAAATTCACATTAACATACATTTGAATAAATTATTCATCCTCGCACGGGAAATGGGCGAGAGGCTGACCGCTCCGGAAATCCAGTGTTAGTAAGATCGCGAGAGCTAAGGAATTAGGCGCGATCCGGATTTCTCGGCTCTCGTGCGATTTTGCTGGCTCGCTTTACCCATCAATGGGCGGGGCAGACCAGCAAAGTCACAGCCATTGGGGTAAACTTTGTCTTCAGTGTAGAGACAGGGGTTTGGTGGAATGGATGGCCTGTCTGTTCTAGGACCTGTCGGAATTAAAATCAGATTGATTCCATATTGGGAAGCAATCTGCTTCACCATCACTACCTACAGGGTATAGGCAACAATTTACCCAATCACTGTTCCTTCCTTTCCATAAATCATTCACTAAATACATAGATTTCTGTGCAATACTCCTATCGGTTCCTGTTAATACAGTTAAGTCCTTAATACTATTCTGAGGGGAATAAATAGCAGCACTATCAATTTTAGTAGTTATCGATGCAGATCTTGGAATCAAAAGGACAGAGAACATAAATTGTAACTTAAGTTTGTTTTATTTATTCTTTCTTAGGATGTGAGCATTGCTGGAGAAGCCAGCCTTTTTTCCCCATCCCTAATTGCCTTTGAGTTGATTAGTCTCAGTGCCAATGGTTTAATGGAAGGTCAATATGGATAGGAGGAAAATTATGGCAGGATTATTCAGTTCCAGGTAGTTTATCGTTTTGCCTGGACACTCGCCAAGTTTTAACAGCCTTTAGTGAATAATGATCCCAATTGCTGGTAGTGTAAATTGAACTGGACTATTTTAAAAAATATATTTTAGAAGAATGTTCCGACAGAAAGAATCTGTGTAAGGGAGTTCACCTATCATTTTAAATGTTAACATAATGCATAACCCTGGGTCCTTGTTTGATCAATTAGATCATTTTCAGCAGGGGTTAGGGACTCCAAAACGGCAGTAGAAAGCAGCTCAAATAAATGAACATCTGTTGTTTGATTTTTGGCCCATTGCATAGGAATGAATTCATTTTATAGACTGTGCTTCCTCTTTTTACACCATTAGAGCAAATGATGAATACAATGCCAGCTCTAGAACATTAGCAGCATGCTAAATAATGCAGTCTATTGTACTATGTCTTACATATATATTACATGAATGGGAATGCCTAATGATTTTAACACTATAATGTTCACATTTTACGATGCACCTTCATTCTGAATTTCCAATCTTATAGAAGTAGGGAATTTGGTGAATTGGTGCAATGACAATAATCTCTCCCTCAATGCCAGCAAAGTGAAGCCATTTAAATCAGCATTAACATACATTTGAATAAATTATTCATCCTTGCACCGGAAATGGGCAAGAGGCTGACCGCTCCGGAAATCTGGCGTCAGTAAGATCGCAAGTCCAACAGGTTCATTTGTGATACCAAATAAACCTGTTGGACTTTAACCTGGTGCTGTGAGACTTCTTACAGTGCTCATCCCAGTTCAACACTGGCATCTCCACATCATAGCAAATTGAAGGAGATAGCCATCGACTTCACGAAATGTGGTGAGGACATGCCCCGTCTACATTAATGGTGATGAAGTGGAAATGGTCTTGAGCTTCCAGGTGTTCAGATCATCAACATTCAGTCCTGGTCCCTCCACGCCGACGTTATAGTTAAGAAAGCCCACCAACGCCTCTACTTTCTCAGGAGGCTAAGGAAATTCAGCATATCCACTGTGACTCTTACCAACATTTACAGATGCGACACAGAAAGCATACTTTCTGGATGTATCATGGTTTGGTATGGCTCCTGCTCTGACCAAGACCTCAATAAACTACAAAGGGTTGTGAATGTAGCCCAGTCCATCATGCAAACCAGCCTCCCATCCATTGACTCTGTCTACACTTCCCACTGCCTCGGAAAAGCAGCCAGCATAATCAAAGATCCCAGGTACCCCAGATTTAATTTCAAGAAGGTTTAAGGTAATAAATACTCATGGCATGCAAACATAGTACAAGTTTTTAGCGCATCTTCACACCCATACTGTTTTTTACACTTTGGGAAATAGCGGGGAGAAGTGGTGGAAGGATTGCTGAGCTGATTATCAGGTCGGTCAACCACGTTGAATGCTTCTTCCATGGCCAACAATTCCTGGAGCTTCTGGCCCAGCAGTAGGGGATAAGGCCTCCACCAGTATAAGTAGGAACCGACTACAGGATGGCGTGAGGCTTGACCAGCCACTGCCAAACAGTGGACTTAAATTTACATTCTGAATCCATCATAAGGCTAGGGAAGGTGGGGTCTGCTTCCTAATCGACACCTCATGGTGCCTAGATGTAGCAACACTGGCAACCTTCTGCTCCCCAGACCTAGAACCTGACGCTAAAATGCCACCCCTACTACCTTCTGTGGGAGTTCACCTCTGTTATCCTGATGGCAGTTTACATCCCACCCCATGCAGACATGAAGATTGCGTTGGACGAAATATACAACACTACGAATAGCCTTGAGACGAAACATCCCGAGGCCTTGTTCATCATGGCCGGAGACTTCAATCAGGCCAAGCTCAAGAGCGTACTACCAAGTTACCACCAACACGTCTCCTGTTCCATCTGAGGCCCTAACATCCTAGACCACTGCTACACAAATATCAAACATGTCTACCGCTCTATCGCCCGCTCACACTTTGGCAAATCAGACCACAAGGCTGTGCTCCTGCTCCCGGCTTACAAGCAAAAACTGAAGTGGGAGAATCCATCAAAGAAAGTCGTGCAATGTTGGTCTGAGGAATCGGATGATCTCCTGTGGGATTGCTTCGAGTCAATGGACTGGTCAGTATTTAAAAACTCTGTGACCAGCCTAAACGAGTACCCCTCTACAGTAACTGACTTCATTACTAAGTGTGTAGAAGACTGTGTGCCAAAGAAGCAAATCCATGTGCTTCCCTACGAGAAACTATGGATGAACAGGGATATCCACTGCTTGCTGAAGTCCAGGTCTGAGGCGTTCAAGTCAGGCGACACTGACCTATACAAGAAAGCCACATACGATCTAAGGAGATCCATCAAAGATGCCAAAAGACAATACCGGACCAAGCTAGAGTCCCAGGTTAGCCACACCAACCCCCGCCAGCTATGGTAAGGTCTGCAAGACATAACAGGCTACAAGATGAAGGCATGTAAAATTGCCGGCTCCAACGCACCCCTCCCTGATGAGCTCAATGCATTTTACATTTTGAGCCAGAGGTCAGTGAGAGCATACCCTCCACCCTGGAAGCCCTGGATGAACCTGTATCTGATGTCAGAGCAGCTTTCTAGAAGGTCAATCCACAGAAAGCGACTGGCCCGGATGGGGTATCCGGACCAGCACTCAGATCCTGTGCGGATCAGCTAGTGGAGATATTCACAGACATCTTCAACCTCTTTACAACAATCTGAGGTCCCTATCTGCTTCAAGCAGATGACCATCATCTCGGTACTTAAGAAAAACCAAGCAGCATGCCTTAATGGTTATCGGCCGGTGGCTCGGACTTTCGTCATTATGTAGTGCTTCGAAAGGCTAGTCATGGCACGAATCAATTCCAGCCTCCCGGGCTACCTGGATCCACTACAGTTTGCCTATCACTGCAATAAGTCTACAGCAGATACCATCTCCCTGGCCCAGCACTCAACCCTGGAACACCTAGATAACAAGGACATATATGTCAGACTCCTATTTATTGACTACAGCTCAGTCTTCAATATGATTATTCCCACAAAACTCATCTCCAAACTCCAAAGCCTCGGGCTTGGCACCACCCTCTGCAACTGGATCCTGAACTTCCTAACTCACAGACCACAATCAGTAAGGATAGGCAACAACGCCTCCTCCATGATCATCATCAATACCGGTGCCGCACAAGGCTGTGTCCTCAGCCCCCTACTATACTCCTTATATACCTATGACTGTGTGGCCAAATTCCCCTCCAACTCGATTTTCAAGTTTGCTGACGACACCACCGTAGTGGGCCAGATCTCAAACGATGACGAGACAGAGTACAGGAATGAGATAGGGAATCTGGTGAACTGGTACGGCAACAATAATCTCTCCCTCAATGTCAACAAAATGAAGGAGAGTGTCATCGACTTCGGGAAGCCTAAAGGAAAACATGTCCCTGTCTACATCAACGGGGACGAAGTAGAAAGGATCGAGAGCTTCAAGTTTTTAGGTGTCCAGATCACCAGCAACTTGTCCTGGTCCCCCCATGCCAACACTATAGTTAAGAAAGCCCACCAATGCCTCTACTTTTGCAGAAGACTAAGGATATTTGGCATGTCAGCTACGACTCTCACCAACTTTTACAGATGTACCATAGAAAGCATTCTTTCTGGTTGTATCACAGCTTGGTATGGCTCCTGCTCTGCCCAAAACCGCAAGGAACTACAAAAGGTCGTGAATGTAGCCCAATCCATCATGCAAACCAGCCTCCCATCCATTGACTCTGTATACAGTCTCAGCCAGCATAATTAAGGACCTCTCGCACCCCGGACATTCTTTCTTCTACCTTCTTCCGTTGGCAAAAAGATACAAAAGTCTGAGGTCACGTACCAACCGACTCAAGAACAGCTTCTTCCCTGCTGCTGTCAGACTTTTGAATGGACTTACCTTGCATTAAGTTGTTCTTTCTCTACACCCTAGCTATGACTGTAACACTACATTCTGCACTCTCTCGTTTCCTTCGCTATGAACGGTATGCTTTGTCTGTATAGCGCGCAAGAAACAATACTTTTCATTGTATGTTAATACATGTGACAATAATAAATTAAATCAAAAAAATCAAATGAAATAGTGATTTAGAAATTTCAATTCCCACATGATTAGCTCATCCTACACAGCATGCTTCCGATCCTGGAGTCATCATTAAATTCATCCCCGGCAGCCTCGTCACATAAGCTGTGACTATCCTAAGAGTTTTAACAACACCAGGTTAAAGTCCAACAGGTTTCTTTGGTAGCAAATACCATTAGCTTTCGGAGCGCTGCTCCTTCATCAGATGGAGCGGAAATGCGCTCCCAAACAGGGCACAGAGACACAAAACCAAGCCACAGAACACCGATCAGAATGCGAACCCCCACAGCCAACCAGATCCCAGAGACACAGACAACGTGGGTGGAGGGAGCACCAAGCACAGGCCAAAGAGATGATCAAAGAGGTTAAAGACATCTCTTCAACCTGTGCTCAATGCTCCCCCCACCCACACCGTCCGCACATCCAAAGTCCGGCCGGCCGCAGGGACTCGCACTCCAACCAGCACCCTGCAACCCGATCCTGCGTCTCCGTGCCCCGCCCGAGAGCACACCTCCACTCCCTCCGACGAAGGAGCAGCGCTCCAAAAGAACAAAGAACAATACAGCACAGGAACAGGCCCTTCGGCCCTCCAAGCCCGCGCCGCTCCCTGGTCCAAACTAGACCATTCTTTTGTATCCCTCCATTCCCACTCCGTTCATATGGCTGCCTAGATAAGTCTTAAACGTTCCCAGTGTGTCCGCCTCCACCACCTTGCCTGGCAGCGCATTCCAGGCCCCCATCACCCTCTGTGTAAAATATGTCCTTCTGATATCTGTGTTAAACCTCCCCCCCTTCACCTTGAACCTATAACCCCTCGTGAACCTCACCACCGACCTGGGGAAAAGCTTCCTACCATTCACCCTATCTATGCCTTTCATAATTTTATACACCTCTATTAAGTCTCCCCTCATCCTCCGTCTTTCCAGGGAGAACAACCCCAGTTTACCCAATCTCTCCTCATAACTAAGCCCCTCCATACCAGGCAACATCCTGGTAAACCTCCTCTGTACTCTCTCCAAAGCCTCCACGTCCTTCTGGTAGTGTGGCGACCAGGATAGTTCATAGTTTCTATGATTCTATGATTCTCTCCTCATAACTAAGCCCCTCCATACCAGGCAACATCCTGGTAAACCTCTTCTGTACTCTCTCCAAAGCCTCCACGTCCTTCTGGTAGTGTGGCGACCAGAACTGGACGCAGTATTCCAAATGCGGCCGAACCAACGTTCTATACATCTGCAACATCAGACCCCAACTTTTATACTCTATGCCCCGTCCTATAAAGACAAGCATGCCATATGCCTTCTTCACCACCTTCTCCACCTGTGACGTCACCTTCAAGGATCTGTGGACTTGCACACCCAGGTCCCTCTGCGTATCTACACCCTTTATGGTTCTGCCATTTATCGTATAGCTCCTCCCTACATTATTTCTACCAAAATGCATCACTTCGCATTTATCAGGATTGAACTCCATCTGCCATTTCTTTGCCCAAATTTCCAGCCTATCTATATCCTCCTGTAGCTTCTGACAATGCTCCTCACTATCTGCAAGTCCTGCCAATTTTGTGTCATCCGCAAACTTACTGATCACCCCAGTTACACCTTCTTCCAGATCATTTATATAAATCACAAACAGCAGAGGTCCCAATACAGAGCCCTGCGGAACACCACTAGTCACAGGCCTCCAGCCGGAAAAAGACCCTTCCACTACCACCCTCTGTCTTCTGTGACCAAGCCAGTTCTCCACCCATCTAGCCACCTCCCCCTTTATCCCATGAGATCCAACCTTTTTCACCAGCCTACCATGAGGGACTTTGTCAAACGCTTTACTAAAGTCCATATAGACGACATCCACGGCCCTTCCCTCATCAACCATTCTGGTCACTTCTTCAAAAAACTCCACCAGGTTAGTGAGGCATGACCTCCCTCTCACAAAACCATGCTGACTATCGTTAATGAGTTTATTCCTTTCTAAATGCGCATACATCCTATCTCTAAGAATCTTCTCCAACAACTTCCCCACCATGGACGTCAAGCTCACCGGCCTATAATTACCCAGGTTATCCTTCCTACCCTTCTTAAATAACGGGACCACATTAGCTATCCTCCAATCCTCTGGGACCTCACCTGCGTCCAGTGACGAGACGAAGATTTGCGTCAGAGGTCCAGTGATTTCATCTCTCGTCTCCCTGAGCAGCCTTGGATAGATTCCATCAGGCCCTGGGGATTTGTCAGTCTTTATATTCTCTAACAAACCTAACACTTCCTCCCTTGTAATGGAGATTTTCTCCAACGGTTCAACACTCCCCTCCGAGACACTCCCAGTCAACACATCCCTCTCCTTTGTGAATACCGACGCAAAGTATTCATTTAGGATCTCCCCTACTTCTTTGGGCTCCAAGCATAATTCCCCACTTTTGTCCCTGAGAGGTCCGATTTTTTCCCTGACAACCCTTTTGTTCCTAACGTATGAATAAAATGCCTTGGGATTCTCCTTAATCCTGTCTGTCAAGAACATTTCATGACCCCTTTTTGCCCTTCTAATTCCCCGTTTGAGTTCTTTCCTACTTTCTTTGTACTCCTCCAGAGCTCCCTCCGTTTTTAGCTGCCTGGACCTAACATACGCCTCTCTTTTCTTTTTGACCAGTCCCTCAATTTCCCTGGTTACCCACGGTTCTCGAATCCTACCCTTCCTATCCTTCTTTTTTACAGGCACATGCCTGTCCTGCAGCCCTAACAACTGTTCCTTAAAAGACTCCCACATGCCAGATGTGGATTTACCCTCAAACAGCCTCTCCCACTCAAGAGCTGCCAATTTCTGCCTAATCCCACTAAAGTTAGCCTTCCCCCAATCCAACACCTTACCCTTGGGACACCACTCATCCTTTTCCATCACTATCCTAAAGCTAACAGAATTGTGGTCACTATTTGCCACATGTTCCCCTACCGAAACTTTGAAGACCTGACCGGGCTCATTCCCCAGTACGAGGTCCAGTATAGCCCCCTCTCTAGTCGGGCTATCTACATATTGTTCCAAAGAACCCTCCTGTATGCATTTTACAAATTCCTCCCCATTCAGAGTCCCTGCTCTCAGCGATTTCCAGTCTATACCAGGGAAATTGAAGTCTCCCACTACAACAACCCTATTTTTCCTGCACCTATCCAGTATCTCCTGACATATCCGTTCTTCCACTTCCCTCGGGCTGTTGGGGGGCCTGTAGTACAATAGTGACTGTGCCCTTCCTGTTTCTAAGCTCCACCCAGAGTGACTCGTTACCCGACCCCTCTGAATTGTCCTCCCTCTGCACCGCTGTAATATGCTCTCCAACTAATACTGCTACTCCCCCACCTCTTTTGGCCCCTCCTCTGTCTCGCCTAAAACACTTGTACCCCGGAATATTCAGCTGCCAGTCTTGTCCCTCTTTCAACCAAGTCTCTGTCACCGCAACCACATCCAAATTCCTCGTGAGCATTAAGGCCCTAAGTTCATCTGTCTTACCTGCTACGCTCCTTGCATTGAAGTATAAGCACTCCAGACCTCCAGGCCCAGTGAGGTCATCCTCCCCCAGAGTGCTCTTCTTCTTTGCCAGCCTTGTCCCAGCCCCAAGCTCGTCCCCAGCCTCTACACTTGTAGACCTAATATTTTGATCCCCACCCCCCTGCCATACTAGTTTAAACCCCCCCGAACTGCACTAGCAAAACTCCCAGCCAGGATATTCGTGCCCTTCCAACTTAGTTGTGACCCGTCCTTCTTGTACAGGTGCCATCCTCTCCTGAAAACTTCCCATTGATCTAAGAAAATGAAGCCCTCCCTCCTGGACCAGTCCTTTAGCCAAGCATTCAATTGTACTAACTCCCTATTCTTAGCCTCACTGGCATGAGGCATTGGGAGCAGCCCAGAGATGGCCACCCTGGAGGCCCTACTTTTTAGCCTATTTCCCAACTCCCTGAATTGCTCTCGTAGGATCCCCCTGCTCTTCCTATCTACGTCATTTGCACCAATGTGTACAATGACATCCGTTTCTTTATCTTCCCCTTTTAATATGCCTCCTATCCGCTCGGAGACATCCATGACCCCAGCACCAGGTAGGCAGACTACCATCCTGGAGTCCCGTTCGCACCCACAGAATCGCCTGTCTGTGCCTCTAACCGACGCATCCCCCACCACTATTGCTCTCCTAACCCCTCTCTTTCCTTTCCGGGCAACAGAGCCTGACTGTGTGCCAGTGACCTGGTCACTGTGGCTTACCCCTGGAGAGTCATCCTCCTCCACACTATCCAAAACAATATACTTGTTTTGGAGTGGGACAACCACAGGTGACCCCTCCACTAATTGCTCACTCCCCTCCCCTCTCACACCTGTCGCCAAGCCCTTCCTATTATGAGAGACAGCCACTGGAGTACTCTCTGGTACGTTACCCTTCTGATCTTTACTCCTCCTAAGTGTGACCCACGTGTCTTCCTCCCGATGCCCCGGTGTAACTAGTTCCCTATAACCCATGTCAATTATTCTCTCATTCTCCCTGACTAGACCAAGGTCAGCAATCTGCAGCTCCAGTTCCGTGACACGGTCCCTCAGGAGCTGCAGTTCCACGCACCTGGCACAAATGTGAACCTCTGGGAGGCTAGGTGTTTCCAGGAACTCCCACATCCCACACCGGAAGCACCGAACTGGCCTATCACTCATAGTTACCCTTATCCTATATAGGTTTGGATAAAAATAACTTACCTTGCCTCGCCGTTTCCCCCGAAGCCCTGTGAGCCAAAGCCCTTATAGCTCACACTCTGCTTCCCACACACTACACTGCCCGCTCCCGACGCTGCCCGCTGTATAGTGCGGCCGGCTTTTTATGCTCTAGTCGAACAAAGAGGTCAAACCCCCCAGGTAACTGACTTTTATACTAAGAACTCAACCTCCCAGAATCCCCTTCAGCTGACCTCACTTCCTTTAATTTAAAACCTTGAAAAAAGCCCGCGAAACAAACAAGGAATACAATTAATTAAATAAATAAATAAATAAATCAGTACTTTGCTTACCCTCAGCACTCCTGCTAAGAATCTCTCCCTCAGTCCTGCTCCAGTCGAACAAAGCTAATGGTATTTGCTACCAAATAAACCTGTTGGACTTTAACCTGGTGTTGGTAAAACTCTTACTGTGTTCACCCCAGTCCAACGCCGGCATCTCCACATCATGACTATCCTACTACACAAGTGTGACTATCCTACTTTATAGCTCAAACCAAATTCAAGTACAAGCTGATACTTTACATTGTTTTTATTCATTCATGGGATCTGGGTATGATTGGCTGGGCCAGCATTTATTGCCGATCCCTAAGGGCAGTTAAGAGTTAGCCACATTGCTGTTGGTCTGGAGTCACATGTAAACCAGATTTCCTTCCCTAAAGGACACTAGTGAACCAGATGGGTTTTTATAACAATCAACAAAGGTTTTGTGATCATCATTCGAACTTTAATACCAGATTTTTATTGAATTCACTATCTGCTGTGGTGGGATTCAAATCTGGGTCCCCAGAGCATTATGTCTCTGGATTACTAGTCCAGCGACAATACCACTACGCCACTGGCTCACATGTATCAACTTTTTGCTACGTGGTACTGTTTTTATAATGGCTTCCCCATGACAGCATTCACAGGGAATCTGAGGATGTTGGGAATGAGGATTCTCGTCTTCTCGGACTGTGACATTCCCCTTCAAACCTCTGCCTACTGCAGCCTCGATCAATTTTCCTGTGTCACGGCGAATAAACATGTAGCATTCCCAGTGCAACATTACTGCTAAATATCAATATCATTTCGGGAAGTATACCACAGCCAACCGAATCATTTCTAAGTGTAGTCACAGCAGCGGCATTTCATCAGCTGCCATTATGTTTCTGCTTCACCATTGGTGCAACACATTGTAGCTGTGATGGTTCCGATGGATCTCCTTTAGGAACCTTGTCAGATTGAAGGCATGCATCCATTAGCCCATAAGAGTTGTGCCAGTGCCCTTGCATCTTGTACCATGCTTTTGCGACTGGGATGCTGGATGGCCATGTGAAGAGGCAGAACTTTCTGATGTCTGATGCTGGGACACTCCTCCAGGCAGTACCTCATCCTAGCATGGACACATGCTCATCCTTCAAAGCATCAGGGCAATGTGAGTGTGCTGTGCAATGATTCAGGGTCATCTGGAAGGTCCTGGCTGAAATGAGACGAGTAGCAATGCTGGTGGTCAGGCTGGTCCATGACGGGGAAGAGTTGTTCAGGTGGATCCCCACTGCATCTCGTCATCCTCTTCCTGGAATGTGTGGCAATGAGGGCCTCATGACACACCTGCCGCATCTGGCCATGCAATGACCTCTTTGCCTGCATTCTCGGCTTCCATGATCTCATCATGGGGGGGTGGCATGGTGGCCAGTTGTTAGCACTGCTGCCTCACAACGACAGGAACCCGGGTTCGATTCCTGGCTTGGGTCACTGTCTGAGCGGAGTTTACATTCTCCCTGTGCCTGCGTGGGTTTCCTCTGGGTTCTCCGGTTTCCTCCCAAAGTCCAAAGACATGTGGGTTAGTTGGCCGTGCTAAATTGCCCCTTAGTGTCAGGGGGGTTAGCTAGGGGGTTATGGGGATAAAGCCTGGGTGGGATTGTTGTCGGTGGGCTGAATGGCTTCCTTCTGCGCTGTAGGAATCTATGATTCTACGATCGCCATCATCCTTTCTGAGGTCCTCCTCATCTGAGGAGATGTGCAACTCCTTCAATCTCGTCATCTGCCAAGCCCTCCCAGTTTGCGGTGTCAGGCTGTGTCATACACAGCCAGCTATGACGATGTGTGACACCCTCTGGGGAGCCAAATCTGTCCATGCGTTGGAATCACATTTTCAGGATACCAATGGTGTGTTCCACCAATGACCCTATTGTGGCATGAGCCTTGTTATACCTTCTCTCAGCAGGAGTCTGGCGGGGGTCATCAGCCACGTCCTTTGTGGGTAGCCCTTGTCCCCAAGGAGCCAACACTGTATTCTGTCTGGTCCCTCAAAGATGTTGGGGATCTGAGACCTGCTCAGGATGCACCAGTAGTGGACGCTTCCTGGGTATCTGGTGCAAACCTGCATGATAAGTTTGTCATGGTCACACACCAGATGCACATTGAGTGCGTGGTGGCCTTTCCAGTTGACGTACTGAACTGTCTGTTGCCAGGGAGCTTTTATAGTCACATGAATGCAATTGATGGCACCCTGCACTTGTGGGAAACCAGAAATCTCAGTAAAGCCAAGGGCTCTTGCTTGCTTGATCGCTGTCAACATTGGCAAAATTGTGGGCTTTTGTAAAAATGGCACTTGTGATCTTCTGGATATATTAGTAAGTGGAAAGAGCCACTGCCGTAGAAGTTAAGTGCAGTGGTTACTTTTATGGCCACTGGCAATGGATATGTGGCTCCAATTCCTGTAGAATGTGGCAAATGTGAGTCATCAGATCCCTTGTCATGTGGAGGTGTCTGTGACACTAATTCCTGCTCATCTGCAGATAGCACATGCCGATACCTCTATACCACAGACCGAGCAAGGCACTTATTAATGACGGCTCTCTGAGCATCATCCTCTTCTGAAGGAAGACCTGCTGCCCTTGGCCTTGAGGGTTCTGCTCCTCCCTTGCAGAGCCAGGCATCTCCATTGCAATCTTCGCATTCTTCTCTCCTGCCTCTCAGCAATAATGCAGTAATAACACTGGGCTCCATCTTCCTGATGGTCTCCTCATTTCAGGATCAACAAGAATCACTTAAGAGTCAGCACTTGCTTCTGTCAAGGAATTGTCTGTGATTGTGCACTCAAGGCTTTTTTACACATCCCAGAGTCCTAGCCACTGAAATGATGCCCAGTGTAGGGTATGCATGAACGATTACCATGACCACACCAGCCCACATGACCAACTCCGACAGCTTTGGTCAGGTGACAGGATGTTCTGCTTTCAGCCTAGGTGCTGGGATCATCATTCCCTGTACTCTGAAACTGCACTGTTTGGACTAAACATGAGGGTGAATGTTCAGTGATTACTTGAGATTAATTTAGGGGGTCCGAGCCTTCTCTGTGAGAAGGGCATGGCCTCATTTCCAAGGGAGTTCAGTCACCCAATATTACCCTGGTGAGTTTGAAGGCTGTGCACGAGGAGGTACAACTAGGGGAACAATCATTGCCACTTTGAGGGATCAGTATTGCATGAACGGGCATAATTAGACAATAAGACATAGGAGCGGAAGTAAGGCCATTCGGCCCATCGAGTCCACTCCACCATTCAATCATGGTTGATTTCAACTCCATTTACCCGCTCTCTCCCCATAGCCCTTAATTCCTCGAGAAATCAAGAATTTATCAATTTCTGTCTTGAAGACGCTCAACGTCTCGGCCTCCACAGCAAGTGAATTGCTTCACTTACCTGACTCCCTGCTTGTCAATTGAACAGTTGCTAGCCTGTCTCAGCTGTGCCTTTGTTCTTATTTTGGAACTTTCATTTCAGCTGGGTGTCCCCCCGCCCCCCCCCCCACCCCACACACCCTCCCCTCCCCCTCCCCCAAGTCATGTGTTTCAGTGTAACCTTCCCACTCATTTCCACCAGTGAAGTTCCGGCCCTACAGCCCCTTCCCTCAGTCCTGCCTGGCCCCTTCCCCATTGGAACCACTACTCTGCAGCCCCTTCCTTTCCCTCAGCCCTGCCTGGCCCCCTTTCCCAATGGAGCCTTTGCTCTGCAGCACAGTAAAAGTCACCCCCACCTTAGATCTGGTGTGGAAGCCATAGAGACTGGCCTTTGAAACTCTCCCCCCGCCTCCCAAAGCCTGGTACTTATCCCGGGAGTGCTATGAAATGCAAGTTATGCAAATTAACCTTGGACTCTCAAGCAAAGTGTGAATCGCCAGCTGTTGTGAAACATGTTAGTATGATTGGGCTCCTCGTTGAGCATGGAGGAATGGTCCCGGTCAGCAGCCGTGAGAATGAGATGCCGATTTATGCTAACTATGTTGGTGATGTTCCGTGATTTGGTTAGATGGTGGCGCAAAATCGCTTCCTCATTTTACGATGTTATGAAACCAGCTTTGAGCCTTCTCACTGCACTGAACTCTCGCACTCGTCATGACACTCGCTGCGATCAGGAGCAGGAAAATCAGGGTCCACGAAGCAGTCAGGTTTTTAAAGAGGAAGCAATAAAGGCATTGATCTTACCGACCGTTCACCATAAGACCATGAGACATAGGAACAGAATTAGGCCACTCGGCCCATCAACTCTGCACCGCCATTCAATCATGGCTGATATTTTTCTCATCCCATTCTCCTGCCTTTTCCCCATAACCCCTGATCTCCTTATGAATCAAGGACTTATCTATCTCTGTCTTAAAGACACTCAATGACCTGGCCTCCACAGCCTTCTCCAGAGCCTTCTGCAGCGAAGAGTACCACAGATTCACCACTCTCTGGCTGAAGAAATTCCTCCTCATCTCTGTTTTAAAGGATCATCCCTTTAGCCTGAGGTTGTGCCCTCTGGTTCAAGTTTTTCCTACTAGTGGAAACATCCTCTCCACGTCCACTCTATCCAGGCCTCGCAGTATCCTCTAAGTTTCAATAAGATCCCCCCTCATCCTTCTAAACTCCAATGAGTACAGACCCAGAGTCCTCAACCATTCCTCATGTGACAAGTTCTTCATTCCAGGGATCATTCTTATGAACCTCTTCTGGACCCTTTCCAAGGCCAGCACATCCTTCCTTAGATACGGGGCCCAAAACTGCTCAAAATACTCCAAATGAGGTCTGACCAGAGCCTTATACAGCCTCAGAAGTACACCCATGCTCTTGTATTCTAGCCTCTTGACATGAATAACATTGCATTTGCCTTCCTAACTGCTGACTGAACCCGCACGTTAACCTTAAGAGAACAAGGACTCCCAAGTCCCTGTGTGCTTCTGATTTGCTAAGCATTCCCCATTTAGAAAATAGTCTATGCCTCCATTCCTCCTTCCAAAGTGCATAACCTCACACTTTTCCACATTGTATTCCATCTGCCACTTCTTAGCCCACTCTCCTAACCTGTCCAAGTCCTTCTGCAGCCTCCCTGCTTCCTCAATACTACCTGTCCCTCTATATATCTTGGTATCATCTACAAACTTAGCAACAGTGCCTTCAGTTCCTTCTTCCAAATCGTTAATGTATATTGTGAAAAGTTGTGGTCCCAGCACCAACCCCTGAGGCACACCGCTAGTCACCGGCTGCCATCCTGAAAAACACTCCTTTATCCCCACTCTCTGCTTCTGTCAGTCAGCCAATCCTCTATCCATGCCAGGATCTTACCCTTAACACCATGGGCTCTTAATTTATTTAACAGTCTCCTATGCAGCACCTTGTCAAAAGCCTTCTGGAAATCTAAATAAATCACGTCCACCGATCTAACTTCCTTGTTACCTCCTCAAAGACCTCTAACAGATTTGTCAGACACGACCGCCCCTTGACGAAGCCGTGCTGACTCAGTCCTATTTTATCATGCACTTCCTAGTAATCTATGATCTCATCTTTAATAATGGACCCTAAAATCTTGCCAGTGACCAAAGTCAGGCTAATCTGCTTATAATTTCCTGTCTGCTGCCTCCTTCCCTTCTTAAACAGCAGTGTTACATTAACTACTTTCCAGTCCTCTGGGACCCTCCCTGCCTCCAGAGATTGCTGAAAGATCACCACCAATGCCTCCACAATTTCCTCAGTTATCTCTTTTAGAACCCTGGGATATATTCCATCCGATCCAGGTAATTTATCCACCTTCCGACCTTTCAGTTTCCCCAGAACCTTCTCCTTAGTGATGGCCACTACACTCATCTGCGCCCTCTGATTCTCCTGGAGCTCTGGCATCCCACTGATGTCTTCCATCGTGACAACTGATGCAAAGTAACTATTCAGTTCCTCTGCCTTCTTTGTTTCCTGTTATTACTTCTCAGCCTCATTTTCCAGTGGTCCAATGTCTATTTTTGCCTCTCTCTTACCTTTTATATATTGAATAAAACTCTTCCTATCTTCTTTTATATTACTAGCTAGCTTACATTCATATTTAATCTTCTCCACCCCCCTTATTGCTTTCTTAGGTGTCCTCTGCTCGCTTTTAAAAGCTTCCCAATCCTCTGGCTTCCCACAAATCCTCGCCACTTTGTATGCTTTTTCTTTTGCTTTTATGCTGTCCTTGAATTCCCTCGTCAGCCACAGATGCCTCGTCCTCCCCTTAGCATGTTTCCTCCTCCTTGGGATGAATTTCTGTTGTGCCTCCTGAATAACCCCCAAAAAACTCCTGCCATTGCTGTTCCACTGTCTTCCCTGCTAGGCTCCCTTTCCAATCAACTCTGGCCTGCTCCTCCCTCATGTCTTTGTAGTTACCTTTATTTAATTGTAATACGTTACAGCTGATTCCAGCCTCTCCCTCTCAAACTGCAGGGTAAATTCTATCATATTGTGGTCACTGCTTCCTAAGGGTTCCTTCACCTTAAATTCCCTAATCAAGTCTGCTTCATATCACATCACCAAATCCAGAATTGCCTGTTCCCTAGTAGGTTCTGTCACAAGCTGCTCCAAAAAAAAACATATCTTAGACATTCCACAGATTCCTTTTCTTTTCAGGTAGGATCCACTACCTACCTGATTTTCCCAGTCCACCTGCATATTGAAGTCCCCCATGATTATTGGAATATTGCCTTTTTTATATGCCTTTCTATCTCCTGATTTATTTTCTGCCCCACATAACTACTGCTAGGGAGCCTGTACATAACTCCCATCAGGGTCTTTTTACCTTTGCGATTCCTCAACTCTACCCACAGAGATTCTATGTCTTCTGATCCTATATTGCTTCTTGCTATCGATTTAGCTTCATTCCTTACTAACAATGCAACCCCGCCCCCTTTGCCCATCAGCCTGTCCTTTCAATAAGACACATATCCTTGGATATTTAGATCCCAGCCCTGATCCCCTTGAAGCCACATCTCTGTGATGCCCATAACATCATACCGGCCAATTTCACTGTGCGCAATAAGCTCATTTACCTTGTTCTGTATATACTGCACGCACTTAGGTACAACACCCTCACCCCTGCATTGATCACCTCCCTTCTTATACTTGTCACCTTTTTTGCTCTGCCTGAGGTTAGATTCCTGCCACCTTCTGTACTCTCTGTTCTATTACGTAGTCTTGAAACTTTATTAACCTCTCCTGAGCTCTCGGCTCCTTTAACTAGTTGAGAGTTCTCATCTTTAACCTGCACTTCTATCCTCTCCTTAAACTTGATTTTCTAATTCTCCATACAATTGAACCCTCCCCCACTATTTAGTTTAAACTATTTAGTTATTAAACATATATCGTGCCACGCTTCCACCTACAGCGAAATCAGAGAATTTGGCGGCCGGTCAATTCTCCATTCACTGCGCGGGATGGGAAAATCCCACCGGCATAAACAGTGGGAAGATTCCGACCTTTCACCAAAATGAAAAAGTTAGAAAGAGTAAGTCAAATCCATGTGAGGAAGTGTGGCTTATTTATAATTTGGCCTTCATATGTAAAGAAAAATTGTACTGTTTGGATTGAGAAAGTCCAATTACAATTGTTATCTGATTTTCCACTTTAATTATTAACAGCTTATTGATTCATCCCGAGCCTCATCTTGACAAGTGTTTACTTGGACTGCATTCAAAGAGATTTAAGAAGCTCTTGTGAGGAGGACATGAATCCAGTTCTGATAACAAGGGAGTAATATTACTGTGCCCCTTGTTTATGCAATTTCACCAGTAAAAACTGGGTAGATTTTGCCAATTAACCTCCATTAAAGCAAAATACACAGACCACTTTAGGGCATGCCTCATATCATTCAATCCATGGAGGTATCTGCAACAGGCCTGAATTGAAAGTAATTCTCCACAGAAAAACCACAATTATTTCAAACTCCTGAGATGTTAATTCGAAGAGCACTTCACTGGTGCTGAGATCATCTCAAGTCCTTATAGTGGTCAAATGCACCACTCCCATCCATTGACTCTGTCTACTCTTCCCGCTGCCTCGGCAAAGCAGCCAGCATAATTACCTCACGCACCCTGGACATTCTCTCTTCTACCTTATTCGGGAAAAAGATACAAACGTCTGAGGTCACGTACCAACCGACTCAAGAACAGCTTCTTCCCTGCTGCTGTCAGACTTTTGGATGGACCTACCTTGCATTAGGTTGACCTTTCTCTAGCTATGATTGTAACATTGCATTCTGCACTCACTCTCTCCTTTCCTTCTCTTTGTATGGTATACTTTGTATAGCGCGCAAGAAACAATACTTTTCACTGTATACTAATACATGTGACAATAATAAAACAAATCAAATCAAATCCCATATCTTACCACCTCTCCTGCATCAGTGCGACCTTCAACAAATGTCACAGGAAATTCAACAACCCTATATTAATATTATTGTTGATAACTCAAACATGCAAATAACTTTCTATTTATTTCATGAGTTCATTCGCTTATCTTTTCTGAACTATGTTAAGGGCCAGACCTAACGGCACTGAAATATTTTCTTTTATCAGCCTCAAATCCACAACAATTTGAGTGTGCAGCTGCAGACTGAATGAAGTATCATATTTTCAGTCTGCTCAGAAATGTGATATCCAGATGTCAGCTATAGTAACCAGACAACAGCTAAGATACAGAAATGGACAACAACAGTCAATCTGTTCATAAGACAATTGCACAAAACTACCTTGTGTTCTAGGCCATTAGAAAACAAGAAACCACTTTGTTTGGAGCCAGCTCTGTTAATGTGCTTGATTTTATTAATCTCCCGATTGCAATTTACTGTAATTCCACTTGATAAATGATTTTGTATGAGACACCTACTAAGTCTGGCTTTTTGCCTGTGGCACTGCTGTATGCATTCCTGTCTGAAGACCACTTCAACCGGGATAAGATTTCATATCTTTCTAAGATCTGGCTTGAAATTCCCCCGAGCGCTATTAACCCCATAGTAATTTGCAGTCTCACAGCTTTCCGACTTCTGCTACAATCAGAACCATTTCCTTGTGAGATTAAGGGAGACCCAATGGGTGTAATTTTATATGCACAGTCAAGATGGGCTGGGAGACAGGAGGGGTGGCAAAGTGGTGGTGGATGATGTTGAGAAGAAAGCCCAGTGTGTTTGTTCTAGTGGATATTCCCAGAGGCAGCCAGGCTAGTGGTTGGAGGCCAAATCCTATAGTTTATGGGAAGGTAATGAAGCCTGTTGAACAGGCAATTAACAGCAAGTATACTATCTTTTTACTATTTTGCATGGGGCGTGTCAAGCCCTGTAAAGGTATGTCATATTCATCATTTTAAACTTCTTCTGTATTCAGTATATATATTTCCGGAACTGCCTTTCCTTTTAAAAAGGACATCAAAAGGTTGCTAAGGCGGCTTGGTGACTTGTGCAATTCCTGCACAGACTCAGAATGATCTGAGGTCTCCAGAAGGCTCCTGATTAAATGACCATGGGTGGATAGCGCCCTTGAATGGACATCCCACAATGAAAACCATCTGTGGAATTCATACCTATTGTTTCTGGACTTCTGTTATGGACACTGCCTCCAAGCTCAGTATTTAATAAAAGAGAGATGCAGAAACCAGTTAATCATGAGTAGGTGTGAATGGCCATCATTCAACCCCCATTGTGTGGTTATGTCTTCGAACTTCAACTCATTCTAGGCGGACAGGAGAATTATTGATCAGGAGACCAAAACTGTCTTCAGATAACAAAATATTATACACCAAGCACCAAAGAGATATCAGGTCAACCTTGAAACCATCAGGACAAGAAGGACCAGACTCCATCTAACAGAACAGCGTCATGCCTAATTACCAGCCAGCTCAGGCAGTGCAAAGGAGCCACACTTGTATTCCCCTGCAAAGATTCATCCTTACAGAAAATCGGCCATAGCCTCGCCTGGAAATCTAGAAACTTCCAACTTCCATTCATCTACAAAGAACCATGAGAGAGAATCCACTTAGGCCTCCACCATGTACACATTAAAGGAATCAATCTGAGTTTGATTTACTTCTTTTATTCTGTGAATATTCTAGCTGCATGCATTGTCCTCTAGAATCCATCTTTACTTGTGTATCTGTTTGTCTGTGTGTATGAGGGAGTGAATGTTTTTTGTTGGGGTTACACTTTGGGGTGCTGTGTGAATAAATGCTATCATTTCTTCTGATTTAAACTTACCTGAAAGCCTATTTTTTGTCTTTTACTAAAAGCTACACGATTAAAAAGGCAATAAACACACATCTTGCTGTGGACACCTAAGAGGTGAGGAAATAGGGGAATCCCACCATCTCTCTCCCCATCCATAACAGACACATGGAAGGTACAATGAAATATACATCAGGGGAAGCTCAGCTCACTAATACAGACACATTTCTCATGATCCTTCCTGATAAATTGTGGTTGGAGAGCCAACTACAACAATAATTTCAGCAACAATAATGGCAATATTGGCTTTAAACAGCAATTCTGACTGAGAGTTAAGCATGCTGGGATTATTGGCAAGCTATAATCAAACACAGGTTCAAGCTGTAAAGTTGCTGTGAACTGTGATCTGATCTGTGAGCTGTCATAGAATCAGAGAATCATAGAAACATAGAAGAACTTGATGCGCGACAATCAAGCACGTGGAACAAGGCTTCAGTTATCGAAGGCTTTTATTATCAAACAATGGAACTAACTAACACGAGTACACCAGTTCAGACTGGAGGGGTCCTGCCGGAGCAGAGGGTCTTATACCTCTCCTCCGGAGGCGGGGCCCCACCGGGATGTGCCATAATAACATTTACCACAGGTAAACACCCTAACCCAACAACATTATACAACCCCCACAGTGACAACACCCTAACCCAACAGTAACATAAGAACAACCCCCAGTGGTAACCAACGATGGTTCACCACATTCACCCCTCCTTTAAAAACAAAGGCCGGCGGGGTGCAAAAACAGGTCATATATCTACAAAATTCACAAGTCCAGACGGTCTGGAGGACCGCACCGTCGCTGTGATCTCCTCAACACCGGTTGCGAAACCGGTGCAGGTGCTTGCGGTGGCGTTCTCTCCAAAACAGCATCCGGCTGTCCCCTCAAGGACTCCCGGGCCGGTTGGCCCTGGTGAGGCGATGGTGCAGGGGATCCTGGAACCTTCTGTGGTGGCGCCGATCTCCGAGTCTCAGGCAAGCTGTACATGGGAGTATAACTGTTATGCACTGGTCCCGGTGCTGACCGCGCCACGTCTGGGGAAGAAATAAGTAGTAGGGGATTCGTGACAGGGGGTATGGGAGCGACAGGAGTTGCTACGTCCCCTGCGGGCGCCAGGTCTCGAATGGAGACAGTGTCCTCTCGCCCGTCAGGATATGCCACATAGGCATACTGAGGGTTGGCGTGGAGGAGTTGGACCGGTTCGACCAAGGGGTCGGACCTGCGAGCCCTCACGTGTCGCTGCAGAAGGACGGGTCCTGGGTACGTCAACCAGGCTGGTAATGAGATCCCCGAGGACGACTTCCGAGGGAATGAGAACATCCTCTCGTGGGGAGTAGCATTGGTTGCCGTACACAGGAGGGAGCGGATAGAATGGAGTGCATTTGGAAGGACCTCCTGCCAACGGGAGACTGGAAGGCCCCTGGATTTCAGTGCCAGTAGGACAGCCTTCCAGACTGTAGCATTCTCCCTTTCCACCTGTCCGTTACCCCTAGGGTTGTAGCTCGTGGTTCTACTAGAGGCAATCCCGAATGAGAGCAGGAATTGCCTCAAGTCGTTGCTCATGAACGACGAGCCCCTGTCGCTATGAATGTAGCAGGGGTACCCGAACAGGGTAAAAAGCTCACTAAATGCCTTAATCACGGTGGCAGTCGACGTGTCCGCACAGGGGACAACAAACGGGAACCGGGAGTACTCATCTATTATATTGAGGAAATAGACGTTCCGGTCCGTTGAGGGAAGGGGGCCCTTAAAATCCACACTCAGCCTCTCGAAAGGGCGAGTGGCCTTGACCAATTGTGCCCGGTCTGGTCGATAAAAGTGCGGTTTGCATTCTGCGCAAATCCGACAGCTTCTCGTCACTGACCTGACATCCTCCACCGAGTAGGGCAGGTTGCGGGCTTTGACGAAGTGGTAGAGTCGGGTGACTCCAGGATGACACAGGTCATTGTGGAGGGCCTTCAAGCGGTCCTCCTGCATGATGGCGCATGTTCCGCGCGAGAGGGCATCCGAGGGCTCATTGAGCTTCCCTGGACGATACATAATATCGTAATTATAGGTGGAGAGCTCAATTCTCCACCGCAAGATCTTATCGTTCTTGATCTTGCCCCTCTGCGTGTTACTGAACATAAACGCCACGGATCGTTGATCCGTGATCAGAGTGAACCGCTTCCCCGCCAGGTAATGGCGCCAGTGTCTGACTGCCTCCACAATGGCCTGAGCCTCCTTCTCCACCGCTGAGTGCCGAATTTCGGGGCCTTGAAGGGTGCGGGAAAAGAACGCGACGGGCCTGCCTGCCTGGTTCAGTGTGGCGGCTAGGGCGAAATCAGATGCATCACTCTCCACCTGGAAAGGGATGGATTCATCCACCGCGTGCATCGTGGCTTTCGAAATGTCGCTTTTCAAAGCCTTGAAGGCCAATTGGGCCTCCGGCGTGAGTGGGAAGGTCGTGGACTTGATGAGCGGACGAGCTTTGTCGAGTTGGGGACCCACTGCGCATAATACGAAAAGAACCCGAGGCATCTCCTCAGTGCTTTCGTGCTAGCGGGCAAGGGAAGTTCAGTAAGGGGGCGCATACGGTCTGGATCAGGGCCAATGACCCCGTTTTCCACCACGTATCCAAGGATGGCTAACCTGCGCGTACGGAATACGCACTTCTCCCTGTTATAGGTCAGATTCAGGCGAGATGCAGTGCGCAGAAAGTGTTGGAGATTCGTGTCATGGTCCTGCTGGTCATGGCCGCAGATGGTGACGTTATCCAGGTACGGGAAGGTAGCCCGCAACCCGTTCTGGTCCACCATTCGGTCCATAGCACGCTGGAAGACCGAGACCCCATTGATGACACCAAATGGAACCCTGAGAAAATGGTATAGACGACCATCCGCCTCAAAAGCCGTGTATTGTCGGTCCTCTGGGCGGATGGAGAGTTGATGGTAGGCGGACTTAAGGTCTATGGTAGAGAACACTCGGTACTGCGCAATCTGATTGACCATATCAGAAATGCGCGGGAGAGGATACGCATCCAGCTGCGTATAACGGTTAATGGTCTGACTGTAGTCGATGACCATCCGAGGTTTGTTCCCGCTTTTGACTACCACGACCTGCGCTCTCCACGGACTAGCACTGGCCTGTATGATCCCTTCCTTGAGGAGCCGCTGAACCTCAGATCTAATAAAGATCCGGTCTTCAGCGCTGTAACGCCTACTCTTAGTAGCGATGGGCTTGCAGCCTGGTACCAGATTCTTAAATAAGGATGGTGTAGTGATTTTCAGAGTGGAAAGATTGCATGCGGGGCGCTTTGGGCAATTTGGAGGCTGCGGCTGATTCCCTATTGCCAGTGAAGGGAGTGGCCCACCGTACTGTAGGATCACACTCTTCATGTGGACCATAAAATTTAGTCCGAGGAGAATTGGCGCACAAAGGTGAGGTAACACAAGGAGCCTGTATTGCTCGTAAACTGTGCCCTGTACCTCTAGAGTTACCATACATCGTCCTTGGATCGGTACAGACCGGGACCGTGATGCCATGGAAATTGTCTGCTTGGCAGGTAGAACCCGGAGTCCACACCTTTTAGCAGTGTCAGGGTGTATGAAACTCTCGGTGCTCCCACTGTCAAACAGACAATTCACAGTACGACCATTTACCTTGATATCCATCATAGAATTCTCAAGCCTGTGGTGCTTTGTCTGGTCCAGGGAGATCGACGCCACCGTTGGCCCCTGGGCGTCACTGCATGCCGCCGATGTTGATGCTGAGGACCCCTGCTGGTCGCTCCTAGTCGTCGTGGACCATGATGGCCGCCCCCATGAATCGCACGTGGGCGAGGGCGCCAAACGTAGCGACTCCTGGTGGTCTTCCTCCTCCTCCGTCAGCCACGATGGCGCCGTCCTGGATTCGCACATGGTCGGACCTCGTTGGTACTGCGACGCCGAAGGAGATTGTCTCCGCTCTGGAGGGTTACAAGCTGCACTGCCGTTTTTGGACTTCGACCTGCAAACTTTACCATAGTGGCCCTTTTTACCGCACTGGCTGCAGATTGCCGTTTTTGCCGGACACTGTTGCCGTGGATGCTTGGCTCCACCGCAAAAATAGCATCGCTGGCCGCCTGGAGCTGCCGCCGTCGTCGGATCGATATGGGAGCGCGAGCCCGCGGGGCGAGGAGGGATCTGAGCTTGCTCTTGCCACGTTGTCTCCACGTGGTCCTCGGGGTACAGAGCCAAGCTTTTCGACGCCGCTTCCAGCATCTCAGCCATCTCCATCGCTTGGGTCAAGTTGAGGTTCCCTTTCTCCAGTAACTTAAGCCGGATGTACGAGGACCCTACCCCTGCTACGAACGCGTCTCGGGCGAGGTCGTACATGTATTGTTCGGCTGATACGTCTTTACAATCGCAACCCCTGGCAAGCTGCAGGAGCTCATTGGCGTAGTCCTCCATGGTTTCGCCCGACTGCCGACGTCGTGTAGCGAGGAGGTAACGAGCGTGTATCTCGTTGGGTGGTTTCGTGTATCGTTTCTTCAAGAGCTCGACGGCCCTCGGGTAAGTGGTGGCCGCACGAATCGCAAGATAAATCGTGTCGCTTACCCTTGCGTGGAGGACTTGGAGTTTGTCGCTGTCTGTAGTAATAGCTACAGAGGCTGCCAGGTAGTCTTCGAAACACTTCCACCAGTGGTCGAAGGTGTTAGCGGCACCAACCGCACGTGGGTCCAACGCCAGACGATCTGGTTTCAAAATCTGTTCCATACTCTCTTTTTACTGCTGAGAGTTTTCTGTTTGATAATAAAATTGATGCGCGACAATCAAGCACGTGGAACAAGGCTTCAGTTATCGAAGGCTTTTATTATCAAACAATGGAACTAACTAACACGAGTACACCAGTTCAGACTGGAGGGGTCCTGCCGGAGCAGAGGGTCTTATACCTCTCCTCCGGAGGCGGGGCCCCACCGGGATGTGCCATAATAACATTTACCACAGGTAAACACCCTAACCCAACAACATTATACAACCCCCACAGTGACAACACCCTAACCCAACAGTAACATAAGAACAACCCCCAGTGGTAACCAACGATGGTTCACCACAGAACTACAGCGCAGTACAGGCCCTTCAGCCCACAAAGTTGTGCCGAACATGTCCCTACCTTAGCGATTACTAGGCTTACCTATAACCCTCTATCTTACTAAGTTCCATGTACTTATCTAAAAGTCTCTTACAGTGCAGAAGAGGCCCTTTGGCCCATCAAGTCTGCGCTGACACGCAAGCAACGCCTGAACTCCCACCTAATCCCATTTACAAGCACTTGGCCCATAGCCTTGAAGGTTATGATGTGCCAAGGGCTCATCCAGGCACTTTTTAAAGGACGTGAGGCAATCTGCCTCTACCACCCTCCCGGGCAGCACATTCCAGACCGTCACCGCCCTTTGGGTAAAAAGGTTTTTCCTCACATCCCCCTACGCCTCCTGCCCCTCGCCTTGAATCTAAGTCCCCTTATGACTGACCGTTCAATGAAGCGGAACAGCGGCTCCTTATCCACTCTGTCCATGTCCCTCATAATCTTGTACACCTCAATCAGGTCGCCCTTCAGTCTTCTCTACTGCAATGAAAACAACCCAAGCCTCCCCAACCTCCCTTCAAAACTTAGCTGTGACCTGACACTTCCTGTGTTGACCAAATATGGGAAGTTGTTTATCTTGAGTTAGACTTGATGGCGCCAATAGGGGATAAAGATATGTGTCTTATGTGCAGTCTTGGATGAGTGTTATGGAGTCACTTACAAGTAACTCAATTGGCTGATTGGATAATGTGATCAGTTTCCAGTTACACCATTGGCTGAGTGCCACTGAACTTTCTGGAAGCTTGGGACAGTTTGAGGATAAAGACACGTGTTTCAGCCCTTTGCCTTCATTGATAACTCAGAGATCAACCATCACAAGAGTGCCCTGAAGAACATCTTCAGAGAAGGACCTTGAGGACCGAATCTACATCTGGAACAGACCTGGCCATTCCATTCTAAACTGGGTAGAATCTATTTTCAGTTAAAGAGTTAGAGTTAATGTTCAGTTAAGAGTTAAGTTCAATTAAGAGTTAATGTCCTGTAAAAGAGTTAAAGTGTTGCAACTGTTGTAAGTTTGAGTTTGGCACCTAAAGTGTTAAATGAACGGAAGTTTGTTTAAGACAATCTGAGTCAATTCCTGTCTTTTGGTTTATTAGATTAAACTGAGTGCTTGGAAAGAGTTTAAATTAGTAGCCAAATAACAAAATCTTCAACCTTGTCCTTTCCTATGCCCTTACTATCTCACTGGACATGTCAACACATTAGGCCATGGAATAGGAATTGCATTGACCTTATGTGGTGTGGTACTTCCCATCAAATCCTATGCAAGAACCATTGGTGAATTAACTGTGCAAGAATATCGAATTAATTGTTCAAGTGTTTTAGAATATACCGTTTAGTTTTAGAATATAACTTGTAATTTTAAAAAGTAAAGTCTAAGTGTACAATTAAAGTGAGATTGAAGTCTATTACATTTAAAAGGTTGTTCAGAGGTTAGCAGCTGGAAAGATAGAGCTATAAAATAGCAGGTGGGTTTACTTAGCTAAAGAACTGGAGACATGGGGTGGAATTTTCCCATCCCACCCACTGCGGGAATTGTAGCAGGCAGGACAGGACCATACCAAAGGTCCATTGACCTTTGGCAGGTTTTCTGATCTTGGGATGAGGACAGCCAGGAAAATCTCACGCAAGGACCAAAAACATCCAATCAGAGTTAGAACCCTTGTGTTTGGCTCTAATCAGGCTGAAAATTACCCATTTACTTGTGTATGTTGAAAAGCTTCTGACTTCCAGCGGAGGATCCTGCAGAATTCCCTCATCACAGCAATACTCGCAGAGGGCCGCAAAGAGAATTTTCACAGGAGTCACACCCACTTAGTGCTGCTCCAGTTCCCATATTCTGGTAAGTGTTTCAAGGTCCCCAAGCTTCTCACTGTCAGTGAATGTGTGAGTGAATGTGTGAGTGAATATGCAAGTGAATGGATGCATGGTAGGTGGGTGAGGTAAGTGGTTAAATGGGTAGGGTGGCAACTGGGTAAGGTGGCAGCTCAAAGGATGATAGATGGACAGAGTGTTAGGTGGGTGGGGAGATAGGTAGGTAGGCTGAAAGCTGTGTGAGTGGTAGCTGGGTAGGGTGGAGGCTGATTATGGTGGTAGGGGATAGGGTGTCATGGATATGGCGATAGATAGATGAGGTGCCTAATACATCAAACGCACATGTTGCGCACTCAAAGTGCAATTTTCAGCTTATTCAGCATGCCTAGAGAGATCATGATGGATAACGTTGCGTGATTTATTGGTGAGCCATTTGAGAATATGTGTGAGTAGTGTTGTAATATGACTTTACGGATTGTAACATGACATCACTAGAGAGGAAGTGTATCATGCAATCCAGTTTTGAGTTTCACGTTTGCTTTTAAGCAGAGCCCACAGCACACAGCTCTGCTGCTGGTGTATTCAATCTTATGTTCCTGTATACCTACCCTCAATAAATTAATTCACAACGTGTTTACCCAATCCCTTGTGAGTGATTTAAAGTTTATTTATTAGTATCACAAGTAGACTTACATTAACACTGCAATGAAATTACTGTGAAAATCCCCTAGTCGCCACACTCCAGCGCCTGTTCGGGTACATTGAGGGAGAATTTGGCCAATGCACCTAACTAGCACCACTTTCGGACTGTGGGAGGAAACCGGAGCACCCGGAAAAAACCTACGCAGACACAGGAGAATATGCAGACTCCACACAGACAGTGACCCGAGCCGAGAATTGAACCCGGATCCCTGGCAATGTGAGGCAGCAGCGCGAACCACTATGCTGCTGTACGATCTGTGCCTTTATATTATTACAAAAGCAGAACAGCAGCCTTTTAAACATGGTGTAAGCCTTGCCTGACATGGTAGTGCCTCCCACCCATGCCTATTAACTATTGGCTTACATGTCTGCCGGTTGTTAATTGGACAGTCCCAACAATATCGCCTTTTCACTGCCGTGCAGCCAAGCCTCCCGTTTCCATTCCCCATGTTGGCATTTTGTTGCTACCAGTAAAATCCCATCCCGTACTTTCAGTCACTGCCACATTTCATCATTGAGATATAGATCAGATTGAGGATTCAATATTTTTATTTCTCTTTTTCTCAAAATGGCAACAGCAGGCAATAACTTCAGACAGCGTGGCAATTGAGTGGGATTGTCCCTCCAGTCAAACGTTCTTACCTGAGAACCCAGTCAATCCTATCTTGCCCAACCTTCTGACTCAGACCGGGCAAGATCTGGCCAATGTAACACAACCTGGAGGCCAAGCATCGAGGGCTACAGAATGGAAGATAAGTAAGCCATGCCCCCTTTTTTACAGCACTATCTCCTGAAAACCAGGTCAGATTAAAGCTCCTGCCTGGTTTAAAGGTCTTTGACAAGCATATAAGATGAGTGGGTAGGTTTGAGCGATGGGGGGTATTGGGGCAGGTTTTAGGCGGTGGGGGTCCCACTGGGTCAGGTCAGGTCTGGTCAAAACTTATTGAAACTGGTGGAAGGGAGGGAGGGGCTGCAGGATGTTTGGATGGTGTCCATTCAAGCTGGGCCTGGTGGGTAGGGGATTGCCGGAAACTCATTTGGTTCCACCACTAGATCCAGTCTGGACTTCAACTGACTTTAGACCAATCGCCAAGCACTACAAAGGACCTTCTCACGGGGGGGGGGGGGGAGGTGGAAAGTAGATCTAGGGGGGTTTAAAACCCGCTGCCTCAACCCAGACCTTTATTCTGTATGTCCCCGGGGGTGGATTTGTGTGCGGTACACTTTGGACTTTTCAAGAATAAATATGGTGATGGAAGACTGGCCTTGGTGAGATTACTGCAATACCCAAAGACTATCTTTTACAGAAATATAACAATAATTCAACGTCATACCCTATTAATTATGACTTTATTTAATAGAAAATGAACAGACCTCCTTGGTTTTCAAACAAATCTTTGCACATTCAGCTCAATGTATGTTACATAACATGAAAACAAAGTTGTTCATGCTTGAAACCAGCATAAGAATTTCATCTGTTCAATATGAATGTGGACATAATTGACACAACCATGTGAAATTATGTCATATTCAAGTGGAAACTAAGCACAAGAAATATCAACAAAAGTATCAGGAGGAAAAGTGCGATAATCCTAACAAAGTAACAGCTGACCTGGACTGAGTTACAAGACTACATAAGAAGAAAGAGTTTCAGATAACGTCTCCTTTAATGGTAAAGCTCAAGTGGTTGTATTACTGGAACTTCAGATTTCCGGGACGGATTCCAGAAAATACTTTTTGAACATTTATCTTCCTAAAGCAAGAGCAATGGGATTAACATTTTAATAAAATATGCCATTTGCAGGTCACTGTGCAGCAAATAGCATAACTCTGTGACAGCCTGCCACAAGATGACAAAGGGTCATCTAGACTCGAAGCGTTGGCTCTATTCTCTCTCTACAGATGATGTCAAACCTGCTGAGATTTTCCAGCATTTTTCTGTTTTTGTTTCAGATTCCAGCATCCGCAGTATTTTACATTTATCTGTGACAACCTGTATTGTGAAGCAGAAGTGGCAAACACATTTTCTAGGGCATGTCACATTCTGTGGTGGATAAGCTGCCAAGTGTCATCACATGCGTACTCATTGTCTCTCTAGCCCATCTTAATAATGCTGCACATTTAGATCTCCCTACCTCGCCCCCACCCAACACCCCCCCCACCACATGACTCTTTTGTAAGATGCTGCCACCAAAATTAATGACGGCAGAGCCTGCAAGCCTATTCAATAACCATGACCAAGAAGTTAGGTCATGTATAACGATTTTACAGAAGAGAAATGGATGCTGAAGGCATTGCATACACTCATCCGTGTCAGATTTGAGCTATACACGATATTGGTTAGATCACCCAAGGTTCCTACCTGAAACCCATTGTAACCCATCCTGCGGTGCATGTAGTGTAAGTACATTTACAATACTGCTAGTGAGGGAGCTCCAGGATTTTGATCCAGCAACAGTAAAGAAATGACGATACAGTTCCAATTCAAGATGTTGAGTGGCTTAGAGGGGAACTTGCAGGTGGTGGTGCTTCCATGCATCTGCTGCCCTTGTTCTTCTAGATGTATGTTTGGAAGGTGCTGTCGAAGGAGCCTTGTTGAGTTACTACAATTTATTTTAATGTATCTTTACACCCACATTGTTTTTCCCTTTCGGGAATAGTTGAGGAAGTGGGGGAAGGATTCCCAAGCAGATTGTTAGCCCATTGAACCAAGTTATGAAGGCTTCTTCTATGACCAGCAAGTGCTGGCATTGGACTTAAATCCAGATCTTGTGCCACAAGATCTTCCTCAGTTACTGCAGTTCACCTTGTATATAATGCACATTGTTGCTATTGTGCTTTGGTAATGGAGGAAGTGAATGTTTAAGTTGGTAGATGAGTTGCCAACTGCAGGCTGCTTTGTCATCAATGGTGTTGCAATTCTTATGGAATTGATGGAGCCACATTTTTCCAGGCAAATGGAGAGTATTCCACCCTACTCTTGACTTGTGCCTTTGATACGATGGGCAGGTTTGGGGGAGTCAAGAAGTGAGTTACTCCTCTCAGAATTCCCAGCCTTTGACCTGTTCTTGTAGCCACAGTGTTTACATCGGTGATCCAGTTCAACTTCTGATCACAGGTAACCCAGGATGTTGGAATGTGGGGGGAAACCGGAGCACCTGGAGGAAAACCATGCAGACACGAGGAAAAAGTGCAAACTCTACACAGATAGTGACCTGAGACCAGAACTGAACCCAGGTCCCTGGTGCTGTGAGACAGTAGTGCTAAACACTGTGCCACATTGCCACCCTAAAGATTTATGAAGTTACTGACCCCTTACTCACCATTGACAAAATTAAACTCCAGAAGTTGCCACAGTGGGAGTTAAACTCCATGGTCCAAGCCTCTGGATTACAAGAATGTGACATTACCACTACATCACTATCTCTCCTTCCAGGAAGCAGTGATTTACTTTTGAGTTGGTCCCAGCAAAAGTGAATCAATTGTAAAGATTTTGAAGATAAGGGAACTTGTGTGAAGTACCAAGTAGAACTGGGCTTCAGACATGTCTTCATAAGCTATAGTTTTAAGCTAATAAACCTTACTTTGATTAATTCTTTCTCATGTACAATTAAGTTTGTTTTTTATTAAAACATGGAGATGTTGTAGAATACCTCTGGCAGTTAATTGCTGGATAATTGGATTCCTTCCCCAACCATCTTCTTTTGTTAATGTTAATGATCCATAACAGGATCTTAACACTTGCCACTTAGCGCAAACCTGAATGTTGTCTAAGTTTTACTACATATGTACACAGACTGCTTCAGTATCTGTGGAGTTGCAAATGATGCTGACCATTGTACAATCGTAGTCATGATGTGGAGATGCCGGCGTTGGACTGGGGTAAACACAGTAAGAAGTTTAACAACACCAGGTTTGTGAACAGAATTCCCACTCACCTGAAGAAGGGGCTCAGAGCCTCGAAAGCTTGTGTGGCTTTTGCTACCAAATAAACCTGTTGGACTTTAACCTGGTGTTGTTAAACTTCTTATTGTACAATCACCAGGGAACATCCATACTTCTGACCTTACAATGGAGGGAAGGTCATTGATGAAGTAGCTGAAGATATTTGGGGTCTAGGCACTGGACTTCTGGGACTGAGATGTTCGACTTCAAACCACCAAAATCATCTTCCTTTGTGCTAGGTATGATTCCAACCATTGGAGTTTTTCCCACTGATTCCCATTGACTCCAGTTTTGCTTGATGCTACACACAGTCAAATCCTGCCTGAATCTTAAGGGAAGTCATTCTCACCTCACCTCTGGAATTCAGCTCTTTTGTCTAGGTTTGGACCATGGCTATAATAAGATCAGGAGCCAAGTGGCCCTGGTGGAACTCAATCTGAGCATCAGTGAGCACATCATTGCTGTAAGGTGCTGCTCGATAGCACTGTGGAACACACTTTCTATCACTTTGCTGATGGTCGAGAGGAGGCTGATGGGGTGGTAAGTGGATAGATTGGATTTTGTGTACAGGACATATCTGGGCAATTTTCCACATTGTAGGATAGATGTCAGTGTTGTATTACTGGCCTACCAACAGTCAGTTCTCACTGACAGTGCTGTGCATGCTGTGGAGAGTTTTCTCACGTACAAAGCAGCCAAACCAATGGTGTTCAAAGGGACCACTGGAGGGTGGCAGCAAAAACATGTGAAAATGTTTATTTACTGACAGGAAAGGTGCCAGGAAAAATAGCAATGTTCAGCCTGAGCAAACAGTGGGCCACTGCTCACTTCATAGAAACATAGGAAATAGGTGCAAGAGTAGGCCATTCAGCCCTTCAGTTCTGCTCTGCCATACATTATGATCAGAGCTGATCATCCAACTCAGTAACCTGTTCCTGCTCCCCACATATCCTTTGATCCCTTTAGCCCCAAGTGCTGTATCTAACTCCTTCTTGCAAACATAAAATATTTTGACCTCAACTACTTTCTGTGGTAGAGACTTCCACAGGCTCACCACTCTCTAGGTGAAGAAATTTCTCCTCATCGCAGTCTTAACTGGTATAGCCCTTATCCTCATCTGTGACCCCTGGTTCTGGACACCTTCACCCTCAGGAACATCCTTTCTGCATCTACCTTATCTAGTCCTGTTATAATATTATAGGTTTCCGTGAGATCACCACTCATTCATCTAAACTCCAGCAAATACAATCCTAATCAACTCATTCTCCCATCATACATCAGTCCTGACATCCCAGGAATCAGTCCAGTAAACCTTCACTGCACTCCCTCCATATCAAGAACATCCTTCCTCAGATAAGGAGACCAAAAGTGCACACAATGTGGCTTCACAAAGGCCCTGTATAATTGCAGCAAGACATCCCTGCTCCTGTACTCGAATCCTCCCACTATGAAGGCCAACATACCTTTGCGTGCTGCACCTGTATGCTTACTTTCAGCGACTGGTGCACAAGGATACCCAGGTCGAGTTGCACATTCTCCTCTCTCAATCCAACCTTTCTGTTTTTGTTACTGTGGTAACATAGCCCCATTAAAGAGGTGATAATTTGAGGGCCACAAGATTGGGCTGGATCCTATGGAGGGGCTGTGCAGGAATCTGAGCCAATCCGGAGCAAGGGTGTGCATCCTGGGATGGGGAGGAGCCTCAGTTGGAACCAGGGAGGAGAAGAGAGTAGGCTTGTGTATTAGTTCTGTCAGACCCTTTTCGTGTATATAATAAATCATTCATTGTTAAAATGACAACAAGTCACCTTCAACTTTACTACAGCTACCAAAGTGGATAACCTCACATTTATCCATATTATACTGCATCTACCATGCATTTTCTCACTCACTCAACTTGTCCAAATCACACTGAAGCATCTATGCATCTCCTCATAGCTCACCCTCCCACCCAGCTTTGTGTCATGTTCATATTTAGAAATATTACATTTAGTTCCCTCATCTAAATCACTATATATGTAGTGAATAGCTGGGATCTGAGCATTGATCCCTGCAGTATCACACTAAAACACTGTGTACCCCACAAATCACTGCCTGCCATTCGGAAAAAGATCCATTTATTCATATTCTTTGTTTCCTGCCTGTCACCTAGTTTTCTAGCAATCTCAGTACACTACCCCTGATCCCATGTGCTCTGATTTTGCATGCAAATCTCTAATGTGGGACCTTGTCGAAAGCCTTCTGAAAGTCCAAATAAACCACATCCACTGGCTCACCCTCATCAAGTCTACTAGTTACATCCTCAAAGAATTCCAATAGATTTGTCAAGCATGATTTCCCTTTCGTAGATCCATGCTGCTGTTTTCCAAGTGCTTTGCTATTAAATCTTTTATAATGGACGCTAATGGTTTCCACACTACTGACATCAGGCTGACAGGTCTCTAATTCCCCGTTTGCCTCATTTACAGTTTACTCCCAAACTGTTTATAGAGTTGGACAAATGGCATTGGTTGTTTTAATTTTCTGACCCACACCCACTGGTGGGGACTCATAAAATTTATCCCCATGCGTAATGACATTCTATTCAACTAGAAGGGGATGACCTTTACTGCAGTAAAATTCCACAGATGGCCTCAACCATCACATGCCTGGGCCAAGTGGTCATTCTAGTGTGAGCCAAGGCTGCTGAATGGGACATCCCTATTAAGGTCAATCCTGTTCTCACTTTACATCCATATCTAGACACATCATTGTCAGGATCGCTGGATAGTCATTACAAGGAGGAATTCTGACCAACTTCACCTCTGTAGCTCAGTGATACAGAAAGCAAATGGAACTTGCCACCTTCATTGGGATCAGATAAAAAAAATGCTAGATATTTAAAGTAAGATATGCACATATCTGAATTCTCTGCCATGCCACCGAACTTTGATCTTGCCATCCCTCTTTGGAATTCCCTGGATTATAGGTGATTTTGCATTGTTCTTTGTGGTGTTTAGCCTTAATGAATTAAATATATGTAAATAGGGGTTGATATCCCTGCATTAGGGTTAGGGTTAGGGTTAGGGTGCAATCTTCTTGGAAATGAACATGTACACCAACGACACACTAAAGGCACAATATTGAAGTAACTGTGTGATAAAAATGCTTCACATGACAAAAGGAGGTTTGAGTGTTATTTTTCTTATATTGTTTTAAGGTATTCGATTCTGCATTCTAGGGATCACTTAAATACGGCTGTATTGCCCACACAGTGACTTGCTCATGTAATGTCAAGCATAGTTTTACCTCAGTTACACAACATGGAATTTACTGTCTTTGTTCCTTGTTCTCCCTCTTATAGTTCGAGAATAAGTGATCACTGGGCCAATGTAACAGCGCACCCGAGTGGTCGCCATCCTTCACTCTTACCTCCCTTGAGAATGTTAATAGCACATTGGCAGCTTTCACCCAATTGAACAGTTATTCACTTTTGCTTCCTTGCCCTCCCTCTTGTTGAAAGAGCAGGATAATTCCCCACATTGTGTTTTCCCCCATTTTTCTGCTGGCAGGCACACAGAATTGATTCTTTCTCACATTAAGACCAATTCACAGATGTTTTTGTTTTGTTGCGATTGCAGCCGCAAATTAAGTTTCCATTGTTTTTAATTTTGTTGCATAATGCAACAAAAATGGGTCTATTTTCCAAAGCTTGGGGCTCCACATTCACTAAAATGCATCTGCACAGTGATATGTAAATTAAAGCTAATTACGTGACTTGGCTCATTATTCCCCATTCACATCATTGGCGATCCATTCAATGAAGGCTGGAATTTGAGCCCCTCTGTTGAAAACAGACATATCACATAAAGGAACATTAAACTCTCAACGAAATCCCAGGAGTAAAATATCCCAAATGCACAGGATGAATATGGCACCAGGAAAGTACTCCAATGTCTGGGGGAGATGCAGGTAATTTTTATAATGGCTACAAAGGTAGTACGCTGGCTGGCTGAAATCCATCTCACAATAGAGCCACAAGCCTTTCAGAGTCCAGACAGACTCCATTCTGTGTGATCACACCACCTTCTTTCCAACTGACTGCAACAGTCTGAGAAAGTTCACAGAAAACTGAACTCACAGCAAGCCCCCTCTGTGCCCTCCAAGTTAAATGGGAAGGGAGCACAGAATAGCTGGAAAACACCAAACCAAAACCCCACAGGCATGAGAGTTGAGATGAGATATATTTTATTTTGTTTTTCAATAGTGATAGGTATAAATACTGGTGTAGATGTTAGTGATACCATAACTGGACTTATATCTCCAGCTTTAGGGTACAATGGGCACATATATCGATGCTGCAGGTGAGATCCAGTCCGAGTTAATAGTTTGAAAATACAACTATGAATGCAGGGGACATATTGTATAACATAGGCAGCACTGCTGCTTCACAGAGCCAGGGACCCGGGTTCGATTCCTGGCTTGGGTCACTGTCTGTGTGGTATTTGCACCTTCTCCCCATGTCTGTGTGGGTTTCCTCTGGGTGCTCCGGTTTCCTCCCACAGCCCAAAGATGGGCAGGTTAGGTGGATTGGCCATTCTAATTGGTTTGTTTTGTTATTGTCACGTGTATTAAAATACAGTGAAAAGTATTGTTTCTTGTGCACTATACAGACAAAACATACCGTTCATAGAGAAGGAAATGAGAGAGTACAGAATGTAGTGTTACAGTCATAGCTAGGGTGTAGAGAAAGATCAACTTAATGCAAGGTAAGTCCATTCAAAAGTCTGACAGTAGCAGGGAAGAAGCTGTTCTTGAGTTGGTTGGTACGTGACCTCAGACTTTTGTATCTTTTTCCCAAAGGACGAAGATGGAAGAGAGAATGTCCAAGGTGCGTGGGGTCCTTAATTATGTTGGCTGCTTTGCCGAGGCAGTGGGAAGTGCAGACAGAGTCAATGGATGGGAGGCTGGTTTGCATGATGGATTGGGCTACATTCACGACCTTTTGTAGTTCCTTGCGGTCTTGGGCAGAGCAGGAGCCATACCAAGCTGTGATACAACCAGAAAGAATGCTTTCTATGGTGCATCTGTAAAAGCTGGTGAGAGTCATAGCCGACATGCCAAATTTTCTTAGTCTTCTGAGAAAGTAGAGGCGTTGGTGGGCTTTCCTAACTATAGTGTCGGCGTGGGGGGACTAGGACAGGTTGTTGGTGATCTGGACACCTAAAAACTTGAAGCTCTCAACTCTTTCTACTTTGTCCCCATTGATGTAGATGAGGGCATATTCTCCTTTACGCTTCCTGAAGTCGATGACAATCTCCTTCGTTTTATTGACATTGAAGGAGAGATTATTGTTGCCGCACCAGATTCTCTATCTCATTCCTGCACTCTGTCTCGTCACCGTTTGAGATCCAACCCACTACGGTGGTGTCGTCAGCAAAACTTAAAATTGAATTGGAGGGGAATTTGGCCGCACAGTCATAGGTGTATAAGGAGTATAATAGGGGACTGTGAACACAGCCTTGTGGGTCACCGGTGTCGAGGATGATCGTGGAGGAAGTGTTGTTGCCTATCCTTACTGATTGTGGTCTGCAAGTTAGGAAGTTCAGGATCCAGTCGCAGAGGGAGGTGCCGAGGCCCAGGACATGGAGTTTGGAGATGAGTTTCGTCGGAATAATGGTGTTGAAGGCTGAGCTATAGTCAATAAATAGGGGTCTGACATAGGTGTCCTTGTTATCTAGGTGTTCCAGGGTTGAGTGCAGGGCCAGGGAGATGGCATTTGCTGTGGACCTGTTGTGATGATAGGCAAACTGTAGTAGATCCAGGTAGTCCGGGAGGCTGGAATTGATTCGTGCTATGACTAGCCTTTCGAAGCACTTCATAATGATGGATGTCAGAGCCACTGACCGATAGTCATTAAGGCATGGTGCTTGGTTTCTCTTAGGTACCGGGATGATGTTCATCTTCTTGAAGCAGATAGGGATCTTAGATTGTTGTAAAGAGATGTTGAAGATGTCTGCAAATACTCCCGCCAGCTGATCCGCACAGGATTCTGAGTGCTCGTCCAGGTACCCCATTTGGGCCAATTGCTTTCTGTGGGTTTACCTTCAAGAAAGCTGCTCTGACATCTGCAATGGTGACACCCAGATACAGGTTCATCCAGGGTGGAGGGCATGCTCTTGCTGACCTCTTGCTCAAAATGGGCGTAGAATGCATTGAGCTCATCAGGGAGGGGTGCGTTGGAGCTGGTGATTTTACATGCCTTCATCTTGTAGTCTGTTATGTCTTGCAGACCTTGCCATAGTCAGCAGGGTCGGTGTGGCTAGCCTGGAACTCGAGCTTGGTCCAGTACTGTCTTTTGACATCTTTTTGCCCCTTATTGTCAGGGGGACTAGCTAGGGTAAATGCATGGGTTATGGGGATAGGGCCTGGGTGGGATTGTGGTTGGTGCAGACTTGATGGATCAAATGGCCTCCTTCTGCACTGTAGGATTCTATGTGGATCTGTATAGAAAGATTAGGGGGGGTTTTTTTGTAGTTATATATTGATTGAACACTGACTCTATGCCACATGAAGGGGTACAAATCTTTGTAACAATTTTTTCTGTCAATTACGTTTGAGTCGCATCGACAGAATAGTTAATCAACTTTCGTCGCCCTTTTCTAAATGTTTAAGGTCCCATGCTTCCCTCCATGTTGGAATGGGGACAGCTGAAGAAAAAAATAGCAGACAAGATGCAGAAGTCACATCCCTATTTCCAGCTCTCCTCTATTCATCAGCCTGGTAAAGGGGGTGGGGTGAACTTTGCATAAATGTTCGGAGCGAAAATGGGAGACCCTTGATTTTTAAACTGTACCCTTTTTTCTAAACTTCCTGGCAAGGAAAAAACATCTTGTCAGCATCCAACCTGTCAAGTCTCCTCAGGATCTTGTAAGTTTCAATAATATCACCTCTCAATTTTCTAAATTCCAGTGGATACAGGCAGAACCTGCTCAACCTTTCTTCGTAAGAACCCCCTCATCCCAAGAATCAGTCGAGTCAACCTTCTATGAACTCCTTCTAGTGCAACTCTATCCTTTCTTAAGTAAGGAGATCAAAACTGTACAGTTTGATCTCAATAAGGACTGGAACAGCTGTAGCAACACATGCCTAGTTTTAAGATTGATTTCCCTTGCAATAACACCAATATTCCATTTGTCTTCCCAATCATTTGGAAAGACTGTTCGATTGAATGATTTTGGGCTTTGAAGATATTGAGAATCAAGAACAGGACGGCATTGATTTAAAAAGTTGGCAAGAGAAGTAAAAATGATATGAGAAAAAAACTTTCTCATGCAGCAAGTGGTTATGATCTTAGAATGTATTACCTGAGTGTGCGGTGGAGGCAGGTACAATCGAAGCATTCAAACTTACTTGAAGAAGAAGAATGCGCTGGGTTATGGGGAGAAATGATGTGGAGATGCTGGCGTTGGACTGGGGTAAACTCAGTAAGAAGTTTAACAACACCAGGTTAAAGTCCAACAGGTTTATTTGGTAGCAAAAGCCACACAAGCTTTCGGAGCTCCAAGCCCCTTCTTCAGGTGGGTGGGAATTCTGTTCACAAACAGGGCATATAAAGACACAAACTCAATTTACAGAATAATGGTTGGAATGCGAATACTTACAACTAATCAAGTCTTAAAGGTACAAACAATGTGAGTGGAGAGAGCATTAAGACAGGTTAAAGAGGTGTGTATTGTCTCCATGAGACAATGAGACTCTGCAAGTCCAGGCAAGCTGTGGGGATTACAGATAGTGTGACATGAACCCAATATCCCGGTTGAGGCCGTCCTCATGTGTGCGGAACTTGGCTATCAGTTTCTGCTCAGCGACTCTGCACCGTCGTGTGTTGTGAAGGCCGCCTTGGAGAACGCTTACCCGAATATCAGAGGCCGAATGCCCGTGACCGCTGAAGTGCTCCCCAACAGGAAGAGAACAGTCTTGCCTGGTGATTGTCGAGCAGTGTTCATTCATCCATTGTCTCAGGGTCTGCATAGTTTCCCCAATGTACCATGCCTTGGGACATCCTTTCCTGCAGCGTATCAGGTAGACAATGTTGGCCGAGTTGCCAGTGTATGTACCATGTACCTGGTGGATGGTGTTCTCACGTGAGATGATGGCATCTGTGTCGATGATCCGGCACGTCTTGCAGGGGTTGCTGTGGCAGGGTTGTGTGGTGTCGTGGTCACTGTTCTCCTGAAGGCTGGGTAGTTTGCTGCGGACAATCTTCTGTTTGAGGTTGTGCGGTTGTTTGAAGGCAAGAAGTGGAGGTGTGGGGATGGCCTTGGCGAGATGTTCGTCTTCATCAATGACATGTTGAAGGCTCTGGAGGAGATGCTGTAGCTTCTCCGCTCCAGGGAAGTACTGGACGACGAAGGGTACTCTGTCCACCATGTCCCGGGTTTGTCTTCTGAGGAGGTCGGTGCGGTTTTCCGCTGTGGTGCGTGGGAACTGTCGATCGATGAGTCGAGCGCCATATCCTGTTCTTATGAGGGCATCTTTCAGCGTCTGGAGGTGTCTGTTGCGATCCTCCTCATCCGACCAGATCCTGTGTATACGGAGGGCTTGTCCGTATGGAATGGCTTCTTTAACGTGTTTAGGGTGGAAGCTGGAGAAGTGGAGCATCGTGAGGTTATCCGTGGGCTTGTGGTATAGTGAGGTGCTGAGGTGACCGTCCTTAATGGAGGTGTGTGTGTCCAAGAATGCAACCAATTCCGGAGAGTAGTCCATGGTGAGTCTGATGGTGGGATGGAACTTGTTGATGTCATCATATAGTTGTTTCAGTGATTGTTCACCATGAGTCCAAAGAAAGAAAATGTCATCGATGTATCTAGTGTATAGCATCGGTTGAAGGTGCTGTGCGGTGAGGAAGTCTTGTTCAAACCTGTGCATGAAGATGTTGGCATACTGAGGTGCAAATTTGGTCCCCATGGCTGTTCCATGTGTCTGGATGAAGAACTGGTTGTTGAAGGTGAAGACATTGTGGTCCAGGATGAAGCGGATGAGTTGTAAAATTGCATCTGGAAACTGGCAGTTGTCGGCGCTATGGGGAGAAAGCCAGAGAATAGCAGGTGCATTGCTGATTTGGAGTGCCAGTGCAAACACAATGGAACGGTATGGCCTCCTTTTGTGCTGGAACAATTCTGTAATTCTGTGAAGTTGGAGGAGTCATTAATTATCGTGGATAAAGTTGTTAGACCCCATTTTGATCGTCCCTAACACTGCAGTGACAGACTTCAAAGAACACCCTCAGGAAAGTGATGTGAATGCTGTTCGAGGATGGATTGAAGATGAGGAAACTTCAAACAAAGTTATTCCAAACTGTTAATAATTTGTTTAAGTCACCTGGACATCACTGTTCAAAGAAATAGCACAATAAGTAATCTCACAACACCAGGTTAAAGTCCAACAGGTTTATTTGGTAGCACGAGTTTTCGAAGCACTGCTCCTTCATCAGGTGAGTGCCTCATAGACTGGAGTGGGAAAGAAAGCGGGAGTAGCACTGAGTCAACTCAGGTCCTGTGACAATACCTGGCAGCAAGCTGAATACCAGGCAGTCTTGCCAGGCTATTACAGAAATTGTATCTCTCTGAAGGAGAATTCCAATTATAAAATGGGTGTGGCCCTCTCACACAACTAAGCCATCGAGGTAGACCAAAGGCAGATGCGTTCTGCAAGAGCAACGGTCCCCAAGGAGAAGGAGGCTCTAAAGGGATCAAGAAGGAGGACACACTATTACCCTGAGCACAGGGTGTATCGTATTAGATGCAGCTATCTGGACATATCGGCGGGGGGAGGGGGGGGGGGGGGGGGGGGGGGGCAAGGGCAGTGTAGGAAAAGGCTGAAAATGCCCAGACAAAATGCTCACAGAAATACGTGCCATCGTGCAGGAAGAACCGGCACTTTGAACCAAGAGCCGACAGCTGCTGCTGGTAGTAGTCAAAGTTATGGTAACCCTAAACCTTTTTTGCGACTGGTTCATTCCAGTGGCCATCTACAGATCTGTGCAGCATTTCACAGTGTGCAGCCCGCTGCTGCAGAAGCACAGTGATGAAATCCCAGTCTGCGCTGATGGCGGACATCATCTCCTTTCCCACAGATACAGACGCCCAGGTGCAGAGGGCAATAGGTTTCACCACCACAGCCAACCTTTCCCATTTGCAAGGAGTAATCAGTTGTACACATTGCCATCAGTGCATCCACCTTCGGGCCTGAGAAATTAATAAATTGTTATAAAACAAAGAATCCTGTGGTCGTCGGTAAGCATATAAATAACAACAGGGTGGTAAAAGGAAGAGTAGGCCCAATTAGTGATAAAAAGGGGACTTGCATGTGGAGGCAGAAGAAATAGCAGAAGTATTAAACAAGCACTTCATATCTGTCTTTCCAAAGGAAGAAGATGCTATCCAGGCTGAGGTGCGAGAGGAGATAAGTGGTACACTAGAATAATTTACTATTGGAAAGGAGAAGGTGTTAAAAAGACTATCACTACTTAAAAATGATAAGGTACCAGGACCAGATGAGATGTATCGAAGAATACTGAGGGAAGGGAAAGTGGAAAGTACTGAAGCATTAATGATAATCTTGCAGTCTTCCTTAGACACAGGACTGGTGCCAAAGGACTGGAGAATTGCAAATGTTACACCCCAGTTCAAAAAGGGGTGCAAGGATAATACCAGCAACTACAGACCAGTCAGTTTGACTTCAGTGACAGGGAAAGTTCTGGAAACTATCATTCAGACAAAGTCAATAGTCACTTAGAGTATAGAGTACAAGAGTAAGGAGGCCATGCTGAGCTTGTCTAAGACACTAGTTAGGCCACATCTGGAGCACTGCATCCAGTTCTGAGCACTATACTTGAGGAAGGATATGAAGGCATTGGAGAAGGTACAAAAGAAATTCAAAAGAATGATTCCAGAGATAAACAACTGTAACAATGAGAATAGATTGAAAAAGTTGGGACTATTTTCCTTGGAGAAAGGAAGGTTGAGAGAAGACTTAGTAGAGGTATTCAAAATCCTGAGGGGTATGGACATGATAAATAGTATGAAACTGTTCCCACTCAAGGGAGTATCAAGGACTGGAGGACACAGATTCAAAATAATTGACAAAAGGAGAACATGAGAACATAAGAACATAAGAACTCGGAGCAGGAGTAGGCCATCTGGCCCCTCGAGCCTGCTCCGCCATTCAATAAGATCATGGCTGATCTTTTCATGGACTCAGTTCCACTTACCCGCCCACTCACCATAACCGTTAATTACTTTACTGTTCAAAAACTTATCTATCCTTGTCTTAAAAACATTCAATGAGGTAGCCTCAATTGCTTCACTGGACAGGGAATTCCACAGATTCACAGCCCTTTGTGTGAAGATGTTCCTCCTCTACTCAGTCCTAAATCTGCTTCCCCTCATTTTGAAGCCATGCCCCCTAGTTCTAGTTTCACCTGCCAGTGGAAACAACTTCCCTGCTTCTATCTTATCTATTCCCTTCATAATCTTATATGTTTCTATAAGATCTCCCCTCATTCTTCTGAATTCCAATGAGTATTGCCCCAGCCTACTCAGTCTCTCCTCATAAGCCAACCCTCTCAGCTCCGGAATCAACCTAGTGAATCTCCTTTGCACTCCCTCCAGTGCCAGTATATCCTTTCTCAAGTAAGGCTTACCATAAGCAAAAGTGATATGAAGGTTTTTTTTTCATTCTGAGGACGGTTGGAATCTGGAATTAATTTCCTGAAAGGGCAGGTTTGATCGAAGCATTGAAAATGGAATTGGATTGCTATTGAAAAAGAGAATGTTCAAGGTGCAGTTGTAGGGCATGGGACTGGGACAAGGTAGGATTCTCTTTCAGAGAGCCAGCACAGACTCGATAGACCAAATGGCCCCCTTCTGCACTGTAAAGATTCTGGACGGGATTTTCCGACCTCATCCGCCCCAAGGTCAGAAATTGCCGCCCACGATCAAAGGACCTTTGCATGGTCCACCCCCACCCGCTACGATTCCCGTGGCGGGCGAGACGGGAAAATTCCACCCTCTGTGATTTTGTGAAATTCTATCAACACGATGTGTGACAACAAAAAGATATTCTTGCACAAGTGCACTTGATTCCCAGGCGGTTGTTATGATGCCTTAACCTGCAGGAGTTGTGTCCACCTCAATTATTCCACCCCATTCCCCAGGTGTGTGGCTGGTAACATATTAAAAATAAAAAAGATTTCCATGAACAAGGTTTTTATATCTTTGTACCGATTGCGCAAAAACAATCATTTTTTTTGTGGTTTGACTCTTCAACACAATAAGAATGTTTCTCAAGGGTTCCTTCAGTATTCTAGGGAGGTCGAAAGGGTTCTGTGGCTGGAAAAATTTGGGCAAACCCTGCTCTAGAATATTCAAGTAGTTATCCAATTCCATTTAAAGCTGTGACTGTTCATGAATCAATTATCTTCTTTCAGAGACTATTCCAGATATCATCACTCTGCAGAAAGCTGATTTAGAATGTACAATTGCATTCTAACTCTGCATGTTGTCCAAGTAAATAGCTTATATACTTGAACTTTATCTATAATTTTCACTGTTTTCATACCCCTCAGGATTTTGAATACGTAAATTAAGTCTCCTCTCAACCTTTCTTTCTCCAAGGAAAATAGTCCCAACCTCATAGAATCCTTACAGTGCAGAAGGAGGCCATTCGGCCCATCGAGTCTGCACCAACAACAATCCCACCCAGGCCCTACCCCCGTAACCCTACATATTTACCCCGCTAACCCCTCTAACCTACGCTCCCAGGACACTAAGTGGCAATTTACCATGGCCAATCAACCTAACCCACACATTTTTGGACTGTGGGAGGAAACCGGAGCACCTGGAGGAAACGGGGAGAATGTTCAAACTCCACATAGATAGTGACCCGAGGCTGGAATTGAACCCAGGTTCCTGGAGCAGTGAGGCAGCAGTGCTAAGCACTGTGCCACCTTCTTAAAATGCCTTCTCCAACCTCTCCAATCTATTCTCATTGCTATAGTTGTTTATCCGTGGAATCATTCTTGCAAATTTCTTTGTACTTTCTCCAATGCATTCACATCCTTCCTCAAGTATAGTGTCCAGAACTGTATGCAATGCTCCGATGTGGCCTAACTAGTGTTTTAGACAAGCTCAGCAGGACTTCCTTACTGCAGGTGTTCAAAAGGAAGCTCGGTGTGGTTGATATCATTGGATACAAATGATCAGTGGGATGTTGGATAATGTAGATCAGGCTCATTGTGGTCTCCTGGAACTTGTTTTGATTGCCTTCAAGTCAGAAGACTTCACCAGAATTAATGAGTTCAATCTCAATCAGGAAACACCGGTGGGTGGGTAGAATTTTTGAAAATTATTTCATGGGATGTGAGCATTGCTGACTAGGCCAGCATTTATTGTCCATCTCTAATTGCTCTTGAGAAGGTGGTGGTGAGCCACTGCAAACCAGCAGATGTTGATACATCCACTGTTAGTGCTGTGAGGAAAGGAGTTCCAGGCATTTGACCCAGCGACAGTAAAGGAATGGTGTTACAGTTCCAAGTCAGGATGGGCGGCATGGTGGCACAGTGGTTATCATTGCTGCCTTACAGTGCCAGGGACCCGGGTTCAATTCCGGCCTTGGCTTATTGTTCCCCATTCACATCATTGGCGATCCATTCAATGAAGGCTGGAATTTGAGCCCCTCTGTTGGAAACAGACATATCACATAAAGGAACATTAAACTCTCAACGAAATCCCAGGAGTAAAATATCCCAAATGCACAGGATGAATATGGCACCAGGAAAGTACTCCAATGTCTGGGAGAGATGCAGTAATTTTTATAATGGCTGGCTGAAATCCACTCACAGTAGAGCCACAAGCCTTTCAAAGTCCAGACAGACTCCATTCTGTGTAATCACACCACCTTCTTTCCACTCACTGCCACAGTCTGAGAAAGTTCACAGAAAACTGAACTCACAGGAAACTGAACTTGCCTTCCAAGTTAAATGGGAAGGGAGCACAAAATGCCAGGGAGAGAACTGGAGAACTGGCCTACCATAAAAAGTAAGGTTCACAGAGGAGGATGTTCTGGGGATAAACAGGTGAACATGGAGAGACAAGGAGATTGCGGGCAGCTGGTGACCGAAATATAAATATTTCCGACACGTAAGTGGTGACTTCATTTCATCTATGAATGAACGTTAGGAAGACTGAGTATGGTAATTGTCAGGATTCTGATTTTTCATCTTCCAGCGGCTTCATACATAAAGCAGATGCTGCGCCCATGAGGAAGATTCCTCAGAGGACCTCATTCCTTCCAATGGTGCAACATCATGGGACATATAACCATGTACCTTGGACATATATTCACACTTCAATAGGTCCACACAGATGGTTGGGTTTTCATCTGGTGATTCACATGTCACAAGTGAGCACAAACACTTGTGGCAAGGACAGTTCCAGAGAGTCAGAGAGCGCCTTTCTCCCCAAGCTCAACTCAGCTGGGCACAGATGCTAAATCTCAGTATGTGGGAGGGTAGGGTGGGAGGGAAGTAGGGGTGTAGTAGTTGTATGCTTGCATTGAGAAGGAGAATGTTAGAGGTATATTAATACCTTTTACCAGGTCCTGTCAGACATGCCACTCACATTCTCCACAATAACAGAGAGGGTGAGAAAGTCCACCCAATGGCTAGTGCATTGGTGGTGTAGGGAATTGTGAGAATGTCTTCCATGAAGAAAGTTTAATTCCATGGAGCTTCAAGCAAGGATCCCAAACATGTCCATGCAATCTATAACCACAGCTACGCAAAACTTGGATACTGGGTTTTTCGCCACATGAAAGAGGATGACGGAAAGCTGTAACTGTGGTCTTGTGGTGCATCAATGATCTTCACCATCTGCTCTGCTGTGGAGTGGTAGGAATGGCATGGTGCTGATCCAGTAGAAAGATAATGGCAAAAGGGAGCATGGAAATGGTATTTAAACTCAGTCATGTCTCATCTGGCGCCCCTTCACCCACCTCCATCAATACCCGACACAATGCCTCATCTCTCAATGGCCGAGGCTGCCCTACATGGGTGCAGATAGAGGAGGGCCCTCATGGGTTTCAAAACCGGGAGCATGTACACCAAAAACATCTCAGGCAGTCAGGATATTATCCAAACAGCCTGCTTCAACCTCTACTGAGGCATCATTGGATGCACCACTTAGAAACCAAAGAAGGTGTACATTGAAGAAATTGTAATTCACCACGATGATCCATATGGGTGTTTGACAATTTGTTACATTGCTTCCTTTTATTTGTGTTCATATCATGCCTCAACTTCACCTTCTATTCTCCAGAGAAATAAATTGATTGTTTGAGCCTTTCTTTATAATAACCCAAGAAGGATTGAAATCATTCTGCTCACCAATGCATCTAACTCTTTGAAATATGGTGCAACTGAATTAACCTCTCCATCGATCTGTACATTTCCAGCATAACTTGGGCTGACGTTTACTCCGTGCCCTCCAAGTCTGCTGCATTGTCTTATTGATATCTGCTTCACACTGAGCAGATGCCTTCAGGATATGATCAATGATCATTGCTAAATCATGTTTCCTTTTAGTTTCTACCAGTGAAGGCCGGGTCTGATTTAATTTCATTCTGGTTTGGCCAACTTTTCCCTATAGCTTTTCATCGTGCCTTCAAGATGAGGTATTGTGTGATCTTTTGCAGTGGAGTTGGAATTTGCTTGATCCCACAATCTACCTGCCTCTCTCAAAATAGAATCTTTTCATGTTCTTCTTGCTTGTTTCTTATCTGCCCTTGTAGTATTGAAATATTTTTGTTTCAAGTTTGGACAAAGTGACATTGTTGGTGCAAATGCCTCGGAAAATCAACTGGGCCTGACAATGTGGTTAAGAAGGATGAATTAAGCACATGTTTAAAATAATGATAAATGGCTACAGCATCCTTGTTTAATGCAACATCTATTGATGTTAATTTATCGCCCTCACACTGGTCGCCTCACATAATCTTCCCAGCCACACATAGACATATTTCTCAAAACATTCAATAGCAATAGACATGGAAAGAAAACCCCAGAGGATGTTTAATTTCATTGTAATTCTTCTTAGCAGTTTTGGTTTTTGAAAGTGTAATGAGGACCTTTAAATGGTTGAGTAGTGTTATTTGTCAATGAGGCTTTATGCAGATTTAATACATTTGTGTACAGCTGGAGCTACTGATGAATGTACAATCCGTCCTATTGAAAATAAAACGACCAGGCCAATATTTGACTCTTGCCTCTTTAATCCTAATTATTTTGCATCAAGACAAGTGCCTATTTCTATAATTACCATTTGCTGTTTCCAGCACTTTTATTAAAAGGGAAATAACATTTTGCTCGCTTTGTTCCAAATCCCGTCAGGGGAGAAGGGTTTTCTTTTTCACAAAGATAATAAAATTTTGCTTGATATCCGTCCATATTTTGTGAATGAATGGACTGATAAACCTGAAACCAATGTATAGTGAGGAGAATAACAGATGTTTCAAAGACAGTCACTTTTAACTGGCAGCTCATTGCCCCGGGATACTCAAAGGTCAGCAGAGACTTGCCATAACTTTCCCTTTGACATAAAGACAAACACATGAGCATATCAATGTGAAAGAGGTCCATTTAGTCTTCTTGGCCCGAATCTGATACATGACTCAACTTTATTATCATGAGGCTCTTTGAATGATAACATTTATTGAAAGCAACAAATGTCTAGAAATGTATCTGTTCGTGTAAAATGACTAAGGAAAATAAATAAAAAATGGTATCCAAAGCCGGAAGCGTAAACCTCAGAAGGGCGGTGCAATGATAAATTGTGCAAAGGGATTAGAAAGCACTTGCATGTTCGGATAATAGGCCCATTTACAACAGCAGCTGTCAAATTCAGCTAATACCCAGAGCCCTCATGCATCTTAGCAATGAATTAAAGAAACATAAACAATTAGTTAGACATTTATGTTGAAATAGAACTAGAAATAATGCGAGAAGGAGAACTAGGTGGACTTGACTGATGTCTACTCAGAACTACTGTATAAGAGACCTGTTCTCGGTAGCAGACGCAGAATTTCATGTATTGCACTGTGGTCTACATTTACACAGCACCTTTCACAACATCAGAACATTTCACAGCTAAAAAATAAACTATTTTTTGAAACACTCCTACAGCAACAAATTTGGGGTTGGTGGCGGATTGGTATTGTCACTGGACCAGTAATCCAGAGGCCCCAATGGTCTGGGCATGTTGTAAAGGTTGTTTCACAGAGAGGTCTGGAGGCTTGTATAGTTGAACAGAAACTGTTTATTGTTAATCCAGAACTATGTACGAATCCAAATTCCTGCCATACGCAGGTGCTGTCTCCATGCTGGCTCCTTCCAGACTCTATAGTCTTTTGTCCTGCACTCTGCATGACTTGCACTCCATGGTGCAGGCACTTGCTGGGATCTATGAGTGTCAATGCCAAAGGATGGCTGGGCTTCTCAAGCTCACTCCAGCTCCCCCTCTATACCAAGGAGGAAACCAGGGGAGGGCCCCAGAGGGAAGAGCACTGCACGGGGTCATCCACCCAGGTGACTTCAGGAGTGTCCCACCCACCCGAAACCCTGCTTCCTGTCATTGTTCCACAGGCTGAGGTGGGTGGCACTGCCACACAGCAGGACCCCAAAAGTAGGCCAGGCCAAGCCAGAACCCCCCCCCCCCCCCCGCCTCCTCAGGTCTTGGCCCTCCAGAGGAGGCCCGCCAAGGTAATCATTGACAACAGGATGTTGTGGACAGCTGGCTGTCTCCACCTCTGCTGTGGATGTTGGGGATGCACCAAGACTTAGTGGCAGGGTAAGAATGGTTCAGAAGATATAGTTGCATAGCGTGGGCATGTGTGTTAAGCGCTTGTACATAACATTCACCTCTGTAAATAAACTCTCACTAATTGCACCCTTTCTATGGCTCCTTGTTCTGATAACTGTGTTGCTGTAGTCCCAACCTGAAAACTGGATTTCTGCACCAGATAAAGGCAGGGTGCTCAATCCAGGACTTCCTGCATGTGCTTTGTGCAAGATTCCCAGCACATTGGTGGTGTCCCTTCACACATCAGTCACATCTTTCATAGGGAATGAGAGTGTTTCCCCCAATGTATAGGGCTAGTATCACTCATTCCAATCATTATGCATGTTTTCCCTCTGCACCTTTAAGGGTGGCACAGTGGTTAGCACTGCTGCCTCACAGCACCAGGTCCCAGTTTCTATTCCGGGCATTGGGTCGCTGTCTGTGTGGAGTTTGCACGTTCTACCTGTGTCTGCGTGGGTTTCCTCCGGGTGCTCCGATTTCCTCCCACACTCCGAAGATGTGCATATTAGGTTGATTGGCCATGCTAAATGCACAGGGTTATGAAGATAGGGCAGAGTTGAGGGCCTGGGTGAGATGGTCTTTCAGAGAGTCGGTGCAGACTCGATAGACTGACTGA